>NC_142590.1:12382472-12999518 GCF_965207765.1 Zootoca vivipara | reverse complement strand
TTACAATGGGAGACTTGACTGATGTATCATTTGATTGAAATCATATAACAGAACAAACTGAAATTTAATTATGTAAATATTTCTTTTGCTTAACGTAACACAAGAAAAACAGTTGAGGTAGGTTCGAAGATAACAACCACTATGTTGTCTGAGGTCACTTGCTAAAATAGCCAGGTAGTTTGCCCAGAATGAAATGGAAAAACTTCACCTCGAATGGAAAGGAATACGTAACTTAGCAATGCAGGGATATGCTAATCACTTACTTAACCATGTTGGGTTCACTCACTTATTTACTTTGGGGATTAAGGGAGAGCAACAGGATATTAGGGCAGTGTAAAGAAAACCTTAGCTAAGAAGACTTGGATAATATCTACAGATGCAATTCTGTTTGTGGCGCTAAATTTATGCAATAAGAATCAGTGAGCTCCCCGCCCTCCCCCCCATGTCTTGCTCTCTGGCATTTAAACCAAGTGATTTAACTTTGCTGCAACACAATAGCAATTCAGGTAAAAACTGGTCTTAAATAACCCTGATTTTGTGCTACTGAAACTTTCAGGCCCAGCCTCACCCACCTCCCCAATCTCTCTTTGAGGAAATATCCAAGCCTATGACGTCTCACTTCTTTCATCATAGAGCAAATTAATTGCACATTCCAAATTAAAGTGGAGCTTCCGTTCACAGCAAAAGGCAAGAATCCAATGTGGGTTCTTGTGAATTCTCTGAAATGTGGTCTGGAGGGATCCAGGAAAGCAGGATATGATGAAGTGTCAACAGATCACATACCTTCCAACATTTCTCTGATGAAAATAGGGATGTTCTGTGGAGAAGCAGAACATTCCAGGATCAAATCAGAAACTGGAACAGCTTCTGTAAATCTGGGACTGTCCCTGAAAAATAGGGATGCTTTGAGAGTCTGAGATCATGTGGTGGTGTATTCACAGCACCAGTTGCATGTGCCCAATTCTAATTTCACTGGATTAGGAGGGGAAATGACATCATAGTCTAAAATGCAACATGAATCTCACATTTGTGTCATAGACCCTGTAAGAAATGGTGCTGGACTGCAGGGATCATGGTCTGATGCAACAGAGCAATTCCAATGTTTGTATGTATGGAGGAGAAAGAATTATATATGCTTATCGATGGAAGACGATGTATCCCCATTCTTGGACTGTTTTGTTAATGAAAATGTGTTACCAGAACCAGACACTGAAATGCCTTACCCAATGAACAGAATGAAAGAGCATAGTATTTGGTAATTTGTACCTAGGACTTTTCTTCTAGAAAAATTGTGCAGTTGTTACAATAAGTGCCACACTTTTAACCAGTGCTTTTCTTGTAGACAAAAAAAAACACACAAAAACATGCTGGTACTGTGTATCCTTGAGTACCTCCTGAAAAAAGCAATGTTTGTAGCCAGACAACGGAAGGAATTTGGCCTGACCACTAAAACCAACCTATAGAAGGTGTTACAGGCGGAGGTTGTACCTTATGAAAGAAAATGGCAGCTGCAGCCACAAGTCTGTGTAGATAAAAAGCATCCTGCGTTCATCTGCGTTGAGATGAGCTCAACCACAGGAACACGACATCCCTCAGAGAAGTAGCAATGACATGCATGAATCTGTCTGGTGCTTTTCCTGTGCTGTAGTTGATGTTCATATCAGGTAAACAAATGAACCGCACCGAGGAAGGCTTAGTTACCAAATGTTCTCAAAACTCCTGTTCTCAAACTCTCTCATAGGGAACTGAAAGTCACTTGTACAGTCTGAGATTAAACCATTTGGTTCTGCTCTGAGACCAGGCTTACTTGGCTTTGTTTTCTTCTGCTCCATCAGCTGTTATTGCTGCAGGAAGAGGAAATGGGAAAAGATCGGGGGCAGACGTTGGTCTTTCAAATTTCTGTGGCGCTCTGTGCAAGGCCAAAATTTGTCATTGTCCCTGCTTCTCACATTCTGCTTCTGCTCAATTCACTACATCATACATTCATACCTCGGTTTAAGTACGCCTCGGTTTGAGTATTTTCAGTTTAAGTACTCCGCGGACCCGTCTGGAACGGATTCATCCACTTTCCATTACTTTCAATGGGAAAGTTCGCTTCAGGTTAAGTACGCTTCAGGTTAAGTACAGACTTCCGGAACCAATTGTGTTTGTAAACCGAGGTACCACTGTAGTTGCAACACTCTGCAGCGCCCCCTATGCTCAGCTTCCAGTGTGGCAAAACTGGCCGCACTACTCTAAATCTGCCCGACAAAATTAGATGCTACAGGGGAAGGTTCAACAACTGAAATCTAGCCCCCAAAGCTTCCCACTTGATGCCTGCTAGCCCTTTTCCTGGGATCTCCACCACCCAATCCCCAGGGACCCTCTCCTGGTTCTGACTCCTCCTGGGGGTCCCATAATTTTCATCCCTCAATCTGCTAGGTCCATCCTCCTGGGTCACTGTCTTCCAGCTCTCCAATCTCCCAATCCTCCACATCATTCAATCACGCTGTCACGGGCCCATTAGACCAGGGGTCATCAACCTTTTTGGAGGTCTGGACAAATTTGGAACCAGGAGCACTGGTACAAAATGGCTCCCATGGGATGGGGTGGCATAATACAAAATGGTGCAGGAAAAGAAAGAGTAGGAAAAGAGGCAGGACTGCAAAATGGTGCGGACATGCCCTCCTCAATAGAGAAAAAGAATCTATTTGAGCCGCTGCCGCACTCTCTCACAGGGAGAAGCTCTTTGCCACTCTCTTGTGTTCAGAACAGACAATCCGGACATATAATAAAATACGGGCATGTTCAAGAGGGCATATTGAGCCGGAACAAGCAGGAATCAAGGAAATTGTCTTCTGCATATTGTGAATTTCTTAGGGGGTGTATACTGGGACCTTTTGTGGGCAACAGATGGGACTGGGGTGCTATGTCAGAGGCCACAACTTTTTTCTTCTTTGGTGATCACTCGTAGCCGAGTAAGATTGTCTTCCATTAACACAGTTTTAACAGTCAGTCCGTAGGTGACTGTGGAGGCCAATTCTGGATCTGCATGTCCTTCCACAGTGGGGACATAGGTTTCCGGGTGAGAGTTGATCACAGTGAGGGTTGGCCAAGCGTGCCTTCTTCTTAGCAAGTTTCTCCCTTTCGTCCTGAGCCCAAGCATCTTCGAAGCCCATGACACCTTTGGTAAAGGCTGTTCTCCAATTGGAGCGCTCGCAGGCCAGTGTTTCCCAGTTGTTGGTGTTTATACTACATTTTTAAAGATTTGTCTTGAGAGTCTTTAAACCACTTTTGTTGACCACCAGCATCACGCTTTCCATTTTTAAGTTTGGAATAGAGTAGTTGCTTTGGAAGGTGATAATCAGGCATCCGTACAACATGACCAGTCCAACGAAGTTGAGGAATCATTACTTTGACACTGGTGATCTTTGCTTCTTCCAGTACACTAGCATTAGTTCACCTGTCTTACCAAGTGCCATGTTGGAGGCCACAGCATTAGAAAGGTGGATTAACATAAAGGGAGCAAGAACACACACACACACACACACACACACACACACACACACACACACACCAATGTTTATGTATAATTCAAATGTAAAGACTCACAATAAATACTCCACTTGCTTAAGGGAAAAAATAGACATAGTGTTGTTAAAGGGACCTAGAATTGTGCTGTGCATTTACAATTTTATTTGGTAGGAGCTGAATTATGGTTTGGATTTTATTGAATTTGGTTGTTTTAATTGAATTAATCTTAATTTTAATTTTAATTAATTTGTTTGCTCCTTTAAATTCATCAAATTGTTCTGTTAGTTGTATGATGAATGCTGTATTGTTACGTAGATATGGGCGTATGGCTGTAATAAACTTGAACTTGAACATAGTGTTGAGAAGGGAGGAGCTGTCGTAGTTTGCTCTGGCATTTATTTCTGTTGTAAAGTATCGGCCTTCCACTGATTCACATTCATCTTTCATCACTTTCTCTCCCAGCTTCTTGCATTTTGAGAGTGAAGGCATCCAGAAAGCTGAGTCATTTGGGGGCACATACAATATGCAGACAGGGCCGGGAATTAATGGATCTTGCACGGGTGCTCTCATTCCACAGCTAGTGAGTAAGACTGTGTGGAAACCTGATCACAAGTGAATCTCTGGGAAAGGAATCTGGCAAGGTGTCTGGAGTGTGTGGCATAACGCAACAGGAAGAAGCAGGGATGAAGATGGCTAATAACCATGTATAGTTAGAGGAAAAGTGGAATGGAGCCTGCTCTGCCCCCGATTTCCCTGTAAGTTAGTTCTGTTAAGTTTATTTGGTCTAATACAGGGGTCAGCAACCTTTTTCAGCCGTGGGCCGGTCCACCGTCCCTCAGACCATGTGGTGGCCCGGACTATATTTTGAAGGGAAAAAAAATGAACAAATTCCTATGCCCCACAAATAATCCAGAGTTGCATTTTAAATAAAAGCATGCATTCTACTCATGCAAAAACACGTTGATTCCCAGACCGTCTGTGGGCCAGATTGAGAAGGCTATTGGGCCGCATCCGGCCCACAGGCATAAGGTTGCCTACCCCTGGTCTAATACTACAGGCCATTTTGGATATTAATGGCACTTCACAGTGTTTCTAAACCATCCCCCCTAAATTCAGCTTCTGGTTTGAATCCTTATTAGGTGACCACAAGCAAGCCACATTTTATTTTATTTCATTTTTCTTTGTATGTTGCTTGTTCTGGAACTCCATTAACCTTGCTTCTTCAAAAAATTCCTCCTAGTTGCTACTGCTGCTGCTATTATACCTATTATCAGTTTATTTATTACTTGCTGTTCACCTTAAGGTCCTAGAGTGTGTTACAATAATAATAAGTTGTTGTTGTTGTTGTTGTTGTTGTTGTTTTAAGTGAGGAGGGTGGAAGAAGACAAACGTGCCTTTGACAGAGAGGACATGATCTTCATCCAGTCAAAATGTTGTCATAAGTTCAGGAGTTAATACCATAGAGTAAGCAGTCCTTCTAGGCTTAGCTATGTCCACTTCCCCTCATCTTGGGAGGAACTTTGTTCTCCCCCAGTCCATCTAAGAAGTTCAACTCATGAAAACATGGCTCTCATCAGCCATCATTAAGTTCCTTTACCCAACAATCTAGGAACTTTCATCACTTTGTAACTGAGCTAAGTTTTACTGCTTGTGGAACTATTCTGAAGCATATGAATCTGACCTTAGGAAACTTTGTAATTAAACAATTTTTTAAACTTACCAAACATTTACCTATGCTGCAGGAAGAGGAAAACTTCGGAAACAAACTTTTTAAATGGATATTTTGGACCTTTCTTGTGAAAAGCAAAATGTAGGTTTTACAGCCTACATTTCTATGCTTTACTTTGCTGCATATTTTGTGGTGACAGCACGAAGTTCAGGAGTTTGGATGGGGTACCCATGATGCAATGGTATTTGGCATGTGAGATGTTTCACCATATCGGTTCTCTCCTCCTCTGCCTCAGGGAATTTTCTGCAATCTGTTTCACCCTTTGGCCTGCCTATCCCATTCTCAAACTTGATTTTCACATGCAGCAAAATGAGAGTAGGGATTAAGGGGAAGGATCCTGAAGCGATCAAAGGAAATGCGTCACTTCAGAATGTAGATCAGGGATGTCATTTTTTAATGCCTTGCTATGTAAATATATTCATTGCCATGGAGGATACTATTTGTTAGGGACGTGGGTGGCACTGTTGTTTAAACCACTGAGCCTCTTGGCTGATCAGAAGGTCAGCGGTTCGAACTCCTGCAATGGGGTGAGCTCCGCTTGCTCTGAATCTCCGCGACAGGGTGAGCTCCCCTTGCTCTGCCCCAGCTCCTGCCAACCTTGCAGTTCGAAAGCATGCCAGTGCAAGTAGATAAATAGGTAAGGTAAACAGCGGGAAGGTAAACAGTGTTTCTGTGCACTCTGGTTTCCATCACGGTGTTCTGTTGCACCAGAAGCAGTTTAGTAATGCTGGCCACATGACCCAGAAAGCTGTCTGTTGACAAACGCTGACTCCCTCGGCCTGAAAGTGAGACGAACACCACAACCCCATAGTTGCCTTTGACTGGACTTAACCGGCCAGGCGTCCTTTACCTTTACTTATTACAGTGGTACCTCGAGTTACAAATGCTTCAGGTTACAAACTCTGCTAACCTGGAAGAGTTACCTTGAGTTGAGAACTTTGCTCCAGGATGAGAACGGAAATCCTGTGCCAGAGGCACAGTGGCAGCAAGAGGCCCCATTAACGAAAGCACGCCTCTAGTTAAGAACAGTTTCGGGTTAAGAACGGACCTCTGAAACCAATTAAGTTCGTAACTAGAGGCACCACTGTATTGGTTTGTTTTCACATGGGGGAGCATTTAGAGGCAGCACCCCTGACTCACAGTACAAAGTGGTATAATATGTTCTACCCCTCCATTTGGCTACATGTTTGGTCCAGGCCTCGGTTTGGGTAGCATAGCTGTTTTGGAAATGCACATGTTTTCAGTTTGCACCTGTTTCCTCTAATAACGAAACTAGTTTCTATTTCCTTTAAACATCTCGCTGATTGCCTGCATTTTATCTTTTCAGGTCATATCAAAAGACATAGCCGTTTCTAAGAAATCACTTGCTTTCACAAAGCGTAGCCGGGCTCCCAGGCAAGAGTTTCAAGGTGCAAACCTTCTCAGTGGGGGATCTTCACAGCTGTCATATTCAAACTTTGCTAGAATTTACCGCAAATTCTAACAAGACAGTCTCTCACCACCAAGTGAGCGGGGGGGGGGGGACACAACCCTAATCCTGTGAAAAATGGAAGGATGTGGCAATTTATGTGAAACCAACTGCAGGTTCACATAATCCAAGCCAAGTTCAATGCATCCCACAAGGCTTCTCTTGTAGCATGTCAAATCGTTGACAAACCCTCTGATTCTGCAGGCCAAGCAACTAAGAGAGGAGGACTACCGAGTCCCTGGAGGGCCACCAGGTAGCATGCTGGGTAATGCTCAGATAAAGGAGATCTTAGAAAGATCTTCTGGAAGGAATGAAGGTTATGCTTACACAAGGCTTAGAAACAAATCAGAACATCTAAGCAGATCAATTATGGGGCTTTCTGTGGGATCAGGTGCTCATATGCAAACTCTCTTTGGCTCAGAAATTTTGTTTCTCTGCAAAATAACAGATTTAGATAACATTGTTTCATCATCACCAATTTTGTAATTTGCTGGTGTACGTAATAATTGATACAGACTGCAGTGGCAATAGAAATGGGGGGGGGGGTCAACAAAATTAAGAACAAAAGGAGAAAAATAAATAATGGAGTCATACTACATTTCTATTCTACAGTGAAAGAATGAAATGTGGTGAAATATTATCGATCACTTTCTCATTCCAAAATTGAATGAACAATGCCCATCCCTTGATGCATTTCCTCCCCTGGGTATCACTTTGTGCTTTAATTTTATATGTTCATTTAGTCCAAGCATGTCCAAAGTCCATCATGGGGGCCTAATCCGGCCCACTGGTCAATTTAATCAGGCCCCATGGCAGTATATGTCCTGGGATAAAATCCTTTAAAAAGCTCGGAAATGTTGCGTAGATGGTATATCACACCTGTTAAAATACAAAAAATGTATAGAACAGGCTCCAATAAGCTCAACAACTTTGAGGTAAAATTGTAAAAAAAGCTAAACAACTTGGGTCAGCCCTCACGCATGTTCGCTTCATCAAATCTGATGAAACTTTGAAAAAAGTTTGGGCACCCCTGATTTAGTCGTTAATATTGTTTCACAAATTTTCTTCATCCATTCCGTTATATCTGGAGAGTTGTTTTTGTTCCATTTTTGAGCACACACTAATAAATTTGGAGTAAGCTAATAAATTTGCCCCCGGTTGAAAATCCATGCTTCTAACTTCTGTTTGTATCATCCAGAGTAGAATTGTTTCAGGTTTCTAGGTAACGTATATCCTGTTTGAAATTGGCTCCACTTTTCTCACTCCTCCTGCAGAATATGTAGCTGCATAATCTTTAAAGATGATGTATGTTTGTGTAAATATATTACACACTGTGTTATAATAGCCACCCTGATAAGCAAGGAAATAGATAAGCAACATTCAGTGTCTGAGCCCGAGCCAACATATGAAGGGTAACATGAGATGAGTATGGAATAGATTACTAACCTTGAACTGCGCATGCTCTGCCTTGAAGATAGGTTTTATAACTTTCCCCCAACTGGTCCTCATCCCTCAAGAAACTGTGGTGAAGAAAGGTCATTATCAGTCAGTCTGTGACTAGAGAACTGACAAAAACAAGTTTGGGCTGCTATGATTGACAGGGTAGGCAATGCATTTGTTTAATAGTGAACTTAATTAATGTTTCTTCTTCTTCTTCTTCTTCTTCTTCTTCTTCTTCTTCTTCTTCTTCTTCTTCTTCTTCTCTGCCCATCTGACTAGGCTTGTCCCAACAAGATATCAAAAGCACAACAAAACCTCAACCATTAAAAAGTTCCCTGAACAGGGCTGCCTTCAGATTACTTCTGAAAGTCAAATAGTTGCTTATCTGTTTGACATCTGATGGGAGGATGTTCCACAGGGCGGGCACCACTACCGAGAAGACCCTCTGCCTGGTTCCCTGTAGGTTCACATCTTGCAGAGAGGGAACTTCCAGAAGGCTCTCAGAGTTAGACCTCAGTGTCCAGGCTGGACAATGGAGGTGGAGACCTCATCCTAGGTATTGTGATCAAATTTCTTTAAGGGGCTCCATTGGAACCTCTCATACTTACTATAAATAAATAATTTATATTATTTGTTATAACATGCTAGTTTAATGATTCTCAAACATTGGGCTGGGACTCACCAGCAGACCTTAGGCCACCTTTGATTGAACCTCAGTGCCACAGAATGCCCAGTTTCCCCTCACTTTCCTGCCATACCCCATAGCCTTTTGGTTGGACCAATGCCAATTCCAGCAACTCCTGGAATGTTGTGTAAAGGTGGCAAGAGACACAGAGGTTTCTTGGTGGGGAGAGGAAAGTTCTCCTACATATGAGAGGAAAGGGTCAGAGGTGGTGTTGAAGAAAATTGGAAAGTGAGATAATGGATCAATATATACTATTACTACAATTAAATAAGAGGAAACAAGAGAGAAAATCTGTTATTAAAGGGGGAAAATGATTGTGAAGAACCAGGGAGGAGACATGAAAGGAACTGACAGGGTTGGTGTTGTTTTGTGTGTGTTTTTTGCATGGATGGGGAACGTACATGTTGAGTGTGAAAGAAGAGTGGGTGAAGTGAAAATGTTATGAGTGGCATGTCAGGGGTGGGAAGGGAAAATATAAAAGCAAAATCCCTTTCCATTTAAGCACATTTGGGTCATCAAATTTTGCCTCCACTTGGGAGAGTGAGTCACAATGCCTCCATAGACATCGAGCAAAGCTGAGGAGAGAACGTTTTGTCACAAGGAAAACACTGTTTCAAAGAATTTAGCAATTTCCAAAGAAGACTTGATGGACCCAGAGGCCTCTGGTTCTGGTTCCTAGTCTGTAATGTAACATTCAATACCTGCCTTTCATGTGTCCATTGCAGCTTGGGGTTTTAAAAGTAGAGGGAACGATGGAATTCCGTGAGATTCTCTCCCACAAGAGGTAGAGATGGCCACCAACTTGGATGGCTTTAAAAAGGGGGGGGGGAATCCTTCCAGTAGCACCTTAGAGCAGTGTTTCCCAACCAGTGTGCCTCCAGATGTTTTGGGACTACAACTCCCATCATCCCTAGCTAGCAAGACCAGTGGTCAGGAATGATGGGAGTTGTAGTCCCAAAACATCTGGAGGCACACTGGTTGGGAAACACTGCCTTAGAGACCAACTAAGTTTGTCATTGGTATGAGCTTTCATGTGCATGCACACTTCGTGTATCTGATACACTGTGTGTATCTGAAGAAGTGTGCATGCACATGAAAGCTCATACCAATGACAAACTTAGTTGGTCTCTAAGGTGCTACTGGAAGGATTTCCTTTTTAAAAAAATTGTCAGGCCAACATGGCTACCTACCTGTAACTGGCTTTAAAAAGGATTAGACAAATTAAAGGAGGAGAAGGACATCAAAGGCTACTAGCTATGATGACTATGTTCTACTTCCACTGTCGGAGGAAGTAATGTTTCTGAATACCAATTATTGGAAACTGGAAATTGCTGGAGGGGAAATTGCTGGTGCACACAGATCCTGCATGCAGACTTCTCAAAGGCATGTGGTTGGCCACTGTGAGGATATGATGATGGTCTAGATTGTCCACTGGGCTGATACAGCAGGACTGTTTTTGTGCTCTTATGTTTATATTATTCTGTCTATTATTAATTAAATAAATCCATGACAAACCAAGACGAAAGAAAGAGGGGAAAGTCCCAGCCATGCGCTGGGACCCGAAAAGCTAGGCTACCGGCAAGTAAACAGCGAAATGCTAGACCTGTTGAAATCCCATTGTTCTTGATCAAAGTGACAGACATGTGAGTTCCAAAATATCTGGATATGTGACCGTATGTATGAGCGTATTGTATGGTTTCCTGTAACTTGATGCATTGCTTTACAGGAAGTACATTCAGATTACTGCCTGTTCAGGCTATTGACTAGAGATGCCAGGTTTTATACGAAAACCACAGGATGCCAATTCTTGTAGCTAAGAGGCAACTGTTGGCAGACTGACTACCTGACAGGCAGCTAGATGTACTCTCAAGGGAGCAGCTTCTTCCTTGTTTCTAGACTAGTTGTACAGATGATGTTACCCAACCAGGGATCACACAGTGAATTGGATGCCATGACAGAACTACACACCCATTCCGATGTCACTTTGGGGCAATGTCACTGAGGGCAAGCTGGGAGCAACAGTCAGCTCCGCTGGAGCTAGGACAACAATCCTCTGTGTGTGTGATGCAAGAGAAGTGGCATAAGAGAGATCACACACATCTTTACAAGGATCCTGTGATCTCCAAATGCCCAGCCCCAAAAGAAACTGCCTGCTAGCGGAATGATTCACTCTTCTGATCTTGCCTCCTCCCATCCATCCAGCCTCTTGTGGGTGTGGGTAATTCTGTCACATCTCTGCAGTGGGTGTGATTGGATCATTTGCTGCCGATGCAGCAGAATGATTTGCCCTCGGAGAAGCAGTGGTGCTGTGAGGGTAGGACTTTGAGGCAGGGATGCAGGGGGGGCCCATGTAGCAAAATGAACAGACAGGTCCTCGAAGGCAGCAGAGCTAGCTTATCACATTTTTTTAAAAAGGGAAGCACAGTGGTACCTCGGTTTTCAAACGTCTCCATTGACGAACATTCCAGTTTTCAAACACTTTAAACCCAGCAGTAAATGCTTCAGTTTTCAAACACACCTTGGAAGTTGAACATGCCACGCAGCTTCTGCTGAGTGCAAGATCCTGAGGCCTAGCTGTTGGCTCTTGAGTTTTCGGGTTTTCGAACGTTTCGGAACTCAAACCATCTTCTGGAATGGATTATGTTCGAAAACGTCTTTAAAGAGAGGGATACATAAGACCATTTGAAGTTTTATCTGTTCATTCTGGGAGCCAGGGAAGCGTGAGATGGGTCATGGGCTGGTCCTGCCCTCCATGGCTGATGTGTGATGTGGCCACATCCCCACTACGCACGCATTCAGCTGGCATGTGTACACCATAGGTGCCAACTCAAAGATTGAAAAATCCGGGATCGGCAGCGGCGCGGCACCGGAAGTTGCGCTGCGGCCATTTTGGAACTGGGCAGAGCAGCACCGGAAGTCGCTTCTATGCATGTTCTGCCCATTTCCAAAATGGCCGCAGCGCCAGAAATCACTTCTGTGTATGTCCAGAGACTCCAGACATGTGCAGAAGGAGCCTCCCCGGGCCGGTAAGAATCTGGGGGATTTACGTTTTTTTTTAAAAAAAATCCGGCCTGCCAATGGGAAACAGCTGGGAAAATGGGGGTTTCCTGGGGAATACGGGATACTTGGCAGCTATGATGTACACCCCTCAACTGTTCTGATTAAATTGGGATATTCTGGGATTAAATCAGTAGCTGGGATGACTTTTGTAATTCTAGGACTGTCCCTGGAAAACAGGGACACTTAGAGGGTATTGAGAAGAAGCACGATAGGAAAAGCACAACTACATTTCTAACGACCTCTGAACTCCATATATGACTGGGTTTTCAAAGCCTAAGGCAGTGTTGGCCAAACTTGGCCCTCCAGCTGTTTTGGGTCTACAATTCCCATCATCCCTGACCACTGGTCCTGTTAGCTAGTTAGTTCCCAACCCCTCTAGATGGTCCAGAAGGATGTTATGGTTGATGGTGTCAAAAGCCGCTGAGAGATCCAGCAGAACTAGGAAACAGCTCTCATCTTTGTCCCTTTGATCATCGACCAGTGTGACCAAGGCAGTTTCAGTCCCATGATGAGGCCTGAATCCCGACCGGAAGGGATCCAAATGGTCTGCTTCTTCCAGGCATGCCTGGGGTTGTTCAGCAACCACTTGCTCAATCACCTTGCCCAAGAATGGAAGATTTGAGACTGGGTGATAGTTGGCCATATTAGTTGCATCTAAATATGGTTTTTTAAAGAAGTGGTTTAATAACCACCTCTTTCAATGGGTCTGAGATGGCTCCCTCACAGAGAGAAGCATTCACCATCCCATGAAGCCCTTCCCAGCTAGCTTTTATAAGCCAGTAAAAAAGTGCAACATACAAGATAACGAGGGGTTGGTAAATTGAGGAAGCACTACTTGCATTATGTGTTCTTGCTGTTCACCATAAACCCAAACTGCATGCTCTATCTAGTGGTTTGCAAAGTGAAACCGCTAACTGTGATGTATCGCAAAGGGCCCATAGCATGCAATATTTTAACTAATCAGGTGCTTTTGTACGCGTATTCTGTTTGGCTTGCTGTCGTAACGATGTCCAGGCTTTAAGTCATTGCTTTGTCATTGCTCTTTTCATGCACAGTGAGTCCTCACTAGCGGAACTCTGTGGGTCATCTGGTTTAGTCTTAGCACCTGTTGCTATGCAACATTCAAAATATTAGGGAACTGCATTAGAGCAAAACAAACGGGCGCGTGCCATCCTGTTACAAAGCAGAGCATCTGGAATAACTTCATCAGGTCTGCCTTAAGGGATTTTACTGAATTAAGTAAATTACTTTTACTGCCCTGACATTTTGCATGTGATGGAAGGCAATTGTGATCGTGAAAAACACTTTAAAAACACTGATTTTGCCCCCCGGCCTCCGTTCTGCATGAGTAAATAGACACTAGTCTGAGCAAGGGCTCTGATCACGAACACAGGCTTATGTGAGAGGAGGTCATCCTTCAAATAACCTAGGGCTTTGAAAGTTGCATACTATCAGCATATTGATGGCTCTCAACCTCAGTCCCTCAATGAATCTCCCAACAGTTTCAAGTCCCATCTTTGGTGGGTAGCATGTAAGTGTACTATGGTCAATGGCACTGATGAGATGTTCAGTGTGGTGTAGTGGTTAAGAGCAGTAGACTTGTAATCTGGGGAACTGGGTTCGCGTCTCCGCTCCTCCACGTGCAGCTGCTGGGTGACCTTGGGCTAGTCACACTTCTCTGAAGTCTCTCAGCCCCACTCACCTCACAGAGTGTTTGTTGTGGGGGAGGAAGGGAAAGGAGAATGTTAGCCGCTTTGAGAGTCCTTAGGGTAGTGATAAAGCGGGATATCAAATCCAAACTCTTCTTCTTCTTCTTCTTCTTCTTCTTCTTCTTCTTCTTCTTCTTCTTCTTCTTCTTCTTCTTCTTCTTCTTCTTCTTCTTCTTCTGAAACAACAGAGATGCAGTTCCCGCCCAGTTTCCAGCATGTCATCCACCAAGGTAACAAAAAATTGTAATAGAATCATAGAATCATAGAGTTGGAAGGAACCCTGTCAACTAGTCCAACCTGCTGCAATGCAGGAATTTTGGCTAAAGCATTCATGGAAGATGACCAACCAATCTCTGCTTAAAAATCTCCAAAGAAGGAGAGTCCATCACCTCTGGAGGGAGTCTTTTCCACTGTCTGACAGAGATCTGTCAGAAAGTTCTTCCCAAGGTTTAGTTGGAATCTCCTTTCTTGTAACTTGAATCCATTGGTTCGAGTCTTACCCACTAGAGCAGGAGAAAACAGCCTTGCTCCATCTTCCATGTGACAGCTCTTTAGATATTGGAAGGTGGCTATCATATCTCCTCTCAGTCTCCTCTTTTCCAGGCTAAACGTACCCAACTCCTTCAACCATTCATCATAAGGCTTGGTTTCCAGACCCTTGATCATCTTCGTCGGCATCCTCTGCACCTGTTCCAGCTTATTCATATCCTTCTTCAATTGTGGTGCCCAGAATTGGACACAGTTTTCCAGATGTGGTCTGACCCAAGGGAGTGCTGCTATTACTTTCCTTGACCTGGACACTATAATTCTGTTGATGCAGTCTAGAACAGCACTAGAATTTTGCTGCTGCATCACACTGTTGACCCATGTTAAGCTTGTGGTCTACTAAGGCCCCTGATCCTTTCACATG
Source organism: Zootoca vivipara (assembly GCF_965207765.1). Lineage (NCBI taxonomy): Eukaryota > Metazoa > Chordata > Lepidosauria > Squamata > Lacertidae > Zootoca > Zootoca vivipara. Next base: position 12,985,004 of record NC_142590.1, on the reverse strand, counting down.
TACTACTAGCAAGCCCGGCGTCCCCCATCTTATACTATTAAGCTGGTTCTGCCTGTCAAAGTGTAGAACCTTACATTTGTCCCTGTTGAAATTCGTAGTGTTAGTCTGGGCCCAGTTCTCCAATCTGTTAAGGCCATCTTCAATCCTGATTCTGTCTTCTGCGGCTTTAGTTATCTCTCCCAGTTTTGTGTTATCTGTGAATTTTATTAGCATCCCCTCAATTCCTTCATTTATTAAGGTGCTGAACCACAACGGGCCCAGGACAAAACCCTATGGCATCCCACTTGTCACTCCCCCCCCCCCCCCGAATGATGAGGAACCATTAGTGAGCACTCTTTGGGTTCAGTCAGTCGGCTTTCATTTAGGAAGGATTTCGACAGAGCAGATAAGGCCGAAGAAAGGATTACAAAAGTGATAAAGTATGTGGATGTCAAATCATAGATGAAGTGATATAGCACTAAATAAAATAAAATAAAGCAGTTGAAAGGGTTCTTGCTGAGAGTTTTCAAAGACATAGAAAGGAAGCAAAACAAGTGGATATTCGACAATTGCTAACCAGAAACTCAGGTGGTTTTTAGTGCTATGAAACTGCTATAAACCTGCCACCAAGTGCGGTTCTCTGTGTATTTTAGTATCTGTGAATGCTTGATGTCAGAACTGTATAACTTGAGAAAAAGAATAGTTATTTTTAAATTTAGAAGCTTTCCCCTATTCATAATAGATGACTCCTTAAATAAATAAATAAAAACCCTCCTCAAATTACTCATTTTTCCGTTTTAAGCTTGGCCATACTCACAGTCATAGTGGCTAAAGAGGTGTTGTGTTGTTCCTCCACCCTCAATGACTCAAGCATGACTGGCTTGCGGTTGGCATGCCAGTTGATTGACCAGCCAGATAATGCCAGTTGAACAGTTACATTTTTTGTTTTAACTAAAACAATCTTTTTTATTATTTTCCATGTGGCACATTGTGGGGGGTGGGTGTGCTGCTGGCACAACCCCTGCCCACTGGCCAGCTGGCTTTGAGGGGCACCCAGCATCGCTTTGTGAGCCTTCCCGCCAACAGGGATGACCCTGGCACTGTGTTTCATTGGTAGAGCTGCTGCCATGTGGCGTTGCCTCTACCAATGAATCGCAGCGCCGGGATGAGGGATGACCTTGGCACTGCAGAGCGGAACAGGGTCCTAGTGCCCCTGCTCTGCTCGCTTACCTCCCTGCTCTCCCGAGTGGCGCAGGTGGTGGGCGTGCAGGAGGAGGGGAAAGGGAGGCCTCCACGGAGCTCCCCCACTTGCTGGGGCGCCCCTCAGCGCCCAGGCGGCCTGGCACCCCGTGCCACTAGACCCAATGGGTGAGCCGGCCCTGATAGGTTTGAAAATCTAGTGGAAGGGTTTGCCTTTAAAAACAGGGAGAAAGAAACCAGAGCAGTGAATGGCAGGGCCTTGGCTTCTGTAGCATCTCAGTTACCTGCTACAGGTATGCAAAAAGGGTACCGTGTGCAAATATCTGCTGGAGGTTTCTAACCATTAAGTAATGCTAATGAGTGCTAGTGGGACTACTCATGGTAGCAGTGCCTCTGGTATGAAGCTTCCTCCATCGAGGTTCTAACTAGGCCAAATCGAGATGTGCCTTGGATGAAATAACTAGTGGTCAGGCAGGAGAGAAAATGAGTTGTATTTTCTGGAACTGTCACAGCACTACACATACTAGGGAGGTTCCTTCATTGATCAATATATGTCAAGGTCAACAAACCTTCTTGTCCTGGGTGTCTCAGGCTTCTTCTTGGTATTCCGCTTGCGGGCAACATGGGGATTTTCAGAGTCGAGGTTCTAAGGGCATACTTTAAAAATGTGTCATGTTGGTAGTGGTAACATCATAATTTAATTGATTGCATTATTGTTTTAGAGAGGAGTCTCAGGTTTGGCAACTGAAAGTAAATGCAAGACGTGGACTTGGGACCAGGGCTGTCTTAAGCACCTTTGGTGCCCTGACGCCGTGGTGCAATGGATCCCTCCGCCACTCCCCGCTTCCCCCGCCGCACCCACCGCCCCGTTTTCCAGCGCGACGGGCGGGCGGCTGGGCTCAGCGTGCAGCGCGGTCTCCGAGGGTGCTGCCGCGCGACGAGCGGGCGGGCTTGCTGCGCGGCCGGCGGGCGGGCAGGCGCGGCCGGCGTGGCGCCCCCCCTGGCAGGCCAGCACCATGGCACCCTGCGCTACCCAGCCTGGCCGTAGAGCCGGCCCTGCTTGGGACTTTCAGATTTCAGTGGTGCCCAGTGCGCCGACAAAATTCAGTGTGGCCCCTGCCTCTCACTTTCCATTGTGAATCATTCTTGCAGCACCCCCATGGCTTCCCCTCGGCTTGGCACCCAATGTGGATGAACCAGTCACACTCCCCTAAATCCGCTTCTGAATGGTTGCTGCAAGGGGCTCATAGATTCCATGGTAGCATGAGTGACATTTATGACATTCATAAAATATGGAAAGGAAAAAATGAATGAATGTTTTCTGCTTTTAAAAAAGTGCTGTTAAAAAAGCGAACCATGGAAAATGAGTCACTTTCAGAAAATACTCTCTGGGGCTTCCAGGTTTTCTATTTATAGCAACAGCTACTGCAGTCCTCTGAGAGAGCTACTGCAGTTCCAGCTGTGCAACAAAGCAGGAAAACAAAGCTGCATCAGGACAGTTTGGCTATGTCCAAATTTGTGGCTGAAAATGCAGTGAGGTTCTTTCCCTCCCTTGTTGAGTTTTGCATTGCATTTGCATGTTGCTGTACACTCCAGAGAAGTGGGTATGGATGTCTTTGCCCGATGTGCATTACTTAATTGGTTTCCATGTGCTGAACTCCTGCTCAGTGAAGCTGTCGTCTACACATGTGCAACAGCTGTCTCAAATGTACACGTTTCAGTTTATCTGTGACTTAAGCAGGGCGCTGTGGTCTAAACCAGTGGTCCTTAACCTTGGGCCTTCAGATGTTTTTGGCCTACAACTCCCATGATCCCTAGCTAGTAGGACCAGTGGTCAGGGATGATGGGAATTGTAGTCTCAAAACATCTGGAGGCCCAAGGTTGAGGACCACTGGTCTAAACCACAGAGCCTAGGGCTTGCTGATCAGAAGGTCAGCGGTTCGAATCCCCGCAACGGGGTGAGGTCCCGTTGCTCGGTCCCAGCTCCTGCCAACCTAGCAGTTCGAAAGCACATCAAAGTGCAAGTAGATAAATAGGTTCTGCTCCAGCAGGAAGGTAAACGGCATTTCCGTGCGCTGCTCTGGTTCGCCAGAAGCAGCTTTGTCATGCTGGCCACATGACCTGGAAGCTGTATGCCGGCTCCCTTGGCCAATAAAGCGAGATGAGCGCCACAAACCCAGAGTCATCCGCGACTGGATCTAACAGTCAGGGGTTCCTTTACCTTTACTTTTTAAGCAGGGGTAGGCTTTGGTCTTTCAGTGGCACCCTGTCCAAGGCCAAAACTCAGTGCCCCCCTACCTATTGCCTTTCATTCTTCTCAATTCACTATGTGATAGTTGTGATGCCCTGCAATGCCCCCTAGGCTTGGTGCCCAGTTTTGCAAAAATGGTGTGGGGCCCGAAAGGTTCCTCTGCCATTGCAGGGAGGCCCAATGAAGCCCTCTACCACTGTGGCCTGGCCTATCATTTTTTGATGTGTGTGTTTTTGTGTGTCAGCTCCATCTCCACATAATTTGGAGGCCATCGATACCCACCAGCCCCTGCCAGCAAGACCAATGGTCTTGGTTGGCGACCAGTGGTTGATGAGAGTTGTATTCCAACATCACCTAGGACTGCAGTCCTGCAACAGAGAATATCTGAGTCTTGTCTTACCTGTTGAAGATATTTTTGAATCTGGATTTGCTACTACCCTGGGCTTACTCATTTTAACTTTATCTTTCTATATTGCTTCTTTTAAAATACTGATATTGCTGCTAGTGGTGAGCCTTCAAGCATGGTCCCGAGCTATAAATCCAACCAGCTATGTTATAGAAGCCAAATTTTCACACTGGGAAGTTTTTGTGCTGATGCTATTTATGGGGAATCTACCTTTTGGTGTGCATTAATGCGGGGGATTTAACTACAGCTGAAGTTATCTCACCATGATAACTCAAAGGATACTCAAAAATAACTCCATTGCTTCAGCTTGATTAGTAATCCGTTTGAGCCAGAAACACCAGGGACGTTCCTCAGAACCACAATGTAGATGAGGCCTAACCTACAAAGGAAGTCTTGGGCAAACTGTCTAACTAGGCAAAGCACAGAGACCACATAACCACCTGTACAAAAATCCGGTTTCATATAGCCTACCATACTGAATCACAATCTGAACTTTAGCATAAACACATTTAAATTGGGTAGCTCTGTGTTGTGGGGATGCTCACAGGAAAGTAAGTGTGTATGTGAAACCCCCAAGCGGAACTTCCAGAGGGATGCTATTGAACCTTGGTTTTTTTAATCTTCTCTCAGCTGTTTCCCCTAAACAGGAACTTCCACATTCACCCTAAACCAAGCTTTAGTTAAAATTCAGAGGAAGTCCAGCCAAGTCTAGCCCCGAGTGAGTCAGAGGTTTGGGGGGCATCATGAAAATACAGCAAAATGTATCTCATATAATTTGTTTTATTACTTTCTTTGTGCTGGGAAAAAGCAGAAAGAAGACCACAGGGGATTTTTCTGCTTCAAGTGTCAAAATACCTTGAGCAGCTTCAGGCTTTGCTATTCACCCTTTGCCTTGCGGGGTTTCATTTGCTGCTTCAGTTCCGGAAGCGGGGCATTTTGGGCTGGCCTTGTGCCTCCGACTCTCCTGAGGAACCTAGGCAGTTTTCTTTTTTCTTTTTGCCAGATAATCTTTATTAAAATTTCCAAATATACATTAAACACAAAACAATACATTCATTAATATTTCGAATTCTGATTTTTCCAATATTTTGAGAAAAGAAAAGAAAAAAGGGGGGAAAAAGGAACCTGCAATAAGCAAAAAGGTAGAAAAGAAAAAAGAAATTTACTAATATTTACTAATATTAATCATATCTTCTGTTGTTGTTCTGCGACTTCCCTTCTTCTTCTTCTTCTTCTTCTTCTTCTTCTTCTTCTTCTTCTTCTTCTTCTTCTTCTTCTTCTTCTTCTGTTTCTTACTGTCATCAATTCCTTTGGTGTTGTCTCTTTCAATATTCTAATTTGTTATAATTCTTTACTCATAATTGACAAATGTATTTAACTTATCTATGTACCATTTATTGTTACCTGAATTTGACATAATAAAGTCTTTATAATACTCATTGTTATTGTAGTTATGAATTTTTTCTTGCTCCATATTGACCTTTAACAGTTCGTGGTGCGGTGTTTGTCTATTTTACTTCTAATTAGTTTAGTCACACAATTTGTCAATATATTTCAAAAATTTGCTCCATTCTTCCATGTAGGCTTCATTGCCCTGGCATCTGATCCTTGCCGTTAGTTTAGCTATTTCTAAATATTCAATCATTTTGTATTGCCATTCCTCAATTAAGGGAAGTTGTTTTTGCTTCCACAACTTAGCCATAAGGATCCTAGCTCCAGTTGTTGCATACAAAAAGTTTTCATTGCACCTCTGTTGACTTCAAGGAGCAAGGTTTCTAGCCTTTATGTCTGCTAGGATATGGCTAAAAGTGTGTCAGCAATGGCTCCAGGTGGCCGAGTAATATTTTTTTCAGTACATGCTGCTGGTGGTGACTGAGGAAGAGAAAATTCCACAACCTCAACACTTCCCTGGCTGCTCCTCATTAACTCTCAAAACCACAACAAATTGGATAAGATAGTTTAAAAATGCAGAATAATTCAGATTTTTTTCTTGTTTGATTTGCATAATTTTCACAGGCCGTGGTATTTATGTGCTGCATGATTTGGACATCCTGTGCTCTGAATTTCATTTTTAATTGTTAAGGTGGAGTACAGACAGCCCCGGATATGACTGTAATTTCAATCCATTTTAGATATTGTGTTGCATTTTGTGGGAACTGCCAGCATTTGACATTTCCAAGAATGGCCCTACAAGGTGCACGTTAAGAAACTTTACATGGCCACCATCCCCTCCACCCCCCCAGTTCATTTACAATGTCTTGACAAAAAATTGGCAGACATGCTAGGAGAGTTGAGTTGCTCATATATTTGTTGCTAGCAACATTAGTGTGTTGCTGAATAAGCACTCGAGCTTTCGGGGCTCTGTATTTTCTCACTTCCAGCTACAGGTGCGTAATAGATGCCTTTTGAAATTTCACATGGCCTCAAGGATTCATGTGTATAAGCAGAGGCCCTGGAACTGGAGCGATTGTGTAAGATTGTGCCACAAGTCTTACAAACAAAATCCTTTCCTGTAGGAATATCTGATCAGGCTCCCAGGCCCTCTCTAGACTCTAAGCCAATCCAGCCTGAAATAGATGGATGAACTGGCTATATTGGTATTGGCTTTATATTTCTCGTGGCATTTTTTGAAACCTGGATCTTTGAGTGAAGCTTTTAAGCATGCTTTCTGTCTTGGTGAAGGTTGGAGAGGTTTTATAGCAGGGGTCAGCAAACTTTTTCAACAGGGGGCCGGTCCACTGTCCCTCAGACCTTGTGGGGGGCCGGACTATATTTTGGAAAAAAAACTATGAACGGATTCCTATGCCCCACAAATAACCCAGTGATGCATTTTAAATAAAAGGACACATTTTACTCATGTAAAAACACCAGGCAGGCCCCACAAATAACCCAGGGTTGCATTTTAAATAAAAGGACACATTCTACTCATGTAAAAACATGCTGATTCCTGGACTATCTGCGGGCCGGATTTAGAAGGCGACTGGGCCGCATCCGGCCCCCGGGCCTTAGTTTGGGGACTCCTGTTTCATAGCCTTGGTTCACTGTGGTGCTGCTGTGATCCATAAAATTATGCTGAAGGTCTCAAGCAGTATAGAATCATAGCATTGTAGAGCTGAATGGTACCCCAAGAATCATCTAGTCCAACCCCCTGCAATGCAGGAATATCAACCAAAGCATCCATGACAGATGGCCATGGACAGGTGGCAGATGGCCATAAATTGGCGTCAGTGATGCACGCATACATACACATGCAAGAATTAACATACTAGCAAATGTATGGCATGGGTTATGATAATGTATCCTATTTAGTTTTTGCCATCCGTCTGTCTCAGGAAGCAATGATGGAGTGTAGCTTTGGGAGGTGAAGTCAAGCTAAACAGCCTTGGTCCTGTATACCTGAAGGAGTGTCTCCACCCCCACCATTCAGCCCGGACACTGAGATCCAGCACCGAGGGCCTTCTGGCGGTTCCCTCATTGCGAGAAGTGAGGTTACAGGGAACCAGCCAGAGGGCCTTCTCGGTAGTGGCACCCGCCCTGTGGAACACCCTCCCAGCAGATGTCAAAGCAATAAGTAACTATTTTACTTTTAGAAGACAACTGAAGGCGGCCCTGTTTAGGGAAGTTTTTAATGTTTGATGCTGTACTGTCTTTAATATTCGGTTGGAAGCAGCCCAGAGTGGCTGGGGAAACCCAGTCAGATGGCCGGGGTATAAATAATAAATTATTATTATTATTATTATTATTATTATTATTATTATTATTATTATCATCATTATTAAAAGGCTGAGTAGCAACAGGAAGTCAGTAGTAGGGATGGTGAGGCAAAAGACCCTGGGCCCAAGCACACATGCATATTGTATAAAGGTGCAAAGCCCTCCTTCGCATCCTGTGAAACATAAATGCAGTTTTTAAAAAACTGCAATGGTGCGCCGCCTGCCCGTGAGTCCTGAGCCTTCCCCAATCTCCTGCCCCCTTTCCCCTTTGTTTTGACTGATCAGAGGAGGCTCAGGAGTCATGGGCAGGCAGCCATTGCCCAGTTTTTTTAAAAAAAACCTCTGCGCATTTATGTTTCACAGGGTGGGGAAGAAGGGCTCTGAACCTTGCCCGGCAGAGAAACTGCATGTCTTGCACCCCTCCTGGGCAACGGCCGCCCGCCCACGGCTCCCGAGCCTCCCCCGATCTGTCTAAACAAAGGTGGAAGGGGGCAGGAGATCTGTATCGCCGGACGTCCCCAGTTCCCCTTCGGCAGTGGCAGCGAGCAGCTCCTGAAGCCAGCCAGAGCCAACTGCGCTACCAGGCTGGCTCCAGGCTGCCCCTGCCATGTTTCCTAGAGACAGATTTGCCAATCTGGGGACATGCCAGGGACGGAATTTGTCAAGGGACAGATTTGCAAATCTGGGGACTCTTCCCCGGGAACCGAGGACTTCTAGTAACCCTACTGTAGAGACCAATAAGTCTATTCTCCTATGCAACTTACTTAGAAATAAGCCCCACTGGCCTCAGACTCATTTCCAAGTAAGCACATATAGGATCAGCCTGCATATCAAGACCATTTCAGACTTGAGACGAAAACCTATGACCTTGTTCTACAACTTCTGCAAATCTAGCAAGAATAAATGCATGTTCTTTTTTTGTTCATTTGTTCTTGTTTTTTTTTTTTTGCCAGAAGCAAATCTGGAAGAGACAGTACCTTTCCTGGCAGAAAGCCATGCATTTTATTTCCCCTAGATTTGTGAAATGCACATCTAAAGTTAGAAATGGATACATATGCTACACGTTGCTGCTACATTTTCTGCATGCATGTTCAGAAAGGAGTGTATTACAGAAGCAATGTTCAAAGTAGGGATGGATGCATTTCACACCTCCTGGCCTGGTACATGGATTGGAATGTAATCATCATTCAGATTTCACACTTCTTCAAATTTTGCAATACCGAAATGCATCGAAATGCACGTTTTAAGGTCAAATATGTTTAGAAAAGCCTACTCTGAGATAAAATACATTCTTAAACAGGTATTTTGAGAGAAAGTATGAATTTAAACTTAAATGTGAATATTCATACAGAATTAATCTGGAAACTGAACGGAGCAGATTTATGAATGAACACATGTGAAATTGATATGGACCATAAAGACTGATTCTCCCTTTCTAGCTCAGATGACAGGTAGGTAGCCGTGTTGGTCTGGGTCGAAGTAAAATAAAAAAAAAATTCCTTCAGTAGCACCTTAAAGACCAACTAAGTTTTTATTTTGGTATGAGGTATCTGAAGAAGTGTGCATGCACACGAAAGCTCATACCAAAATAAAAACTTAGTTGGTCTTTAAGGTGCTACTGAAGGAATTTTTTTTTTAGCTCAGATGACTTCATTTGTTCAAATTTTTGCTTTTCTGAGATACTAGGATGCCCTCTTGTGGCCATACTACACAAAACAGATCGCTCGGATCTCTCTAGAAAGCACTTAAAAAGACTACTGTACTATATTTACAGTGGCTCTATGCTCCATTGCTGGGAGTGGGGGTGTTTTCTGCAGTAATGGTGTTTGCATGACACAATGGTGACATATACATGCACATACATGCAACTGATAACTCTCCAATGTGTGCATGGATATTTAAAGGCAGTACGTAAGTTGTAGACATTTTAATGTATTTGCTGTGCAGTTTGAAAGCACATCAAAGTGCAAGTAGATAAATAGGTACCGCTCTGGCGGGAAGGTAAAAGGTGTTTCCGTGTGCTGCTCTGGTTCACCAGAAGCGGCTTAGTCATGCTGGCCACATGACCTGGAAGCTGTACGCCGGCTCCCTCGGCCAATAGAGCGAGATGAGCGCCGCAACCCCAGAGTCGGTCACGACTGGACCTAATGGTCAGGGGCCCCTTTAACTTTACATTGGTGCAACATCGGTGTGTTCATTGCAATCATGCCTGCTATGTAAAGTATACAGCCAGTATACTGTTTATTTTTCAGATGATTTTCTAGGAATATGGAGCTGCCCTTATTTACGGTATTAACAGAGTTTCTTTCTATCATTCAGTCAAAACCTGCACACCTTGGGCCATAGCCAGGGGAAAAAACTGAGAGAGGGCAGTGCAAAGAAGGATAGAGGCAGATCCTGGGGGCTTATTTTAAACCTGGCATTGTAACGATGGGGATTGTCGAGCATCTTCTTGGTCAAAATTCATTGGCGATCATGCTATCCAATAGTATGGGAAACAGCCTTATTAGAAAAAACTAACCAATAAACTGAAACTGACATGGGGAAAATAGAAGAAGACACCTTCACCCCGGTATGGCTCCCCTTTATCACATACACAGCTCAACAAGACAACAACGAGAATCTGCCGATAGCATACGAATCAATCTGGCTAATCTGATTGACACACACACACACACACACACCATTCTCACTACAGCCAACCAAAGACAACCAACCACATCCTAAGCCACACCCAACCTTCTCACCACCGAATTAGCACAAGTAGAATAATAGAAGCATAACCACCCCACCCCACTCGCCACTCCCTCTCCTCCTCCTCCTCCTCCTCCTCCTCCTCCTCCTCCTCCTCCTCCTCCTCCTCCTCCTCCTATTTATACATTGACCACTAATAATGAAACATATTTTGTATACAGTGCTAGATTTACATATAAGCTAAACAAGCTATAGCTTAGGGCCCCACTCCTTTGGGGGGGGGCAAAAAATTAAAGGAAAGAAACACCTGGGTGTACATTTCCAAAATATAAGATAAAAAAACAAATAAAACAAAAGCTACATACAGCAACAGTATTTTGTGTTGTGTAGGCTCCTATTTGTTATGTGCAAGTGGCTTTAGATACCTATTAGGCCCATAAATTACAATATAGCATATATTCAACACACACACACACACACACACACACACACACACAGAGCGACAATTTGTTGTTGACAAAGGACAGCTGGAAAAATAAAGGGTCCCATTACCTTCAGTAGCTTAGGGCCTCATCAAACCTAAATCCGGCCCTGGTTGTATATATTTTTCCACATTTATTGTGCTATTTTTGTGATATGCAAATGACATGAGAAATGTCATTTGTATATACTTATTTATATAATATTATTCTTGTTTATAAAACCCAATAAAAAATAAACTAAAAATATATATTCATTGGCGATGGTGGGGTATGCATTAGAGTTGCCCAAACGTTCCTCTGCTTGTCCTGATAGGGAGCCTTCTAAATAAACAATAGCAAAGGTTCAAAGCATCTGCCTCAGCCTTTCCTTGCCCCCCACGGCTCAAGGCTGAGAAAGGTACCTTGAGTCAGAGATAAAAGGCAAGGGTGGTGGCAGCAGCAGTTCAAGTGTACAATCCTATGTTCCAACAGATGTTAGAAAACGTTCCTGGGGGGACGGCAGACCCCCAAATTGTAAGAATTGCTTGGATCATATGGAACAATCTTGGGAAATGTATATTGGAATTCTGATGCAGGTAGGCAAGTTGGTCTGATTTCAAATTCTTAGCAAACAACCCTATACAGATTCCATATTATAGGTAATCTGTGGAGCGACAAAGTTTCCAGAAGACAAGTTTAGGAGTCCCTAGGGGCATTTTCTCTGTTACGGTGAGAGCAGAACCTGGAATACTGCCAGTAAGAATGAGTTTATTTATTCTTGCTCTGCTATTGCTAAATTAAATAAAATGTCAGACATCAGGTTTCTGGTATTATGTTTCATCAAACAATTTTATTTGACTTCTGCAAGATCAAATGCACGCTTCTGTAAAATTGATTATTTGATTCAATCATACGATATCTCTTGGAGTTGCTTCAGCATCCACTGTCTGCTAAGTTGGAATTTAAATGATGCCTTAGAAGCATTTTTGCCCAAAGAGATTTATCTTCAGTAGCAAATACTGAAACAATGTCTTAGAAAGTGATAACATTTCATAATAGCCTGGAACATTACTTATTCAGTCTGCTCAAGTTTGCTCTAAGCTTTAACTTGATGCAATCTCAACAAATGCCTTTTGCGATCTTAGATGGTGAGATCCAATGGGCCGGTTTGTGTTACTGCATGTTTCATTAGCTGAAGATACCCCACACAATAGGACCCAGGTGGCGCTGTGGGTTAAACCACTGAGCCTAGGGCTTGCTGATCAGAAGGCCGGCGGTTCGAATCCCTGTGACGGAGTGAGCTCCCATTGCTCGAGCCCAGCTCCTGCCAACCCAGCAGTTAGAAAGCATGTCAAAGTGCAAGTAGATAAATAGGAACCGCTACAGCGGGAAGGTAAACAGTGTTTCAGTGTGCTGCTCTGGTTCGCCAGAAGCGGCTTTGTCATGCTGGCCACATGACCTGGAAGCTATACGCTGGCTCCCTCGGCCAATAATGCGAGATGAGCGCACAACCCCAGAGTCGGTCACGACTGGACCTGATGGTCAGGGGTCCCTTTACCTTTACCTTACCCCACACAATATGTTTCATGGTCTCATATCTTAGAATGTGTGGAACAGATTTTCACTGACAGTTACTGGTGGATTGTGAATACTGGTTGAACCAGCAGGGGTGAGATTAAACCAGTAGCACATTATATTTGCCAAGAGACCCCCGTAGAGGTGGCAAATTCAGCCTCCAAGGAGTGTGCAGCAGTGGCAACAGGCAACGCTTTCATTGGAGGCCATATCTGCTGCCCTGTGGATCCTGCCACCTGAGGCAGTCTCCTCACCTTGCCTAATGAGTGGGCCAGGCCTGCACACGACCTGGCAGAATTTACCCAGCAAGAAGGGTTATGAAAATCAAGCTATATTTTAAAGGTTTGTTTTCACTCTACTAGGGCTGGGATGGCTCAGCCAGGAGCAACCTCATTTCTGAATGGAATTTTGAATAGGACTAATGTATGCCAGCTCAGTTTAAACCAGCATGCAGTACATTCCACTGTCTTTTGATAAATCTGAAAATGTCACTAAAGGAATATCTAGGGACAAGTTAGAAGCCTTGTCAGCGTTACAAAACAGGATAATTTCTTAAAAGCAGCCCAACAGGAAGGTGTTAAGGGGGGGGAGAGAGTCCAGAGAGGATTCACATTCAAGTAGAGATTTCTGCTTTAACACAGGTAACCAACCATAGAATAGCTACTGCTTGTGTCAGTTCACTCCAAGCCAATGTTTTCAAGGCAGTTATGCCTCCCAAAGTTATTTCATAGTCAGATTACCAGGGCTGCTATGGAAATGTTTGAAACAGTCCAGCAGAATGATACTGGCAGTTGTCGAATCGCCCATTTTGCACATGCGCGAAGTGCGATTTTGTGCTTCTGCGCATGCGCCGACCGCACACAGGCACAGAACGCGCAGGGTGAAAAGACTTCCGGGTTTGTCGACTTCGGAAGTCGAAACCTTCGGAAGTCGAATCATTCGGATGTCGAGGTACCACTGTATAAAACAAAAGAACAGCCAATTTAGTGTCTGCAATGATAATTGCATACTGTTCAGACAACATTCCATATAATCAAACATTTCTCCCTTCTACCGCTGATGCACCAATGGTCCCACCCATGTTTTAGAAGGGGCTCTGTTTCAGAAGGGATTCTATGCACACAGAAATGTGTTTACATCAAGCTCATCTGCATGTGGGGACCATGACTAGGACAGGGCTGTTCCTGACATGTAATATGTGCATACTTCAGAATAAGGTAAAGGACACAGGTGGCGCTGTGGTCTAAAGCACTTAGCCTCTTGGGCTTGCTGATCAGAAGATTGGCAATTTGAATCCCCACGATGGAGTGAGCTCCCGTTATTCTGTCCCAGCTCCTGCCAACCTAGAAGTTCAAAAGCATGCCAGTGCAAGTAGATATATACGGGAAGGTAAACGGCGTTTCTGCGCGCTCTGGTACTTGTCAAAGTCCTCCGTGCGCCAGTAGCAGTTTAGTCATGCTGGCCACATGACCCAGAAAGCTGTCTGTGGACAAACGTCAGCTCCCTCGACCTGAAAGCGAGATGAGCACCACAACCCCATAGTCACCATTAACTGGATTTAACCAGCCCTGGGGTCTTTCATCGGAATGCATACTTGAGCTCCTTCCAGTTTCCTCCAAACACATGGATGGTAGTGAGTGTGGCCTGTTGTACTGTTTTTAATTATGATTTATATTTTGCTGCTGTTTACTGCCTTGATATTGCAGTATATAGGTGGTGGTATAGGAACACTTATATAAATTGTTTAAATTGAAAGTTAAGGAAAAAAACAAATCCTCAGATCTAACGTAGAGTTGCCATATTTCTAAAAGTGAAAATCCGGAGACAAAAGTGGTTGAGCTTTTTTTTTTTTTTTTAGTTTTGCCCAAAGTTGTTGAAGTTTTTGAGCTATTTTTAAGGAAAATTGCCGAAATGTCCTTGTTTTCCCTGACATTTTTCCGATTTCCGCCTGGACACTGCTTCCGACTGCAGTATTCTGGCTGTGTCTGGGAAATTCTGGATGTATGACAACCCTGATTTTAAAAGAAAAAAATTGACCATTCGTAGGTGAGTGTCTTGGGTCAAAGGACAATGTGGATTGTGCCTTGCCGGTCTCATCTCACCGCTGCAAATTGTGGCAGTTTGCAGAAGATTGTGAAGTGTGGCACCCGGATATGTTGTCCCTATTTATTTATTTCCTTTCATTTATGAATTGCCATAAAATTTCTTTAAGCAATATAACAATTTTTAAAAATTATTGATAAAAAGCAGACGTGAAACAATCTCATATATTTAACAACAGTTTCAAAGCCACTACAGACACAGACCAGGATAAAGATCTCTACTTAAAAGGCTGGTTGAAAACGGAAGGTCTTCAATAGGGGCCGAAAAGACAATAGAGATGGTGCCTGTCTAATCTATAGCAGAGGGGAGTCCCAAAGGGTAGATACTGCCACACGGGATTTCCCGGAGAGATGGTATCTGCTGTGATCAGTTGGGTATATAATGGTGGCTCTGTGGTCTAAACCGCTGAGCCTCTTGGGCTTGCTGATCAGAAGGTTGCTGGTTCGAATCCCCCAGCAACGGGACAGCAGTTCGAAAGCACACCAGTGAGAGTAGATATATAGGTACCGCTGTAGTACGTAATTGCATTTCTGTGCACTCTGGTTTCCGTCACAGTGTTCCATTGTGCCAGAAGAGGTTTAGTCATGCTGGACACATGACCCAGAAAGATTTTTGAGGACAAACGCCGACTCCATTGGCCTGAAAGCAAGATGAGGGCCGCAACCCCATAGTCATAGAATCATAGAATCATAGAATCGTAGAGTTGGAAGAGACCACAAGGGCCATCCAGTCCAACCCCCTGCCAAGCAGGAAACACCATCAAAGCATTCTTGACATATGCCTGTCAAGCCTCTGCTTAAAGACCTCCAAAGAAGAAGACTCCACCACACTCCTTGGTAGCAAATTCCACTGCCGAACAGCTCTTACTGTCAGGAAGTTCTTCCTAATGTTTAGGTGGAATCTTCTTTCTTGTAGTTTGAATCCATTGCTCCGCGTCCGCTTCTCTGGAGCAGCAGAAAACAATCTTTCTCCCTCCTCCATATGACATCCTTTTATATATTTGAACATGGCTATCATATCACCCCTTAACCTTCTCTTCTCCAGGCTAAACATACCCAGCTTCCTAAGCCGTTCCTCATAAGGCATCGTTTCCAGGCCTTTGACCATTTTGGTTGCCCTCTTCTGGACACGTTCCAGCTTGTCAGTATCCTTCTTGAACTGTGGTGCCCAGAACTGGACACAGTACTCCAGGTGAGGTCTGACCAGAGCAGAATACAGTGGTACTATTACTTCCCTAGATCTAGATGCTATACTCCTATTGATGCAGCCCAGAATTGCATTGGCTTCTATCACCTTTGACTGGACTTAACTGTCCGGGGTCCTTTACCTTTACCTTTACCTTTATAAGGGGTGGGATAATCTTTTAGGTACCTTGGTCCTATCTTTATGGTGTACCTAGTAGAGGTTCCAGTAATGAGCCCTATGATGTAATTCAGTAAAATGAATATATATATCAGCATTCCAAAGATTCAGTTTCCATTGTCTTTAACATATACAGAACATGTATCATTGCAGGTTGGGATAAAGATGGAGAGAAAAATGTAACAAATCTCCAGTGTGTTATGCTCAATTAACTGTAATATTACAGTTTATTAGAGAAACTGCAGCGTTCGCAGAGTAAGCAGTCAGTTCTATGAATTTGCCACAAGGTGGTGCCAAAGTATTGGAGTTGGAGAGGCTGTCTTGCTCTGGAGAAAAGAAGCTACAACGATAGAAAGGTATTTGTTATGTTTTGCTATGGGGTTAGTCAACATAGTGCCTACTAGATATTATGGACTGTGTACACACCATACAGTTAAACACATTCCCCCTTAGGAGAACCCTGGGAACTATACACGAAAGCTTATACCAAGAACAAACTTAGTTGGTCTCTAAGGTGCTACTGGGCAATATACCATATATACTTGAGTGTAAGCCGACTTTCCCAGCATGTTTTTTATGCTGAAAAAGCCCCCCTTGGCTTATACTCGAGTGAGGCGGGCAGCAGCGGTAGAGGGACGAGTGGCCTGAAAGGAGCCCTTTCTCGCCGCTGGTCCTGCCGCCGCCGCCCACCTCTTGCAAGGGCAGGCACAAGAGCTGCGGTTGGGAGAGGCGCTGTGCTGCGCCACCCGCAAGGGCTGTGACCAATGATGTAGCCTTTACACGCTGTGTTGTGTACGCACTGTCTTTTTTAAAATCCTGTTAGAAATGGATCCCAATACTTCTAATCATGGACCAAAACAAAAACGCAGGTCATACGAAGCCAGTTTCAAACTTAAGGTTTGAAGAAAGCAATAACAGTACAGTATTGCAAGTAGGGAATTTTTTGTTGACAAAAAAGAAGTGAGGGAGTGGCGGAAAATGAAAGCTGACTTGGAAAAGATTCCAAAGGCAAAAAAAAAAGCTCTACATGGTTTAACAACTTCATATGGGGCTCTAGAGACTGAATTGCATAAATGGGTCATGGAGTGTCATCAAAATGGTTACTGCGTAACACGCATGGGAATTCGCTTACGTGCCCTTCAAATGGCTAAAGATGACAAATTAAAAGCACCAGGCATTGAAAATTTTGTTGCGTCAGCAGGATGGCGTACCCGCTTCATGAATAGGTTTGCCCTATGTTTGCAGCAAAGAACAAAGATTTCACAGAAGTTGCCAAAAGACCTTGATGAAAAAGTGATGTCATTCCATTCATTCATCATAAAACAAAGAAGGATCCATAACTATGACCTGGGAGATATTGGGAATATGGATGAAACACCTATGACCTTTGGTCTTCCAAGCAACAGAACTGTGGCAAGTTTGGGAGACAAAACTATTTTACTCAGAACCACAGTAAATGAAAAAACCCATTTCACAGCCATTCTGTCATGTTTGGCTAATGGAACTAAGCTGTGGCCTGTCATTATTTTTAAAAGAAAGACCTTGCCTAAAAAGGTCAAATTCCCACCACGAATTACAGAGTGTGCACAATTACAGTGGGTTGACCCTCTTTTCCACTTACAGAGCTAGTTTACTGTTTTTCTTTCAAACAAATATTCAAAAACATTTAACTTAGTGATGCCTCAATTATTGTAATTTTATTGGTATCTATTTTTATTTTTGAAATTTACCAGTAGCTGCTGCATTTCCCATCCTAGGCTTATACTCGAGTCAATAAGTTTTCCCAGGTTTTTTATGGTAAAATTAGGTGCATCGGCTTATATTCGGGTCGGCTTATACTTGAGTATGTATAATACACACACACACACACACACACACACCTGGGAACTATAGGTTGCTAAAGGTTCTTGGAACTGTAGCTCTGTGAAGAGTATATTACGATTCCCCTGGTCTGATCCATGTGAAACTAACTAGTTCCATGTGTGAATGATAGGACTGTACCCCCTTGAACTATAGCCCCCTTTACAAAGCTATGTTTGTAAATATAAAGCGCTTTATATGCGTTATGACACTGTAACACCAGGTGGCGCTGTGGAGTCCGGTCTTTCACCAATGGGATTTCCCTGTATGAAGTTTACAATGCGTTTAACTGAATCGCTTTTTTGATGTGTATGGATCCAGCCCTAATTAAGGCTGCATTAAGATAGTACCTAATTCCATTTTCCTGTTATTTCCTTACCTGTCAATTTCCTTGTTTTGCCTGATCTTTCACACAACATAAAAGCCTGGAAATCTAGTGGAATCTTGTGGAAGTTTAGCCTTCATTTCCATGTTAACAATTTCCTAAAAATAAATCTGTTTGCAACCCCACTGGCTTGGAAAAATGCAGGAGTTTCGCATTGTAATTTCATGTGGTGAAATTTAGGGTGGTATGCCAACATATAGTTCTTACCTGCCATTTAAAATTTAGCACGACAAAGTGCTATATCAATAAAAAAGCCACAGTTTCATAATCCAACAGGTACTGCAATGGAAAAGGAATGTTAGAAACTGGGACATAAGAACTAGTTTTGTAACCAGTAAAACTAACACGATAAACCCCACATCCGAATGTAGCCTAGTGGTAGACTGCAAGACATGAATGCAACGTGCCTCTCTTGACATGGTTGGACTCCAGGTCCCATCAGCTGCAGACACCATGGCCCAATGGCCAAGGATGGTGGGAATTGCAGCCCAGCAGTGTATGGAAACCGGCAGGCTTCCAATATCGGAACTATTGTAACAGGGAGGATGAGGAGGGTGCAACCATTCCACTCCTGTAAGCTCCAGTTCTAATACAACATCCAAATCAGTCTCCCACTTGGGCTGAAATTCTACTACCGGTACAAGTGTATACAGTGGTGCCTCGCAAGACGAATTTAATTCGTTCTGTGAGTCAATTCATTTTGCGAAAAATTCGTCTTGCGAATCCCATAGGAATGTATTGGTTTGTGTTTTTTTTTTTGCCCATAGGAACGCATTAATTGAATTTCAATGCATTCCTATGGGAAGCCGCGATTCGCTAGATGAATTTTTCGCAAAACAAATTCGTCTTGCGAGGCAACCTCCGATCGCAAAACCCATTCATCTAGTGGAAAAATTCATCTAGCAGGGCATTCGTCTAGCGAGGTACCACTGTACATTATACAGCGCCCAATCTAATTTTAAATATGTATCACTTCACAAAGAATTGCACCCAAAGGTTGTGATAAGCATGATTGGGTATACTGGTGGTTGCCTGTCCTCCACAAAGGTAAATCTTCCTGAACTGTGGGAATCACACTGTATTCTTGTTTATAATGGCTCCTATTGCTCCATAGTGCAATATATTTGATTTCGAAATAGCTTATTTTTGTTTCCTAATGTAATTTTTAAGTTAAGGTAAAGGTAAAGGGGCCCCTGACCATCAGGTCCAGTCATGTCCGACTCTGGGGTTGCGGCGCTCATCTCGCTCTATAGGCCGAGGGAGCCAGCATTTGTCCGCAGACAGCTTCCGGGTCATGTGGCCAGCATGACAAAGCTGCTTCTGGCGAACCAGAGCAGTGCACGGAAACGCCGTTTACCTTCCCACCAGAGCGGTGCCTATTTATCTACTTGCACTTTGATGTGCTTTCAAACTGCTAGGTGGGCAGGAGCTGGGACCGAGCAACGGGAGCTCACCCCATTGCAGGGATTCGAACCGCCAACCTTCTGATCAGCAAGCCCTAGACTCTGTAGTTTAACCCACAGCGCCACCTGGGTCCCTAATTTTTAAGTTAGGGCCCTTTATATGCCCTTCAGAGAGGGAGGGAGGGAGAGATTTTAATGAAGTATAGAGCAGTCATTTTAAAGAAAATACTCCGGTTTTTATTTTTATCTATATCACAATGAAGGAGTGGTTTTGTGATCATTTCTAAAAACAAGAAGCCATTTTGCTATGGGGTTTATATTACATTCGGAAAGAAAGCACGAAGCTAAGCAAAACCAGTGTTTCAGGCAATTTCATCAAATTATGCACAACATAGTCATAGAAGGAAATAAATTTGGTATGGAAATATGTGGCTGAGTCTCTAGCGCTAATGTGGAGACCAAAACCATAATTTAAGAATCAAGGTGGCACCTTAGGCTAGTAACAATTGGGAACGATTTGCCTCGTAAAGCTGAGCTGGGTAATTCAATGGTGTGTTGTTTCTTTTCACTCATATGAATGGCCCTATAACTGCTCTTGTTGTTTACCGAGTTCTCCAGTAAATGAGGTGCTTCATCTCTGCATATTTCTCCTATCCAGCACAAAGAACAAAAAAGGGGGAGGGCGAGGCATGAAAATAAATAAGATACTTGGCTTACGAGGAAACCGATTTTGCATCCCCCCCCCAAGCAGAATATTTATTGTCTTCAAATATCTATCATGGCATGACGTTGGTTTCAATTTCCACAATTGCATTTGCATCAAAGCGGATGATTAAAACACATTGTCCCGTGTGTGGTGTGTTCTGTGTGGGAATGGATCTTCCAGGCCAGGGGTCCCCAAACTAAGGCCCAGGGGCTAGATGTGGCCCAATTGCCTTCTCAATCTGGCCCGCGGACAGTCCAGGAATCAGCCTGTTTTTACATGAGTAGAATGTGTCCTTTTATTTTAAAATGCATCTCTGGGTTATTTGTGGGGCATAGGAATTTGTTCATATTTTTTTTCAAAATATAGTCCGCCCCCCCCCCCCACAAGGTCTGAGGGACAGTGGACTGGCCTCCTGCTGAAAAAGTTTGCTGACCCCTGTTCCAGGCAGTTAGAAATTTTTCTGTAGAGGTGCAGTATAATCTTGGTTCCTGTTTATTCAGAAGGATGCCCCACAGTGTTCATTGGGGCTGGGTATGTCCCAAGCAGGGCTGGCTTTGAGTTTGAGGGGACTCTTGGCAAAGGGTACCTCTTACATAGGTTGCCCACCTGGTGGTTCCCCCCCACAATGGAGTGTTAGTCTTTGTACCGGTACTGTAAATGCATTTTACAAGGAAACCAAAGGTAATGCAACAGCTGAAAAATACTGTGGTTCCAATTAAGGTCACAGAAATGCTGAATCATTGCTTTATTAAATTGGAAGCAAGAAGCAAGAAGACCCTCTCTTGGGCTCAAGGAAGAGAAACACATTGTATTGGACTAGGTAAAGGGTAAAGGGACCCCTGACCATTAGGTCCAGTCGTGACCAACTCTGGGGCATAGCTGCCAAGTTATCCCCTTTTTACAGGGATTTTCCCTTATGCTGAATAGGCTTCCTCGCGAGAAAAGTGAAAACTTGGCAGCTATGCTCTGGGGTTGCCTGCTCATCTCGCATTATTGGCCGAGGGAGCCGGCGTATAGCTTCAAGGTCATGTGGCCAGCATGACAAAGCTGCTTCTAGCAAACCAGAGCAGCACATGGAAATGCCGTTTACCTTCCCACTGTAGCGGTTCCTATTTATCTACTTGCATTTTGACATGCTTTCAAACTGCTAGGTTGGCAGGAGCTGGGACCAAGCAACGGGAGCTCACCCGGTCACAGGGATTCGAACCGCTGACCTTCTGATCAGCAAGCCCTAGGCTCAGTGGTTTAACCCACAGCACCACCTGGGTCCCTTTACCTTTGGACTAGATATGCATAAATAATACTGCTTGTTAATAGTTGCCATCCTGCAAGTGAAGAGTCATCTTCAATGTCGTGTGTGTGGAGTCTACTTCATCACTAAGGCTTGGGGGTGAAACCCCTGCATGACTCAGGAAAAAAAAAAGCTAACATGGAGATGTTATTCTGATCAGCAATGGGTGGCTGGGTGTCATTCTGGGGCACTGTGAAAAAAATTAAATGGCGGCTGCCTGGGAGTGAGCACCACAAAATTAAATGAGAGCCCAGAGCAGGTGATGAATGCAAAGGCCCCCAGAATCTGCTTGAGGGTGCTATATAGAGGCCCATTGATTTCAACAAAGCAAGACTGAAACAAGAATGTTTAACTCTCCTTTCAGAAGCAGTGAGGCACAGAGGTGCTTTAACAACTGCTAGATCATGCTCTGATGCAACTGGATGAATGATACTTGCAAAAGTCTGGGAACTGTGGAATTGGCCCATGCCAGCTTCTGCCACATTTCTTCATGACTGGAAATCAATTAGGAAGTCGACCATAAATTGCACGCTTATTAGATGAAATCAAACTCGATAGATGCATACTGGGATGAACTAAAACTTTGGGGATTGGAAAGTGATTTACGCCTAAGGGTGCAAATTTGTGAAATGAAGTATTAATTAAAAAAGAGAGAAAGAAACCAATTTATGTCACTTTCTACCAGCTCACCTCTAGTGATGGCAGATGGCATGTAAATATGTGTGTGTGTGTGTGCACGTGAGCATCTATGCAATTATACCCTATTTGGACTTATTTTTTCATTAGCAACAGAACCACCTAAATCCCAATGTCCTTGATGGTTGTGTAAGACGAGTGGATGTTGATCTCTTATAAAATGCACATGTTATTCAGCTCCTAGTCAAAGAGTTCATATAGCGAAGCAGCTTGTGTCTTTAAAATAAAGCAGCAACATGCATTGCTATTGCTAATTATACTGTTTATCTTTTATACAGTGGCAAATGGAAATGATGAGCATGAAAATAATTACATACTAAAGGCTACAATGACATTCTTTCCCCTTTTGAGAATTATACACTTGAGATCCAAGTAAAGAGCTAGGCTAGAGGGGGAAACATTGTTAACTTTAACATTCTTTTATTATTATTGTAAGCTCATCTTAAAAACAAAACAGACGTTCTGAGGCACTGGTGAATTTCTAATTGGATAGTTTGAAGGCATTGAGGAAGCTAACAAATATTCGAAATGGAACTTTCACAATGGTGGTAGTATTATTATTGCGGAGACATATAGCCTCAAGTATTGAGTTAAGAAAGTTTAGATTTGGCTCTAAAGAAACTTTGTAGCTGAAACAGCCCCAAAGAGCTGTTTTTCCTGGCTAAACTCAGAGAAAGTAAGCAATGGCCATTTGGTCTAAAGGTGCTTGAAAACAGCAAAACCAATTCTTATTTCGGTAAGAAGAATAATGCTAGAATTTCAAGACAGAAACACTCCCGAACTGGTGGCTCGCACAGATCCATATCATAGCTGCCAAGTTTTCCCTTTTCTCGCGAGGAAGCCTATTCAGCATAAGAGAATTTCCCTTTAAAAAAGGGAGAACTTGGCAGCTATGATCCATATTGGTCCAGGGACACCGCAGATTAAAAATCTACCAGTCACCACTTCTTGTTTTATGAAGTTGGACAGTTAGCTGGGCAGGTAAAAAGCAGGACAGAGTAGGGATCTTGTCTACGGAAGCAAAATATGTGTCAACCACCCAAGCATGCCAGGAAATGAAATTGCTAGGTGTTGCAGGATCTAAGAATAGATGAAACAAAGCCCGTACAGATCCTAGAAGATAGCCAGTGTTGAATAAAAATATTTCAGACTGAGAGAATCGGCGCACATGCCAAGCACATCGATGTGAAATACCACCTACTGAGAGACATGCATGAGAAAGGGCTCATTGAGATGGATTACTGTCCAACAAAGAGACGCAGGTGGCGCTGTGGTCTAAACCACTGAGCCTCTTGGGCTTGCTGATCAGAAGGTCGGCGGTTCAAATCCCCACAATGAGGTGTGCTCCCGTTGCTCGGTCCCAACTACTGCCAACCTAGCAGTTCGAAAGAACACCCAAAAGTGCAAGTAGATAAATAGGTCGGGAAGGTAAAAGGCGTTTCCATGCATTGCTCTGGTTTCACCAGAAGCGGCTCAGTCATGCTGGCCACATGACCTGGAAAAACTGTCTGCGGACAAACGCCGGCTCACTTGGCCAGTAAAGCGAGATGAGCGCCGCAACCCCAGAGTCGTCTGTGACCGGACTTAACTGTCAGGGGTCCTTTACCTTTCTTTACTGTCCAACAGGGGGCATGACTGCAGGCATTCTCCTCTGTTGGTCATACAATGTCCCCCCCTCTCTCTTTGTGTGTGTGTGGTAACTGTTTATCTACTTGCACTGGTGTCCTTTTGAACTGCTAGGTTGGCAGGAGCTGGGACAGAGCAACGGGAGCTCATGGGGATTTGAACTGCCAACCTTCTAATCAACAAGCCCAAGAGGCTCACTGGTTTAGACCACAGCGTCACCTGCGTCCCATGGTCTGGACATTTATGGGGGCCTTTACTGTGTGGTACCTTGATGACTCGACAATTCAGGTTACTCTCTCATGCACGCTTATCAGGAGTAATCCCTGCAATGTTCGGTTGAGCCACAGTTATTGTGGCATGAAGCTGCATTAGAAATTGTGGCAACAGGGACCTCTTCCGAACCAAAGTAATGTTGAAGTTTGCCCATTGTTTTTTTTCTCCTCTGGGGCAAATCACCAGGTTTTTCAAATGTTTACTCACTGTGTTGGCTCCAGGTTGGCAGAGTTTCCCTAAACCCTGAGTGTAGTTCAGAATAAGACCAATACAGTGTTTGGCAGGCCTTTGCCTCAAAATCAAACCATGTTTTGCTTGCTATTTCTTCACCCTCACTGCTTTCCTTTTCTTAGGTGCTATACCAATTCAGTGGGATAGAAATACGTAAGAGGGGAAGTTTGCTTGGTACAAAAAGCAAGATTTAAATATTCAGAGTTTACAATTTTTGAAAGTTCTTCTTTAGCACAAGAGAGATACTAGGCCTCAAAGCATTCAAAACACGTTCTTTGCCCTGGGCATGTTGAATTTTTTTTGTGTGTGTGTGTACAGCCCAATTATTTCAGTAACTTACTTTTGTGACCACAGCTACTCTAATCAAAATGTTCCTAATAACTGTAATAAAATGTTGTGTTCAGAGGGCGGGAAATAATGCTTTTAAATTGCTGATTCAAATGGCATCAAGCAATTATGTAGCTTATGTCTGATTAGTTGTATTTGTCTGTGTCTGAGAAAAATACCTCGAGAGTATGGAAGCTTATTATTTGCATTGATCGTCAGCTGCAACTATAATTAGCGGAGGTGGTCATGCGAGGGTCGCAATGAGAACAGAATTCTCAGAGCATGCTTATGGGAAAGAGCCATAGACCAGTGACGGGGTACATGTGGAAGATCAGAGGTGCAATAATCAATATCTTCAGAAAGCCAGGCTTCATATTGGGATGAGATGGGAGGATGGTCTGAACTGTGAAGGATCCCTCCCAACAAACCTGTGAATTGGTTTTGTTGCTAGAGGCCAAAACTGTGTGGGTGCACGTTCAGCCTAACCAATCACCTTTTGTACATAGGGACATAGGAAGCTGTATTGTACTTGGTACAATGTATTGCCTGAAGTGTAGGTGGGTTCCCACGAGGCAAGACACAGTGATAACAACAAGAACCTTCCTTGAGTTACATAACTGGAAAACAGGGGCAAAGCAACTGCTTATATACATTCCTGGAAACCTGGGCCACTCCCACTCCCAATGTGATTGGCTGTCAAAACTTCCAAGCTGCAAATCACGACTCAGAGTTCAAGGGCCAAAGGCAGAGGCCCAAATCCTGAAATGTTCTGTGATTGGACATCATGTATCGAATCAGAACACAGGAGCTCAGAATCCTTAGTCCAGACTCAAGCTCAGGCCAACACAGACCACTGAATACAAAACATTGCCTACATTGATTGGCAGAAGCACTCCTGGATTTCAGAGTGGGAACATCCTCAGTGCTATGAGGGGATGCCAGAAATTGAACCCGGTGTTTCAATTTCTCCAGAAACTACAGGATCCATATGGATTGCATAGCCTCCAACATTTCTCTGATGATAATTTTACTGTTTATACACCACACACCACTTTGGGCAGCTTCTAGCACACATAAACAAAAAAAAACCCCTTCTATATGCAGGATTGCCTTCAGACGGCTTGGGGGTCGGATAACTCCATGCCGTCAAACATTTCTCTGATGAAAATAGGGGCATCCTAAGGAAAAGTGGGACATTCTAGGATCAAATCAGTAACCGGGATGGCTTCTCTAAATCAGGGATATCCCTGGAAAATAGGGACACTTGGAGGGTCTGGGATTGTGGCTAACCTTATGTAAACTCAGCTTCAAACACCAGCGGTGGGAGTGCACTGGAGTCAGAGTAAATGTGTAGACAAAACCTTGACTCCCGGTACTCTCAAGCATACAGCAACAATTGGCAGTTTTAGCACTGCAGAGGGGTGCTAAATTAAACTCACTGAGTGCAGATTCCAAACTGGGCTCATTCATCCTTCTCTGGCAGAAGAACCTGACTTCAGACAATGATACTATCTGCTTACCCGAGTAATTACATTTGTTTGTAATTACATTTAGTATTTCGAACCCACTTATAATTAGTGGATTTACCATCCTGATTTATGATGTGCCTGCAAACCAAGAAGTAATGAGAGTTATGGAAGGGTGGGGTAGTAGACAAACTTCACATCCTTTCCCACCAATTTGATTTTACAAAACCCGATTCCTGACTTGCAGTGGTCCAGTCGATTTTTGGACTTTTAAATATTTTATATATGTAACCAGGGCTTTTTTTCCCCCACCCGGAATTCACCAGAACTCAGTTTTGGCACCGCTCAATTAGGTACCATTACCATTCTAAGAGAATGAAGGTGTTCATGGTGAGTTCAGGCACCTCTTTTTCTAGAAAAATAACACTGTATTGTTCTTAGAGTATATTGCCTTTTTTATATATATATAAAAAAGTAAGTTTCTGGTGTGAAGCTGTTTATCAAATAAATAAAAAAACTCCTTGAAGAGGAGATTGGCATAGGCAGTGCTCAGGCATCCCAGGCCAGAGTCACCAAGAGATAAAACTTTACATTCCAAAACACTACATTCCAAAGGAATCTTCCATTCCTTTTCCTGCTGTGAATTTGAAATTCATTTGGCAATGCTTTTGCTGAAAAGAAGACTTATTACACTTGTTTTATGTTTCCTCATCATTCATGTAAATTAACCCCCTTTAGAAACAAGCTTCTTCTTTTTTGCCCACTGATGATTCACACATTTTATGCTGATTGGTACCAAATTTGATGGGATGACGAGAAGCAATGGCATATACATAAAGATTTCAACTGATTGAAAATACTAAGTAGGGCTTTCAAATATAGTTCAGATTAGGCACCTAAACCAAATATTGGGACTTTATTGCTGTGCTGCCTGTAATTCCACGAACAAAATGAAAGAAACAGGACTTAAATCCTGTGAGAAGGAGAATATCTTATGTTTGGGTTGAATTTAGTATGAATTTCTTTCAGGACATAATACATCTAATGTTCCTTCCTATATGGAAGCTGTTATGTGTCAGGATGCAATAAATCCCACAATTTGCAAACCATTCTGGTTCTGAATTGTTATGTTTCATGTTCGAAATGAAAGGAATCATATATATTGGCCTACAAGGCCCATTTTGGAGCTGTTTAACAACAAAGCACATGTTTAATTTTTGTTCTTTAAAGTGCTGAGCTGCGTTAAGGGATTAAGTAAATACCATAACAACAGCCCTGCTCCATTGGTAATTTCATCTCATTCCAACTAGCCAAGTGACTGCAGCTGGAGCAAAGTCCAGTCCATCTGTCCTACAAATTAAACTTTAAATGAAATTTAAAACTGTCCAGATAGCACAACGGCTGGTAATACTTCAAGCCTAGAGAAAATGGTGCTTGCATTCATATGGATTGCCAGGTAGGAAAAAGTTTATAGTCAATGATGAGTAGCGGGCAAGGGTTTGAGCAACTGGGCCAAACCCAGCTCCTAGAGAGATACAACCTGCCCCCCCCTCAATTGGAAAAGATGTATGGAAAAACGGCATCAGACCTCACAGACAGGCCACTCTCAAGGATAGGGGCTGGGCTGTCGATTCATTATTCCCTTCCAGGAGAGGCTGGTGCTGCAGTAGCAACGCTGCATGCTCTGGCACTGGGGGCAGAGAGCAGGCGTGGGCGTGGCTGGCACGCATCCCAGGGGCGTGGCACGGCACACCTGGGGGCGTGCTATGCATCCCGGGGGTGTGGCACATCACCCGCGGGGGCATGGGGTGCGTCCCAGGGGTGTGGCGCGCTGCCTTCGAGAGCGTGGCACCCAGCGCGGTGTGTGTATGTGCATGCGTGGCACGTGTCTGGGAGGGGGCCGCAATAGTACCACCCTCCCCAATGGTGCCGGGGGAGGTGCGCTCCCCCCTCCCCCTGTTCCTCCACCAGTGCATGGCTGGACCTCTGAGATCTCTGAACACCACTCTTGTTTTCACTTACCGGAAACATGCAGGGTTAGGCCACCAGCAAAGCTGTATTAAGGATATACAGTGGTAACTTGATTCTCAAGCGCCTTGGTACTCAAACAACTTGGAACCCAAACACTGCAAACCCGGAAGTAAGTGTTCCGGTTTGTGAACTTTTTTCAGAAGCCGAATGTGCTCTATTTTGAGCATTATGCTTCCGATTTGAGGGTTACGCTTCCATTTTCAGTGTTATGCTGAGGTCTGTCTGTTTTTGCTATTAATTTTGCGTTTTTGTTTTTGCAGCTCTTTTTGTTTTGTTTTTGTGACTGTGTGGAAGCCAGTTCAGCTACTGATGGATTGATTGTGTGACTGCAGTACAGAGGTGGCAAGAATACACAGAGGAATTATACCAGAAAGATATGGAGGTCTCGTACACCTCAGGTAGTGTGGTTGCTGACCTTGAGCCTGACATCTTGGAGAGTGAAGTCAAATGGGCCTTAGAAAGCACTGCTAATAACAAGGCCAGTGGAAGTGATGATATTCCAGCTGAACTGTTTAAAATTTTAAAAGATGATGCTGTTAAGGTGCTACACCCAATATGCCAGCAAGTTTGGAAAACTCAGCAATGGCCAGAGGATTGGAGAAGATCAGTCTACATCCCAATTCCAAAGAAGGGCAGTGCCAAAGAATGCTCCAACTACCGCACAATTGCGCTCATTTCACACGCTAGCAAGGTTATGCTTAAAATTCTACAAGGCAGGCTTAGGCAGTATGTGGACCGAGAACTCCCAGAAGTGCAAGCTGGATTTTGAAAGGGCAGAGGAACCAGAGACCAAATAGCAAACATGCGCTGGATTATGGAGAAAGCTAGAGAGTTCCAGAAAAACGTCTACTTCTGCTTCATTGACTATGCAAAAGCCTTTGACTGTGTCCCACAGCAAACTATGGCAAGTTCTTAAAGAAATGGGAGTGCCTGATCACCTCATCTGTCTCCTGAGAAATCTCTATGTGGGACAAGAAGCTACAGTTAGAACTGGATATGGAACAACTGAGTGGTTCAAAATTGGGAAAGGAGTACGACAAGGTTGTATATTGTCTCCCTGCTTATTTAACTTATATGCAGAATTCATCATGCGAAAGGCTGGACTAGATGAATCCCAAGCCGGAATTAAGATTGCCGGAAGAAATATCAACAACCTCAGATATGCAGATGACACAACCTTGATGGCAGAAAGCGAGGAGGAATTAAAGAACCTTTTAATGAGGGTGAAAGAGGAGAGCGCAAAATATGGTCTGAAGCTCAACATCAAAAAAACCAAGATCATGGCCACTGGTCCCATCACCTCCTGGCAAATAGAAGGGGAAGAAATGGAGGCAGTGAGAGATTTCACCTTCTTGGGCTCCTTGATCACTGCAGATGGTGACAGCAGTCACGAAATTAAAAGTTACAGGTAGGTAGCCATGTTGGTCTGAGTCGAAGCAAAATAAAAAAAATTCCTTCAGTAGCACCTTAAAGACCAACTAAATTTATATTTTGGTATGAGCTTTCAAAATTAAAAGACGCCTGCTTCTTGGGAGAAAAGCAATGACAAACCTAGACAGCATCTTAAAAAGCAGAGACATCACCTTGCCGACAAAGGTCCGTATAGTTAAAGCTATGGTTTTCCCAGTAGTGATGTATGGAAGTGAGAGCTGGACCATCAAGAAGGCTGATCGCCGAAGAATTTATGCTTTTGAATTGTGGTGCTGGAGGAGACTCTTGAGAGTCCCATGGACTGCAAGAAGATCAAACCTATCCATTCTTAAGGAAATCAGCCCTGAGTGCTCCCTGGAAGGACAGATCGTGAAGCTGAGGCTCCAATACTTTGGCCACCTCATGAGAAAAGAAGAATCCTTGGAAAAGACCCTGATGTTGGGAAAGATTGAGGGCACTAGGAGAAGGGGACGTCAGAGGACAAGATGGTTGGACAGTGTTCTCGAAGCTACGAACATGAGTTTGACCAAACTGCGGGAGGCAGTGCTAGACAGGAGTGCCTGGCGTGCTATGGTCCATGGGGTCACGAAGAGTCGGACACGACTAAACAACTAAACAACAACAACAACAACAGTACAGTGGTACCTCTACTTACGAATGACTCGACTTACGAATGTTTCTACTTACGAATGGAGCTCCGTCAGCCATCTTGGATGCTGTTTAGATAGGATTTTTTCTACTTACAAATTTTTAGATAGGGTTGCTTCGGCTTATGAATTTTTTCTCCCAATGTATTCCTATGGGATTCGACTTACAATTTTTTCCGACTTACGAATGTGCGTTCGGAACGCATTAAATTCGTAAGTAGAGGTACCACTGTACATTGTTTATTGCTTTCATTTTATGGGTCAATGGTCTCATTAGATAGTAAAATTCATGTTAAATTGCTGTTTTAGGGATTGTTTTCTAAAGTCTGGAATGGATTCATCCATTTGGCATTACTTTGTATGGGAAAGCGCACCTTGGTTTTGGAACGCTTTGGTTTTGGAACGGACTTCCGGAATGGATAAAGTTTGAGAACCAAGGGATCACTGTAAATTTAATAAGCATAAAATGCTGTGATTAATGCATTGTATTTAAGATGCTATGCAGAGAGGTTTGCATTGGGCCAAGAGGTTTGTCTTTAGCAAATGCTGCATAAAAGGCTGGGTGTTTCTGTTTGAGGGTTTAGGCTAATTCATGATTCATCACTGGAAACCTGAGCTGTCTGTCAGAAAGAAATGAAACCTTGAAAACTAAGCATCTCCATGTCATTGGAGTGAACAGGCAGGGTAGAGACCCAGTTTAGTGTCTTGGGAGAAGGAGCTCCCAGCCTGTCAGAGGAGAGACTAAGCTCCGTGTTAATGATCAAGCAGGATGCTTGCATAGGATCACTCTCTGGGACAAGAGAAAGTTGCGTGGTGATACCCAGATCCCTCCCGGAGTAATAAAGACACAGGGCACATTGAATAAGGTTAATGGGCATAAAAGGCCACAACTTTATTGGTTACGGATGTAGAGAGGTATTGGCTTAGGCATTGGATCTAACCGACTATATCTGACACCAGCCTGATGAGCTGGCAGTCTGGGAAGGGTTAACCACCGTTGGGTGAGCCCCTGCGATGCAGATCAACTAGGAACTCACCCTGGGGCCACCTCCAGGGGGTGTGCCTTAGGCCCTCACCTACCATGGCTTCGGACATGGCCACGACCCCGGACTCCTTAAGAGAGTACCCCTCAGCATTTTGGGGGAGGTGATGGCAGCAACCTCCCCCCCCCCACCGGCAATCTTTCAGAGATAATCCAATGCCTACCGCCAGAACTAAAGTTGTGATGAGTTAGAATCATAGAATAATAGAATCATAGAGTTGGAAGAGACCACAAGGGCCATCCAGTCCAACCCCCTGCCAAGCAGGAAACACCATCAAAGCATTCTTGACATATGCCTGTCAAGCCTCTGCTTAAAGACCTCCAAAGAAGGAGACTCCACCACACTTCTTGGCAGCAAATTCCACTGTCGAACAGCTCTTACTGTCAGGAAGTTCTTCCTAATGTTTAGGTGGAAGCTTCTTTCTTGTAGTTTGAATCCATTGCTCCATGTCCGCTTCTCTGGAGCAGCAGAAAACAACCTTTCATCCTCCTCTATATGACATCCTTTTATATATTTGAGTGACTGAGCCCTGGCCGTGTGCTCACTTAAATCAGTGAGCCACGCCCCCCGGGACTTCCGGATTGGACGTGCCGGGGAGCACCGCACCCGGGGCACAGCCAATGGCTAAGGGGATGGCAGCCATCCCCCAGCGCGTGAAGGGCTTGTGGGTGCCCGCAACCTCCCCTCCTGCTATGCCGGAAGGGACTCTATTGAACTCTTTTAAGGATTTAAAGAAGTGGGGACTGTGTTGCTTGCTTGTTTTAGAGCAATGGGTTACTTTGTATCTTTGCAACATGTCTTTGTAACTATTTTAAGACTGTGCTGCAATAAAGCTTTCACACTAATTCTTTGTGGTAGAGAAGAAATTCTTTTCGACTCTGCGCAAGGTCTAGAGCAGGGGTTCCACTGGCAGCAACTCTAACAGGATGGGGCTGGATGTGCCTACCAGAGAATCGGTGTTCCTGCCAATACAACCACTCAGAGCCCTGACCCTGCCACTGTTGGGTGGGTGGCTCTGCCCACTGTGCCAGCTGTTCCTGCTCACTTTTTAAAGTGACTCTAGTGCACATGGGCAAAACACTCAGTCATATCTTGGCTTGCTATTCTGTCAGAATGTAGAAAAGGGAAAGACCAGAAGCTGTGCTGTTCTATCAGCTTTGCTGTGAGACCAGCTGCCTTTGGCTATTCTTCTCCCTCATCTGTCACTTAGCAGTGACCATTCCTTCAGGCTGATTGACCTGTTTCCATCCCAGCTGGTCTTTATAAGAACTGTAGGAATTGGTGCCTAAGTTTGCTTTTGCCCCCACACCTCCCCCCCCATCCATTATTTCCTTTTGTGAAGCGTGTTTTAGATTGCAGAACATCTAGTACTTGTTGTAATTGACCTGTAAGCTTCTCTTGGAGTCGTTTTGGCTGAAGGACAGGCCAGAAATGCTTTCAAATAATGAAAAAAATCCAAGCAAACTACTTGCTGATAATGAATGTAGTGTAGCAACTCACCACGCAGATATGTGTTGCATCCCAGGAGCTGTCATTTATTCCCTTTACTGTGTTTGAAATGTTGCCTTTATAAAGTTCATGTTGTTCGGCTCTCAGGGATATGTTTCCCAGAGAACCAGGAATAGTGGAAACAGGTGGGAGAGGGAACAAGAAAGTCAGGAGCTGAGAAAAGGAGATACGAAGGCATTCAAAGTACAACCCAAATAGAATTAGGCACAATGAAGTCCAATTCAGAGCACAACCTCAAACATTCCACAGTTAAAACATGGATTCTCCAGTGTGTTTTTAGCAAGCTCATTTACACCCCAAGGATTATTACCTAAGTGCCAATCATGTTGTGCATATTACCCGTTGTTGAAGCTGTTGCATATACCATATTCATTTTCTCTGCAGAAAGCTTGACTTAATTTGGTTTTTGAAGCAGGGTGCATTAGAAAACAAGCCACAGCAGTTTCCTCCCCCTCCCTCCCTCACAACAGATCTTCTTGCATTCATTACAGAACTGTAATAAACACAGCAAGCAACATAAAGGTAAAGGTAAAGGGACCCCTGACCGTTAGGTCCAGTCGTGGATGACTCTGAGGTTGCGGCACTCATCTCGCTTTACTGGCCGAGGGAGCCGGCGTACAGCTTCCAGGTCATGTGGCCAGCATGACTAACTAAGCTGCTTCTGGCAAACCAGAGCAGCACACGGAAACGGCATTTAGCTTCCTGCTGTAGTGGTACCTATTTATCTACTTGCGCTTTGACATGCTTTTGAACTGGTAGGTTGGCAGGAGCAGGGACTGAGCAATGGGAGCTCAACCCGTCGCAGGGATTTGAACCGCCGACCTTCTGATTGGCAAGCCCTAGGCTCTATATCCTCCCACCTGAAGATATCCTGGGATAAGCTTCATCATCTTTTGCATTTGACTGTACATGCAGACTGGGGGTAAGTGTTTTAAATAGCAAATTAATGTGACCATTCAAAATAGTTCCCCTTGGAAACAAACTGCACAAACCAACTTTGAAGCTGTGGCTGAATATGGTTCACATCTTCCATTTTTATTATGAATGAAGGAGCCTTCCATTCTTAATGACTCTGGGTTGTGATCAATGTGACACAGTCAATACCCAGTTTCCATTCATTGCAATGGGATTCATGTGGAGTCCCTACATGGGTGAATGAATGCAGCTTCTGTGAATGAACTGTGATCACCCACTCTGCTATGTCTGACTGATTCAAGCAACTGGCAGAATTTTAGATATGAGAAGCTGTTGGAAACCCTGAAAGCAAAAATGAATACCAGTGACAGTGGTTTAGTTCAAGTTATATGAGTAGAAACACATTAAAAATATATGATATAACTTTATAACATAGTTTTATAGAAGCCGTAATGCCTAACAGAACATTAGGGCATTTGCATTTCAAAGGAGCCAAATGGAGAAGTTATTTTAATTTACAAACACATTGTTTCCCATGGAAAATTATATTTTCAAATTCGGCTCCATAATAAATAGATAAAAAGTTTCTATTACCTTTGGAACATTATTGATTTTCTTTTATGCACTGTGTTCAAGAAAAAAAGCATTGTTAATAATAATCAATCTATCTGCTTCTTTATAACAAGGCAGATCAATAGGTGTTTGAGCTGATTAAGGAGTGAAACATTATGTGGCCCAGTAACGTTATTCCAAACAT
This sequence comes from Zootoca vivipara, assembly GCF_965207765.1. Taxonomy (NCBI): domain Eukaryota; kingdom Metazoa; phylum Chordata; class Lepidosauria; order Squamata; family Lacertidae; genus Zootoca; species Zootoca vivipara. The sequence continues at coordinate 12,950,663 of NC_142590.1, read as the reverse complement.
TGATATGTTAAACTAAAATTCAAAGGGCACAGTGTGCTAGGATGTCCTCATCACACAATTCTATTAAACTGAATGGAGCTCATGGGATTTCAATCACCTGATATCACAACGACATCAGGTGAACAATTTTCTTTGGCCTGGACAGTTTCCCCACATAGTTTGATTTCAATCAGCAGATTGGTAAACCTTTGATCATGTTGGAGTCTCCAAAGGCTCAGGATGAAAACCTAATTTTTGGTGGTGAGCCATGTTTTCACCTGCTCCACTTCTGTGTCGTATACAACATCAGATGTAGGGCAGGTAGACATAGGGCAAATGGAGAAGCCTAGTGAACCTCATTAGGTCCCCGGGTTGCAGGTTCCTCACAGCTGCCTAATATGGATGTAACTCAGTTCAGTATACCTGAAGGAGCGCCTCCACCCCCATCGTTCAGTCCAGACACTAAGGTCCAGCTCCAAAGGCCTTCTGGCGGTACCCTCACTGTGAGGAGTGAGGTTACAGGGAACCAGACAGAAGGCCTTCTCGGTAGTGGCGCCCACCTTGAGGAACGCCCTCTCACCAGATGTCAAGGAAATAAACCACCATCTGACTTTTAGAAGACACCTGAAGGCAGTTCTGTTTAGGGAAGTTTTTAATGTCTGATGTTTTATCGTGTTTTTAATATTCCATTGGGAGCTGCCCAGAGTAGCTGGGGAAACCCAGCCAGATGCATGGGGTATTAATAATAATAATAATAATAATAATAATAATAATTATTACTGTAGTTCCCTCCCTTGTCTTCTGTCCACTTTCTTCCAGCTCCATGACTGTGTAAGAGATCTAACAAGAGATCTAACAAGAGATCTACTTGTTTCATTTTGATCTGGTTTGTTGTACACGGGGACTCTAAAAGAGATCTACGTTCAGCTTGTTTCAAAATGCCCACATGCTACTGTCAAGTTTTGCCAGAGTTTGTCTTGCATACCAATGCAAAGAAGCACAACAAACATAAATTGCTAACCCTTTAAGAAGAACGTCCCCAGCCTTTAAGCCTCTTGATGTGAATCTGTGATCTGAATGAGACCTCAGCCTCCTCCTTTTTTTTTGAATGCCTTATGTTTTGCATTGCAAATTAATAAAGCTAGATTCTCCTCTTGCATCATGCCTGCTTCCACTAAGCTTTGCATAGAAGTTATATTTAGGCTTGGGATTGATTGTATTTTTGCATTGTTCTCAGAAATACTGGGAGCAAATAAGAAGACTATATAAATGCACAGCAAATCTTTGAGGAAATGGCACGGGCAATCAACTTGGAATTTGATTCAACACCATTAACCAGTTAAACATCATGACGACAGTCTTGTCTATGCCAGTTCCCTACTATGTTGTAATCTCTACTGAATTCGAGACCCATCACTTCTGTAGTATTGCAATGAGATACAGGCAACTTCCCATTTACAAAGGGGTTACATTCAGAGGCACTCCATGTTTAAGTGAAATTGTGCATATTTGAAACACCGTTGAAAAAGCCTGAAGACTCCCAGTTCCTCACACACACCCTTTTCCACCCCTTTTTGTGATGTTTTTGGGTCACTTCTGGTGCAATACACATGTGTGCAGTTGCTCATATATTGTCATTGGCTGTGTAAGCATCATACAGTTTAAAGCACCCCTGCAAGAGTCCTGGAAACTGTAGTTTACCCCTCACAGAGCTACAGTTCCCAGCACATTTTAAAAACTGCAATTCCCAAGATTCTTTGAGGGGGTGCTTTAAATTTCTGGTATGTACCTTGTGCACCCATGGCAGCTATAAGTGGAGCTAGAGACCCAAGTGTGTGGGGTGCCCCTTTGGTTAACTCTTCCTTCTCTAGCTGAAGCCCTCATCCAGGCAACCAAGGGACATGGATATAGCTGTAGGACACATTCCAGTTAAGGAAAGCCAGTTGAGGAGGGTGCAGAGCAAACTGGTGAGGGATGAATCCTGAACATCTTATAGATAGACCTGGCCCTCGATCTTTGGGTCTGAAGGGTCTCACCATTGGATTGAACCCTAAAATGCCCCGGTCCTGTATACCTGAAGGAGCGTCTCCACTCCCATCATTCAGCCCAGACACTGAGGTCCAGCTTCAGCCTTCTGGCGGTTCCCTCACTGCGAGAAGTGAGGTTACAGGGAACCAGGCAGAGGGCCTTCTCAGCAGTGGCGCCCACCCTGTGGAATGCCCTCCCATCAGATGTCAAGGAAACAAACAACTATCTGACTTTTAGAAGACACCTGAAGGCAGCCCTGTTAAGGGAAGTTTTTAACGTCTGATGTTCTATCACTTTTTATTACTATTATTATTAATATTCTGTTGGGAGCCACTCAGAGTGGCTGGGGAAACCCAGCCAGATGAGCAGGGTATAAATAAATAAATAAATAAATAAATAATTATTATTATTACTACTACTACTATTAAACAAACTCCCCCCTCTTTCCCATGTTTCTATTGATAGGTGCTTTCCCTAAACAGAAGATTTTTTAAAAAAATAATAATAATTAAATGAGAGTTTGATTGAAAGATGTATTTAGAACACAAGAATGTGTTCAGAGCAATGGATTCAAACTACAAGAAAGAAGATTCCACCTAAACATTAGGAAGAACTTCCTGACAGTAAGAGCTGTTCGGCAGTGGAATTTGCTGCCAAGGAGTGTGGTGGAGTCTCCTTCTTTGGAGGTCTTTAAGCAGAGGCTTGACAGTCATATGTCAAGAATGCTTTGATGGTGTTTCCTGCTTGGCAGGAGGTTGGACTGGATGGCCCTTGTGGTCTCTTCCAACTCTATTATTCTATGATTCTATGACAGGCACTGGGCGAGGGGTGCTAATATAGCCCTCTATTTTTAATCTCACCGTTATAACCCATATAATGCACAGATATATGCCATGTTTTGGGTGGCTGTCATAAACTTTTTATTTTCATCACCCTTCTTTTTTATCTTATCAGAGAAATTGGATTTATTACACATAGTCCTCTTTCAATTTTTACCTAAAGGAATATCAGGGATTGCTGTAAGTCAGGCATCCCCAAACTTTGGCCCTCCAGATGTTTTGGACTACAATTCCCATCATCCCTGACCACTGGTCCTGTTAGCTAGAAACCATGGGAGTTGTAGGCCAAAACATCTGGAGGGCCACAGTTTGGGGATGCCTGCTGTAAGTGTAATAGAGCCTTTTTCCTCCGTTAAGGCTGCAGTAACCATTTCCAGGTTTAGGATGTGTGGGTAGCTAGATAAAGTTTGTAAAGCAATACTGCTGTCAAATTGAGTTGCCCCAGCCCTCAAACACTTTGCATAATTCATATAGTGATAAACTGTTAGGCACTGAGGACCCAGCAAACAGGCTTACTTTACAAAAACCCAAAGTTTAATGCATTTCAGTGTTCGGAATGGCTCTTCCCTAACTTAGAAGCACTTTTAATATGTGTGAGAGACTTAAGTTTAATTACACAGATACAGCCCAACAAGTCTTTGAGGGTTTTAAAAAATTAATTAACTGAGAATATATATAACCCAATTAATATTGTTATTGGGGGCATGTGAATTTTTAATTGTTCGTTTATTTAAACATTGCAGAGTTCCCCTCTCAGATTAAACACTTGAAACAGATACATTTGTATAATTTTTGGGCGGAATGTTAAACAACAGCCCTACAGTGTAATATATTTTTAATTAAGGGATTATGAATGGTATTAGGGTTGCACCGTGCAGGAATTCATTAAAACAATTAAAAGCAAAATCATGTTGGTTCTTTGGGCTGGCCTTAGAGCCCCCTCCAGGCCCTGCTTGGGGTAGATGCCCCAAATGAGAACTCTCCCGTGGTCCCCAGACCTCTTCCCTGGCGCCCTCCCAGAGCGAAGGCCCGGCCTCCGGGAGGCATCGGAGCGAAGAGGACCCTGAGCCCCCATCCAAACAATGACTATCATCAGCCCAGGTAAGAAAAAAAAATAACATTTCCATTTTGTCTTAATTATTTTATAGTACAGTACATTGATTATTGCCTTCATTTTATGTATCAGTGGTCTTGGTAGACAGTAAAATTCATGTTAAATTGCTGCTTTAGGGGGTGTTTTTCATTGTCTGGAACGGATTAATCCACTTTCCATTACTTTCAATGGGAAAGTTTGCTTCAGTTTATGAATGCTTAAGTTTATGAACAGACTTCCGGAACCAGTTGTGGTTGTAAACCGAGGTACCACTGTAAAGCTCAGCTCACCTGTTTTCCCCGCCTGCCTATATTGCTAAGCCCTTCCCACTATCTTGAATGCTAGAGATTTTTGTGACATCTCTGTAATAGCCTTTTTATTTGCAAACATGAATCAAAGCACACCAGAAGACTTTGTATACAACAGGCAAAAACAACTGCCACCAGATTTTCAAAGTAATAGTGTATATATAAATGCTGCTCACAGGCTACCAGCTAAACTCATAGCTCTCAGCCTTGAATTCAAACCACAATGTGGTGCTTCCATACAACCTGTTTGTTGAGCATTCATCTTGATTTATTTCCAGCGATATTAGACACCTTTGGCTATTTTATGAGCATTCCATTCTGATTGGTTTGCAGAGACGTTAGATAATGTCAAAAGCAAGCAAATTAATTCACACTTTCCAGTCCCCATCACTATCCTTATTTCAGAAAGCCCAGTCTTTTGGAGAAGAGGGATTGTTGCACAAGACCTCTGAATCACGGCACAACCTGATTTCGCTGATATGAGATCGAATCATACCCGAAAATAACAACAGTCTGGAAGCAGCCAATGTTTGCCTGCCCCTGCCCCTGGCTGCATAGTGTCACATTTCAAAGACGGGGAGAGGTCATAGCTCCACTGACCTCTTAAACAAACTCATTCCAATGATAATAATAATAATAATAATAATAATAATAATAATAATAATAATAATAAATATATTACTTTTACTCCACCCATCTGGCTGGGTTTCCCCAGCCACTCTGGGCAGCTTCCAACAGGGTATTAAAAACACAGTAAAACATCAAACATTGAAAATTTCCCTAAACAGGGCTGCCTTCAGATAAGCTGAGGCAATTAATCTTTAGTTACATTGAGTAATTTATAGCCCACTTTTCTAAATTCCAAGGGAAAAAACAATGATGGCTTTCGGAAGCAAACTTTTCCATTGAAAGTAATGGAAAGTGGATTAATCCGTTCCAGATGGTCTGCAGAGTACTTAAATTGAAGCGTACTTAACGTGAAGCGAACTTTCCCATTGAACGTAAAGGACAGTGGATTAATCCGTTCCAGACAGGTCCGCGGAGTACTCAACCTGAAGCGTACTTAACCCGAAGTATGAGTGTAATTGGTTCTGGAACTTCCTGACAGTAAGAGCTGTTCGACAGTGAAATTTGCTGCCAAGGAGTGTGGTGGAGTTTCCTTCTTTGGAGATCTTTAAGCGGAGGCTTGACAGCCATCTGTCAGAAATGCTTTGATGGTGTTTCCTGCTTGGCAGGGGGTTGGCCTGGATGGCCCTTGTGGTCTCTTCCAACTCTATGATTCTATGATCTTAAGAGCAAAAACCACATAATATACCAGGACTAAAGCTTGGCAAAAGAACACATCCTTTTCATACAGACCATCCCAAGTTCAATCCCCATCATTCGCAGGTAGTGTAGAGAACTTTCCCTTTCTGAAAACCTGGAATGCCATTACCAGTTGATGCTGACCATAACTACAAGGTTTAATCATCTGACTGAGTATAAGCCAGCTTCCTATGTTCTTAAAAGTATACATTTCATGAAAATATATACAGTCATACCTTAGAAGTCGAACACCTTGTGAGTCAAACATTTTGGCTCCCAAACGCCACAAATCCGGGAGTGTTCCAGTTTGCGAACGTTCTTTGGAGCCCAAACATCCGACACAGGTTCTGCGGCTTCCGCACCTTGGTTTCTGAACGTTTTGGAAGTCCAGAATGGACTTCTGGAACGGATTCCGTTCAACTTCTGAGGTACGACTGTAGTCCTCATTCATTTTCTCTGCTGGAGCCTTGGCTGACCTCAAATAACTGCCTTCCAGCTTGACACAATGATCCTGGGTGTTCACATGAGGTATGCAAAATGAGGTCTAATAAGCTTTTAATTTTTTTTAAAGTACATTTATTCACTTCCTCAATTTTGTAAGCTCCACATCCCTGCCTACAAGGCAGGTTACATTCATTAAAGCTCATAACATTCTGGAAACCATTTCAATAAAACCAGTATTAAACATATGCGAAAGTACAGGTCAAATCAATTTAAAACTATGTGTGACGCAGCAGAGGAGAAATAGAAAGCAGCGAGGAACTTCTTCCTTCAAAGATCTGTTGCTGGAAAGCCTCAGCCTGATTCCGGAAGGCAAATACAGAGCTAGTCGTGAAGGTGTCGCAGAAAAAACAACAACCCATAATTGAGGTGCCACTATTGGAAAGCTGCTAATCTTGGTGGTAACTTCACTAGAAGCAAGGAAGGCATCTGGAACAGGGCCCAGTCTGAAGTCCAGGAAGAAGTCGCTTCCTAATCTACTATGGTTCTATATGTTTGGACTACAAAAAGCTCTATCAGCTTTGGTAAGCATGGCTAATAGTCCGGGATGTTGGGAGTGGTAGTTCAACATCATCTGGAGGATCTTGGCTCAGAGCTTTAAAGATCAGCCTGGCAACTTACATTTAGCTTGGAAATTAATCTGAAGCAAGTGAAACTCGCTGTACAATGCCCACAATGTGGTTCCAAACACTAAGACAAAACCACCGCGACAACTCCCTGAAACGAGGTGTAAGGTGAAGATAAACTTGAAACTAATGACTATTCAAAAATAAATATATTGAAATCTCTCGAAATAAAGTAAAAGAGACAGAAATTAACTTATTCTAAATGACCTGTAAATCAAATCACCTGACGAGAAGCCGGCTATATACTCTCATTTCACTGGAAATATCTTCCTCAGAAGGAAAAAACTTTTTAGTTTGGTTTTTCCATATCTTAATGTTTAAACTAACTCAAACAAGAGTGATGTACTCTACAAAAACTTTACAAAAGGTTGAATAAAACAGAGCAGTCAGGGAAGTTTTCCCAAAGAAAGCTGAAATTGTTTTAACGTAAGGTTAAATAGCCTCCAAAAAATATTAATCAACAGAAAACCATTTTCTTGCAAGAAATTAATCCGAAGCAAGTGAAACTCGCTGTACAATGCCCATAATGTGGTTCCAGCAACAGGTAACAGTTAACAACTGTGCCACTGAATTCTGAGATTTTTTGAGCTGTCTTCAAGGCACTTTAGTGCACAGTCTGCTACAACAGTCCTCTCAAGGCTATATATATGACAAAGCAGGTATGACAGTGGCTAGGTCTGTGTCTCAGGAAACAGCAGTTGTCAAACCCGGTGAAGCTGGAAAAATATACTACTGGCAGTTGTTGCAACCTGGCCCAGAGCTGTCTTAAGCATATGCGGTTCTGGGGTGCAAAGATCCACCCTGCCCCCCCGGTTGCCCAGTCCCAGGTGCGCAGGAGGGCGGAGCCGGCTGGCCTCCTCAGCGTCTCGCTGGCTTGGTCACCCCTGAACTCGTGGCACAGAGCTGCTCACAGCAGAAGAGCCCGCCGCGGCACTTCGACCGATGGGTGGGCTCTTCCCCAGGCTCAACTCTCAGGCCCCGGACTCCCAGCCTGGCACCCCTGAGAGCCCGGCGCCCCACACCCCTGGTGCCTATGGTTAAGACGGCCCTGACCTTGCTATTGTGTCTTAAACTAACTGTGTCCTCAGTTTGTGCAAGTAGTCCTTCTAGAATAGGCAAGACACCTGATTTGTAGTACCTCCCACCATCAACATATTGTATGTACTGAGCATCAGTTTGCTCACACTGAATCCCCTGCTAGAACTGGGTCAGAGGAAAAGAGGAAGAAGAGAGAGAGTTGGTTGTCATCATCAGGATTATGATGGCACCAAATATCCCAGAAGACTGTACCCACCAGCTTCCTGTAGCTGATGAATAAAATGGGGAGACAAAATGGACCTCGCAGAACCTTATCAGGTCAATCCCACAAAAGGAGCAATGGCTTCCTGACATTTGCTCTGATGCCTATATCTGAGGGGTAGGAACAGAACAATTGCAACACACTGCCTCCAACCCACATTGGATACACGGTTACCTTGGTCAGCTGTAAGGTCACAGAGAGAGACAGGAGAATTAGCAGATTCACTGCCAGTGTGAACAAGGCTACACCAAACCAACTTGAAAGCCATACTGAGAAAGATAGGTTTGATCATTCAGGGATGCCTGGCAGTGGCCCATCTTATGCACTTGAACTAACTTACCCAAGGATGGTAAATTAGTGGCCTTGATATTATCCCTCCCTGAATGTAGAAAATGTGATCTGAGCCCTATGTGCAGCACAGCTTACATGTGTAGGCCTCACTCTTGTGATGCAAGCACAGTTTTTCATGGTAGATGGATTGTGTAAGTGGTGGCTATGGCTATAGCATAAACTCTGGTTCACTTCATAAGTTGTAGGGAGAGGCACGAATCTTGGCATTGTTCATACCACATTTATATGCCACTTGTTGGATCCTTGTACAAAGTGGGCTTTAGGATTACAGAAATGAGACTCCTGGTGAACTAAGGTGCTTGGCTAAATGGTGAAGCTGTCTTAACTATTTTGTATCAGAATTAGAAATTAGAAATTAGTCATTGTGACAATTGCTCTTTCAACATGCAAGCTGAACTACCAGTGAGGCACCTACCTGATTGCAACACTATCTGACCATTGTGTTCTATCTGGAGATTGTGTTCTGAGCTTGACCTTTACAAAAATGGCAGCCACCTCTTCTGGTTCCCATTCTGTTGCTTTTTTGTGAGTTCCCTATAAGCTTCTGACTTGAGAAACCGAGGGAAAGAGTCCTTGGCCATAAGACTGTAGATTAAACTCTGAGCATCATCAAAACACTGGAGAGTTGGTTCAGAAATAGTCTGGGTGATGTGGTCTCTGGTATTGAAGTCGATGTTTATCTGCAGGGAATAGAGTGGCATAAATTGTTTGTTTTTCTGGAGATCAGAAATGATGTAAGGGAGCCAGAAACAAACACTATTTGAATTGCTTCCCAAAATACAGTGTTTGATGCAAAGCAGCAGGAAGGTCATGTTTTCATTATCTTGAATACTGAACACCAATTTTAATTTGGTTTCCTACACTGAAAGCAATGCTACCATTTATTGTTTAATAATGAAAAAAGTGCTTCAGATTTTCTATGTGCATAATGAGAAATAACATCACCAGACTTTTCACAGTGCAAAAAAAGTAAGCCTCTCTTTTATTCATGAAAAGTGCATATACCCCCCAGGCACCACAATTTTTTTTAACACTATCTCTTTATTCTGGCTACATTCCACAAAACGGCAGCTATCCTTTTTGCCGAAGAGAATTCTGTTGTTCAGCAGAACTCCCATCAGTCTCAGTGCTCAAAAGTAATACGGTCAGTGCTCAAAAGTAATAAGAGTTGTAATATGACAACATCTGGAGGGCTGCACATTCCCCCACTCTTGATCTAAGGCCTCCTACTTACAGAAGACCCTTATGAATATTTAAATTTTTTAAAATAAATCAATACTAGTGTTACCTTTGCAACACGGGAGGTCCTGAGGAAAGGTAAAGGTGAAGGGACCCCAGACCATTAGGTCCAGTCACGGACGACTCTGGGGTTGTGGCTTTCATCTCGCTTTATTGGCCGAGGGAGCCGGCATACAGCTTCCAGGTCATGTGGCCAGCATGACTAAGCCGCTTCTGGCGAACCAGAGCAGCACACGGAAATGCCATTGACTGTCCGGCCGGAGCGGTACTTATTTATCTACTTGCACTTTGACGTGCTTTCGAACTGCTAGGTTGGCAGGAGCAGGAACCGAGCAATGGGAGCTCACCCCGTCGCGGAGATTCGAACCGCCGACCTTCTGATGACTGGATGTTGATGAGTGGTAGGAGGCACCAGCTGAGGGAGCCAGGGGATTGGTGGTGGGGCAACAATGTGTCTTTGGAGGGAGAAGAAGGAGCAGACTGGGAGGAGGCAGTGTCAGAAGCTGAAGAGGTAACAGGGCTTAGTAAAGAGGAAAAGTCTGTGTCAGAGAGCAGTTCAGAATCAGAGGCAAAAGCAGAGACAAAAGAGGAGGGGAGCCAAGAAGCAGAGATGGGGCAGGCTGCTGATGAAGCCAAGGGGTCTCCTCCTGCTGCTGTGACCAGTTCTCCCTGCCACTCTGGTGTCCCAGAGCCAGAAGAGGTATGAAGAGGGCAGAGCAAAGGCAGACAAGGTGCCATAGTCTCAGGTTGCAAGGGAAAGACCTGGGGAGAAAACTAGTCTAAGTGCCCATCTGCCCCCTATTTTGAGTCCTTAAGGAACTGTGGGAAGGTGGGGACCTTCAGTCCCCACAACTGACTCACTGGGGCAAAATCTACCGGATGAGTTGCTGTGCTTGCTAGACCTGGCCTCCTGAGCTGACTATGTTTCCTTGAATAAAAAGTTAACTTCACTGACACCATGTGATTTATTGCCAACTTGCTCCTGACTCCTGTTCCTGGCAGCCATGCCTATGCTGAAGCTCCTCTTGCACCTCATTGCCCCAGTTTCTGAACCCAGGGGGAACAACCTCATCATGCGTTCCTCCCACATGACCTGGAGATTGTTCCATTACCCAAGCAGCCTACAAAGGAGATACACTGCAGTGACATTTATGGCATGAAAGGATGTGTATAAAAGTGGTCGTACATCATCAGTCATTTAAGAAGGTGTTTCCTGCTTCAAATTAAGCACAAATCTTTCTTAAGCTAACCAGCTGTGCTTAAGTATGATAAAATTCATCTAGAAAGCACCACGTTCCATGTGTATTTTTCTATATGATCACAACCCGCCCTCTCACACACACTTAATTCAGACTGTGGTAACAATTTATTCCAGTGACTCCAGTGTTCTCTTTGCTGCCCTGGTGGCTGTCAGTGTGCTCATATAAATATTAGAATTGCTTTGCTGGACCCTACAAAATCCATGAATTCAGTCCTGTTCATTGACTTCTAAAGATGTTCTCTGAGCAGGACTGGGCAATGGATCTGGGTCTCCCAGATAGTTCTTGCTTTTTGAGATTCTGAATGAATCTTGGAGTTTTATCTTGGACCCAGAATTCTGGATTCGATCAACCTTTGATTCGATCTAGCAAAGCGATTCTAAGTCAGAAGTAGATAATAGTTCATCCTTTTGTATTTGTATTTTCTTTTTTAAAGAGTGCCTTGATCTTGTACTCACTTGTCCTATCCTCCCATTGTATCCTCTTTACCAAAGTTAGGCCTGCAACTCAATCTCTTGGGTGTATTAAGAAGTATTTAAAAGGAACCCCCCAAATTATCTTCTCAAAAGCTAAGACGGCGTCAGTCGCTAAAGTCACGGTCTCTATCAAAAGCAGATGCATCGATGTAAAAGTGAGGGAACGCATATCACAGGAGTAATTAACCAGCCAATTAGCTTAAAAAATGTTTTGTATGTAATGATCAAATGGCATGGTGTGACAGGAGGATTCTAAAGGACAGGTTTTAGCTTTCATCAAATCAAAAGGACTCCGCTTAGAGAAATCAACCATTAACACTTGCCAGCACTGAGTACTGTACCTGGGCATTTTCCAAGTCACAAAAGTTATTGCAGTGTTTTAAAGGCACATTCAACTTGAAGGTGGGATGGAACAGATCTTCCTAGATTAGGATAGACACATGGAAGGCTGGAGCCTAATTCTGGCTCCTGGTCCCTAGAGGAAATCCTCAGCCCAGGGATTGCACACTTGGCGGTGCTGTTGGGGCACAAATTCAGCGCCCCACTTGGCAGAATGAACACAAGCCCCTCAGAAATGCAGGTGAAGAAAGTGAAGTAATATACATTGGGACCTAAAGAGGGAAGCAAGACTGGGACATTCAGAGTCTAACATTTTCAAACTGTACCATGAGGGATGGGCAAATATGCCCCCTTCACTCCCAAAGTGTAGCAAGTCAGTTGCAATTCCTCACAGTGGAAGAGCAATGAATAGGTAGCACCAGGAGCCCCCAGTCCCTATGTATTGCAGCACTAACTAGAATTTTCAGAAACATTGGTTTGGCCCCTCTGCCCAACAGTATCCTGATGCATATGAAGGCCAGGAACTTATAGCGGCAGCAGGCAAAACATGTTCCCCCCTTCTTTTCCACCTCCCGTGGGCACATGAAACAAAACCTAATTATCTTGACTTTCTACTGAACCCTCAAGAAAGAAGGGCATTTTCGTTGGCCAGGTTCAATGCAAATCCATCGAACCCCCAGGTGGAAAGCCTTCTACATATGGTTCTTCATTGTAAACTTTACGACGAGCTTCGTCAACAATTCCTGGACCGGCTCTGCATCCCCAGAAGGAGACCAGAGCGGGAAATCTTACAATTCCTATTGTTGGGGAAGGACCAGGTGCTCACCAAGACGGTGGTTCATTATCTTCATTTGCTATTTTCTCGTCGTTATATTCTGCAGTTGTCTGAATTATTAGAAGCCCCAATGTTGTGAAAGCGGATAGCGGAATACACCCTTCTCTCTCTTAACACAGCGTTTGCCACAGTGACAGTTTTAATCTGTTATTATTTAGTTTGTGTGTTTGTTTGATGCCAATAAAGGTTGATTATTATTATATTATTATGAAGGCCAGGTGAATATACCCAACTCACAAACCAATAAAGAAACCTACATTTGAATCATGCCATTGATACCATTCTTTCAGAGTACACATGAATGGGTTACCTCTTTTGGGGCGTCGGTTTGGATAAACTCTGAATAAATCTTTTTGGCTTTCGAGGCAATTTTAGCTGCTGACTTTGTTTTCTTGAAGTCCTCACAGGCCAGCCAGAATTCAATGTTTTCCTCGCTGAATTCTGACTTCAGGAAAGTCCTGAATGCATCCAAGCCATCTACAGAAATGAGAAAACACAACTGTGGAACAAGAAGTCGGGTAGGAAGAAATCCGGTCACGGAAACCCCACTGAAGTAAACAGAAATAGTTCTACTGGCTTTTGGTCAAGTAGTTTCATGCATTCCTAGACCCTCCTTTAGTACAGTTTGATTTGGGGAGATTTGGGTCTTAAAACCTGATGGTGTAAGCAGGATGCCTGGATCAGAACATGCTACAATGTGGCCGCTTGTTTCTTATGTGTCATGGTCAGTGATAAAGAACAATAAGTTAGTGTTGCTTTGGACATTTATCCTGAAGGGGTTTTTTCAGATGTCCACGAAGCATGACACTCTCCAGCCTCTTAAGCAGTAGCTGAGTTAGTTGTAGCTGGAAAAAAAACCCCAAAGTGCCCAAATGATAGGTATTATCTAGACAACATAACACTGGTCTTGAAAGACCTACACTGGCTCCCAGTACATTTCCGAGCACAATTCAAAGTGTTGGTGCTGACCTTTAAAGCCCCAAATGGCCTCGGTCCAGTATACCTGAAGGAGCGTCTCCATCCCCGTAGTTCTGCCTGGACACTGAGGTCCAGTGTTGAGGGTCTTCTGGCAGTTCCCTCGCTGCGAGAAGCCAAGTTACAGGGGACCAGGCAGAGGGCCTTCTCGGTAGTGGCACCCGCCCTGTGGAACACCCTCCCACCAGATGTCAAAGAGAAAAACAACTACCAGACTTTTAGAAGACATCTGAAGGCAGCCCTGTTTAGGGAAGCTTTTAATGTATAATGGATTGCTGTATTTTGATGTTCTGTTGGAAGCCGCCCAGAGTGGCTGGGGAAACCCAGCCAGTTGGGTGGGGTATAATAATAATAATAATAATAATAATAATAATAATAATAATAATATCTGGAATTGCTCAAGATTGTCCTCAACACATTGCTTTCAATTTACAGTGATTCTACAGTGATTCTCGGTTTTGCATCCATTAGGGGAGGCGAGGCATGAATACATATTTTTTGGGGAAAATGTACATATTTGAACTCCTCATCCCCCAAACTAGGTTGTCCTCTGTGCATATGCCACAAATGAATGAAGAAAGAAGGGGCCGTTATGATGTTGCTATAGCCACAACATCACTGGGCAGTTGCAGATACACCTCATTGCTGGGACTGCCTACATCTGTTCTAATGTGTTTTCTGGTAGACAGACTGCAGGGTAATGCAGTCTGCAAAGACCTGCAAATCCATCTGCAATGGCTTTTTATTTTGGGAATGAAACCTGTTTTTTCAAGAGGCGCCAGGGGCGGACTTTGGTCTTTCAAACTTCAGCAAGGGCAACATTTGGTGCCCCCCCCGCCTCTCGCATTCCATTCTGTCACCACATCACAGTACAGGTGCCCTACAGGGCCCCCCTCGAAATGCCACCCAGTTATGCTGCCCTAAATCTGCCTCTGGGAGCACTTTTCAGTGGCAAAAACCTTGCCCTATTGTTATCAGTGTATCAAGTTACAAACAGTTATTTGTTCATGAAATTTGACCAATGAGGAAATTCTGCTGGTCCACCTGCTCCTCTTTAATGAAATGTTTATGGATCAGTTGCCTCACCCTGTAAAGTAAAGCTAAGGTAAATGAGTCCTGGACAGTTAACTCCAGTCAAAGGTGACTATGGGGTGCGGTGCTCATCTCGCTTCAGGTCAAGGGAGCCGGCGTTTGTGCACAGACAACTTTACGGGTCATGTGGCCAGCATAGTTAATCCACTTCTGGTGCAATGGAACACCATGATGGAAACCAGAGCGCATGGAAATGCTGTTTACCTTCCCACCACAGCGGTACCTATTTATCTACTTACACTGGTGTGCTTTCGAACTGCTAGATTGACAGGAGATGGGACAGAGCAATGGGAACTCACTCCGTTGCGGTGCGGGGATTTGAACCCCAACCTTCTGATTGGCAAGCCCAAGAGGCTCAGTGGTTTACACCATAGTGCCACCCTGTCCTTGCCTTACCCTGTATAGGAGTATAGGAGCTGGAATAGGAGACACGTTGGAGGAACAGTAAGGTAAATAGAAGTTGAACCATGATATTACTACTTTCATTCAGATTCATCTTACCTTTATTAGCCAGAAGCGTATCCACAGAATCCATCCATGCCATTGTTTCCCTAGGGGCTGACCTGTGAAAACAACATCTACCCTTGAAAATAGCATTGTGATCTTTTGCCTATGTAATCTGTGGATAGTCTTTATGCAGTATGCATCCTGATTCACAGCTATTGTGTTGGCCCAGCAATATAAGTAAGGTTAGCTTTCAATATTGAACTACACATATTGAACAGCAAAATCAGCTTCCTGTGCAGATAGCCACATGCGATGGAGGGTGTAATTTAATATAGGTCCCTAGATTGTTAATCCGGAAGAGAGGAGTAATAAAGCATGCAATTGGGTGAACAATAAGAAAGTCGCAGGAGAGGTATCTCTGATTTTTCTTCCAGTAGAGACTCTCCAGAAACCTTCTTGTCATTGAATGGGCCAGCTATTAATTTCTACGATCATTTTGCTAGTGATGACTAGAGCTATCAGAAAGGTTATCACGCTAACACTGGGTTGATAAATGGGCTATTTCTCAATTTCGTACTGTTTTTAAAAATGGTTTGCTTCACAGTTTTGGTTCCCAACAAGATTTTGATTAAGCATTTGTTAAAAGCAGTAATAGGATTCCGTCCTCTCCCCCCCCCTTCCCCCGGTTTAGTTTCCTGCTTGTGTCAGGAAAAGCTGTCTTCCCCCATCTGTGAGAGAGCACAAAGAATCCAATTAGCTCAATATATTCTCTGCTCGGGTCATATTTATCTAAATCTAAGAACTTGTCAGGGCAGAATAAGATCTTTTCCAAACTAGTTAGTAATTTTAAGTGCTTTTTGCTTCCAAAGAAGCACCCCCCTTGGGCTTTGATGTATGCACCACCAGAGCAAAAGCATAGACTCTCTTTCTCTCTCCCTCTCTCCCTGAGAATCTGAGGAGTTATTCGTTATCCCACTGACAACCCCAACACATTCATTGCATAAGTCTTTGACTATGCAGTGTGTCGAAGGAGGAGCTGTTAATCTATTTCAGTGCCTTCTACAATAGTTCAGCCATCTATTTTTAAGTAGGCAGCTCCGTAGAGAACAGTGTTTATTAATCCTGGAAGATAGATGGCAGATCAAGGAGCTAAGGGAATCACACTGTTCTGTTAGAACCAAGGGATGTGCTTCAGGTATGACGTTCTTACATGAAGATAATCTCTGTGTAGGGTACCATGGGGACTGTGCTGCAACTTCCACCAACGGTGTCTCCCAAAAAATTTATACATCACTTGGGAAGACAGGCAAACTAATGCCAGTGTACTAGAAGAAGCAAAGATCACCAGTGTCGAAGCAATGATTCTTCAACATCAACTTCGTTGGACTGGTCATGTTGTGCAGATGCCTGATTATCATCTTCCAAAGCAACTACTCTATTCCGAACGCAAAAATGAAAAGTGTAATGCTGGTGGTCAACAAAAGGAGTTTAAAGACTCTCTCAGAGCAAATCTTTAAAAAAATGTAGTATAAACACTGACAACTGGAAAACAAACTGGCCTGCGAGTGCGCCACTTGTAGAACAGCCTTTACCAAAGGTGGCATGGGCTTTGAAGATGCTCGAACTCAGTATGAAAGGGAGAAACATGCTAAGAGGAAGGCACTCTTGGCAAACCCTCACCATGATCAATTCCGGCCCGGAAACCTATGTTCCCACTGTGGAAGGACGTGTCTATCCAGAATTGGCCTCCATAGTCACTTACGGACTCACTGTTAAAAGCATGTTTATGGGAAACAATCTTACTTGGCTACAAGTGATCGCCAAAGAAGAAGCTCGTTCCATGTTTTGGAAGGCATGGGGAAGATACTTTCATTGGGCCCTGCTCCCTAAATGTGCCATTATTGCTGCTGCCTATTCGCTTGCTTCTCCCTCTAGGCCCCATGCCGGGCACTTCCTAGAGTCAGGAGTGAGGAACATTTCTCCTTCCAGATGTTGCTGAACTACAGCTTCCTGTGCATGCTTGCTGAGGCTGATCAGAGTTGTTTTTCAGCAACATCTGGGGGGAGGGTCAAAGGTTATCCACACCTGCCCTGAAGAGGGAAGGCAAAGCATGCAGAGGCAACTGCTTCTTTTCCTTGCTCCTCTTGCTCCTTGTTTGCTTGAAGGGGGAAAGAGGACATGCAACAACATCAAGGAGGAGTTGGAGCAAAGCCAGAAAACCCCAGGGGTTAGTAGTAGGACCTCTACTAGTGCATAAGCCTTGGAAGCTGCCCTAGGAAACAACAAACCTCTGGACCAAACCTACCTTCCAAGCTGCCAACACAGAAGCAAGTGGAATGTGGCAGTTCTGACCATGGACCTTACCAGAAGTAGACTGAGAGGACCTTCTACTCAAGTGGTCCTTTAGCTTGCTGACTTCATTTTGGTTTTTGAACATATTTGCATGCCGCTTTCCCAACAGCAATGTTTGAGATCAAAGGAGCTTACAACAATGGCAAAACACCACCAAAAAAAATCCAAAAACCACAATTCCACCGATGTCAAGAAAATGCAGACACCCAAGAAAGGGTGGACCACCCTGCGGAATAATTGACATCAAGTGTCATCAAGTGCAAGTGTCTTCTCACGAGACTCAGAGTGGATAGGGTGCTCTAAAGGGCTGGCTTCAGGGACCAGTGACACTGAACAGCTGGTATACAGGGACATTTTGGAGCAGGGAGATCTCTGAAATCTCTTCTAATGCAGAAAGTATGCCTTCCCCTGCCCTCTGTGCTCATGTGTGCACAGGCTGTGTCTTATTTCATGAGGTGGAAGGAGGGAAGAGAGGGTGAGCTTCTGTCCTGCAAGAGATCTGATAGGACAGGACATTTTTCCTCATACCCCTGTGCCTTTTCTCCTAAACAAGCACAAGAGATGGACTGAGCTGATTGTAGTCCATTGTGCCCCAGAATTTTCTGCATCTAAAATTTGTTGTTGGCTCACCTTGATGGAGAGATGGAGCAATATGTTTCATTAACATATGCAGATATGTTGAACACATTTACAAAAATAAAAAAGACCCTGTGCATTGATACATGTAGGTGTTTCTAGTGGAGTACACTACTAAGGTAAAAGGTAAAGGCAAAGGATCCCTGGACAGTTAAGTCCAGTCAAAGGTGACTATTGGGCTGCAGTGCTCATCTCGCTTTCAGGCCAAGGGAGCCGCTGTTTGTCCACAGACAGCTTTCCAGGATATGTGGCCAGCATGACCAAACCGGTTCTGGCACAACGGAACACCGTGAAGAAACCAGAGTGCATGGAAATGCTGTTTACCTTCCCGCCACAGCAGTACCTATTTATCTACTTGCACTGGCATGCTTTTGAACTGCTAAATTGCCTGGGGCTGGGACAGAGCAATGGGAGCTGACCCTGTCATAGGGATTTGAACTGCCAGCCTTCTGATCGGCAAGCCCAAGAGGCTCAGTGGTTTAGACCACAGCGCCGCCCGCGTCCCTTAATGCATCACATATTTGCAGGAGCGCCCACAGCTCGCCTATGCTCTCCAAACTTCCTGACATGAACTGGGTTTCCTCCATACTCCTGGCGTAGTGATGGTGGGAAAGGCGCTGTCTATTGGGGTGCTGGTGGAATGGTAAGATCCATGGAAATCCCCAGATCCCTTTGCCTGCCAAGTGAAGTGCTGCATCTAGTACAGTGAATTAATATGACAAAAGGGGAAAGAAGCAGACATTTTACTTAAGTTTAAAATTAACGTGCAAAACCTATGATACGGACAAGTCCAATAAAAGTTAGGGCTTAAAGTGAATATCCTTGTTGCATAATTAATGGCTGTCAGAGTGAGAGTAAAGAAAAACGAACTGGTGATTTGCTGTGGAAGTGCTATATGGGAGCACATGTCCTTTCAAAAAGCAATGGAAGGAAAAGACAATGACAACTGTCTTTGGGGAGGGGTCTCCCCCAGTTTCTCTTCATGGTGGACAAAGACAGATGGGCAAATAATGAGGAAGGAAATAATGACATTTGATGTTTTGGCAATGAAGAAGTCTGGGGTTTTTAGAAAGGATGAGCACCAATTGAGGGAGTGTGGTGTGGTCATCTCTGATTTCATCCTAAGTGCATAAGAAATGCTCTCTGAGTCAGGCCAAAGGGTCATCTAGGATCTGAGTGGAACAGCTCAAAATGTTGGTCTTAATTGCTCCTATCAAAATAAAGTCGCTATTGCGCTGTTCATTGTGCCGTTCAATGAGAGTTTTGGCCTATTTATGACCAACTTCGCCATTTTATTTTCTCATAATTTGTTTTAGTTGGCCCGGTCAGATTGTGAAAGTTGTACCGTGGAAGAGGCTGTGTTG
Source organism: Zootoca vivipara (assembly GCF_965207765.1). Lineage (NCBI taxonomy): Eukaryota > Metazoa > Chordata > Lepidosauria > Squamata > Lacertidae > Zootoca > Zootoca vivipara. The sequence goes on along the minus strand of NC_142590.1, from coordinate 12,931,319 downwards.
CTGAAAAGAGAATGAACAACATCCCCCTTGATTATAAGAGAGCAAACGAAGTGTGACATGGCAGAGGCTAGGGAGAAAACATTTTACGTGTTTAAAACACATTTGGGTGCAGTGATACCCCCTCCCACAAGCTGATAATTATGCAACTTTTGAATTTAATATGTTGCCTTTTTTTGGTTAAAACCCATGAAAATCATAAACAAGGAACTCACTTCACTGGCATGGTTTGTTCCACAGTTTGTCACAGTTAACACTTGCTTTTTTCTTTCTGGTTGATTTTCAACTGTGGGTAATAGGACAGCAGAACCATTACATTTAACACACCAATAAATAAACCATCATTTTCAGATTGACATTCTCTATTTATCTGCTTTAGTATAATTTTCCAAAACACACCTATTATTCTGCCAGTGATTGCTGTAAAATAAAGAAGATAATAACAACAACAACAACAACAACAACAACAACAATAATAATAATAATAATATACCACCCTTCAACTGAAGATCACAGGGCATTTTATAACATAAAAACACAAAATACTTTTTAATTTTATTTAATGCATAGTTGATGGTCCTGGTCAGTGGTGAAAACCTATTGAATTCAGGTTAATGAGATGATTGGAAAACATACTAGGATTTACCCTACTTTTGAAATGTGTATATGGTTTGGGAGGATCAGGAAAAACTGAAGTAGGTACCGTAAGTTAGATTATAGATAAGTAGATCTATGAAGCAGTGGAACAAAAGCAGCAACCAACCTCGATAAATGTGGGCCTTGCAATTATGTAGTCATTTCACTCATCCTTCTGAAAAATTGCTCCTTTCCTGTCACAGGTCTTTTGTGAATGCACAACAGCACTGGGTCAACTTGGGGGGAAATGCTCACAGGGGGGGGGAATCAATAAAATGTCATATATTTGCAGTAGTACCTAATCCTATATGTCCTTGGGTATGAAGGACAATAGTAAGCATGCTAATCTTGAGCTTGCAAAGCAATAAGGTAATTGTGAAGACATGATTCTGTCAGGGGTCATACACTTAGACATATGTTTCTTTTTTTTAAAAAAAAAGGATACTAGGGGCACTGTGTGTGTTAATTAAAATTGGAGACACATTTCACTCTTGTAGCCAAAAAGATGCATCTATGCTTTCTAGAACTGTTCCCAGAACAACAGATAGATAGATAATAGATAATAGATAGATGATGATAGATAATGCTCATAGGCCTGCCATCAAAATTGATTAGACAGGCATTCCCTGGAGATAGGGACACCAAGGTGGTGGCCCCATGCTTGGAGAATTCCCTTTGACCAGTTTCTTCATCGGTTTTTAACTGGGTCTTGAAAACCCTTTCATTTCAATCCTACTTTTAGTTGTAGGTGCTATGCTGGATCTTTATATGTATATACAGTTGCTGTCTTTGCTTAAAAATGTTCCAATTTGTTTTAATGGAATTGTGCTGGACTATAGAATGCTTCACACTGTTCTTTAGCTTTATAATCCCCCCCTAAAAATGCACTTTTTACTTGTAATGATTTGGGTTTTTTTAAAAAAAATTCACATGCTAAACCCTTGAAGAACCCAAGGCAACATGGGAGGGATTTTTAGCTAACCCTAGGCTAGCTTCCAGTAATATGAAGCAAAAATAGATGTTGACAGCTGTTGCCTCATTTACAGCATGCCTGCGATACAACCAATCAGGTCCAACATAGTAAGCCATACACCGCTAAATGCCTGCCATTATAAAAGGAAAATGGCATGATTACAAATGGTACAATTAGTTCCATGTCCAATTAGTCCCTCAGCTTCCAACCTCTGTTTCAGATATAGGCTCCTTCTACACCATGAACACGTTGGGTTTATATCACATCAACTTCCATAGCTTCCTGCAAAGAATCATGGGAACTGTAGTTTGGTGGGGTTGTTACCTCTGCCTACCATCTCAGATTCCTAATCATAGCTGCCAAGTTTTCCCTTTTCTCACGAGGAAGCCTATTCAGCATAAGGGAATTTCCCTTAAAAAAAGGGAGAACTTGGCAGCTATGTTCCTAATTCTCAGCTTTCCTTGGGAAGCTGAGAATTAGAAATAACAGTGAAAGCTCATTAGACACCTCCCTTGCAACACCAGCACAACGGAGTGAGGCATGATGTTTCATTCCCCTACTTGTCATTGTGTAAGGTTCCCACCCTGTCGACTTGCTTGCTGGCATGCTAAGCCACAGGATCAAGCTATATGCTATTCAGTGCAGCCACAATTTATTGCATGTGAATTCAGGCTGTCATCCTTCTGTTCACCTACCCTTTAGGGAAGAATCAGAGTACCTGTTACCCTTCCTCTCCGCTTCTTCATTTTTTAAGCTTCACCATATTCCTTCCAGTGCTTGGAATTGTATCAGTGAATTCAACAAAAGCTTCTCACCCAAGGCCAGCTCAAATTATTTTTCTGCCTGGGGTAAAAAGACAAGATCACACCCTCTCTTTCCTTGCAATTCTGTGCCATAGCTGACCAGACTGACAGCATAATCTTACTTCAATGCTTGCATCAGGACAGTATCAGACTGGTGGCAGAGACAGATGGATATGTCAGTTTTGTTTTGACTCATTTCTCATTTTCCCGATCTTTTAATTCAGTTTTCCACATTAGTTTACTGTGTGTGTGTGTAGATAGATAGATAGATAGATAGATAGATAGATAGATAGATAGATAGATAGATAGATAGATAGATAGATAGGCAGGCTTCCTGAGAGGTGCATTGCAAAATTCAGAAAAGTGTGAATTTTGACGAATGGCTGTGTTTCAGTTCATATCTTGTTTGGGAAAGTGTCAATTGGGTTTGTCCGCCTTTAAATGCAAACTGACTATACTTTCTCCCACACCCCTCATTGGGAGGGATCAAGTGTCAGCCCTCAGCCTCGCTGACACCCTGTCTTGACTCCTCTTGGTCCCAGCAAGCAGGAGCACCGCCACACACCACTTTTCACACACCACGAAGGAAGAATAACAAGCTTGGGTTGAAGGCACAAGGCAGTCTTTGCAACACACATAGCTCTGCCCCCTTCCCCACTCATCAGCACCTGCCACCTGAGGCGGCTTCCTTGCTCTGCGTAATGGTAGAGCTGTTCCCGATAGCTTCATAGATTTCCCTTGAATACTAACGGAACAAGCAAGACAGCGCTAACAGTTTCAGAGTCTACCGAGTCCTTGCATGTCTCCCATCAAGTCATCTGCATTGCCTTTAAACTGAATATGATTCATATCCAGAGAGGAGTTGGAGAGAGAGAGAGAAGGAGGAAGCTCTACTCATTCTCTACAGCATTTATTAAAACACTTTCTGTCTGGGCACCTGCAAATTGCAACAAATGCTATTTTCTAGCAGACTGGGAATGAGTTTCTCTTAATTTGTCAATTATGCCTGGAATAGCTCTCTCTTGCCACATTATAAAGGAGTTGGGAAGTTATCAAGTCACCGCACACCAATGAATCAGGCAGTAACAACTCTCATTTAATTTGTCATCCTGCGACCACTTGAGGGTGTGTGGAGATTTTTGCTGTTGTTTTTAATCTTATGATTTGTGATGTCTGGGAAGTAGTTTTTGAAGGAAGATATGTGCGATCCTCCCTCCTGCTGTGACACAGGTGCTTATAACACGGGTTTGTTGACTGCAAATCCCACCAGCCTCATCCAACATGTGCAGCGCTCAGGGAAGGTGGGAGTTGTATTCCAGCAACATTTGGAGAGCCACAGGTTCCCCACCTCTGGTTTATAAGGACATTAGGAGAGCCCTGCTGCATCAGACTGAAGATCGATCAGATCTAGGAATAGGGAACCCTTGTCAGACTGAGGGTGACGTTCGCTTCTGGGCAACTTGTCAGTGGTGAGCATGTCTAGAAACAAACGTGGGTAGAGCAATGAATGTAAAATCACTCAAAGAATGTGCAGAGCATGGCTGCTGTGGCTGTGGCGTGTGGGGAGGACTAGCTAGGGTGGCCTGGGGGGGCTGCATTTAATCCCTGGGTCTGAGCCCCCCCCCACTTCTGAATTCACCCATTATTTAATTTCCTGCCATAGTCAACCAGATATGCACAGGAAAGCTCATGAACTATAAAATGACTATAGTGGTCCTCCCCTGGCATTATAGAATCATAGAAGTTGGAAGGGATCCCAAGGTCATCAAAGCAAACCCACTGCAAATGGGATCCTCTTTAATGAGGGTCCTGGTTGCGCACGGGCCCCTGAGACAACCCCCGCCAGGTTGTAGGTGCTGGGCATGGCCCAGGCCTTGTCTGTATGGCCCCACAATCACACCAGGCCGTTTGAGCCAATCAGTGCAGGTGGCAAGATTGGTGGGGCCCAATAAAAGTGGCAGTGCGACGTGGCTGAGGCACTTGCTTTAAGCTGCTGAACACCCACCCTCCCGTCCCTATTTGTAGGTTTTGCTGCTTTGGCCTTGCTTCGGATATTGGTTGGTCGCCTGTTTTGGAACAAGGGCCGGGTAGGAATTTTTCCATTTGGCAGATTGGCACTGGCCATTTAGTTTTTGCCTACCCCCTTAGCAATCGTCACAACTTTGTAAGGTTGGGCGGTTAGGCATTGGCTTAATGAAGTGTGTGTGGGGGGCAGGTGCGGCCATCACCTGCCCCTCCATGAATAAGGGTCTTCCAGTAAAGGAATCTGGGGGTCCTGGATCTCGTCCGAAGTCCGCTTGAGGGACTAGGGTCATGCCAGAACCACAGGAACCCCGGGGTGAGCTTTGGTTGGTCTTCATCGATGTTGCTCCTTCGTTTGGTGTTTACCCTTTCAGACTACCAGCTAGAGAGGTGGGGAGTCAGTTATAGTCTGTTGACAATGCCTAAGCCGATACCACTCACTTTGCTGTATTCAATAAAGTTGTGGCCTAAATTTTGCCCATTAACTTAAACCAAAATTGCATGTCAGTGTGAAGTCATTTACTTGGAGAAGGGCTTGGGGGCCTCGGCGCACAATGCAGGAATCTTAGCTAAGGCATCAATGACAGATGGTCATCCAACCTCTGCTTAAAAATCTCCAATAAGGCAGTGTTTCTCAACCTTTTTTGGGCCACGGCACACTTGTTCCGTGAAAAAAATCACGAGGCACACCACCATTAAAAAAGTTAAAAAATTTAACTCTGTGCCGCCCTATATTATAATTATGACTGCAAGAAACACTTGCCAAATATTGCTTTCCGGCGGGTCAGCGCTGTGTATTGGCGGCCGCCAGGCTCGTTTGCACTGAGCTTTGGGAAAGAGGGGGAGAAATATTGCTTTCCGGCGGGTTAGTGTTGCGTATTGGCGGCCACCAGGCACGTGACAATGCAAATCGCCCTTCCAGTCGCCGCAATTCGCGGCACACTAGTGTGCCACGGAACAGTGGTTGAGAAACGCTGCAATAAGGAGAGTCCACAACCCCCTGAGGGAGACCATGCCACTGTCAAACGGCTCTTACTGACAGAAAGTTTCCCCAGATGTTTAGTTGGAATCTCCTTTCTTGTAACTTGAAGCCATTGGTTCAAGTCCTACCCTCCAAAGCAGGAGAAAACAAGCTTGTTTCCTCTTTCATGTGGCATCTCTTGAGATATCTGAAGATGGCTATCACATCTCCTCTCACTCTCCTCTTTTCCATGGTAAACATACCCAGCTCCTTCAACTGCTCCTCATAAGGCTTGGCTTTCCCTTGATCTTCTTGGCTGCCCTCCTCTGCACATGTTCCAGCTTGTCAACATCCTTCTTAAATTGTGGTGCTCAGAACTGGACACAGTATTCCAGGTGTGGTCTGACCAGAACAGAGTGGGAGCCACATTATGCTTCATGCACAGTATATAGCTATGCACGCTTTTTACCTTTCTTGGTAAAATGGTGGTTTTTAATGGGAATGTAATGCATAGAGGCGGGGGGGGGGGCACTTGTCTCTTACATCTCTAGTACACTTGGAACTAAAATCTGTTCCGATTCTTCTACCCATTACTATTTTCACCTGTTACCTCTGTCACAAAAAATTAAGCGGTTTGGTGCCAGGAATTACTGACCACTTCCCCATGTGGGGAACTGCCTAACTTCAGCAGCTCAGAAAAGAACCTTCCAGATCTTTCCTGGCCCCATCCACTCAAGCTAGTGAACCTCCTGGGGAGGAATAAGTACAGTGGTACCTTGACTTACGAATGACTCGACCTACGAATGTTTCAAGTTACGAACAGAGTTCTGGCCGCCATTTTGGATGCGGTTTAGATAGGATTTTTTCGACTTACGAATTTTTAAAAAATTTCTTCCCCATTGGCTTCGACTTACAAATTTTTCGACTAACGAAGGTCCGTTTGGAACGGATTAAATTCATAAGTCGAGGTACCACTGTATAGAAAACTTGAGCCTGTTGACTGTTTCTGGTATACAGATATACTTCATTAAACCCTTATAGTATGGAAATTGCAAAAAATGCTAGTCACTGAAAAACGCAGATATTGAGAATGTTGGGGTGGTGGTGGGTGGGGAGAGAGACACTAGGCATTTCACAATATTTCCTTTCTCCAGTAACCTAGTTTCACTCACACTATGATATAGTGCTGTCACTTCATGTTCCCCCTTCCAACCAGTGCCAGCCAATGATAAGAGAAGCAAAGATACATGTTAATAGGATGCACACCTTTCATGATGTTGGTCCTAAGATAACCAAGGCCTAGCTGGTAGAGTTCTCTCTGTGTACAGAAAGAAGGATGAGTTGGAGATTTCAGAGCTGCAGTGGGGAACCTCAGTTCTGTGGGCTGCATAAAGCCCTCCGGGCAACTCTATCTGCTTCGCATCTCCAGGATGCTTTCCTTACTCAAATGTGTCCTCAAACTCTGATACTTCCTCTTGATTGTCTGGAGAGGATTGTGGGAATGGATGTAGAAATATTTCTTCTTCTGCCTCTTTCTGCCCCCAGCCCTGCCCACCACTGACACATGACCCCCAGAAGATGGTACAAAAGGTAATATGACCCCCGGGCTGAAAATATTTCCCCAATTTTCCTGTTTTTAGGGGGCAGGCACACCAATTGAGCCCTAAGCCCCTGTTGGATAGAAATCAAAGGTCCCCTTGTCACTTCAGGAACACTGTGAGAAAGATATATGCAGTTAAATTACCTCCCCCACCCTAGTTTTTAAAGGGGGGAGTGGGGGGCGCTAATACATTGCAGAAAAAATGAAATGTGAAATGCCCGAGCAATTGTTTTGTTTTGTTCTGGCATTAAGCAAGCCTTCTCTGGCTCTGTAGAAGAAGGGGGCACATCAGTCGGAGAACAGATTCTTACCAGCATATTGACCCAGGAGCAGTGTGGTAATGAATAGGGATATTTTGTTTGGCGAACTGAACAGCAGATAAATATTCTAGATGCTTTCCCAATAGCATTGATGCATGCAGCTACATTTCTTTTACAGAAAGACGATGCTTTGTAGATCTGGCATTGTTAACCAGGAGCCTGTTTTACTATCAAACAACAACAGCCCCCGGTGGGGCAGTGAAACTCAATCAGGTGTGTGGCAAAGCAGGTGTGCAAAAGTTTTATGTGCCAGGTAAATCGATCAGAATAATTTTATTTTTTTGAGGGAGGAGAGAGTTGCAACTAAATTGCATAACCACCTTGGTAAGAGACCTGGGCTAAGAGATATTGTATTAGTTTTGAACTGATATGGTTATGGATAGCTGTTTTATGTTATTGTTCTGATTTGTTATTTGGATGAACTGTAAATAGTTCTATATTTTTTTTTTAAAAAACCTGTTGGTTTTTTTTACTGTTAGCTATCTTGAATTTCTTCTAAAAGATAAGAAAGATACATGTATTTAAAATAAGATACAAAGTTAGTGACCCATTGCAAATAAGAATACAACAACAAAAAGAAAAGCTCTTCACCACGATCCATTAGTAGCAGTTATTTGGAGTAAGTTCATTAGTAGCAAAAGAACCTGCTACTGAATAGTTTGCCCTTAAGTCTTGGGTGTACCTGAAGCAGGTATCTTGCTGAAGCCAACCAGGTCTGGCTCTGTTGCCTTGATGGAAGACCACATGAGATTCCCATGCACACCACCTTGAGTTCCATTATTGAAGAAAGGTGGGGTATTATAAATGCACCAAATAAAGAAGATAAATAGTATCTCCGCACATCACACAGCAGTTACAAGATAAGGAATGGTTTGCAAGATGGTACCTGTGATGCAAGATTTATAATGTCTAGAATGATTTTTTTAAAAAAAATAAAGCTTTCATTTCTGCACAGAGAAGGATGGGCAAATCTGTCAATTTTGTTTTTTCTCAGGCCCCCCCCCCCCAAATCTTAATTTCAGTTTTCCACATTGCACATAGGAAAAGGAATGTGCAAAAAGGAAGCCAGAATGTACATCTATGCACTCTGTCTTCTGTGCCAAAGCTGTGTGAAAATCTTACAGGGGTGGTTACCTGTTTTTGGATTGCAAACGGGTAGTCATGACAAACTAGATTTTCACATACAACATATTAGCCCTAAATGGATTTCTCTCCATGCCGAAAGAAGTCACTTGTGAAGTCACCCTGATGTTTATTCTCATTCCTGGCTCTTTTTGAGGATATCTAATGGGCCAGGAATCCAGATCTTATTATTCTAAGTCTTTCATAACTGTATCCCAATACAGCATGTTAAATTTAAGAGTTCCAGCTGCGGGGAGCAAGCCTTGTATGAGTATTTCAACAGCATTTCTGCTATAGGGAACTCTTCTGCTTGACGTGCTTCAGAATGTCTTTCTATCCATTGTGGCCTCCACTGGGGGTTCAGACTCTTGGAAAATGCAAGCAGAGAAGCAGAGGTCTGCTCATAAATGATGCATTTTGTCCTGCAGGTGTTAAAATATGAGGAACAGTGGTAGCTTATGCGTTTATGCAACCACATTTTGGAACGTGTTGGTCTTGACAACTGAAGTGTGTAACTTCTTGAATTATTTCAAGATCCAAAACTATTCCACCACAAAACTAGAGGGATACAAATTCCGCAGCGGCTGCTGGCACCGCCAACTGAGATGCACCTCCTGTTGTAAAAGTTGGCATTTCTCAAGTAGTAGTTCAGGGTCAAATTTAGGTTAGTAGTTCTGAGCATCCCAGGGGATTGGTGTTAACAAGACAATGTTGAACTTTTTGGGACACACAATATTTGGGGACCAATAGATGCAAGAGCAGCAACTTCCCACACAAAGGCACTTTCCAGACAGGGTTACGTGTAGCCCACCATCTCATTGAAAGGGTACTTTTAACCCATGTACTCCCTTCATCTACAGTGACCACACTAATTTCATTCTGTGACATAGACGGCTGGCATGCAAACACTGCATGAGAAGAACCTCAGAGAATCCTACACCGGTAAATTTTGTGCGTTTGTGTGTTGCATATGGATGCTTCCTCTATTGTAAGATGGATTGTCTTGTCTTTTACTGTCATTCATAGGTAGGTGGGTAGGTAGATGCATACATACATGCATACATACATACATACATACATACAGGTAGGAAGCCGTGTTGGTCTGATGCAGTCAAAATAAATAAATAAAATTAAAAATTTGTCCAGAAGAAGAAGAAGAAGAAGAAGAGTTTGGATTTGATATCCCACTTTATCACTACCCGAAGGAGTCTCAAAGCGGCTAACATTCTCCTTTCCCCTCCTCCCCCACAACAGACACCCTGTGAGGTGGGTGGGGCTGAGAGACTTCAGAGAAGTGTGACTAGCCCAAGGTCACCCAGCAGCTGCATGTGGAGGAGCGGAGACATGAACCCGGCTCCCCAGATTACGAGTCTACCACTCTTAATCACTACACCACACAGTAGCACCTTAGAGACCAACTAAGTTTGTTCTGGGTATAAGGTTTCATGTCCATGGTATCTGAAGAAGTGTGCACGCAAACGAAAGCTCATACATATGACAAACTTAGTTGGTCTCTAAGGTGCTACTGGAAGGATTTTTTTTTTGTTTCGACTACATCAGACCAACACAGCTACCTACCTGTAACCCATAACAAACTTAGTCTAAGGTTCTACTGGACAATTTTTTAAAGTTTTTTTAGATGATAGATAGATGATAGATAGATGATAGATAGATAGATAGATAGATAGATAGATAGATAGATAGATAGATAGATGATATAGATATTTACTTGCAGTAAGGAAGTCAAGTTGAAGCAAGGAATCTGTGGTCTTACAGATGTTGTTAACTACAACTCCTATCACCCCTGAACATTGGTCATGATGTCTTAGGTTAATGGGACTTGTAGTTCAACATCTGGAGAGCTACACGTTAGCTGGTGTATAAGAGATTACCTGACCGTCTTCTTTTTTTTTTCTGTATTGGGGGGGGGGAATAGATTTGTTGTATTGCTATGGAACTCAAACAGTTTGATCACTAATTGCAAATGAGTTAATGTTTGATACAACCCAGGAGTGGAGTCAGTGAACAAAGGCATGGGAGAATGGAGTTTTAAAAAGCAGACTCACCTAAATAATACCTGCTTTCCTTTGATGCCTTCTGCTTGTTGCTCCACGCTGGTCCCAACGTTGCTTAGACTGAATTGAGAATGTGAATTCCTGTACCTACCCCAGCATTTACTTTTTATCACCCCCGCTGTTGGGCTCAGTGCTTGGCCATTGTGGAATCCATTCCATAGCCAAGGTTCTCTAGGGTTCTTATGGATCGAAAGGAAATAGTCTCTATGTCACTACAATCTTTGCTACTGGGGGAGATGCCAAAATAGAATAAAGGCACCTGAGCAAGGTGAAAGTCAGCATCTGTCGTGCAACATGCAAACTCCTCTTTTGTCGGTGCACTATGCAAATTCCTGTTTTTCCCATTGCCCTGCACAGATTGGAGAGAAGCAGGTCAGCAATGAAAATATATTCCTTTTCGATAAGTCCAATTTGCTTGTCTACATGCGGCACCCTGTTTTTGCATAGGAAAACTTGCTTGGTGCAGTGAAGCTCTATGCAATGCAAGTTTAGGAAGCAAAATGTCTTATAATCGAAACGACAACTGCCTTGGCATGCTTAAGGCTCCTTTGGCAGGTCTCGATATTATTGAATAGACCATAGCCTATTCATATATCAGGCGTGCTTTTAATTAAAAATGTGATAATTTGCCTTGGGAAGCATATTATTTTTTCCGGGTAGTTCCCAGTTGTTTGCAACATGCAAAATATCTGCAGAACATTTCTTCCCTGGCTTGTATATGCTAAGAGCTTTCCTGTGGAACACAATGCTGTCACACAGCTGGCCCACCGGCAAGCAAACAGAGCCTTTAGGGACTATTTGACACTAGTGCCTGGGAACACCTGAAGAACATAAGAAGAATCTTGCTGGATCAGACCAAAGACCCAGTTACTTCAATCTCTTGTTCTCACAGTGGACAACCAGATGCCACTGAGCAGGATGCGAGCAGGAGCTGAGCACAATAGCAGGAAGCCAACAGGAGGGATGAAAATGGCAATCTCAAGAGGTGTTGGACTCTGCATAAAATGCGGTTGAGGGTTCCCGTGTGTGACCTACTGTGTGGCGCTGTGGTCTAAACCACTGAGCCTCTTGGGCTTGCCGATCAGAAGGCCAGCGGTTCAAATCCCCATGACGGGGTGAGCTCCTGTTGCTCTGCCCCAGCTCCCACCAACCTAGCAGTTCGAAAGCACGCCAGTGCAAGTAGATAAATAGGTACTGCTGCGGCGGGAAGGTAAACGGCGTTTCCGTACGCTCTGGTTTCCATCATGGTGTTCTGTTGCGCCAGAAGCGGTTTAGTCATGCTGGCCACATGACCCGGAAAGCTGTCTGTGGACAAATGCCTGCTCCCTCGGCCTGAAAGCGAGATGAGCACTGCAACTCCATAGTTGCCTTTGACTGGACTTAACCGTCCAGGGATCCTTTTCCTTTTCCTTTATCTACAGTAATGTTTCTATCCCTGACATTGCCCTGACACAGACTACCACAAGGTAGACATTTGGAATGTCTGAGGCAATTCACCCAATGGTTTGCTTGACTGCCTGTCTGCTTTATTAGACATGGCCCATCCGGAGTTTAGAACACTAAAGTCTCTGTTTATTTTTTAAATTTCTCATCTGAAGATCACAGGGCAGTTTACAAATATTTAAGCAGGTTCTGAACTGCCCCTTTAATAATCAATAGAGCTTATTAAAAGAGTTCAGTTTGCCAGGATTGTGCTTATTATACATGCAGTGTGAGCTACCAACTAACTATATGCCTGTTGGATTTTACTCATTGCAGTTTTTGGAGCAGCTTCCTATTTCACTGTTTTTGCCAATAGATGTCAGTATTAAGCTAGTAACTTTATTGGAACTGCTGAAGCTACAGATGACAATTTGACTTTTTTTAAATGTCTGTATCCTTTTCTATTACCTCATCAAACTCTTCAGATTTAGTCATTCATTTATTGTTAGTTGGAACTGAGAAAGTTTTGCTTATCCGGGATCATGAAAAGAGTTTCTTCCAGGATAGCTTTCTTATCTTTCACACACACAAACTCACCACATCTGTCTGTCTGTCTGTCTGTCTGTCTGTCTCTCTCCCTCTCTCTTCCTCTCTCTCTCCATCCCCAGAAAATCTTTTTCATGGTCAAAGCAACTGTTTCTGCTTTCATTAATAATTTGGCTGTGTCCTACTATTTTGTCACAGACTCTCATCAACCCTTCCCATATATCCGTGCACCATATTTCTGATGGGTATTATTTTCAATAATATGGATGAGGCAATATTCTGATAGGCATTTTCAACACTATTGATGGCTAGTAGTATTGACAAGAGAGAGAACAATTCACAAAACAACAAAACTGAAAGGTTTATTGGCCCTACAACACTTACACCCCACCACCACCACTCACCCATACTCTAAATCATTTCAGTCTGTCCCAGCATACCCCAGGCCCTGCCCTGCCATATCTGAAGGGAATATTCCAGAGAATATTCAGGGAATATTCCAGAGGAGGCATCCAGTGCATGGAGCAGAGCAGGAAGTTGAACTACTGCATACACAAATGGGTTTGAGGCATACACATAGCTTTTTGGATGCCGGGCCTACGTTTGTGCAAAATTGTCAAAATTGTTTCAGTTCCTCTGTTCTAAATCTGAGGTTATACTCAAACTGTGAAACAGTAGCATGGGATTTCTGTGTGACCCATAGCTAAGATGAAATGGGAACTTGAAATTTTATTAAAACAAAACAAAACAAAACCCGTTGTTGGCATCCATCTGTCTTGAGAGATAAATGGAAGAGTGTCTCATCGGCGTAAAGTCAAACCACTGGAGAGTTACAGTGCCTGCTATGGATGTAGAGACCAATATGAGAGAGACATGTTTTGTTGCAGCTGGGGCAGATGAAGGCAGATGAAGATTCGCCATGGCATTTCTTCTCTCTGCTGTCCTCCCTGTGGTCATTTCTTCTCTGGTTCACTTCTGTGGATACACAACCTGACTGCCTCTAGGCACTGTGGTTGTCTGCAAGGGATTCCCACATGGTGGGGTTAGTGTTGCCAGCCTTCATGTCATGTTTGCAGACATCTTTATAACACAAAGTTGGTCTGCCAAGCACATCCTTGGGGATCCTGCCATCTTCCATTCTGTGTACATGACCAAGCCAGCATAGACATCACTGAGACAGAAGTGTGAACATGGGTTTGGAAGAGCACATCTTTGTTTGAGACTCTGTCCTGCTGTGTGGTGCCCCAAATCTTCCTGACACAGCACATATGGAAGGCACTGAGGTGTCGCACCTGTTGGGTGTAAGTTGCCCACAACTCACTTCCATAAAGCAGCATTCTCCACAGGCATGCCTAGTAGACCTTCATCTTAGTATTGGTCATTAGCATCCTATTCTCCCATGTCCTTTTGGAAAGGCAAGCCATTGCTGTAGCTGCCGTACCAATTCACTTGTCCAGCTCAGAATCAATGGAAAGGTTGCTGGTTAATCACAGACTACCTCAAGTGTGTGGTCACCAGTGTTGATGCATGGAGTGCTGGCAATGTTGGTCTTCTTCAGACCAATGGTGAGGCCAAACTCCATGCAGGTTTGGGCAAAACAGTTGAGTCTTTGTAGAGCTTCCTCAGAGCGTGCTGTTGAGGGGAAGTGTCTCATTACATTCAATGGGACTAACTTGTGAGTAGTGCTCAGATGAATTTTCTCCCAAATTCTCTATGAATTTTGATGCTGAATATTTTCTAGATATTCTCAGACTATTTGAATAGCTGTTGGATATTCAAATGTGAAATGTTTCATACCTGCATTCGACATTCCTCCTTCAATTTCAGTAACTGAAATTTGATACCACCATATTTGATAGACACAGAAATGTTGTTTAATTTTGTATCATTTGCCATTTAATAGCTGATGTGTAATGGAATGTAGAATCTGACAGCATTTGATAGACTTTAGGTAGCAGTACTAATATTTGACAGCATTTAGTAAATATTCACATGAAATGGTATTTAATATTACAGGTGCCATCTTGATTTGGTAATTGGTGCTTGCCAATAAAATGACGCACATAGGCTTTTATGAAAACCCTCCATTTTGTAGATGCTGTTGTAATATTTTACCTTCAAAATGTGATGTTGCATTTTGAAGGTGAGATTTCGTATTCAAAAAGCATGATGAAAATTGAAAATTCCTTGAATTTTGAGTATTTGTGCCCCCCCCCATTTTTTTTAATGGGTAAACATAATTTGGACTCCCACTTGCAGTGGGATCCATATTGCACACTTTTTCAGTCTGACTGCTGAGTTGCAAGGATATTAGTCATGGGTGGAAAGGCTTATGGCATCTTGAATCTACTTCGTTTGTTTAGTAGAACCCCCAAATCTACTACCAAGTTAGAGGAAGGTGCAAAAAGCCTTACAGTGAGAATTCACGTATAGAGTGAATCCGAGCATATTCTGAGCCTAGAAATTTGTTTTCCGTTCAGAGCTTAACTGAGCCTACAGTCTGTTTACTGAAAACTGGTTAGATTCTTTCATCTCAGAAGCCTAATTTAGGTGCATGATTGGAATCATTCTGTTATTGCTATTGTTAAAACAACCGGGAGTCCGAAATCCTTGCCAATCTACTCCAAATCAGCTAGAGATCTACAAATAAATCTGCCCAACACTGTAACATAAAAGCCACTCATAAGAATTCTCTGCTTCTTTGCATTCTCCATGGGTGTGAGCGCCATGCGTGGCTCATGTTTATCTCCATTGGTGTGCTCTGTGATTCCACCCTGGAAAGTAAACAAGCTTTCAGTGCTCCACAATTCAAAGAAACCAGGTACAAGGACACGGCACTGTGATTGGGATATGAGGATTCAGGTTGCTTGCGATGGGCTTCTTGCCCTCTTAGCCTTATGCTGTATCTTGAATAATTTGAACATGATCAATTGTCTTTCTCTTTGTCTGTCTTTCTTTCTATTCCTCCCTTTGTCTGAGTCCTGATTCTGATTATCTGGATATATATATATATATAGAGAGAGAGAGAGAGAGAGAGAGGGGAGAGGAGAGGAGAGGAGAGACAGAGAATCTTTCTTTTATGTAACTACTTAGGGATGCCAAAATCATCAGCAAGATGGAACAGTTCAGAGCGCTACCCAAATCCCTGCCTGGAAAGAATAGCTGTTCTGCTCCAGAAGATCCCTTTCATCGGCATCTCAGAGCAAAAAGGTTCTAAAACCTAATAACAGATTCAAAAGCAAATAACTCCACGAGGCCTAATTTACAGCCAAATCTTTCAGAACAAGTAAGGAAACTGATGCTAATTGCAGGTTCCCATGAATTATTCAGAGAGGTCTAATGAATATTCAAAAAAACCAAGAGCAACCAGTGCATTAGTAAACTATTGTTCTGAGAATCTGCGGGCCCTAAGTGGGTAGGGGAGAATTTAAGAAATATTAACGTCCCATCCCATTGTTTGCTTCTCAAGACTAGGTTTAGCAACTTGCAGGCATATGCATAGGAAAGCAGTATCCTTTTTGAAAAGAAACATTAAGTGGCAGGATGCCACATACTGTGTTTAATTTATTAGCTGGGGTTCTACTTCACAATATTCCGAGCATGCTCAGGAATGAGGAGATGTTCAAAAACTTTTGACACCTGCTGTGGTTTCTCTAGGCTCTTAATTTACATGTTATGAATAAGAAAAGTGTCGGCGCAGTGCGAATTTTGCCTCCTCCTGTTCCCCCCCTTTTAAATACAGATTCTTCATGAGCACATTTAAATTGGTTCTGATGGTCAATTGCTAAGAGGGCACTGACATACTACTTAGTAAGGGAGCACATACTGTAGGATTGAAGCCATGGTGTGTAACCCTGTGCAGAAATGTCCCATTGTGTTCAATGTGGATTCTGTTAGCAGCCGAAGTGACCATGATTCTGTTTCCTGTATTTTTCCATAATGACTTGAAATGCCCAAACAAAATAATAATAATAATAATAATAATAATAATAATAATAATAATAAACTTTTATTTATACCCCGCCCACCCCAGTCAAAAACCGGGCTCAGGGCGGCTCACACCAACAGAATTACAATAAAACATAAAAAAAATTAATTAAAATACAGATTAAAATACAGTATTAAAATTTAAAGTGCAGCCTCATTTCAAGTAGTCCATAAATCCAAGCCATGAGGGAGGAAAACACAGGGGTCAGGCTGAGTCTAACCCAAAGGCCAGGCGGAACAGCTCTGTCTTGCAGGCCCTGCGGAAAGATGACAAATCCCGCAGGGCCCTGGTCTCCTGGGAAAGAGCGTTCCACCAAGTTGGAGCCAGTACTGAAAAGGCCCTGGCTCTAGTAGAGGCCAATCTAGCCATCTTATGGCTCGGGATCTCCAGAATATTGTTGTTTGTGGACAAAATGTATCATGGCCACCTGAATGGCTTTTAACAGTGCTTTTTTTCTGGAGTAGGGGGGTATGCAGGGGTAAGCATACCCCTAAACATTTTGTGAATATAACAGGAGAAGAAACTATTTTTTTTAAAAAAAAAATTAGTTCCTTCTCTAGCATGGTGAATCGTCGGTTCCATTGCAACCCCCAATGGAGGCCTCATTTCCTGTCACAATGTTTCCTGAGTCTCAGATGGAAGCGAGCGTTTAATGTGTGAAGTAGGAGTTGGAATCTAGCACAGTGATTGGTCATTTTTGTTGTTATCACCTCCAATGGTGACTTCCTTTCCTTTCCCAGTGTTTCCTGAGTCCCAGATGGAAGTGAGTGTTTAATGTGTGAAGCAGTGAGAAATGTGGATGTTTGGTGTTTTAGTGATGAAAGTCTGTTCTCATTGAGGGGCAGTATTCTAATATGAGCAGGAAAATCACGAACTATTTTCCATCATCACAGCCAGCAAAGAGGTGTAAAGTTAATGATCTGTAAAAACAAACAGTGTTGTGCGTGTTCTTTGTACTTTTCTCCATTTACTGTATTTATTTTCCCCATTTGAACTATAAAATTGTGCTTTTCTTGAGTCAAAATGAGAGTACCCCTAAACGCTTTTTAAAGAAAAAAAAGCACAGGCTTTTAATGGGATTTTTCTGTGTAAGGAAGTGAATCTGTTCAATCTGCTTTATCAAGAAATGTCCATATTAAGCACACATACAAAAGAAAACTAAACTCTGGTGAAGGGACTTTTTCATTTGCATAAAGCAGTGACGGCCAAACTTGGCCCTCCAGCTGTTTTGGGACTACAACTCCCATCATCCCTGGCTAACAGGACCAGTGGTCAGGGATGATGGGAATTGTAGTCCCAAAACAGGTGGAGGGCCAAGTTTGGCTATCACTGGCATAAAGCAACTGACAAGGGTAACTAAGGATGATGATGATGATGATGATTATGATGATGATGATATTGAAGAATATAACCCCATTTTTTTTTATAAAAATTTTTTGGTGAGGGGCTGTAGGTTTATGAAATGTGGCAAATGTGATTGGAAGGCCTGGATTCAAGAATAGCTGCCAAAGGTCCTGGCCTCATCTCTTCCACTTTGCACCTAAGTATACAAATATCTATCCCAAAATTATGAAAACAGTAGGTGCGAATGTAAGCTTGCTCTCTAGCCCTTATTCATATCCATTCCAAAAATTGAGCTCCCTGTCCTCCCCACTCCACTTGAAAAAGGAAATAATTCAAATTGATTCTCAGGGCTTGGCTTCCCCTATATGTGTTAAAGAGTTTCAACTGTAACCTTATACCCTTGTATGTCTAAGCTTGCAAATCACCTTTTTAATTAATTGAATCCTGCAGATAACATCTTATCCTAGCCCAGGTTGTGCACGCGACCTGTCTACAGAATTTACTCATTGCATCTTCCCAAGCCTGTCTTTATCAGGAAAATCAATAGAACTCCTAAAACAGGTATTAGCCAGTCACTTCGGTGTAGTGACCTCATTTCAATTTGAATGGCAACACTGTGGTTTCCCTTGGTTTGACAACGGTAATTTAGAAATGGGGAGCAGGGAAGGTTATTTAGGCTGTGTCTCTGGATTAGAAGACATAAATGTAGTTGAATCGCCATTAGATGGATCCTGAAAATATTTGTTTCTCTGGACTGTTTATTTGAACTATTACTGTGTGATCTCTCTGAAGAAAGGGGTCTTCCCTTGATTGCATCACCATAAGATTCAAATCTTGGTAGTTCTGTGGCTGTTCCTAACAGAGGGGAGGACTAGAGTTCAGGAGTGGAGCATCTGCTTCTCAAGCAGAAGGTCTCAGGTTCAGCCCCTGACATCTCCAGGAATGGTTGGAAAGATCCCCCTTCTGAAACCAGGGAGCTGCTGCCAGTCAGTGTAAACAGTACTGAGCTAGATGGACCAATGATCTGATTCCATATGAGGCAGCTTCCTGTGTATTCTGTGTAGCTAAGAATGGTAGACAAGTATGTTGCTCTATGGCCTCCTCAATCCTGAGAAGCTAGAACATTTACTTTTGGATATATACTTAGTAATGGGCCTCATTTCTCATTGGCTCTTGCAGCGGTTGACTGTTTCCTGTCTACTATTGAGAATCCATTGAGTTCAAGGCTTGTCTGAAATGTCTTGATATCCGAGAGGGAAAACCCAAATGGCACTTTTTCCTGCCGTTTACCTTTCTGCCACAGCGGTACCTATTTATCTACTTGTACTGGTGTGCTTTCAAACTGCTAGGTTGGGAGGAGCTGGGACAGAGCAACGGGAGCTACCTCGTCATGGGTTTTCGAATCGGCGACCTTCTGATTAGCAAGCCCAAGAGGCTCAGTGGCTTAGACCACAGCCCCACCCTGCATAATTGGTCCCATGATGCGGCACATACCAATTACATGGCAATGCCTATCAACGGGGGGGGGGCTGGTGGGGAAGGGGGTAAAGGGACCTCGGCCCCTAGGAGTTGGCTCCTATGCTCCTAGTTGAGCTCAGTCACTGAGAATCAGGCCCATTCCACTATCAATCAATCAATTATCTGTCTATCTTTATATCTATCTGTTCATCAATCCATCTATCCATTTATTAGATAATGATGGTGGTGGTGATGATTTTTTATTTATCTATACGCTGCCCCAGCCATTCTGGGGGGCTACCAACAAGTTTAAAAACATAATGAGACATCAAACATTAAAATCTTCCTGATACAGGGCTACCTTCAGATGTCTTCTTAAATTTGTGTAGTTCTTTACCTTTAACTGACATCTGATGGGAGGGTGTTCCACAGGGAGGGCGCCACTGCTGAGAAGGCCCTCTGCCTAGTTCCCTGCAACTTGGCTTCTCGCAACGAGGGAACCGCCAGAAGGCCCTTGGCGCTGGACCTCAGTGTCTGGGCTGAGTGATGGGGGTGGAGACGCTCCTTCAGGTATACAGGACCGAGGCCATTAGGGCTTTAACTTTGGGCACCAACACTTTGAATTGTGTTCCATCCTCAGTGTTATTAGAACTCTGTCTCTCAGTGTCTATTGTAAAAATCCTGATGAAGGTAAAAGTAGAAACTAAATAATAGCGAAATAATTTTAAGACTAACCTATGCCATACAGACACCCATAACCATCTAGGCACACAGGGCACAAAAGATCATCAATTCAATTTCTGGCCTGGAAGGTTCCATAGTGGTTCAGCAGCAGGGGCAATACACAATTTCCAATGTAGCAGGTAGCATTTCCATGTGGAGTCTACGGAATCCATTTGTATACAGAGCACACAGAGTAAAATAAAGTTCATGGCCAGATGTGAACATTTTGAATTATTGTCTGAAGGCATTATGCATAGACCTGTCAAGATCAACATCCAGTAAGACTATCTAATGGATGGTGCACTGAAGGTTAAGCTGCAGCTTCCATTACAAAAAAAGATATTCTTAGGGAGTTAACAGCTTTGTAACATAATATCTTTCAGGTTAAGTCACATTCTCCCCCTTGCCTGCAAAAAAAAAAAAAAAGACTTCAGAAGATAAAAATCAGGGAAGGTGACTATTTTATAGTGCCACGAGAAGAGCTTTCAAATAAATGTTGGGCTTGATCTCCCCTCACATTTCACATGGCGGAATATTAACACACCAAATGCAAACCTGTGGTATGCCGAGTACAGGTCACAAAGACTGTAACATTCTTGATGCACATTTAATGCCTATATACTTTGCTGTTTCAGAGCTGGATCTGTTTCAAAGATTTGCTGCTGTGAGAAGATCTTTTGGATTAAGACAATGACATGAAGCCCTTTGTTGTATCACTTGCTTCCCTTTAAGAAGCTCAGAGTGGCTTACTAGAGAGCTTTCCGCGGATTCCGTCTGCTCCTACTTCATGTCACCATTATTGTAGGATAAGGTGATCCCAGAGGGACCCAGCTCAAGCTACTTTGCTGCCCAAGGCAAAAATTAAGTGCCTTCTATGTGTACATATGAAACTGCAATTCTTTCACCTGGGTTTCCCAACTGTAGCCCTTGCTCCATAGAAATGGAGTGAAGGAGAAAAAGACTAAAATTGGGGAAATGGTTAGAAATAAATACATTCTATGTATTTATTGGAGTGGGGGTGGGGTTGTTCCCCCGGTAGGATTTTCCAGATTAATATTGGCTTCTGGAATTCTGTCATAGAAGGCAGGTGCATTTAATAATGACATCGGGTGATTGACAGGTGAGCAAACCCTGACCTGTTTAAGTGAACAGTGGGAAAGGGGAGAATCTGGCTGTCAAACTGAAAATGTTCCCTACCTCTGACTTTCGGTCAGCCCTGCTGTCATATGACTTTATTTTAATAAACACATCTAAGGCAAACCCAGAGTCCTTAAATTGTAGCTATAAAAAGAGGGATGAACAAATACCCGGTATATATATATTTTCCCCCAAGGGACATCAAAGTCACAATTAGATATGGCGTGCGAACAAAACTCATTGCCAAAAATAAATGGTGTCATTCAGAGTTATCATATCATACTTGCCTCCCTGCCTCTGCTTTTATCTTAACTTTCTTCCTGCAGTAGTTCCCATGGCATTGACCTGCTGTGGTCTCAGTTACACATAATAGTTATCTTTGGGAAACATACAGGCGCTAATGGTTGCCAGTGAAATGTTTGCTTGTTTTCATTATAGAAACGGATGCTGCTGGCAATGCCAAATGAGAGAGCTGAAGCGGGGCTTCCTGGAGGAGCCTCCTCTTTAAACTAAAGGACACCTGCTAAAATAAACACACAGGGGCATATACACAGAGGTGTCCTGCTGGCATGTAGCAGGATGAAACATGCTGCTTCTGTGGTT
Organism: Zootoca vivipara; assembly: GCF_965207765.1. Classification (NCBI taxonomy): domain Eukaryota; kingdom Metazoa; phylum Chordata; class Lepidosauria; order Squamata; family Lacertidae; genus Zootoca; species Zootoca vivipara. The sequence goes on along the minus strand of NC_142590.1, from coordinate 12,909,589 downwards.
TTGTGAGGGAGGACAGGTGAAGGCAGGAACTGATATCTGATTGGTGCAGACAATTCACCATGTGGTCTGCACTCCCATCACAAACCCCGATGTCCATAAAGCAGGTTCTCCCCTTAAGGAGAGCATGGGTTGCGGAAGGGTTAACAAGACATTCCCTTGGTTTGTTGGGCGGGTCAGTCTGGATGGCCACTGGGGTATTGTTGCTGGGGAGAATGTTACGTTGCAATTATTTGATTGACAGCCACAGCCTATATATACTGAGCAAGCAGCTTACGGTTTCACTTTTGGTGCTTGCAACGGATCTCCTGCCCTCCCTCCCTATATTTAGGTGTTTCGTTTGCGCATGACGTTGCTGTGCCTGTCATGGAGTCGTCCGTTTTAATGCGGGGGCCTAGTAGGAATTTTGCCACTTGGCTGATTGGCTGGTGCCTTGTGGGTTTTGCCTACTACATAGCAAAATGTCACAACTTGTAAGGTTGCGGTTAGGCATTGGTTCAAATTGGATGATGGAGGGGTACGGATTTGGCTGGGCCTGCCCCTCAAAATTGCTGCTGCCTTTAGGGGTATTCCGTTAAAGGAATCCTGGGGCTCCACATGTTTGTCTGTACCCCCGGTAGGGGCTAGGACCGCGCATGAGCCTTGGGGAGCATCTGGGGGAGAGGCCAAGGGTTTGGTGGCCCTGCCCCGGCCTCTCTCAGAGGGTGCTTACCTATCCTGGCTTCCCCAGTACACTAGGGGAGTCAGATCTGTCCCAGGTGGGGGGCAGATGGCTGGGGAACCAATGCCTAAGCAACCACTCACCTTAGTTGTATTTAAATAAAGTTGTGGCCAAAATTAATGCCAAAAACCTTAAACTTAAATTCTGTGTGAAGTGTGAGTTATTGGTGGGAAGTCTTGGGACAAACTCGGCACGCAATGACTGAATCACCCACTGCCAGGATCGACCTACAGTGGGTAGCTGTCACCTTGAGAGTAAGATACAGCTTCTTCTTCTTCTTTGGCGATCGCTCATAGCCAAGTGAGGTTGTCTTCCATAAACATGGTTTTAAAAGTGAGTCCGTAAGTGAGTTTGGAGGCCAATTCTGGATCCACACGTCCTTCCACAGTGAGGACACCAGTTTCTGAATGGGTGATCATGGTGAGGGTTTGCCAAGTGTGCCTTCCTCTTAGCATGTTTCTCCTTTTCATCCTGAGTTCAAGTGTCTTCAAAACCCATGCCACCTTTGGTAAAGGCTGTTCTACAAGTGGCGCACTCGCAGGCCAGTTTGTTTCCCAGTTGTTAGTGTTAATACTACATTTTTTAAAGATTTGCTCTGAGAGAGTCTTTAAACTCCTTTTGTTGACCACCAACATTAATGCTTTCCATTTTAAAGTTCAGAATAGAGTAGTGCAGGCATCCCCAAACTTTGGCCCTCCAGATGTTTTAGACCACAATTCCCATCATCCCTGACCACTGCTCCTGCTAGCTAGGGATCATGGGAGTTGTAGGCCAAAACATCTGGAGGGCCACAGGTTGAGGATGCCTGGAATAGTGCCTGCAGACCTTCACCAAGCTCTCTGCCTCTCTCAGTTTGTCCCTGTCAGGCACAAGCTTATTCCCTGAGAGCCAGGAGCACACACACATACCGTACTTTTCCGTATATAAGGTGAGCTATTTTTACTCTAAAAGAATGTTAAAAATTGGGGGTCATCTTATACATGAATATATTTTAGAGGGGGACGGACGGGTGATTGGTTGCAGCCACAAGCAGGAGCTTGGGCGTGCTTTTCCTGGCTGATTGCATTGAGTGGGCAGCCGCTTGATGGCTTTGGCGATGCATGTGATTGGCAATTTGGGGGCAATATCCCCCCCCCAAAGTTCAACAACTCTGGGCCATCTCCCCCCCAAGTTCTTAAATTGTAGTCCCCCAAAATACGTCTTATACACAGGGGTGTGTTATACATGGAAAAACACGGTAATTTCTGCTCATAAAAATGCACGGTTACAAGGCAAATCTTTGGGCATATGGAGTCTTCCCCAACTTTGCATTTTATCCTCACAACAAACCTCTGAGGTAGACTAGACTCTGATAGCTGGTTACAGGTTGTTCCAAGGTAAATCAGTACAGGACTGCAAATTTAGATGAGTATTTGGGATGCCTAGATTTATTGGACACAATCCAACCACAATTGAGTGCTCTTAAGGATGAAATCCCATGCACACTTATCTGGGAGTAAGCCCCACTGAAGAAGTATAGGGTGTTTCTGAGTATACAGGAATATGATGTGTTACACAGCAGTGTTGCATGGCCAATGCAGCTAGTCCTCAAGGAGATGGGAAACTGAAGTCTGCAACAGAAATGAAACTAAATGTATTGGTGCTGCAAAAAATAATCACATGTCTAAGTGTCGTCTTCCTCTCTGTATCATCTAGAACAGGTGAGGGGAACCTTTGGCTCTCTGGACATTGCTAAACTATAACTCCCACCATCTCTGGCCATTGGCCATGCTTGCTGGGACTCTTGGGAGTTTTAGTTTTAGAAATATCTGGAGGGCCAAAGATTCCCCATACCTGATCTCGAGTAACTTCTCTCAGGGAAATGTAGAATGATATGGTGCCAGGACGTGCTTTGGTAGACTTTATAGAGGGGTGTGTGGTGTTCGATGTACAACAGTCACCCGAGCGACAGCTGTTATTTATAATTTGCTCCAGAGTTAAGCAGTGCTGTGATTGCCTTTCCCTCCCCATTCACTTTGTAAGTGGCCATGATCGTATGATGAATGATTCTAAAGAGCAACTTCTGAAGGGATGCAAGGCAAATAACAAGTTGTACTCTTCAGGTAAAATGTTGTATGCCCAACATTGCAAAAATTTAGGACTTTGGTGTCATTGTTTTTTTTGTTTTTGTTTTTGTTACAGTAAATATGAATGCATGCTAATTTGGGGAGCTTGATAGCTCAACATTGCTCTTTCCTATTCCCTCGATGCATCACGGCCTACTTTAGAATCGCGTCATGTTCTCGGAGCCTACCACAAAGGTGAATCTACTTTGCGTTGCTTAATAGCTTTCGCTCAATGATGGTGTTTCTGCCACTTTCTAAACAATCCTTTTTGCATTCTAAAAGCCCTTTAGTGGCTGACATTTTGCTGCATCTGTTCTGCTAGGCGACCCATTAACATCTCACAGAAATCATTAGCATGCTTGCCTGTATCGGGACCATTCAAATTGCGCTACAAGGAGGCATCCCTCCCCCATGGGTGCCATTACATCCTTGGAGCTCAAAGTGAAAGGCAATTGGGTCTTATTTCTTTACTCACAAATCCCTCTAAAAATCTGCTGCCGCTCTTTAATTAGAAACAGACATGTGTTCATTATTTGTTAAATTTAAATAGATGTATACAATGAAAACACTGGTTCCCCCCCCCCTGATTCTACGCAGTGTAAGTTCTCCTGTGTTCAATGGAATTTCTATGCATTTATTCTATGCAGTGTACATAAGTTGCACCACGTTCAACAGGATGTCGATGTGTGTAACTGAAGCCAAAAAGCTAAGATATGATTTCTTTATTGCCTTACAATTATAGCCTGCATTTCAAGCCAGTCCACATGTGGTTCCAACACAGTCACCCATCCAGGCACTGACCAAACCAAGACCTGCTTAACCTTTTGGTGGCAAGGTGGTGGTCTCTTGGAACTCCTGGGCTTTGAGGGATCAAGGCAAAAGACCCCTACGTAGAATTCAGCTGTGAACTCTGGAGGGCCTGTTATTTCCACACTTGGTTTGGCGGGAGGCTCATTTCACACACACCCCGATTCAGGCCACCCTTGGCCCTGGAACCAAAATGGCGGCAGATCATGGAGAGGCATCCGATTTTGGCCCGGGGACTATCAGAAAGTTGGGTGTGAAGACTGAGAAGCAGGACTCAGTGGACACCGAGCCAGGGGAAGAGCCTTGTGGCACCCAGCCTGAGGGTGCCAAGGGATTCTGGGAAGGTGCCGCACTGGGACATGTCAAAGGGGAGCCCAACGCCTGGCAGGCAGTGCTCTTCAGAGAGGTGGGACAGAGATACCACCTGTGCAGATAAGGATGCTTTGCACCTGATCACCAGCCACAGTTACCCCAGGCGGGTGGTTGGCGGGGGGGTCAAGAAATGTGTCCCTCCGTCCCATAAAATCAGAATGCATTATGCACAACTAAAGGGAAATATGGACTTGATTTGTGCAAATTTTTAATTTTTGAAGTTTTATCTTCTTCTTCTTCTTCTTCTTCTTCTTCTTCTTCTTCTTCTTCTTCTTCTTCTTCTTCTTCTTCTTCTTCTTCTTCTTCTTCTTCTTCTTCTTCTTCTTCTTCTTCGTTGTGAGCCACCCAGAGTGGCTGGGGAAGCCCAGCCAGAGGGGTGGGGTATAAATAAATTGTTATTATTATTATTATTATTTATTACTCCAGACCACACCACTCTACCAAAATAGAATCTTCAGCCCTCTACCAACCACCTTGAAAAAGGTGGTTCAAACAGAAAGGTCTTGCAAGGAGGCATGGACAATTCTCTCTGTTTCTTTCAGTTCCTCATTCCTTCCCCCCCCCCCATCTTAAGTTCAGTTCTTTACATTCCCACATCAGTTTGTGTTTTTTGGTGCATTTTTAAAAATTCTGTTTGAAAACTCACCAGCATTTTACTGTGCATTTCTCCGCATTAAAAACATGTTTGTATGCAATTCTGCACCATTTGCACATTTTTGCAAAGCCATTTCCCCTTTATAAAATGCAATTTGGCATGTTATTTCCACCAATATATGCATTTTCATGCACGCTTTCCCCTGGTGCATACATTTTTGAACACATTACATGGCTGGGGAGATGCATTGCAAAATTCAGAGAAGTGAGAATTTCAGAGAAGGGTGACCGTGTTTTGGTTCATATATTGTTCTGGAAAGTGAACATTAGGTAGGTTTGCCTTTAGTTGCAAACTGAATCAAATTTATTTCCCATTCCTACTTAAAAGTTGTAATATATTGGAAAGGGCCCAAATCTCCAAATCTACTAAATCTCCAAAGTCTGCAGAGTCAAAGAACACCTCTCTCTGTGCCTTCAAGATGCTAGGGAACATGGAAGGACATCTTAGGCCCAAACTAGACATGGGAGTAACAGACTTAAAAATAAATACAGTGGAACCTCGGTTTATGAACACCTCGGTTTACAAATTTTCGGTTTGCAAACGCTGCGGACCCATCTGGAACGGATTAATTCACTTTCCATTACTTTCAATGGGAAAGTTTGCTTCAGTTTATGAACAGACTTCCGGAATCAATTACACCCATGCTTCGGGTTAAGTACGCTTCAGGTTGAGTACTCCGCGGACCTGTCTGGAACGGATTAATCCACTTTCCATTACTTTCAATGGGAATGTTCGCTTCAGTTTATGAACGCTTCAGTTTAAGTACTCCGCGGACTGTCTGGAACAGATTAATCCACTTTCCATTACTTTCAATGGGAAAGTTCACTTCAGTTTATGAACACTTCAGTTTAAGTACTCCGCGGACCATCTGGAACAGATTAATCCACTTTCCATTACTTGCAATGAACGCTTCCGTTTATGAACAGACTTCCGGAACCAATTGTGTTCATAAACCGAGGTACCACTGTAAATACATATCTAATCTGTTCACTTCTAACAGAGATGGTGACAGGGCCGTCTCAAGCATGTCGGGCGCCCTGGCGCGTGGTGCGGAGATCGCTCCGGCGCCCCTGCCGTGGTGGGCAGCTGCAGTGCGCAGCATGGCTTTCATGCGACTTTGCCGCGCAGCACCCCCCCTGCTGGCCCAGTGCCCTGCGCCACCCAGCCTACCCCTAGAGCTGGCCCTGGATGGGGATTCATTATGGAACTTCCAATTTCAGAGTCATTACGCCTTTAAGTCTTAGGAAACCGATACTGTAATTGGAGAACTTTGCCCCGTAGGCACCTGGTTGGTCACTTTGGGAAGCAGGATGCTGAACTAGTTAGACTTTTATTCTGATCTAGCTTTGCTCTTCCTTCATTAAATTCTTATGCTCTTGGTATGCAGCCCTTTCAAATACCACAGACAAATGGATGACTGATTTCGTGCATTATACACTTGCATATTTCACATTCACACAGAATTGCCCAGGAGCCTGAATTTCAAAGCAAAAGGTCCAATTCAGAGCAAGCCTCGAGAATATTGGTGCATTGTGGGAAAATGCAAGCCGATGTATCTCCAAAATGATCTCACATCTGCTCAAACCAGGCATAATAACTGAATGAATGAGAGAATGAATGAAAATAATGTCTGTGATAGGACGGGTCAAAGCAGGCCACTTTCTAAGCATTGGTAGTTCGTCCCCTTGCTAATAATTTGCAGTTAGGCAAATGCAAGGTAAACACAACTCTAAATATAGCTTGTGTGATCTGTATCCAAATCCTATTTGGATATAGCTTGACCTCCATATTCAGAGCATTTTTTCCACCACTCCTGCTTTACATAAACCTGTTGACAAACATACAAGAAGCATATGTCAAAACAATTCAATAACCTTGCAGGCTGAAAATATGTCTTTGGGAGAAGGACAGTTTATTGATTGTGACAAGCCAACCTTGAAAGTCTCAAAGGCAGAAAGACTGAAGGAGCATTCTAAACAGCTGGCAGATGACAAAGAAGAACCTTCCTAGTTGTAAGCCAAGGAAGCACTTGGATCCAGGCTGATTTATAACCTGATGCATTGCCAAATTAAAGATTACAGCAAGAATTATATGAACGATTGCACCTTTGCAGTAGCACAAACTTTGATGCTATGTCAACATTGCATGGGTGGTATTTTGGTGCATACTGTATATAATCTCTCTCTCTCTCTCTCTCTCTCTCTCTCTCTCTCTCTCTCTCTCTCTCTCATTTCTTAGATACATATCCATTTCTCCCTCCATCATGGAACCCAAAGGGGATGTGTATGTGGTTCCCAAGTAATCCAAGTAGTCAGCTATTCAGGCACCCAGTTTTGCTTAATTTCAGCATGGTGATGACCTCATGTGCCTTCAGATCATGTTCTGATCTAGTTACAATTTCATAAACAAACAGTAGGACAAAATAAGTGGCAATCGATGTCAATTTTGACTTAAAGTAGTCTCTGCATTAGGTCACAGGATCAATTGGAAGCTGCGGCTTGCCTGACAGCCGGATACCAGGTATGCAGGAATTCCATTTGGGAAAACTGCGACCTTCACATAGGAATTTGCATGATTGGTGGCGAGCTTCCAACCTGAATCTCAAGATGAAAATGTTCACGCTTTAGTCCTGGGGTTTCCCATGTGGTATTCATGGGTACCATGGTGCCTTAAGACATCCTCCCTTGGTGCCCCCCATTATTTACTTTTTAAAAAATTAGTTGGTTTGGGTGACAACTTCCTTTTGTCTTTATCTTTGTTTTTGAATATGTGTAGGTGTTTTGCCTGTTTGGAATTTTTGGGGGGAGGGGGCTGTGTGTCTGAGAATCTCCTTTTTTCTATAGATATATTTAAAAATATTAAGAAATCAGTTAGATCAAGACCCTCCCTAATACAGGCATCCCCAAACTTCAGCCCTCCAGATGTTTTGGCCTGCAACTCCCATGATCCCTAGCTAACAGGACCAGTGATCGGGAAAGATGGGAATTGTAGTCCAAAACATCTGGAGGGCTGAAGTTTGGGGATGCCTGCCCTAATACAAGCACAAGAAAAGTGAAAGGGAGGGGGACATACTCCCACTGCCACACCACACAAAGGATTCATGGCCCACTAAGTGAACGAACCCTACCATTGTTTTTGCTGCAAATACGTGTTCAAAATTATGTCATGGTACAGTTGGACCCCTTCCAGATGTAAGTGGGAGGTACTATTTGAATGCACCCTCATTTCAGCTCTACGCCACATATAGAAAACCAGACTGTAAGGTGGGAGATTCAGCTAGAATTCTTCTACCTAATGAACATGTTGTCCGGATTAGGCCTGCCATTAGGCACAGTGAGGCACCTGCTTCCAGCAGCAGCTGCTTGGGTGTGTTGGGCAGTGCCTTCCGCCCTTCTGAGTATTCCTTTTGAGTCCCACTTAGCCTTACCTCTTTTTTTGGGGGAGATCAGTTGGTGAGACCTGTGCTGCCTGGGCTAGCCTGCTTCCCTTAATTGTGGCGAAGAATGACATCCCAAATGCCAGCCCAGTGGAACTGGGGTGAGCATCTTATTGCAAAATGTATTGGCTCTGCCTTGGTAGCTCCCCCTAACCCAAGCTGGAGCTTGTGACAATTTCTCTGAACTTGGGAGCAATTTCTCTGAACTTTCCCGATTACTGGTCCTTTGGGACCATATGTGTGTTGGGGGAGATGATCAGTAATGCACGCACACCCACACCCACCATAATTTTGGAACAGGTGCAGAAAAGAATATTTTTCAGTTATTTCAATTTTCAGTTCCTTTTTTGGGGTGACCCTGTTCTGAATTAAGAGAGCGGGGACTTGCCCAATGCTACTTTTACTGGCTGACGGAGGTGTACTAGGAGGAGGTTTGAAAATCTCGACCTTAAAGCAACACATTTTCATTTATAAGCTCTTTGCAAACCACATGAGCCATTTAGGTATTTTGCTAATTCCAGCACAGAGTGTATACATTATGCGGTTCAAATATTAATGGTGAATATTCATTAGGAGTTCTCCCCCCCCTCCTTCCGTTGCTGCAGAATTTTCAGCCCACCAAAAGGCACATTTTGATTGTAAATGAGATTCTCTCTCCTTTGTCTAGCCTAACCCCTAAAATGAACAAGTGAGGCTGGCTGACTTAGCTCAGTGAACTGGTGCCCTCGGTGCATCAGAAATTTTACGCCGCAAGAATTTTCAATGGCCCTTCAGACACTATAGCGCATCATCTTGAAAAGTACATAAAGATGACATCCCACCAATTGCTAACCTTTGGTCTTGTAATTAACAGTTATTGTGTTGGCGGCTTCAGACATGGGAAAAGTAATTTGTACAGAATGTCTGGTAATTGCCTCGGATCTTAGGAAGGCAATTTGTATACAGTTATTTATTTCTTATGGTTCCAGCCCACTCTTTCCTTGAGGAGTTCTGAGTGCAACATTAGCTTCTCAGAAAGAACACTCTAGATTAAAAATAAATAAACAAAAGACTTTTCAGGCAAGTTATTCAGTAACTGTGCTGGAGGTGTGGGTCTGCACTCATTTCTTTCTCTTTCTTTTTAAAGATATTTTTTATTAGATTTCCCAAATAAACAAAAAACAACAAAACAAAAACAATTACATTCCATCTTAAATCCCCCCTCTCCATTCCTTACGCTCCACGGAGCTGTAACTTCCCTCCCTCCCATCATTCGGCTTTATCTATCACTGTTATCTCGCAGTTCCTTTTTACAAACATGTATAGATTAAATTTGTAGGGTTTACTTCAGTCCTGCCAGTGTCCTTAAACTTCTACAGTTTTTCTCCAAATAGTCAATAAATTTACTCCATTCCTTCTGGAACTTTGTCTCTCCCTGGTTTCGGATCCCACAGGTCAACTTTGCCAGTTCTGCATAGTCCACCATTTTCGTCTGCCACTCCTCAATCGTTGGTATCTCCTGTAATTTCCATTTTGGGGCTAATAAAGTCTTTGCCACAGTTGTAGCATACATAAATAGTCTGTGATCTCCCTTTGCTATTTCCTCTCCCATTAGTCCCAATAAAAAAGCTTCGGGTTTTTTTGGGAAAGGTGTACTTAAACATCTTTTTCAACTCATTGTATATCATTTCCACCACATATGATAAAATTCACCATCTTTGTCTTTACATTTCCAGCATGTTTTGCTACTCATCCTATACATTTTAGCTAATTTTACTGGTGCTAAATACCATCTATACATCGGGTCTGCACTCATTTCTACCTCACACCTCATGACAAGAGTGGCGTGGACGCTGAGCCGAGGACTAGTTGTCAAATTCTTTCCTTTTCAAAAATGGACGTGTTGCCCCAGGGTGGTTCACAATGACTCCTGTTCTTGTTGGACACAAGTTCTGTTTTCCAAATCCCGGCTCTGATATTATCTGACAGATTGCCATCAAGCCAACTGACTACCACTAAAAGTCAGTGGATGCCAGTGATTTTCCCCCAGCCAGAACTTGCCGGAACTCAGTTCTGGCACTTCTCAGGTGGGCGCCCTTGCCGGGAGGGGGGGGACCATTCATGGTGGCCTCCAGCACCAATTTTTCCAGAAAAATAGCACTGGTTAAGGCAATGCCTTTTCATGAGGCACTGTTCATGGAGAATGGAGGGGAACAGATTGTTGCTTTCATTTGATACTTCTGAGGGGCCATTTTACATCAAAGCTGTAGGATCTTTGCTGTTCTTTCAAAGGTGTGAGGAGCTGACATGGGATCTTAAGAGGAACCTTGCAACAGGCCAAGGGGTCTTTGTCCCCCAGTAAAATATTTGATGGGGCTTCCACCCTAAAGTTGATTGGCATTGCCATTCAAATGGTGTGCATGTGCCATATCATGTGATTGATGATGCGGAGTGCAGCTTACCTGGGTCCCCGAAATATTTTATCAAAATTGGCCTCCCTGGCATTGCTCATGGCAGATAATTTCCCATTCACCTTGTACCAGTGGCAACTGTTTCCAATTATATACATATATTATATATAATATGTTCTGAGTGGAGAGGGATGGTTTAGAATGGCTAGTTTATATCACTCCTGTTTCATCATCCCCTGAAGCTGGTTGGTTTCTTTAAGCCAATAGTTTTTACTGCCACTCTCTGACATTGCATAAATCTGGATTTTATTTTTTTTAATGCAGTAAATGAATTAAGATTTGCATGAGAATGTACCCCCGAGGCTTGAGCAATGCACTGCATTGTGTTGCGACATGCCACAGTGGTTCAGCAAGATGTAACTCCAGAGAGTCCTTTGAGGAAAGTAGCCACACAAACTGCTTCTGCATTAGGCAAATCCACTATCGATATCAAAGCAGCTGTGCCTCTGGGTGTGAACAGCACAGGAGTAGCTAGAAGGCAGTCCATCTGTAGGAGGACTGACTTAAAGAATTTGCATGCTTACTGTATTCTTGGGCTTGCTTAAAAGGACAAGGCTATCAATTGCTGCACCATGGTGCTGGAGGAGACTCTTGAGAGTCCCATGGACTGCAAGAAGATCAAACCTATCCATTCTGAAGGAAATCAGCCCTGAGTGCTCACTGGAAGGACAGATCCTGAAGCTGAGGTTCCAATACTTTGGCCACCTCATGAGAAGAATCCTTGGAAAAGACCCTGATGTTGGGAAAGATTGAGGGCACTAGGGGAAGGGGACGACAGAGGATGAGATGGTTGGACAGTGTTCTCGAAGCTACGAACATGAGTTTGACCAAACTGCGGGAGGCAGTGGAAGACAGGAGTGCCTGGCGTGCTATGGTCCATGGGGTCACGAAGAGTCGGACACGACTAAACGACTAAACAACAACAACAAATCAATTGCTGCTAGTCATACTGGCTATATCAAAGGCAAAATGATTGTGAATGCCAGTTTGTGGGGAACAATAGGAGGAGGGGGCTATTGCCCTCATGTGCTGCCTATGGGCTTCCCTTAGGGACGCGGGTGGCTCTGTGGTCTAAACCACTGAACCTCTTGGGTTTGCCAATCAGAAGGTCAGCGGTTTGAATCCCCATGATGGGGTGAGCTCCTGTTGCTCTGTCCCAGCTCCTGCCAACCCAGCAGTCTGAAAGCATGCAATTGTGAGTCAGTAGATAAATAAGTACTGCTGTGGCAGGAAGGTAAACAGCATTTCCGTGTGCTCTGGTTTCCGTCACGTTGTTGTGTTGTGCCAGAAGTGGTTAAGTAATTCTGGCCACATGACCCAGAAAGCTGTCTGTGGACAAACACCAGCTCCCTCGACTTGAAAGCGAGATGAGCGCCACACCCCATAGTCGCCTTTGACTGGATTTAACCATCCAGGGGTCCTTAACCTTTTTTTATGGGCTTCCCAAGGCATCTTTCTCCCACTGTTCTCATGGATTTTACCAAATGATGAAATTTGGGGCAGTGTTCTGGCATACAGTGCTTACTTGCTGTTTTCATGGGTGAAGCGGGTAGGCGCAAGAAGGGAGGTGACATGTCCACTCTTGTGTCACACCACAATGTGAATGAAGGATGGAGGTTGGAGGATGGATGGCGGCTAACAGATTGAGGTTGAATCCTGACAAGACAGAAGTACTGTTTGTGGGGGACAGGAGGTGGGCAGGTGTGGAGGTCTCCCTGGTCCTGAATGGGGTAATTGTGCCCCTGAGGTGCAGGTCAATTCTGTGTCCAGGGCAGGTGTTTACCAGATCCATCTGGTATGCAGGCTGAGACCCTACCTGCCTACAGACAGTGTCGCCAGAGTGGTGCATGCTCTAGTTATCTTTTGCTTGGACTACTGCAATGTGCTCTATGAGGGGCTACCTTTGAAGGTGACCCGGAAACTACAATTAATCCAGAATGCAGCAGCTAGACTGGTGACTGGGAGCGGCTGCCAAGACCACCTAACACCAGTCTTGAAAGACCAACACCGGTCTTGAAAGACCAATTCAAAGTGTTGGTGCTGACCTTTAAAGCCCTAAACGGCCTCAGTCCAGTATACCTGAAGGAGCATCTCCACCTCCATCGTTCTGCCCGGACACTGAGGTACAGTGCTGAGGGCCTTCTGGTGGTTCCCTCGCTGCGAGAAGCCAAGTTACAGGGAACCAGGCAGAGGGCCTTTTCGGTAGCGGCACCCACCCTGTGGAATGCCCTCCCACCAGATGTCAAAGAGAAAAACAACTACCAGACTTTTAGAAGACATCTGAAGGCAGCTCTGTTTAGGGAAGCTTTTAATGTTTAATAGGTTATTGTATTTTAATATCCTTCTGGAAGCCACCCAGAGTGGCTGGGGAAACCTGGCCAGATGGGCGGGGTATAAATTATTATTATTATTATTATTATTATTATTATTATTATTATTGGGACATCAGAGCATTTTGTCAGCCAGACCTTGCCAGAACTCAGTTCCAGCACCTGTCAGGTGGGCACAATTGCCATTCTAAGAGAACAAGAGAGGTGTTCTTGGTGAGTTCTGGCACCTCTTTTTCTAGAGAAATAGCACTGTGTGACATGGTAGTATATCAACCACAGTTCCACAATGCAACAAAGAATGCAGTGTCAAAAGAACATTTGAAACCAGGAAAGAATTGCTAGCATTATAACCAGGAAAACTAATGCAATAATCTCTGCACCTGAATGACCTCTTACTTTCTAAGCTTATCAGGTTGAGGCATGCCTTCTTCTGCAGTAATGTGGTCACCTTAATAGCAAGAGAAGCCTTACTTTTGAACAGTAGTGATATCATCAAAGAGAGGTGGGTGATAATTTAAGTGATTTCGAAGCCACCTCTGAAAACACCCAAAAGGTCTTCTAGATACAGTGATTCTACGCAATTATTTAAGAAAAACAGTGCTTTCATGTTTTACAATAACATCCCATTCAGCAATAAACCCATTAAACATGACTTGTGTGCTGCTTCTTAATATATTTTAATCTTATTCATGATTTCTAATACTGTGTCTCTACTTAGGTTAATCTAGGTATACCCAATCAAGTGAAACAATAAATATAATTATGGATTCAAAATTAAAATGAGTGAGAATTAATTATATTCATGTATTCCTACCCGCCACCATATGACAAGCCATTAACAACACATTACCATACACAGTGAGCTCGAGGAAGGCAAAAAGGAGTAGCACAGAGTTCAGCATGCATATTCAAGGCATGGATGTGACTTGGGTTTTTCCTCTTCCCAAAGTCAGAAGCTGTAGGAAGAACTTTGACAACCAGACCCAAATCTCCGGATCACGATGATGGTTTGCCAGAAAAGGAACTCTTTGGCCTGTTTACTGTGATTGATGCTACCCAGGGTAGCTGGGTAGAAGAATGTACTGCAGCTTGACCATGTTTTCTTTATCGGAGTTTATTTCAGCCAGGCAGAAACCCCCAAGGAAGGGTGCAAAGCAAGGCCAGTGAGAGGACTGGCCTGGGGGAAGAGGGTGTGTGGCCTGGGCACAGTCACGAGAGTCAGATAGAACAACTTCGGTGGCTGCATTCGGCTTCTTGGCCAGAGGATCCCCTGCCCCTAAATTCTACTCAAAATTGATCCAGAGCATAGTTAGCAGAGTAACAGCTTAAACACATTGCAGGATCCCCCCAAAATAGAACAGAGGCAGTTAATATTTCATCCAGCAGAGCTTTATTGCTACTGAAGGCAAATGAGCAGAATGGTCACCAGTGGCGGAGCTTCATGCTCCGCCACCGGGGGCGGAGAGCAGGCGCACTGCCCCCAGTGACATGGCGCACATTCTGGAGGCGGGGCGCGGCGCATGTTTTAGGGGTGACGTGGCACACGTTTTGGGGTGGGGCGCACCGTGCGCAGGGGCAGGGCACATGTTTTGGGGTGGGGCACGCGTTTTGGGGTGGGGCGTGCCGTGCGCAGGGGTGGGGCGCGTGTTTTGCGGGCAGGGCAGGGAGCGGCGATGGCGTCCCTGGGATCGCGTCGCTCAGGACGCGCCACCCCCACTGCCTCTATCTTCCTACGCCCCTGATGGCCACAAATCCAATACATTCAGGATTGGCACCGTCCATAAGAAATCCAGTTGCAATAGACTTAACTTAAACTTAGAATAATTTATAATAAGTCTAAACCTTAACACTAAGCATACTATGTACAGAACACCACACCAGAAGGAAGAGCGATAGAAAGAGAAAGTGAAACCCAGGCTACTTTTATAGTCAGCATGACCTTGACAGAAAGAGATAACAGAGCCAGTTTAAGCCAGCTGTACTCAGCTTCTCTGAAGGAGTAACCCAAGCACCATGAACCTTCTGCTTGCTTCTTTCACACAGAGAAGCTTCCAGAAGCCTCTTGAATTAAGTAGAATAGGAAAGATCTGCACTAAGAAATGCAAACTGACAATTTCGAGAGTCTTGTGTGGTCCCTCAACAAATGCACAAGTGTGACATTTTGGCCTTTAGCGCACTTGGAGGTTCCATTGACACAAGTTGATCAACCTCATGCTCACAGACGTCCAAGTTTCCCTTTTCCGGGAACAGCCGCAGATTTATAGAAGCGGCCCTAGTTTCTGATTTGATCTTGGAATGTCCTGCTTTTCCTTAGGATGCCCCTATTTTCATTGGAGAAATGTTGAAGGGTATGGTAGGACATCCCTATTTTCATCAGAGAAATGTTGGAGGGTATGTCCTCAGCAGTTTGGCTATGAAGGGGTGGTTGGATGGTATACTTTAATCAGTAAATTCTGGGCACAGGGAATGGGTGTGAAACCTGCCCCCCTCCTTCATCTCTACTCCCTCTGATCCACAATTCACCACTCAAGCCTGACTCATACCGGTGAGCTGGCAAGGGAGAAAACTTCAAAGCAGTGAGCATGGCAAGGTAAGGTGGACAGGGGAGCAGATTTCATTTTAACCCTTCCCCACACACTCCATTTTAATAATAAAAAATAGCCCACTCCACTTTATAGTCAAACACTTAACAGCATGATTAGCAGATATAAGTAAGTAAGTAAGTAAGTAAGTAAGTAAGTAAGTAAGTAAGTAAAACTTTAATACGGTCAAAGACCAGCAAAAGAGTAATACAATTCAATTCATAAGTTATAATAATATTGAGCACTACACAGTTTTAAAATTTTATAACATATTACATGGCTGTTATAAAACTGAGCCTCTGCCGCCTCTCCATCTACTATGGGTTAACTAGGATCTATTAGCAGATATAAACACCTGGCTCTTAAACACTGGCTTGCCTACCTGTTTTATCTCTCTGTTCTACCTTGAAGTGTTTACTTGTTTTCTTGAATTTATTTAGAAAATTTATTGGTCTCCTTTCTGACAATGGGTGCACTCAGGATTGTATTATGAAATGATAAAAATAGAAAACCAGAAAAGAGAAAACCAATTGTGTATATGGCCATTTATTTATTTAAATTAATGGTTTTTTTCTAAAATATATATATCCATAATGCTTTTCAGCAGTCTGAATTCAGAGTAGCTCATCATCATCATTATCCTATTTTAAATTGCAAACCTAACCTAAAAACACCAGGCCAAAATGGGAGGAAGAAATTGGGGAATTGACACTTGTCTATGTGCTTAAGACTAAGACGCAGACAATGAACAGTTTTATTTATTTCTTATTTAGAATAAGGATGTGACTGGGACTGGTTGGCAAACAAACAGAAATACTGTGAACTGAAGGCTAAACAGAAGACAAGCTGGACAAGTGCTTTGGATTGGTCTGAATCACTTTGGTTTCAGTTTGATTTGGAGCTGTTTTGATTCAATTAGGAATTGGTCTGAATTGGCCCAATCAGTTGCACAGCCCTACTGGCACGTACAGTACTAAATAAATACATTAATAGGCCATCAAAGGTTATCCCTAACACCTTGAACCAATCCCAGAAGCATGCAGGTATCCATCGCAAAGAAACCCCCAGTGGTTAAGAGACTCCATTCTCCGCCTCTCATCTTCAAGCAATGTACTAAAGCAATGCAGTAATCAATAATGATTAGATACTGAATGAACAAACACCAGTTGTCACATGGGTTAGAGATCATTGCCACAAGCTTAGGATTTCTCTCAGTCAGAAACTGAATGAAATTTTCGGTTGCTCTGTTGGCAGGATCCACTACTCAATATCGTAATTGTAAGAGACGGATCATTTTTCTGACTTTTGTTTGACAATATTCATGCATCTAACTCTTAATAACACATTTATTAATGTTGTGCTTGTTTCCTGTCCCACCATTATCTTCCATGTTTCGTGGTGGGAATCTCACGGGGACACAAGCAAGCCTGGCTTACTTCTTTAAATCTTGTTTTCTCTCACTAACAGTCATACATTTTACATGATAGATCTCACAACACTTATGGAGGAATTCGGTCAGCAGGATAGCTTCCACAGTCCAAAAAATTATTCTAACTTCACCTTTATATCATATCTCTCACCTGAGTTTCTCTTAACTCTAGTTATTCATTCAGCAATTCCTGCAAGCAAGAGCCAGATGGTTAGAAATAGTTGGCATTCCATGTTTTTCGATTGGGGCACATTGGGCTTTTTGGGCTTTTTTTAAGGAAAAAAGTTCCTGCCACAAATCTTGCTTTTCAATACATTGATTTCAACAGGATGAAGTATATTTAATTTGGAGGCTATAGCCCTTTGGTGAAAATAATTGTAATTCTAATGTCTTTGCAATAATTGTAGTTCTAATGCATGTTTAATTGCACTAAGCATACAAAAAGAAGATGATGAGAAGGCAAAAAGTGGAGATTTTTTAAAATAAAAAAACCCCAGTCCATATATCTACTGTATTTGAAATCGTTTTTACATATGCAGTTGTTATGTGTGTGCATAATATAGTTTTGTGAAATTGCTTTGAGATGCTTCATAGTAAGCAATTCAATATTAAGAATAAGAATATGGATATAGATTTGAATTATCAGAAAAATCAAATTTGACTCTTAACATTTTTTACCTGAAGTGTTGGTGGCGGGAACATCATTTTTCTTTTGTTTCCTTGTGAAATAATTTTTGGATAGCTGAAGTAAAAAGAGAAGAAGCCCCTAATTACACTAGTCTAGTAAAGTGGGGGGCACTGTGGTGTAAACCACTGAACCTTGGGCTTGCAGATCGGAAGGCCGGCGGTTTGAATCCCTGTGATGGGGTGAGCTCCTGTTGCTCTGTCCCAGCTCCTGCCCACCTAGCAGTTCGAAAGCACGTCAAAGTGCAAGTAAATAAATAGGTATGGCTCCAGCGGGAAGGTTAACAGCGTTTCCACGCGCTGCTCCGGTTCTCCAGACGCGGCTTAGTCATGCTGGCCACATGACCCGGAAGCTGTCTGTGGACAAATGCTGGCTGCCTTGGCCAGTAAAGTGAAATGAGTGCCGCAACCCCAGAGTCATTCACGACTGGACTTAACTGTCACTTGTCCTTTACCTTTACATTTTTTATTGCTAGCAACACCCCCAAGTATTTCTGGTACATGATACCACCCTTTTCACATACTGGATGCAGACAACCAGTATCTATGTAGGTTTTAATGACTCCCTGGACTCACTTAAACTGAGAGTTCAAACAGAATCTATTATTATCATCAGCAGTCAAATGCACAACATTCCTTGGGGTGGTTTACTCACAGCTGAAGAAGTGAATTGTCTTGCTGTTTTCATATTGAGTGGAGTTTGATGTTTCTATCTGGAGAGAGTTTGAGTGATTGGGTGGCCTCTAGTTAAATAGAGATTAGATAATAGAACACTCTATTTAAAGGAAGCGTTTTGCTTTGAAGAGGGCAGTGGAACTGCTTCTCTTATTCGATGAACTTTATTGTTCTGTACCTGAACACCTGTGCACCGTCTAAAATTTACAGTAGCCCAGCAGTAGGCTATTTCAGACCCTCCAGGTTTCCATATTTTCCAGGGACAGTCCTGGATTTACAGAAGCCATCTTGGTTTCTGATTTGTTCCCAGATTGTCCCACTTCTCCCTTAGGATGTCCCTGTTTGCATCAGAGAAATGTTGAAGGGTATTGAGTTATCTGACCTCTGGGTCATCTGAAGGGAGCTCTGTATAAGGAAGGTTTTCTTTTGATGTTTAATGTTTTATTATGTTTTTATATATGTTGGAAGCAACCAAGAGTGACTGGGGCAACTCAGTCAGATGGGTGAGGTACAAATAGTAAAATTGTTGTTGTTATTGAATAGGATGTCCTTATTTTCATTGGAAATGTTGGAGGGTATATTATTTCAGTTTGAAATGTTACCATTTTGTGAGCATTAGGATTTTGTGGGTGGCTATCCATGATTGTATCTGGAAAGGTGGTGCTGTGCCAAAACAATGGAGGCTTAAAGGCCGGGAGCAAACCAGATATGCTGCTCTTTTTGGCAATAAAGGTAAAGGTAAAGGGACCCCTGACCATTAGGTCCAGTCGTGACCGACTCTGGGGTTGCGGCGCTCATCTCGCGTTATTGGCCGAGGGAGCCGGCGTATAGCTTCCAGGTCATGTGGGCAGCATGACTAAGCCGCTTCTGGCGAACCAGAGCAGTACACGGAAACGCCGTTTACCTTCCTGCTGTAGCGGTACCTATTTATCTACTTGCACTTTGACGTGCTTTCAAACTGCTAGGTTGGCAGGAGCTGGGACCAAGCAACGGGAGCTCACCCCATCGCGGGGATTTGAACTGCCGACCTTCTGATCGGCAAGCCCTAGGCTCTGTGGTTTTAACCCACAGCGCCACCTGCGTCCCCTTTTTGGCAATAGCTGTGCCTTTATTGTAATATTGAGTTTGACCCAGGGTGTTACCATATTCAGGGCAGGGGTGCCAACTCACCCACAGGATTGTGGGTGCCTGTCGCCACAATGCGGATGTGTCAAGTCACATGTCCACGTTGCGGCAGCTGGCAGCAGTGGCTCCTCTTCCTCCTCCACTCCAGACCCAGCAAGGCACCTCTGCAGGAAGGGGCTTGGACTCGGAGGCAGAGAGACTCTGCTTCTGCGTCTGAGACCCGCTCCCCCTCTGAAAAATGTGCCTCACTTGCTGGCTGTGGTGGGCAGAGCTGATCTGCTTTTCTCTTTGAGGCAGAAACCGCTGCCACCTGCCAGCTTTTCTCATTGACTTTGTGACACAACATCCCCAACGCTAAACCTTGCATTTTATATTCCTCTATCTTAATATAGATCGCTTCGCCGAGCTAAGACTCCCCTCCCTCCCTCCCTTCGACTTTGTTTCTCACTCTTATCCCGCAGTTTCTTTTACCTACTTATTCGAAGTCAGTTCGTAGGGTTTATTTCAGTCCTGCAAGTGTCTTTAAACTTCTACAGTTCTTCTCCATATATTCAATGAATTTACTCCATTCCTTTTGGAACCTTGCTTCCCCCTGGTATCGGATCCCGCAGGTCAACTTAGCTAACTCTGCACAGTCCATCATCTTCGTCCTCCACTCCTCAATTGTCGGTAAGTCCTGTTCTTTCCATTTTGGGGCCAATAAAGTTGAGAAATCTCTATGTGGGACGAAGTTAAAAGACGCCTGCTTCTTGGGAGAAAAGCAATGACAAACCTAGACAGCATCTTAAAAAGCAGAGACATCACTTTGCCTACAAAGGTCCGTATAGTTAAAGCTATGGTTTTCCCAGTAGTGATGTATGGAAGTGAGAGCTGGACCATAAAGAAGGCTGATCGCCGAAGAATTGATGCTTTTGAATTATGGTGTTGGAGGAGACCCTTGAGAGTCCCATGGACGGCAAGAAGATCAAACCTATCCATTCTGAAGGAAATCAGCCCTGAGTGCTCACTGGAGGGACAGATCGTGAAGCTGAGGCTCCAATACTTTGGCCACCTCATGAGAAGAGAAGACTCCCTGGAAAAGACCCTGATGTTGGGAAAGATTGAGGGCACTAGGAGAAGGGGACGACAGAGGACGAGATGGTTGGACAGTGTTCTTGAAGCTACGAACATGAGTTTGACCAAACTGCGGGAGGCAGTGCAAGACAGGAGTGCCTGGCGTGCTATGGTCCATGGGGTCACGAAGAGTCGGATGCAACTAAACGACTCAACAACAACAACAATATGCAGGTCTTCCCTACTTGACATGATGGGCATAAAAATAAAAATTTATACAAAAAAGACTTTGTGGGTGCCCCCCCCCCACAATTATATTATTGTGGGTGCCCAAGTACCCACAGCCCCCTGGAGTTGGATCCTAAGGTTCAGAGTACAGAATACCCCATGTGCTGTAAAAAAACAACCCTGAGAATATATTTTGTGTGTGGATGTAATAGTACTGTAAGTCTTTGGGGCACTGCAACCATTTTATAAGCTGCATCGATAATGTACACAAATTATCATTCCCGTGAATGGCTTCTTTTCACTTCTATTGCTTTTTTAAAGGGTGGGGGGGGGTGCAATTTCTGTGCAGTACTGTTGATTATACCAGTCATGCTTATTATTAAATCCTGTCATTGCTGAATTATTGAATAAAAAACCATGTTTAATATTTTAAGAATTGCCTTGCGCTACAAGATATCCCTACCAGACTCCCTGCAGCAAAAGGCTGAGTAATTGACACATGTTGACTCTGGGACTGGAGGCATGACGTGAATGGTAAATATTTGAAGATGGGGAGCTCTCCCTCCTTCCTGCCAATTCTCTGTAGACAGCATATTCAGCAAACAGCTTAATTTGAAAACTAGAATGACAGCTTTCTCATGGTCTTGCTACTTAATTCTCTTTCAGTTTTAGCATTCCCCTTTATTTTCCAACAGTGCAATGTAACTATATCACCAGGCCTCTGATCAACAATAGACCATCCACTTGATTCAGTTACATCAAATGAATGGAAAGTCATTTCCTGCCATTCTTGTAACATACATTTCTTTTAATACTCCTAGTTACTGACGAGTTCCTTTTTAAAACACACTCACTCACACACAAATGAGAAAAGGAATGAGATGAGAACGAGTTGCTTTCAAGGACATATCAGCTGCTGGAATATTTTTTGTTTAAAAAGAAAGAGAAATAGATGACCATATTTGGTTATGCATATGGGAAGAAGGGATGAGAATCCCTCAGTGGATTAAGGTGGGACGACCTATCAATTTCTGCTCCTCCTTTTTCTGATCTTAAATGGTCTGCCCAATTTCTGCATCAGTTTGGACATTTTGTAAAATTCTGCACAAAAATTCAGATGTGTTTCAATGCATGTGTCCCCCCCCAAATTGCTTTTGTGTGTGTGCAATTTTGCATAATAGACACATTTTTGAATGCAGTTACTGCAATATGCTGTATGTGCATATTATTTTAACCAAGATGTGCATTTTTGTGCTCACTTTGCTCCAATATATGCTTTTTTTGGTTGGATCCAGGGGAGTGTAAACTCTGAAGAATAACTGTGTTTGGTGTGTGTATTGGTTTGGGAAGTGTGAATTAGGGTACTTTTGCATTAAATTGTGACACCCCCACCCCCAAAAATCTGTTGGATCAAATAATTTTTATTTTGAGATGCTGTATTTTAATTAAATGTTTAAGGGTCACATATATATTGAAAATTAGAGAACAAAGATTTAAGCTTGCTGGGAATACAACTATAGCTGATACTACAACTCACGTGAGAGCAATCTACTTTCATTATGACTGACTCTGCCAAAATTATCCTTATATTGCTCTGGAAATGTCTTCTGAGGGAAAATAAAACAAAATATTTCTTGTGCAACATAAGCTATTGAGTCTCAATCCTCCCACCAGATTTATTTACCTTCCTAAAAGTGCAATCCATACATGTCTACTCAAAAGAAAATACTGCTGTGTTCAATAGGACTAACCCCAACTCTCTAGGAGCGCAGCCATAATGTGGTTTCTCCCTTTACCCATTCCTTACGTAGCTAGTCAATCAAATCCACTCCACTTCCCAGTGGGAAGGAGTTGTGGTGGACCACATGGCCACCCACTCCCCTCTGGGGTGGGGGACGACGTCCCACATCACCCAGAGGTTCCCGGCCACATCATTCACCAGCCAGCCTATCTGCTGGCTGGGGGCGTGCGTTGAGGGGCCTGGTAGGAATTTTTCCACTTGGCATGGGCCATTTGGTTTTTGCCTACCCCGTAGCAATCGTCACAACTTTGTAAGGTTTGGCGGTTAGGTATAGGTTGATCTTATGGCGTGGGAGGTGAAGTATGGCCATCACCTGCCCCTCCAAGCTTAAGGGTATTCCGTTAAAGGATTCTGGGGGTGAAAATCTTGTCTGAAGCCCAGGGCAGGGCTAGGGCCATGCCAAGACCCCGTCGGGAACCCAGGGGGAGCTCGAGTTGGTTTGCATCAAAGGGGCTCCCCCTAACGGTGGTTGACCCTTACAGGACTCCCTGAGTGACAGGCAGGAGTCAAATATAGTCAGGTCAATTCCAATGCCTAAGCCAATACCACTCACATTCTGTAACCAATAAAGTTGTGGCCTAAATTTGCCCAATAACATTAAGCTAATACCCGTGTCCTTGTGTCTTATTCATCAACGAGGGGGTGGTCTCGGGGTCTTGACACACAATCAATCAATCTCCTTTATTGGCATAGAACTTAGAGTAGGACAATGTCTCTGCATTTGTCCCATGTGGGCCAATTTAATCCTTGTGTGACTGCATTCCTATTATTCACTGAGACTTAGATCATTCATTCATTAAGACATATGCTAATGTCCAGGTTATGTATAAAACCCAAACTTATTTTAAAAAGGTAAAGGGGCCCCTGACCATCAGGTCCAGTCGTGTCCGACTCTGGGGTTGCGGCACTCATCTCGCTCTATAGGCCGAGGAAGCCAGCATTTGTCCGCAGACAGCTTCCAGGTCATGTGGCCAGCTTGACAAAGCTGCTTCTGGCAAACCAGAGCAGTGCACGGAAATGCTGTTTA
This sequence comes from Zootoca vivipara, assembly GCF_965207765.1. Lineage (NCBI taxonomy): Eukaryota > Metazoa > Chordata > Lepidosauria > Squamata > Lacertidae > Zootoca > Zootoca vivipara. Next base: position 12,886,112 of record NC_142590.1, on the reverse strand, counting down.
CCTTCCCGCCGGAGCGGTCCCTATTTATCTACTTGCACTTTGATGTGCTTTCGAACTGCTAGGTGGGCAGGAGCTGGAACCGAGCAACGGGAGCTCACCCCGTCGCAGGGATTCGAACCACCGACCTTCTGATCAGCAAGCCCTAGACTCTGTGGTTTAACCCACAGCACCACTCCGGCCATATATATGGTAGCAAGATATCATGGATTCTATATCTAAGTATCACTCTAGTGCGATAAACCAGGGATGCCAAAAGGTAAAACTCAGAGTGACACAGTGCTTATGAAGGGATGGGGCTATTTCTGTAATTTTTGGCTCAGTTCCCCATTGTTCCCATTAAGCCAGGCGTGGGGGAACTTTGGCCCTCCAGATGTTTCTGAATTACAACTCCCATCACCTCTGGCCATTGGTCATGCTTGCTGGGGCTGACTGGAGTCATAATATATGGAGTTCCCCATACTTGCATTAAGTTCAGTGGAACATAGAACCATAGAATTGTAGTTGTTGGAAGGGACCCCAAGTGTCAGGGGTCAGCTAAAACATCCATGACAGGTGGTCAGCCAACCTCTGCTTAAATCTGACTGAGACACAGATGAGTGAGGACAGGATCTGCTCTTTTCCTCAATCAGACGTAAGGGAAAATTCAATACTTTCAATAGGCTCCTACCTCAGTGATAGACCGAAGAGCATTTCTTACTTTATATGGGAAATTGTCCCCTCAAAGTAATGAATTTCCCCCCTCCCAGAAGAGTGAACACTAACCATTCAGTTGTGTGGAAGAAAGGATCTCAAAGACAGCTGCTTATAGACACAGGGTCATCGTGGTTGTAGCTTCTGTCTTGTACCCATCACACATCTTTGGACATTGAGGAATTCTAGGGGTACATTGATTACCTAGATTTGGTTCCCTTTTGAAGGAGTCTCTAGAGGTTTATTGGTGCTTGGAAAGACTGCATTTATTTACAAATATACAAGTTGAGTGTAGGTGGACATGTAGCTTAAACACTCCAACAGACAGTAAAAGTCAACTGTTCTCACATCAGATTTCCAGCAATACAGCCAGCATCTTAAGATGCTTGCAAAGCCTGAACTCAGTCTCTTCCTCCGAGTCAAGCTGCAGTCTCACACAAAAACATCTGGATTACCTCAACCTTAGCAGGAAAGAAAGTCTTCCCCCTTTCTCTGTTTTTTGCATATTCAGAACCATCCCAAAATGATCCTGTATCAAGAAGCAATTGTGTAAATATTTAGTCCTATGGCAACATTTCACTTATGCTGAAACATCCTCTTCTCTGCATTAAAAACAACAACAAGGTTGAGCGTGAATATTTTTACATCTAGCACATCTCAAAAATATTTGGTGCCTCTCCAAATAAATGAGGGCCACCCGGCACCTCTCGGGCAGGTCTGTTTTGCCCCTACAAAAATCTGTTTACGTTGTAAGAAATAGAGATTTCCTTACTTTAATTTGACATCTCTTGTTGCATGTGAGATGCATATTTGTATCTAAACCATTATGCTGCGTGCATGCGCTCTAAAATCATGAGGCCCTTATTATGAAATGGTGCTCCCTGTATTAGTAGCATCTGACTGCTGCAGAGTGAACCCAAGACAGTTATGAAGCTGTTCCTCATTCATGCGCTGGTTGAAGCTAAGCACTGAAGACTTCACAATGTGATCATCAGCAGGTTAACTTGGACACCATTCCATGGGAATGGTGAAGTTACATTCATGTAAGCCATTCAAGGCAATGCCCCGCTGCTCCTGCCAAGGTGTTCTCAAACGGATGGACGTCCAAGGGAGAATATTTATTTAAAGCCAGATGGCAAAATCTGGCTGGGCATCTTTGAACTCATTGAAGGTAAAAGAGCGTGATCTCCTTCTAAGAGCAGAACAGCCGTGAGGTCTGCCGTGGAGCAAATCTAAGTAAAGGTTGGACCTCAGGAAGCGTGGATAACAGTCTTGCTCCATCAGGGCATAGATTTTGGTCTGTGCAGCATCAAATGTGTTGAGTGTCGGGTGACTCATCCTCTGACTGGTACATGTTTTGGTGTTAAAGTCAAGGTTGACCTAGAAAGAAAGAAAGAAGAAAGAAAGGGGACAAAACACCTCACATGGCAAAGCAAATATTCTTGATGGTGTTTCTGACGCTTCTCTCTTAATGAGTGCATGGCTTACCCTACAAGTTCACATTCAGGTCCTGTGGATACAGGAATCATGTACAAGCTGACATGTGATTTTCCACACATGACCAAGGAACAAATGTTGTTGAACTCCAACTCCCATAATCTGTGACCTTGCTGGCTGGGGCTGACGGGAGTTTAACAACATTTGAAGGGCCACAGGTTCTCTGATCCTACAATAGATGCTTGACTACATATAGGCTTGTGAAATTGTTTCTTTTGGATCAAGGATACACAATACATGTTCTAGACCAGGCATCCCCAAACTGCGGCCCTCCAGATGTTTTGGCCTACAACTCCCATGATCCCAAGCTAACAGGACCAGTGGTCGGGGAAGATGGGAATTGTAGTCCAAAACATCTGGAGGGCCGAAGTTTGGGGATGCCTGTCCTAGACCCTTTTAGACCATGAAGTTCATTAGGCGACTAAGGGGAAAATATGGTGCTCTGCTTCAAGACCTTGAGATTGTATGGAAGTGGGGAGGGAAGAAAAAATATTGTTAACAAGTGCATCACATGGTTTTGTGGCATTTTATCCATAATGTAGGAGGATTCACCATATCTGCACTGTTGCATGAAGTTATTTATCCACTCTGGCTTTTAAAGTGTGCTGAGAAGATAAATTCTAATACTTGCAATTTTGTTTTAAATGGCAAAGTGCCTTTGCACTATAGAGGAAGTCAGCTATCTGATTTATGTGAGATTTGGGGGAAAGTTGTGTGTGGCTACTGCTGGGGGGGGGGACCTCAGTTTCTGCTGAGTTTCAGCCTTAACAGTAAGCTTCTAAGCCATAGTTTAATTTTTCAATTTAATAGTCATGTCCCACTGCCAAAGAGTTTTGGGAACTGTAGTCTGGCAGGGGTGCTTAGAGTGTTTGGAGACGCCTCAAAGAGTTTCAGTTCTTAGTACCCTTAACAAACAATTCACAGGATTCTTGGGGGGGGGGGGAGATGTGATCTAAAAACCAATTAGATCCCGTTGCAACAGCATGGTAAAAACACATCATAAGGAGCATGGGATATTAGGCAGTCACATGACCCCTATCAACATGGGGGTGACAGATGAAAGGCCCATCTAGTCCAGCTTCCTGCTTTCCCATGTGGCCCAAAGGATACCCCCACAAGCAGGACATGTGTGTTGTAGCCTTCCTCCATTGTTGTTTTCCCAGCAGCTGCTATTCAGGCCAGGAACACCCCACACCCTGAGATTTCAGGGCTCAAACCTGAGACCTAGGGGTGGCCCCCTGGTGATGTCACTGTGGGCAGACCCTGGTGCTTTCATTATTCTTCCTCTGTGCTCCCTCCTGCCACTGAACCCTGGAGACGGAGGTTAATTGGGAGGGGTGGAAGACACACCCCCTAACATCTATGCAATAATTATACTACCTTTGGAGCTGGATGTGACATATATGACTAGTCACCACTGATATCTTTTTCCTCCATGAATTTGGGCTATAAAGTTAGGGGAAGGGACACTGGCTCCCATGAACTGCATGAGGCTAGAAATTTGAGGTGCAGTTAAAAGGAAGCACAGTCTGTCTCACACTGGGATGCACAACGGCAGGGGCACTCTTTTTATTTTCTGCCACAGAAACTGAATGACTGGCATTGACTCCTACCAGGAAAAAGGTATTTTCTCCTGTTATCGATATGCTGTTTCCCAGCCAAAGAGCCTAAAGTGGATTTCAGTAATAAGCAAAATATACTGCTACATGTGGGGATAATGTTTCATTGGGCTTGGGATGATAACTTAACAGTGTACCCAACAGGCGGTGTGGTTTGTCCTTTAGCGACACAGACCACATGAGTTGGGGGAGGATTGCAATATGTCTCAGTGCAATATATTTGTCCAAGTTTTATTGGACTTCTAACAAAAAACTTTTGAGTTTGAACGGGGGGGGGGAATGTGTAAATTATTTCATTCTACCTTGGACTGTCAAAAGCACATTGGGAACAAGATGTCATATTACTTCTGGAAGATGACCGGTGAGTCTTCATGAGAAGAAGGTGTCAATGGGGTTGAAGAACTCTTTTTCCCAATCCAATTGGGGCAAAGAGACTCGCTGCTTGATTGTACAAGTCATGGCAGTACTGTACATAGGGATGGAGGCTGTCTCCTATAATAAGATATGCTAATACAAGAAGCTACAGTTAGAACTGGATATGGAACAACTGATTGGTTCAAAACTGGGAAAGGAGTATTACAAGGTTGTATATTGTCTCCCTGTTTAGATGAATCCCAAGCCGGAATTAAGATTGCCGGAAGAAATATCAACAACCTCAGGTATGCAGATGACACAACCTTGATGGCAGAAAGTGAGGAAGAATTAAAGAACCTTTTAATGAGGGTGAAAGAGGAGAGTGCAAAATATGGTCTGAAGCTCAACATCAAAAAAACCAAGATCATGGCCACTGGTCCCATCACCTCCTGGCAAATAGAAGGGGAAGAAATGGAGGCAGTGAGAGATTTTACTTTCTTGGGCTCCTTGATCACTGCAGATGGTGACAGCAGTCACGAAATTAAAAGACGCCTGCTTCTTGGGAGAAAACCAATGAAAAACCTAGACAGCATCTTAAAAAGCAGAGGCATCACCTTGCTGACAAAGGTCCGTATAGTTAAAGCTATGGTTTTCCCAGTGGTGATGTATGGAAGTGAGAGCTGGACTATATAGAAGGCTGATCCCCGAAGAATTGATGCTTTTGAATTATGGTACTGGAGGAGACTCTTGAGAGTCCCATGGACTGCAAGAAGATCAAACCTATCCATTCTGAAGGAAATCAGCCCTGAGTGCTCACTGGAAGGACAGAACCTGAAGCTGAGGCTCCAATACTTTGGCCACCTCATGAGAATCTTTCCCTGATGCTGGGAAAGATTGAGGGCACTAGGAGAAGAGGATGGCAGAGGACGAGATGGTTGGACAGTGTTCTCGAAGTTACGAACATGTGTTTGACCAAACTGCGGGAGGCAGTGGAGGACAGGAGTGCCTGGAGTGCTATGGTCCATGGGGTCACGAAGAGTCGGACACGACTAAACGACTAAACAACAACAACAATATGCAGGTCTTCCCTACTTGACATGACGGGCATTTTGCTAGTAAGATACAATTAAGAACCTGGACTGAAACATCAAGTGTGTGTATATTTGTTTACATGTGATGTGTCACTAATACACCATCATTAGTACCATCTTTTTAATAAATCTGTAATCAATTTTTAGATGCTTATAGCATTATGATTATTACTTCAATGCTGTGTTTAAACTGGTGATTTGTTTTATTCGTTTGGTTTATAATTTGAAATCTTGGCAACGTAATAGGAATGGTTTGTATGTAATACTAATTGCATCTATAATTATGAGTTTAGCAGACTGACGAAAAATAATTCTAATGTACTAGCATCAAATATAGGCAGATGCATATGGGCACATAGAGAATATTTGTACTTTCCATTGATGCTGTTGTGATCGCATGTGCTATAATTTTCCTGACATGTTTTCAAACTGTGGCCGTCGTGCAGACTCAGAGAAGGTTAAGCGCTGTGCAAGGCCATGCATTTTTACTCAGATTTAGGTCCCACTGTGTTCAATGGGGCTTACACCCTAACAAGTTGGTTTGGGGTTTCATCTAGGTCAGTTTATTTGTCCATCTTGCCTGCTATTGTTTTCTCTTACTGTCAGAGGTTTTTCCTCCCACTTGCTGCCTGAATATTTTTTAACTTATGCAAGTCAGATTGCGTCAAAAGGATCGTTTTCACTATACCTCTTTCGGAGCTTCTTTTTCTATGAAGGTCTCATAAATGGTCTTTGCTTTGAGTGAGAGTTGGGACGCTTCCGTGTTCTTCTTGTAATCTTCACATGCCATCCAAAATTCAATGTTCTCTTCACTAAACTCACTTTTCAGGAACCTTGTGAATGCATCTAATCCACCTACGAAAGAAATCAGGTCCTCCCTTAAAGAGGGCATGTGTTGCGGTGAGACCTGGCAACCAAACCCTGTGTTGTGGGTGGGTATGATTGGATAGCCACAACACCCAATTGGTAGGTCCCTTGATCCAGGGTTCAATCAGGCCAATGGGACACAGGCTAAATGGATCAAGGTAAAGGTAAAGGGGCCCCTGACCATCAGGTCCAGTCGTGTCCGACTCTGGGGTTGCGGCGCTCATCTTGCTCTATAGGCCGAGGGAGCCGCCGCTTGTCCGCAGACAGCTTCAGGGTCATGTGGCCAGCATGACAAAGCTGCTTCTGGCGAACCAGAGCAGTGCACGGAAACGTCGTTTACCTTCCCGCCGGAGCGGTCCCTATTTATCTACTTGCACTTTGATGTGCTTTTGAACTGGCAGGAGCTGGGACCGAGCAACGGGAGCTCACCCCGTTGCAGGGATTTGAACTGCTGGCCTTCTGATTAGCAAACCCTAGACTCTGTGGTTTAACCCACAGCGCCACCTGGGTCCCACCTTCGCCACCTGGGTCCCTTCGCCACCTGGGTCAAATGGATCAAGGGACCTATAAATACCTATGCACTTGACCCAGAGCTTCCTCTTTCGGTGTGTGCATCGGAACACCCACCCACCTTGCCCTACTTTTAGGGCTTGTGCACTTGACATTGCTATGCCGTCGTGTGTCGTCTGTCATTGGGACAGGGGCACAGCAGGAATTTTCCCCACTTGGCTGATTGGCTAGTGCCATTTGGGGTTCGCCTGCCATGTAGCAAATTGTCACAACTTGTAAGTTTGCGGATAGGCACTGGTTCAGGTGATAAGGATGGGGGAACGCTCTCACCATCCCTATGTGAAGAGTATTCTGTTAAAGGAATCCAGTGACTCAAATGTATTGGTCAACCCTTGTGAGGGGGTTGTGCCCATTCCTGAGTCCAGGGGGACATCTGGGTGGTGGACCTAGCCTGTTCTCGGCTTTCCGCCTATCCAAGTGTTCACCCTTGGCTGACCTATGCTGGTTGCCCTGGGTCAGCGCTACCTGCAAGGGTGCAGGGAGTTAGTTGAACCAGAGCCTATGCAACCACTCACTTTCTGTAATCAATAAAGTTGTGGCCTAAATTCTGCCAAAAACCAAACCAAAATTTGAGTCTTGTCTGAATTTATTTAAGGGGGAGGCTTAAAGGTCTAAACATGCAAAAGAGATAATCATTCAAAGCAAGACATATTAAGTAATAAAACATAATTGCATTTCTTCAATGGCAGTTTAAACAGAAACACCCATTTCAGAATAATAATAATAATAATAATAATAATATATTACTTATACCTCACCCATCTGGCCGGGCCTCCGCAGCCACTCTGGGTGGCTTTCAACAGGATATTAAAAACACAATAAAACATCAAACATTAAAAACTTCCCTAAACAGGGCTGCTTTCAGATGTCTTCTAAAAGTCAGATAGTTGTTTATTTCCTTGACATCTGTTAGGAGGGCGTTCCACATAGCATGAGACGTCAAAGGCCAGGCTAGTTATCCCCCTGATAACTAGGTTTTCTATAATTTTGTTTTCTTTTGAAAAATGTTCAGTTACAAAATCAATTGTCTGTTGTGATTTAGTACAGACACATATTCAGAACCTCAATAAAAACTTGACTAATCGCTAGAGATTATAAGGCTTAAATGGGCATATGGGAATAAACGTTTAGAAAATAGAAGACCCCACATCCCTTTTCTATGTTCAATGTGACAAAAATGTTATAGGGTGACATGTGTGGAAGACACCTCCCCTTTCTTTCCCCATCTTGCCAAATGCTCAGTGAAATTACAGTGGTACCTTGGGTTACAGACGCTTCAGGTTACGCGTTTTCAGGTTACAGACCGCAGGAAACCCGGAAGTACCAGAAAGGGTTACTTCCGGGTTTTCACTGCTTTCGCATGCACAGAAGCACCAAATTGCATCACAGGCATGCGCAGACGCAGCGCTGCAGGTTACGAACACTGTGGGTTGCGGATGTGCCTCCGTCATGGATTACGTCCGCAACCTGAGGTTCCACTGTATATTGATTCTATTATAGGGATATTGACACCTTCCTGCATGGCCATATCTGCACCATACCTATAAGTACTGCAATACTGTACCACCTTAACAGTCATGGGTTCCGCCAAAGATCCCTGGGAACTGTAGTTTGTTAAGGATGCTTAGAGTGGCAAGGAGATTGCTATTCCCCTTACAAAGCTAGAATCATTTGACAATCAAACCCTATTCCCAGGAAACTCAGGGATGGGGACTGCAAGAAGATCAAACCTATCCATTCTGAAGGAAATCAGCCCTGAGTGCTCACTGGAAGGACAGATCGTGAAGCTGAGGCTCCAATACTTTGGCCACCTCATGAGAAGAGAAGACTCCCTGGAAAAGACCCTGATGTTAGGAAAGATTGAGGGCACTAGGAGAAGGGGACGACAGAGGATGAGATGGTTGGACAGTGTTCTCGAAGCTACGAACATGAGTTTGACCAAACAGCGGGAGGCAGTGCAAGACAGGAGTGCCTGGCGTACTATGGTCCATGGGGTCACGAAGAGTCGGACACGACTAAACAACTAAACAACAACAAAGAACTCTCAGCACCCTTAACCAATGGCAGTCCCTGGGATTCTTAGTCGGAAGCCATGACTGTTAAAGTGACAGCATTGTGCTTTAAATGTGTGGTGTAGAGGTGACCAATATTGAAATTTACATGCTGACTCTTGTCCAACTTTGTACATGCAAAACAATAGGTATCAGTTGTCTGATCAATCAAATTCAGCATCAGTTGATAAACAGATTGTGCTAAGCTGATTTGCATCCCTACTTTTAAATGTTACATTTTACGAGGTTCCTAAGACCAGCAAATAAGTTTTGGGGCAGCATGAGTGGACCCATTGAAAACAATGAATTTAAGTTGGTCATGCCCATGGATTTCAGTGGTCTACTCTGTGCAAATCCATGTGCAAATGCAAAACTACCATAGATCACAATGTACTGGGCTTTTAATCTTACAATGAGTAAGCCTTTTCCTTACTGTACCTCCTAATGGTGTGTGACATTTGAAGAGTCTTTTTGATATGCCATCTCCCCCCATTTTCTGAAATTTCAGTCCCCCAAAATAGGGGGCGTCTTATCAGGTGGCGCTGTGGGTTAAACCACTGAGCCTAGGGCTTGCTGATCAGAAGGTCAGCGGTTCGAATCCCTGTGACGGGGTGAGCTCCCGTTGCTCGGTCCCAGCTCCTGCCAACCTAGCAGTTCGAAAGCACATCAAAAATGCAAATAGATAAATAGGAACCGCTACAGCAGGAAGGTAAACGGCATTTCCATGTGCTGCTCTGGTTCACCAGAAGTGGCTTTGTCATGCTGGCCACATGACCTGGAAGCTATACGCCGGCTCCCTCAGCCAATAATGCGAGATGAGTACCGCAACCCCAGTGTCGGTCACGATTGGACCTAATGGTCAGGGGTCCCTTTACCTTTATCCATGGGGACATCTTATAGACGGAAAAGTATGGTACTTTCCCATGGATATTATCTCTACCTCCAACATATAACGATTTGCAATTCTCTATAAATATATAATGTACAAGTCACTTAACCCTCAACTGTCTACGAGGGTTCCTCACATCAGTAATGGCCCGCTGAATATTTGTCTCCTCTGGAGAAGCTCAGCCGCTTCTAAGTTTTCTCAGGTCTGTTTTCTGATCAAAATTCAAGGCCACACTCCACAGGAATCCATTTGTTGTTGGAAGTCGGACTTAATAGACTTCCTCTGTTTACACATGGCTAGTCCTCCACCACAGAAGAATAATCACAAACGAGACATTTCAGCATGAAATATAGTTTTGAGTCTACTTTCAAAATGAAAGAAAGTGTGTGTGGAGGGGGGCCTTTTATACAGCATACCGTAATTCCAGCTGAAAACCCTAACACAAACCTTTCTGTGAAATCAGTTCGTCAAAAGATTCACCCCACTTCTTTACAGTTTCAGGGCATTCACTGCGAGAGACCAAAAAGAGAGAGAGAGTGGGGTAAGGAAAAATAGTTATGCATTTTGAGTAATTTGTAGGCTTCCCTCTAACACACATTATCTCCTATTGCTGTCAGTTTGCCATATTTTACACAGCGTTGAATCAGATTACTTTGCAAAGGGGAGCTCTTTCCCCCAAGCCTTCAAAAAACATTTCTCTAATTTTGCTGACATTCCTCCCACTATTGAATTGAGCAGATCCCCCCCCTCGCATCTTCAAAGTTTTTTGGGGGGTTGGGGGGGTACCATACTTTCCCGTGTATAACACTAGGTTTTTTCCCTTTAAAAATCATGCTAAAAAGCGGAGGTCATCCTATACATGGGTAGTGAATAGGGTGGACATTTGATTGGCTGCTGCCACGGTTCTCAGCGGCTATTGTGCGTGTTATTGGTTGCTGCATCAATAGGTGGTGTCGATTGGCTGACGCTGCAGCAGTTGGGCAGGCAATTGGCAGCTTCTGCCGGCAAGGGGACAGATGGGAGGCGGATTTTGCGACGCATGCAGGTGAGCGATACTCAGCATTGCCCCCTAAAAAAGCTCAACAGCCTTTTGCTATCTCCCCCCATTATCTGAAATTTCAGCCCCCCAAAATCTTATCCATGGGGGCATCTTATAGACAGAAAAGTATGGTACTTTCCCACAGATATTATTTTGTTGTGTCCCTGGTCTTTAACTAAAAAATAAAAAAAAGCCCAACCATTCTCTATGGTAAAGATCATAAGACAATGGGGTCAGCTATCTTTTCGAAATGGTGAGGAGAAAAGCACAAAAGCTAAAATGAACCGCTTTCACAGAGATGGGGTTTCAAATGCAGCCTGTCTAAGAATCTGTGACCACAGGCTATTTTTAACAGTTTACAGGAAGCTCTATGGTATACGGGAACAAAGATACAGAGGCAGTGGCCCCGTAACAATTTCAACACACGAAGCCTGTCGTTTTCTTAACAGCAAAATAACATTTTTCAAATGTCATGCTATTTCTGAAGCACCAGATTTTATTTTATTTTATTCTGGGGGAAGGGAACGGGTAAGAACAGTGTATTATTTATTTATTTAAAAAAATCAAATATGGCAGACTGTGAATTTTGTTTATTGATCTCTGGTTCTGTTGTTCGCAGAAAGGTAAGAAGAGATCTCATTCGTTCTCCCGGCGAAAAGGTTTGGGGAATGACCTTTCGTAATATTTGCTTGGCTGCCCTTTAGGGCTGCTGTAGGACTTATGATTAAGGCAAATTATTACACAGCGCTTCATATAGTAGTGTAAGCTGAAAGAAAGGCTGCAGTTTCCAAGGAGGTTACAATATAAATTTTAGGTAGCTTGGGGAGCGTTAGACAACAGAGAGAGGGGGGAAGCAGGGCAGGCAGGCAAATGCAATGACAGCAAAACAAGGAAAAATGAGAGAAAGAGAATGAGAGAGATCAGGAGGGGATAGGTGAGTTATTAAGAGGCTCAGACAACCATGTGATTTTAGTACAGTCAGGAGGTGAAACTCACAGAAAATCTCTGTTTATTGGAAATATATAGCTGTTGTATGTTCTTATTTATTTATTAAACTTATTAGTCATTTGTAACCTGAAAGTTTCTAACTGACTTACAACATAGAAATGTATATACACATACATAACACCATGACCGGGGGGGGGGGGAGAGATCTTATATTCCATTGATATTTTGTATCACATAACAAAACAAAAACAAAACACAACAGCTGTATAAATATTAGCAAACAAAACCCCACCTTTCTTTTCTCCCAACCTTATACGGCATTGAAGTTTCACATTGAATATAACTGATCGGTAGAAAGGACTTTACAATCTGAAAAAATCAGACCATGTATGTACTTTTGTAACCCAGGAAAATCTTTAATAAAAACTAATAATAATAATAATGATAATGATAATGATAATAATAATAATAATAATAATAATAATAATAATAATGCTGGCTGCTGAACCATTGCAATTAAAGAATTCAAAGTGGATTGGCGAGATTTCCCTTCAAAATTATGAATACAAAATGCTTTGTATGTCAGCATCACAAAAGAAATAGCAACACTCACATAATAAACAAAGCAATATCCACACCCACCAATTAGCATATAAACAAAACCTCAACCTTGCGTTCATATTGTTTCATTATTGACTGCACCCCAACTGGCTGCAGCTTCTGCCCCCTCCCCCCCCCTGCTTCCTGTCATCCTTCCTTCCTAACAGAAGTGATGGCATCAGACTGGACATTGCTGAGGTTACACTTTCTACATCATATGGCCCTCATTCTGAGTGTATTCATACTTCCACACATCTTTGAATCTCTTCACACAGCAGGCTGAGTTGGGAGCTTTCTTCAGCTTGGTGAACTCTAAAAGCAGTCCCCATTTTGGCTGAGCTCTATGTCCAGCTGCAACATTAACTAGGCCAATCGAGGCCAGTTTAGAAGGTCACACGCTCCTTGGCTTAACAGGAAGTTGATCCCAGGCGAGGTAGCAAGGCAATTTTGAAAGTGTCCAAAACAGAAAAGGAGAAACAGTTTGAATTATAGTGCCCGCTTGCTACTACTTTTGGGGAACTGAAGCTTGCCGAGGATTAATCAGCTTGTTTATACATGTCCTCAACTCTCAATTCTCAATTCTCGGTGGTGGCGCCCGCCTTGTGGAAGGCCCTCCCATCAGATGTCAAAGAGGAAAACAGCTACCAGATTTTTAGAAGACATCTGAAGGCAGCCCTGTTTAGGGAGACTTTTAATGTTTAATAGATTATTTTATTTCATTTTTATGTTGGAAGCCGCCCAGAGTGGCTGGGGAAACCCAGCCAGATGGGCGGGGTATAAATAAATTATTATTATTATTATTATTATTATTATTATTATTATTATTATTATTAACTGCTCAACCTGGACTCTTGCAAATAAGCAGTTGTTCCAAAATTACCACACAGTTCTCGTAATCTTTGCTCACAAGGAAACTGACTCCATTAAGCACCTGATAACTTGGAGAGGTGAAGAATGTTAACATATATAGATAAAAGGCACAGGTCTCATGCTGGAGAGATTCTGGAATTGGACATGGCTACTCCCTGGGATTACACCCCCCCCCAAAAAAAACTCACCTTGAAGCCATTGCAAATTTCTCAAATTTGTGAAGTTGGGCATCTGGGTGTAATTCAGACTTCTGCAGCAGGAGACTCAATCGGTTCCTCTTTTCCTGATCCCTATGAGAGAATTTGAGCCACTACATATCACTACTCCAAGAGATCTTCAAAGGCTTCCCCTTTGCTAACGCACAACATTTCTGAAAAGCTGATCATTTCCCTCTCACATGCTAATGCTCTAATGTTGATGTTATTTCTCCCACGTTTGCTATAGAGAATAACAAATTTCTCACTTACACCTTTGCATACATTTACATGTTGAATCACCTGCAAAGGGTAAATGAAAGTCTTTTCATCTTAACACTCAGATTTAGCTTGTAGGTGGGGAAGGCATGTGGATTTAATCGTAGTGAGCAAAGAGAGAGAGTCAAGGTCTTCTGGTGCTATTAAAAAACCCTACTAAAACAGGAAAATGTAGCACAAATTGCAGCATTAAAACTTAACTACAAATTAGGTGAGAACTACAGCAGACATCTGCATATTGTTGTTGTTGTTGTTGTTGTTGTTGTTTAGTCGTTTCCGACTCTTCGTGACCCCATGGACCATAGCACGCCAGGCACTCCTGTCTTCCACTGCCTCCCGCAGTTTGGTCAAATTCATGTTGGTAGCTTCGAGAACACTGTCCAACCATCTCATCCTCTGTCGTCCCCTTCTCCTAGTGCCCTCAATCTTTCCCAACATCAGGGTCTTTTCCAGGGAGTCTTCTCTTCTCATGAGGTGCATAGCTGCCAAGTTATCCCCCTTTTTAAGGGATTTTCCCTTATGCTGAATAGGCTTCCTCGCGAGAAAAGGGAAAACTTGGCAGCTATGATGAGGTGGCCAAAGTACTGGAGCCTCAGCTTCATGATCTGTCCTTCCAATGAGCACTCAGGGCTGATTTCCTTCAGAATGGATAGGTTTGATCTTCTGGCAGTCCACGGGACTCTCAAGAGTCTCCTCCAGCACCACAATCCAAAAGCATCAATTCTTCAGCGATCAGCCTTCTTTATGGTCCAGCTCTCACTTCCATACATCACTACTGGGAAAACCATAGCTTTAACTATACGGACCTTTGTAGGCAAGGTGATGTCTCTGCTTTTTAAGATGCTGTCTAGGTTTGTCATCGCTTTTCTCCCAAGAAGCAGGCGTCTTTTAATTTCGTGACTGCTGTCACCATCTGCAGTGATCAAGGAGCCCAAGAAAGTAAAATCTCTCACTGCCTCCATTTCTTCCCCTTCTATTTGCCAGGAGGTGATGGGACCAGTGGCCATGATCTTGGTTTTTTTGATGTTGAGCTTCAGACCAAATTTTGCGCTCTCCTCTTTCACTAATGTGTGATTTGGTAATTTTTGAATCTAATAATATTTTTTTACAATTTAGGTATTTAAATATGAGTGAAATCCAATTAAATCGTCAGGTAGAGCCACTGAAATCAAGAGACTTTAGTCCAATGAATTCAATGGGTCTCCTCTGAGTCTGTCAAGCATTGGATGTCACCCTATAATATTTTATCTCAGTGTATGCATTCCTAAGCATATTGCATCTTAAAATATGCATTTTAATGAATTGCGCTACAATGTTCTGCACAATGTCTTTGCAATGTCTTTGCAACTCTATTGCAAAATTCAGAAATGCGCAAAATCCAAAGGATAATTAACACTCCAGTTCATGCATTAGTTTGGGAGGTGCAAATTAGGTCAGTTCACTTAAAAATGTGGACAGAACAAAATTCTCATTCATCCCTACTAAGAAAAATAAATCTGTTATGCAGTGTGATCACACTTTGAGCTCCCCTGTCCCACTCCAATTCATCGATTGCCATTTGTTGAGGTGAGGAAACTCAGAGTGTAATAGCATCATATCAGATGTTATTAGGATAAGAGAGATTTGTGGGGCTGGAGTTTTCGACAACAGCCAGAACATCTAGTTCCAGCCTCAGCTGAGACATTAGCAGAGGCCTGTTTTAATTACCAGGTTTATTATTTGAAAACAATCAATGTAATGCAATTAAGTCTCTGTACATAATTCTCACCCTGACAGTTCCTAATTTACAAACGCCACTAAAAATGACCCTGGAAAGTTGGAACTAAGACCTCGCCATACTCTTAGGAAGCCTTGCATGCTTGGAAAATGTCCAGTTGTCGTGCATTGTTTTTACCTCGGTTGGCAAATAATAAGTAACATAACATAATAGCAGCAGCAAATTATATGTACACCAGTTAAAAATCGTTGTAATTAAGAAGTATATGAATCAAACTATGGCAAAAGGAAAGCAACAACCCAAATTCCCTATAACCTGAGAACTAGCTTTTTAAAGTAAACAGAAACAATATATCTACCCACCCCCCGGAATGCTGTATGGCTGACCATTAAAACAAAAGAGTTTAGGTATTTGTTAGTAAATTGATACGTCAGCACTTGAAACTTGGCAAGGGAGTGTTTTTCACCCTATTGGCAGTGTAAGTCTTGCTTTATAATTCAGGGTATTATTTTTGGAGGTGTTGAAGGGCTTGTGCACCATGCCTTTTGTGGTTCCTTTTCCTATGTGAGTCCTCCTCTTCTTCTCCATTGCCACCACTACGGCTTCACCTGTCCTCTTCCTCTGGGCCTAATCCAGATAACGAGAGAGGGGGTGGTGGCTGCCACCCTGTCACTGTCCTTGAATCTGTCACTGCCCAGATTTGGCTGGTTAAACTCTACTGATTTCAGTGTCATGCAAGTCTACCCAACTGTGAACTACCAACCTCATGGCTCCCTTAAAAAAAAAAAAAGTAGAGCAGCACATAAGGTTTCCAGACTGCACTGTTCTCCTGACACTGTGGGCTCCAGTCAATAGAAGTTTATGTTGCAATGCATCTGCTAACCTTTCAGATACTAGCGGAGACTGCCGTTTTTGCTGTTGCACATTTGCAGAGCTTTGGGAATGTTCAGAGTAGTTGAGTAAAGCTTGTACCGGAGAATCAAGGTCATGCCCCCCTTTCCTTGGAGCTACAGCTGCATGCAGGAGAATATTGGAATATTTCCCCTCCCCTCCCTAGAGGGCTGTTGTCTATGACTTGCAACAGAAGGCAATCACCAACCACTCCCTTGTGCAGACAAAAAAACATTCATCCTACAAAGGCAAACATGACAGCCTCTTACCTGCTTTTTGTGTTTGGCTTTGACCCCTCTTTATGCATGGATTTCATTACTTTATACAGCGATTTCACTCTGGAAGTAGGATTTAGCTGAGGGGATAAAAGCAATGGACTCTCCATTTTTTCTCTTGCCAGCTCCCTCTGAATATATACTTCACTCTTCTCCTTTTCAGTTTTCATGTGACACCTCCTCAGTGTTGGTTTCCTATATGCAGTTTCTCATGCGGTCTCAGTCTTGATTTGGTATTGGTTAAAGGCCCGTAGAGTTCGTGGGAGGAAGCTCCCCCCCCCCCAATCGGCCTAGCTCGAACATCGAGTACATCAGATCTTTCAGTGCTCTCTTCTTCAGCTGCAGTTTCTTTTGGGCCAACATTTTGCAAGTCATAAAGATAAACAAAGGCTTTGCCTCGGATGTAGCTTGCGGTTAGTGTATGTGGAACATGATCGACTGTCAGACACATTTGGCGTAATGTGTATTGAAACCAAACAAAGAGTCAAGGAGGTTGACGAGAGAGAGAGAAATGTATTTCCAAGTTATTTGTGTGCCATTCTTCATTTACAAAATTCATAGTGCCTTATGTGGGTTGTCACCAGTAACGAGAGTCACAGCAGTGCTCTAGCATCATATGCTTCCAAACCATTCATGTTTGATACCGCCTCTCCTGGTATGCCCCGCGGAGGACCTTAAGGTCCACAAACAACAATACTTTGGAGATCCCGAGCCATAAGGTGGCTAGATTGGCCTCTACTAGAGCCAGGGCCTTTTCAGTATTGGCCCCAACTTGGTGGAACGCTCTTTCCCAGGAGACCAGGGCCCTGCGGGATTTGTCATCTTTCCACAGGGCCTGCAAGACAGAGCTGTTCCG
This sequence comes from Zootoca vivipara, assembly GCF_965207765.1. Lineage (NCBI taxonomy): Eukaryota > Metazoa > Chordata > Lepidosauria > Squamata > Lacertidae > Zootoca > Zootoca vivipara. Next base: position 12,868,815 of record NC_142590.1, on the reverse strand, counting down.
CCTGGCCTTTGGGTTGGACTTAGCCTGACCCCTGTGCTTTCCTCCCTCATGACCTGGATTTATGGACTACTTGAAATGAGAATGCATTTTAAATTTTAATACAGTATTTTAATCTGTATTTTAATTAATTGTTTTTATGTTTTATTGTGGTTTTGTTGGTGTGAGCCGCCCTGAGCCCGGTTTTTGACTGGGGAGGGTGGGCTATAAATAAAATTTTATTATTATTATTATTATTATTATTATTATTATTATTATTACCTTCATAGAATCATAGAATTGGAAGGGACCCCAAGGGTTATTTAGTCCAACCCCCTGCAATGTAGGAATCTCAGCTAAAGCATCCATGACAGGTGACCACCCAACCTCTGCTTAAAATCCTCCATGGAAGGAGAGAGTCCACAACCTCCTGAGGGAGACCTTTCTACCTTCCTCCAAAACAATGAAGATGGTGTGGAGAAATGTTGAGTCTGTCCGTTTATGCTTTGGATAAGGTTTGTGTGACCTATTGGATGTCAGAGGGCAACAAACAGAGATGGAGACCTTATGCAACTGCTTTGTAGTAATTGCTTGGTGACAGGCTCTTAAAAGGAAGGGGGGAGGGTAGCTTTTTAATATTTATGGCTGTTGCCTGGACCAGGTTGCAGGTTCTGGTTAGTGAAGGTCCTGGTTACTTTCAGTTGATGAGGGACATGTGAGGCAAAGACTAAGAGAAAGAAGAGGAGGAAGACAGTCGCTAAGGCGTGAATATTCACCGCCAGTGTGTCAACGATGTAACTTTGGTGAAGATGAAAAGGGAACTGGTGGCCATGTTGGGCAACGAGGCTGCCCTGGGTAAAAGCTCTTACCAGAAAAAGGCCACACAAACAGGCTTTTAAAATTAGCCAATTTGTCCATGTAGCCAGAAGTTAACAAATGGGCAGAGTCTAGCTGTAGGCAATTTACGTAGCCTGAGGTGAAAGCAACATCATCTTGCGAGTCCTTAGAAACGGTCATCGGGCACATGCAAAACCCCCAAATAAATATAGATAAGTATTTCCTTAATATATTAAATGAAATATCCCCTTAATAAATATTCTTAACGAATTATCCTGTCTCCAGCACTGGTGTCAAAGTCACTCCTAAGCCAACTATGCTAAGCTACTTGGAAGTTTTTAAAGCATGCTAAGGGAATAGCTGGCAACAGGAAAGGGTGAAGACTCTAAATTGCATGGCAGGGATTCCCTAGACCAGGCATCCCCAAACTGCGGCCCTCCAAAGGTTTTGGCCTACAACTCCCATGATCCCTAGCTAACAGGACCAGTGGTCGGGGAAGATGGGAATTGTAGTCCAAAACATCTGGAGGGCCGAAGTTTGGGGATGCCTGCCCTAGACCTTGAAATATACTGTAAATATTGACGATGCAGAAATACCTAGACATGTATTTATAAAAAGTGGTCCTGAGGGAACCATTTTCTTCATGACTGGATTATGCCATTTTCTACATATAGGAACCCTGTGATGTTAAGTAGGCTGAGGGAGCACACAACTGGCCCTCAATCGATGAACCTCCTGTCTAGTAAGGGATTGCACCTATATCCCCAGTAAAAGCCCAGCACTCTCTTCTCTACTCCCAACTGACATTTCCTTTTAAGACTGTGCTGCAAAGCAGGGACATCCATCAATTTGACACCCACTGCACAAGCTCCCATGTATGCCAGAGCCCCATACACAATCCAGAACAGTGGGTTTCAGAAGTAATTCCCTTGTATAATTAGCATCCATACCGTAGTTGTTTACGATAATTGAATAATGAGATGGGCTCGAAACTATCCAGTATACGTGCATATGTGTGTGAAATAGCTCTGTAAGTTTACCCTTGCTTTTTCAGTCTTGGTCTCTGCATCTGTTTCACATCCTGCAACTCTAGTCTAACCACAAACACATTTAGTAATAACTTCTGCATTTTACAGAAAAAAAAAGACAGCTTCCTTTTCTTCCTGGATCCCCCTCTTTGTTGCATGTTGTCACTTGCTGCCTGGTATGTTCTCTTTCAAACTTTTCCATACTGATTTTCTCATGAATTACTGGTACTTCTTAATAAAGATAAACACAGTAGAAATTATGTGCTCCTGCATGCTTGGTTCTGAACTCCTTCCCTCTTCTCTTCTTTTCTTTTCTTAGCATTTTTTAAAATCTGCCTGTCCAACATGCTCTCAGCTGCTGGCTTCATTTCAAGGTTAGGATTTCTTTTCATTTGGCATATGTGACAATCAGGGTTAAAAGTCAGGGCTTGGCAGTGGCTGTTTTTAATTGCCTGAACATCATCACCCTACAAAGCACTTTACAAAAGTAACATAAGCAACGGCTAGATCTTTGCCCTAAGTGCAGTGCCGGATTTATGTACAAGCTAAACAAGGAACTTAGGGCCCCACACTCTTGGGGGCAGCAAAAAAAATGAAAGGGAAGAAAAACACCTGGATGTACATTTCCAAAATATAAGATAAAAAAACAAATAAAATGAAACCCACATACAGCAACAGTGTTTTGTTATGAATTAAAAAACCATTTTAAGTTAGAACTTAATAATTATTTCACTATTGATATACTTCTTCTTAATTTTATTTCACTATTAACATACTTCTTCTTAATTGTATTTCAGTACAACAATTACTTTGATAAAATACATATTTTGTTATGTGCAAATGGCTTTAGATACCTATTAGGTCCATAAATTACCATATAGCATATATTCAACACAAAAACCAGTGACAATTTGTTGTTGACAACTGACAGCTGGACATATAAAGGGCCCCCATTACCTTCAGTAGCTTAGGGCCTCATCAAACCTAAATTGGGCCCTGCCTAAGTGTTGTGTTCAATTGGTAAAACATGAGACTCTTAATCTCAGGGTTGAGGATTCGAGGCCCACATTGGGCAAAGATTTCCTGCGTTGCAGGGGGTTGGACTAGATTGCCCTCATGATCCCTTTCAACTCTACGATTCTGTTTCAACACTCTGCAGCCAGTGTGCTCCCGCTGCTGGTTTGGAAAGTGGTGTTTACACATGTCAGCCACTTTATGTATCTACCAGGGTATGGTCTGAATGTTTATGAGGCTACCACCTTGCTGAAATTCATGAGATCTGAATCTTATCAGATCTGATCAGAATCTGATCAGTGGCTGCCCGGGAACCCACCTTAACCACATGTAGAATCTCTTGGGTTCAATTCCATGTCAGGAATATATATATATATATATATATATATATATATATATATATATATATATATATGATAATGATAATAATATTTAATAGATTTCTATACCACCCTTCTCCTGAAGATCACAGGGCAGTTTACAATATTAAAACACAAAAATGCATACCATAATAGCAAAAACAGTACCACCACTACCACCACCCTGTTTAAAAGGCCATAGGTTGTTTAATTAGCCAAAGGCCTGGTTGAAGAGGAACGTTTTCACCTGGTGCTTAAAGGTATATAATGAAGTAATACCCCCTCCCCACTCCCTCACTATATATAAAGGTCTGGTGTCTTCTGTTTCAGTGTGTCTGAAAGCTCATACCAATGACAAACTTAGTTGGTCTCTAAGGTGCTACTGGAAGGATTTTTTTATTTTATTTTGTTTCGGCCATGGCAGATCAACACGGCTACCTACCCGTAAATAAATAAACAAGTCACCTATGCTTTCGCACACATGCAGAATCAATTATCAGATTTAAGATTGATTTCTTGTCAGCATTTTGGGAGTTAAGTGAGAAGTAAGTGATGCCTCTTCACTGGTGCACAGGGAGAGTATATTGTAAAATGTGTCTTATCTTAGAACCAGCCTCGCTCCCTGACAAAGGTGATACACAATCAGCAAGCTGGGAGATGGGAGAAAATGTGGAGATGGGGCTTGTTGTAATTACACTCGCAAAGGAAAGGGCAAGCCGTTTCAACTGAAGCAGTTAAACTGGCCCCACACATAATCTTTTGAGAATAATCTGGCTGCGATTGTGGAGGGATGGCCCCATAGGATTCTAAACCTTGTTGGTTAGTGATATCCCAAACAAAACAAAAATCACCGATAACCACTACTTACATTTTGAAAGATATGATTTCCTGTTCGACTGCAATTCTCTGGAGTTATAGTATAACCACGTAGCTACCACTATGACCTCTAATAAAATGGGTCCGTAACTAATAAGATTTCTCTCTCTAAGACACTATCTCCCTTGCTATCGCTCTCTCTCCTCACTACCTCTTTCTTTCTTTCTTCTTACTCCACTCAGACTTAAAATTTGACACGTCCTCCGTTAAGTTATCCAGTGATGAAATGTATTACAATGGAGGTTATGATGACACCACTACTTTAGCAACTTTGCTAAACAATTTGCATTGTTCCTCTTAATACAGTGGAACCTCGGTTGTTGAACACCCCCGTAGTCGAATGTTTCTGCTTTTGAACATCAAAAACCTGGAAGTAACTGCTCCAGTTTTCGAACGATTTTCAGAAGCCAAAAGTGCTATGCAGCTTCCGTTTTGAGTTTCCCTATTGTATTGAGGCTTCCGTATTGAGTTTTCTGTTTTTGAACATTCGAACAGTCTTCCAGAATGGATTACATTTGAAAACTGAGGTTATTAGCTTTTATAGCTTTCAATGGGTTAAACATTTTTATTAGACTTTTTTTAGATAACCCTTCATTGGATGGATTCCAGAGCAGTATGCAATCATAAGAATACACTGTAATACAGGGGTCAGCAAACATTTTTAGCTGTGGGCTGGTCCACTGTCCCTCAGATCTTGCTGGGGGAGGGGGGGGAGACTATATTTTGGAGAAAAAACATGAATGAATTCCTATGCACCACAAATAACCCAGAGATGCATTTTAAATAAGAGCACACATTCCGTTTCTCGGACCGTCTGTGGGCCGTATTTAGAAGCCAATTGGGCTGGATCTGTAATAGAACAATATAGTATCTTTCTATGGGCAGCAACAAAAAAGAGTGAGAAGCAACAAAAAATACAAAACTATTGAATCGTGCGGGGAAAACGGGCTGGAATCTTGGCTTCTTGGAGGCAAGGTTTTCAGGTTCCTTCCATCATCCCTCAGCCTTTCTTTGAAAGGAAGGAGGTGGGCGGAGAACACTTCCCAAAAGCTGAGATTATCATTGTCCACATCTGTCGTTTAAGCATGGGGGGGGGGGCTAGCTGCTTACTCTTCACCCTCACCAGAGCAAGGGTGCTTGGCAAAGCCAACATCCCTCACACTGTTAACGTGTAAGTTGCACTTCCTCACACCCTCCCTTCTGTTACTCAGTGCTGAAGTATGGAATGTGTGAAATGAGAAATGAACAACAATTGAATGCTTTGTTCCCTGAAAACAAAATGAGTACAATTCTTCCTCCAACCTTCATCCACAACTAATGGCAATCTTCCACTGACCTACCAGGCTTATGATGATTGGCCACCATGGCGATGGCTAGTGCTGGAGAAGATACTCTCACTTTTTTAGTAATCTAGCATTTACAGTAATCCATTAATCAGGCCTTTGATCACCATGTTAATCTGTTTACCATTCTGAAGACTTCTGACTTTAGCCCCCATCTATGGTTCTGCATTAATACCATTGGTTATCAGTGAAGCTAACTTGCCAGTTATATTGGTTCTGATGAGTAGCTATTAAGTTCCAAGCATTGAGGTTTATTGGACTTTTATTGCATTTCAGCCACTCTAGAGACACATGCTCAAAATGCCAGCATTTCATGCTTATCATTTCACAAACACAGCAGACAATAATGCTTCAGTCCTGAACGGAAATGCACTGTGGGGTTTCCCATAAGCACAGGAGCTTGTCTTTATCAATATCTTTGCAGGATTGGAGTGCAGTCATACCAACATTGCCTTGAGATGATTGCTTAGATGGTGATTACTAAATCAACAATGATGCTAGTAATAATAAGCATTTGATTCTAAGATGTATGCTAAAATACAAGAAGCACAGTTTGGTCCCACTACTGATGATAAATGGCTCCTTTCGGAACCATCTGTTTCTGCATTTCAGCATAGACATCTCAGTTGGGGGAATCCTTCAAGCCTTCTTCACATCTTAGAACTCAACCTGGGCTTAATCTGTGCTACACATTTAAATCAGTGTCATTTAAAGCAGCACCCAGGATAATTTGGGAGAAGCCATAGAAGCAATGTGGCTTCCATGGCAGGTGTGGTTGTTGCAGTTTCCTCCTCCAGACAAGGAAGAGTCAAAATTCACAAGCCAATTCCCCACTAGGAACCCCTCAAGTGAAAGAACTATTGTGGTCTTGAATTCCAACACAATAGAAGAGTGGTCAGTCCGTATCATTCAGAAACAAATGTGTTTTGCTTGGCTCCCTGACCAGAATTTGTCCAGATGTATCACGTGCAGGCTGTTGGCGAAAGTTTGAATGAATATATGCAGCTACTCTCAGCTACTATTTTAAAAAGATATCCGCAATGCACAGTGAACAAAATGTGATGTAATACTTGAGATCGACACACCCCACCCAAAGCAAATGTTCCAAATACATTTCATTAAATTTTGAGTTGCCTCGGCGAGGACACAGGCCTCTCATCAACTCATCAAGCAGCTTCATTTAGGGATGTTATGAAGGAGGAGATTCAAGATTTCTTTTCTTTTTTTTCTGCCCCCTTCTCCTTCTTACTGCAGTGGGAGTTGAAGAGTTGGAAATTAAAACTGCATACTTTGAATGCATTTGCATGTGAAAATTAATTTGGCGGCTCGCAAGAAACATTTCCACAATTTATCAAAATCAGATGAATATTTATGATGAGTTTGCTCACTCTTGGAAGGAACTGTAATTGGACCAACCATTTTGTAATGATACGATAAGCAATGAACTGCCGGCATATGGCTGTTTTATTTAATCTTCAGAATAAACCCATTTCTACTTCACAGAGTGATGCCTATTTGAAAAGGAATACATATATATATACAGTATATAAGTATAGCCAAATGAGAGCAGGTCCATTTGGATCAAATTGCTTAGTCAATTTTTTGTGTGATAAAGTTCTGGGCTACTTGTTAATTATCCACCCCAACTTCTCTCTCTCTCTCTCTCTCTCTCTCTCTCTCTCTCTCTCTCTCTCTCTCCTCTCTCTCTCTCTCTCCCCCCCCCCCGTGTGTGTGTGTGTGAGAGAGAGAGAGAGCGAGAGCGTGTGTATTTAGCTTTACCGTTTGGAGGAATAGGTAGGCTTTATGCTGTTATGGCACCCACCAAAAATAGGGTGGCCATCTATCCTACTTTACAAAAGATTGTCCTTTATTTGAAAAATTCTCAAATGTCAGTCTTCTCTTTGAACAAGGTCTCTATTTATTGCGCTGCCTGGCTCACGTCTAGTTTATAGAACCAAAAGAAGGGAAAGAAAGGGTCTTGAAGTTGCCCATAAACTGTTAGCACTTGGAGAATAGACTGAACAGACACAATCTGCTGTGATCTTCACCCCCTTATCCAAAAGACTCTTTCCCAAGCCCTAGATACAGACCAGATTTATTTTATTATAAGAACTACTGTAATATGACTTCCTTTAGCAGTGCCCTTGGGAGCTTCACAATGTCTAACCCTATAATGTGGAATTCCTTTTGCAGCTTTTGAGGCCCCAAATCCATCAGAGTGTACAAGCATTGCTCACATTATTACAGGTAAACAAAACGGCAGTGTTTATGATAGCTATCGTTTTAAACAAAGTCATTATGGATGACTGATGTGAAAGCCATGGTTATGTTTCGGTATATAGTTAAATATAGCTTTCATTGGCAGCAAGCAGCCTTTTATTGGAAAATTTCACAGTCAGTGCTATGTGGGTTGCTATGCGGCCCATCAGTGTTTCTACATATATGCCGGGCTGATTGAAGCAGTCAACTCAAAATTCCCAAGTCCCTGCATCTTTGAAGAAAAAGTCCTGCAAAACATTTGAAAATATATTTACAGAATATTGGTCACTTGTTCAGATGCTACAGAAGTATAGCCCGGTCTAGAATATTGAAAGTAATTCCTCTAGTGGTGTATTGGAGCAGGAATTCAGGGAAGGGGGCAGGAGTGCAGCTCAAAAAATGTTTGTCATGGCATCATCTGTTGAATATTGCAGAGCATATGTAGACTTTCTGGAAGAGTTCGGTTGCAAGCTGGCAGGATGAAGCAGGAACAAGACTCTGCTCACTAGTAACTTGTTACCTACAGGGGTTTATTATTTACTGCACACTCACAAGTTACTATATACAAGATACAGGCACGGATCTTAACACTCTCTCTGAACAAACTCCAACTAACTCCAAGAACTAACCACACACCAACCAACGGAAAGTCATGAGTTATCATGCCTACCGTATATCGGCGACCTTATCCAATAGCAGAGTTGTATCCAAGGCTCCCATATCACTAGGCAGAAAAACTCCATCTGCTCAGTATTCCTGGCCTTTGGCCAACTCATTAATTGCTTCTGTGGGAAGCTCCATCAAAGCAAAGTAGGCAAGTCCCATCATCATCATCATCCCACCCTTTTCCAAGACCAGGAAGGTAGGAATGATGTTGGAATGATGCTTAATGGACCCACCTCACTCTAGCAAGTGAATAGGCGATAAATATTTTCCCCCCTGTAAATCCCCGATGTCCTGCTCAGAGCAGGACAGTTGGCTAATATGCTGTCAGTTACAGAACAATGCGTTGTTGAACCTGTGGAAATCAGCAGCCCCACTCAATTCAACAGAGTTTTCTGCCAGGAATTCACCCATAGATCCTTTCGTAGGGTTGCAGTCACACCAGATCAGGCGCATGGGTCCAGGCAGATTCCAACATGCTCACTGCTATATCACCCTTTTGTCAGCCGATTGCAATGAATGCGGACCCGATTCTTCCTGTTCAATTTGGCACCGGGGATTTGCCTTTCTGCCACCTGATGGTGCTTGGGACAAAACATGCCATGGGCCAGATAGGGAGGCCTGGTGGGCCCAAATGGCCTTTGGGCTGGATGTTCCTCACAGCTCAGCCAGGTAGCGCCTTTGTGTGCCTTCAAACCAAGCTGTGATCATTCATGCAAAGCACCACTTGTGAACCAGCTCTGAGATCCAAAAGAATGTGAAAATCTCACTCCAGATCTTTCTTTTTTGGTTCCCTTTGCTTCAGTGCAGGCGTGAAATACAGATTATGTTTGCAGGGATGCATATGAATGTTTAAATCAAGCCATCTTAAGCATGGATTGAAAGACTATAAGCAGATTTGTGGATTTTTATTGGAGCTGAGTCAAATATTTGCAGTGAAGCTCATAGCCTTCTAATGTATCACATTGTATTGTCCTCAAACCTTCTGGGAAAATCCTCCCCCCCCCCTTCTTTTGCATGCATTGTAAGCACAATTCTCCTGGGCCTCCATTGAAAGTCAGCCAAACATACTAGATAACATGATCAACTGGCCAGATGAACTAACTAACTTACACCCGATAGGCAACAATTTCTGACTGGTTGATAAAATCAAGTGCTCCAAGCATGTGATGTACTATGACATTTTGCCAGTAAACACATAAGGGAATTGGTTTTTAAAGTACTCAAAATGCCTTAGCAAGGCAGAATGTCAGCCTAGAGATCTAATGGAAATGTTTTAAAAAGTCAGAAAATAAGCTCTGTCATCTATCTAATTTATCAACAGATACAACTTTTATTTGGCTAAGAAAATTGGGCTAAATATGTTGAATACAAGTATAGATTGACTTAATTGGTAGATTAGGCAACCAAAACTTTATCTGATTAATCAAGGGAGGCCAATTTTAATCAGTGAAATAAATATTTTAATTTGTGATATGTAACCCAAACACACATTTTGATTCGCTTGTGTTGCTATAAGGATAGCTAATATCAACATTCTAATTTTTAACATGCAGTTGCTCTGAAAATCAAATCAGCAACTTTAGATGATGAAATATCTTGATTATCTTGATTTTGGTAGTCATCAATGTCTTTTGAAAAATGAAAGGTGCTATCATCTATTGATCCGAAAGCACACAGCGTATTGCAAAGTATCAAGCCTAAACAGCACCGGCTTCCTCAAAATGAAATGTTAATAAAATATACTGTAAAATATCAAATATTGACATCAAACATCATAGGATATAAATGATTTGAAATATTCAGAGAAACAATGAATATTTGACATCAGAATGCACAGAGGAGAATTTTACAATCTGTCAGAGCAAGATCAGAGCTCCAAAATTCAATTCTAGGCTGAATTAAGCATACAAGCAACTGGGAGAGTCTTGTTATTGATTAAATTTCTATACCGCTCTTCATCTGAAGATCACAGGGTGGTTTACAATATAAAAATCCATATCATAGTAAAGGTAAAAAGGTAAAGGGACCCCTGACCATTAGGTCCAGTCGTGACCGACTCTGGGGTTGCGCGCTCATCTCGCATTATTGGCCGAGGGAGCCGGCGTATAGCTTCCAGGTCATGTGGCCAGCATGACAAAGCCACTTCTGGCAAACCAGAGCAGCACATGGAAACGCCGTTTACCTTCCCGCTGTAGCGGTTCCTATTTAACTACTTGCATTTTGATGTGCTTTCGAACTGCTAGGTTGGCAGGAGCTGGGACCAAGCAACGGGAGCTCACCCCGTCACAGGGATTCGAACCGCCGACCTTCTGATCAGCAAGCCCTAGGCTCAGTGGTTTAGCCCACAGCACCACCTGGGTCCTCTACATATCATAGTAACAGAATGTAAAACAATACCCGCCCCCACAGTCATACACACAAACTGCACTGCTGTTTAGATTGATGTAGAATTACGACTTGTGCTTTGAGCCCTAAAACACCTCCCCAGTGTAAATAAAAACAAAATGACACTGAATTAAATTGAAATGTTATAGGGCAAATTTTGGACACAACTTTATTGAAAAATTACACAAGTGTGACTGGTATTGGCTTAGGCGTTGGTATCAAAATATAACTGGCCCCTGACCCAATGCAGGGAACCATCAGAGGGAGCTCCATCAATGCTTTTTGACTGGGCATCACCCCTGGGGCTCCCAGGTTCTGGTATGGCCCTCATCCCTCTGTCGGGTTTCTGACAAGACCCAGAGACCGGCATTCCTTTAACAGAATACCCTCTAATTGGAGGGGCAGGCGCGAAGCAAGATGACTCCCCACGTCATGCTGCCGTAAAATATAAACCCCCCAACCCCAAATTTACCAAGCAGCCATTGGCTAATGCCATTGGCATATTATATCTCTACCGGCTGTGGGCGGGGCCAGCTCTGCCCCCAGGCCGGTTGGGGAATAATGTTCCAGGGCCGAGCACAACATGGCCCCTCTGTTAAGAGGATCCACCTTGCAATAATCAAGCCACAGACTTCATAGGCATTCCATAGAGTAGATCTGTATAAGCAACTGGTATTTTCTTTTCCTGTATTATAAATTTCATTTTTCCAATGGAACCAGAACTTGGTTGATATATCCCAGTAAGGCCAGGGGTCTTTTCTTTTTTTTCTTTTTTGAGACATGCCCAAACTCTTTGTTCTTGCAGAAACATTTTAAGGTTGCACCGATTCACTGCACTCACAAATTACTGCCTACAGAATTCAATTGAAAATTAACCTTTTTTTATTGCCTCAGGAAGCATTATGGTATTGTGCTTAATTTATTCAGTTTTCTGTATGTGAGGGCCGCAAATAATAATAATAAAGGGTGCAGCTTCTGTATGCATGCTTGTGGGTTCTGTTCTGCTTTTGTTTTTTTAAAACAGTCTGACAAAACAGAGACATGATTAAAATGATTTAAGCTGCGTGATTTGCAGCTTCTACGTCCACCTGTAAGGCTCAGCTGCTGGATTTCAAAGTAGGCACTGACAATCAAGGTAGCAGTTCTAAAAATGTTGAGCATGGAGAGACTTCTCAGGAAAATGAAACCTGCCATGTAAAAACTATTAAGAGTGCATGATATACTGTACGCGGTAAAAGAGAAATAAAAGAAATAAAACATAGACAAAAATGGCATTACTTCCAAAGTTAAGACCATGCAGTATTAGAGCAGCCTCATTATTAAAAGCAATGGCTAAAAGGATCGAAATCAAGAGGGATGTAAGGGGGAAGGCTTATAGGGAACAACCCCCCCCCCTCATCAGGTTGTGTTCCTCCCCAAGCAGCTTCTACGTCCACCTGTAAGGCTCAGCTCTTGTACGCTCTTTCTTCTAGCGTACAAGGCTACATCAAATCTCAGACAAAATTGGCTGCCCACAGAATTAATGTGCATTGTTTAATGAAGAGACTAAAGTTTTGTTACTTAATGAGAAAAGAGGTTATCTATACAGTTGCAAATGGGGGGAAAAGGAACTTAATTTCATTTCACCTAATTAAGGCAAGGGAAGACAATTAAAATAGACTACGCCAGATGTAAAATCGGTGTTGGAATAGATTTTATGCTGCTCCACTTATAGCTACCGGTAACTGTATAGATTCCTAGATTTTGAGAATTAGATATGTATGATTGTGGTCTACAGTGATTTACAACTGGTAGTAAAAGTCTCTTGTGGGACTGGATTCTTCACTTCCACTATTAAGACCAACACCAGTACTGTGGCAGGGTTCCATCTTTTGACCTTGGAACCTGCTCTTGTATCCTTAAAAACCTTGAAGACCTTTGTAGAAGAGGAGCCCAGCTGCTAGTTTGCTGCAGCTTTTGATTAGTAGGACTGGATGGACAATGGAAGGTTATAGCAGAAAAATTGATACAACACGGTTCAGGGAAGGGATTGGGTGCTGGGTAGGCAACTACAAGAAACCTATAGACAGCAGAGCACATGGCTGCTACCACATAATAAGGGGAAGAAAAGGACATGGGGAGAGATGGGGATGGTTGTCTGGCCAGTGGATGAGAAGACTAGCACCTGCATGCCATATTAATTCAGTATGCATATTAATGTGAACCTACCAAATTTGCACTTCCCAGTTCACACTAATACATGAATTGAAAGACAGTTGCCCCAAATTTGCACTTCTCCAAATTTTCAGGGTGCAGTTGTCCAACCAAAGGATGCGAACAAAATTGCATATACAGTGGTTCTCAAACGCCTTGGTACTCAAACGCCTTGGTTCCCAAACGCCGAAAACCTGGAAGTAAGTGTTCCAGTTTTCTAACGTTTTTCGGAAGCCAAACGTCTGATGCAGCCGTTGACTATTGTTTCCGGAATGGATTAAGTTTGGCACTTTTGCTTTTGCTATTTATTTTGCATTTTTGTTTTTGAGGCTTTTTCGGTTAATTTGTTTCTTGTGATTGTGTGGAACCCCGTTCAGCTACTGATTGATTGATTGTGTAACTGCAAAAATAGATGGAAAAAAAACCATCCAAACAATGACTGTCATCAGTGCAGGTAAGAAATAATAATAATAATAATAATAATAATAATAATAATAATAATAATAATAATAATTTTTATCATTTACAATACTGTCTTATTTATTTTGTAGTACAGTACGTTGATTATTGCTTTCATTTTATGGATCAATGGTCTTGTTAGATAGTAAAATTCATGTTGAATTGCTGTTTTAAGGGTTGTTTTTAAAAGTCTGGAACGGATGAATCCATTTTTCATTACTTTCTATGGGAAGGTGAGCCTTGGTTTTGGAATGTTTTGGTTTTGGAGCAGACTTCCGAAACGGACTAAGTTTGAGAACCAAGGTACCACTGTATTAGTGAGAATAATGCACAAAAATGCATATATTAGTGAAAATAATTAACAAAAATGCTTTCTATTGAGTGAAAATTGCTTGCGAAAACGATGTATGTACAAGGAAAAATTAAGGCCACATCTTGTTCTCACTACTGGTTTTCTATTCCACTATTACTCTTTCATGTTGAGGAAAATGCACCTTCATCTGACCAACATTTAAGGCTTTATTAACATCACCTTCCATACAAGATACCTTATATAGACTTTAAGCAAACATTTGAAAAAGAAGTATGCTTGTGGTCCCTGAAAGGGTTGCGCCAAAATAGTCACATTGGTTTTAGCAGTTTGACACAACTGCAGCCCCAAATCTCACTTCTGAGCATAGGAAAATAGATTTCATTGACTTTCCTGGACTTATCGTTTCTGAACACTAACCGTTCTGGAAAATGGGGCTTTCAATCAATTTCTTCCAGAATCCCCGCTGGAATGGCTACACGAAGCATTAGCCTAAGCCACTTGGGGAAATTTTAACTCTTTGAAACAGGAGTAGGCCCGGAAAGCCTCAGCAAACCCCGTCTCCTTTTTAAGCAACGGGGGCCATATCGTTACGGCTGAGACTGAGTTGTGTAGGCAATCTAAAGGCAACATTAAACTCTGCTGGAGTAGGGCTATTATGTGAAACTATTATCTTTGTTTCTATAGAAACTCTCTAAAATGTCAACTATTTTTAGCCGTGAAGCTGGAGAAGGCAGCGGATTGCCTATAAGGACTTGGAAATAAAAGGTTTGCAATGTACCACATTTCAGCTGTCTGATTAACGTCTCACGTATCGTGCCGCCCTCCTGAAGTTCTGTTGAGCACATGAGGGGACACGGCTGGCTTAACAACCCATCGGCCAAGACTGCCCTGATTTGCAGGGGGCAGCAGCTCTTTTCTTACACGCTTTGCTGTCCCAAGGACAAGACGGGTCCTCCCACCCCACCTGATTCCACATACAGATGCTGATCAGACTGGGAGGTGGTTTTTCTTTCAGCACTGGTGACGGAGCGACGTTCTCCACCTTGTGAAAAGGCAGCAGAACCGCTGATGAGTGGGGAGGCGCAGGGCAAGTTGTGTGATGCTTTCCTCCACGACTGCCTTCCCCCAGCATCTGTTGCCCCGAGGTAGTTGCTTCACCTTGCCCAATGGTTGGGCTGGCCCTAAGACTGCCCCTATGCTGCCGTTTGGGGAGAACATGGCATAGCCATTCCTATCGTGCATTGCCTTCCTTCCGGAACACTCCTCCAGCTGCCTATCCAGAGAGGCAGTTTTTGCAAATATATTTGAATCACAACCATTCTGCCTATTTTTTTTTAAATTAAAATTACAGCAAAAGCCAGCAATACAGAATATCATAATTCCAAACAAAAGAAAATCAGCAATAACATCACCAGAAATAAAACAATTACACAAAAGGAATTTGCAATGTGTCATTCAATAGAAGGGATTTACGTTTCTTGATAGCTAAAGTGCAGAATTTAGCCACGTCATATGACACTGGGCTTGAGGAATCTTCCAGAAGGAATTTTCGTAAGAGTTCGGGGGGAAATTCCAAATAATATTGCAAGGGTGTAAATTTTGATAAAAGGGGTAAAATAAGTCGAGCTCGTTCATCACTATAAAATAAAATAATGTGAGTCACAGATTCTACCTTGTTAGACATTCAAGGGCAAAGGTGCTCATGAATTGGTACCTGCATAAATTTATCGTACATCACCGCTGAGGGCATTGCCTCAAAGCGGGCTCTAGAGAAGGCCCATCTATAAGCTTTGTTAGTGATGTTAGATAAGTAAGGGGCAGCTGTAAAATTAGGCCACAATTTTAGACCATTCTGCCTATTAAATCCTATTAAATCCATTCTGCCTATTAAATCCTATTAAATCCAATCATGGTGAGATTAAACATTCAGTTGAATTCCTTCTGCAGCACCTTTTCCAACAAAGTATACCAAGACCTGGGAGTGATGAGCAGTGCTCCAGAGTCACCAGGACACACCGTATACAGGATTGCCATCAGATGTCTTCAAAAGGTTATATAGTTACTTATCTCCTTGTCTCAGGGGTCCTCCAACATTTCTCTGGTGAAAATAGGAACATCCTAAGGAAAAGCAGGACATTCTGGGATCAAATCAGAAACCAGGAAGGCTTCTGTGTATCCAAGACTGGAAAATAGGGACACTTGGAGGGTCTGCTGTGGCAAAGCACCTGATTTAGATGCAGAATATTCCAGGTTCAGTCACCAGCATCTCCTGCAGAGATGCAGGAAATGTAGGCCAGGCAGTTAAACCAGGGAGAGATAGGAATGGTTGGACTTCAACTCCCAACATCCCTGGCCACTAACCACATTGGCCAGGGCTGATGGGAATCAGAGTGCACCAACATCTGGAGGGCATGGGGAAGGCTAGATGGTATTGAGCCAGATGGAGCATTGGCATGACTTGCCACGAGCCAGCTTGTACTGTTCATTTAATGAAATTCTAACTTTCTTTCAGCTTAATTAAGCAGTGTTGAAATAAGCCTTCTGCCTGAAATATTTATGGTTGCATAATGGAAATTAAATTGCATCAAGTAGATATTAATGGGAATAATGAAGGTCTGCTGCATGAACATGGCTCTTAGCAAGAACCTGCAGAGAATTGTTAACAGCACAATCCTAATCAGAAGTAAGTCCTATTGAATTCAATAGGGACTTTGGAGTTACGGCTGCAGCTATACCTGCTTCCTCCTCCTCCTCCTCCTCCTCCTCCTCCTCCTCCTCCTCCTCCTTCTTCCCAGGTGGCTTTGCAACTTCAGGTCTCATTATTCCTTGGGAAGAAGGTGCCATTTAATGGAGCAACTGGGCTTGTTTCGTCAAAGAGATCCCATTAGGGTGAGCATGAACGGGTGTGAATCTGTAAGGTGGAGAAGCCACATAGACAAATGTATAACCCAAAAGATTTAAGGTAGCTGAGAATGAAGACTATATGAATGAAGTCTATATGAATGAAGACTATATGAAGACACCAGGTTGCATTGTGTCCCGATTATGCAGAGCCCCCCTATGTGTGGGGAGGCACACATAAGTTGGCCAGTCTACAAGAATATCTGATGCCAGGGTTTAGAGGTTTAGAGCACAGCCCCATCCTGTCTGCACACCAGCATGCCATCCACATGAGTAACACGTGCATAGAAATTTAGAATGTGTACACATTCTGCATTGGGCTGGACTGAGAAGCTAGGTCATTCTCTTGCAGCTCTGTTGGCCTCATGTGTCACTTCACAACTGCAGTTTGGGCCTATTAAGCATGGCAGAGAGCAGCTTCCTCTTCTGGCAAGCTTCAGTAATGGAAGAAGAGAGAGGAAAGGTGCCTGGAGATTGTGATCAAAGTCAGCACTTTCCTATGTCCTAGCTCCTTACACTTACTTACTCATCAGTTCAAATTCTGTTGAACTGCACTTCCAGCAACAGAAAGCCTACCCAACCCCTGAACCCCTCATGATTCCAGCTGATTGAGCTCTACTTAGCTGTTGTGATTTACACACAACAAGATGCTGGTTATCATGGTGAAAGGAATCAAATATAAGATTTGCAGCATCTTGTAGCAGAGGGACTGAGGACACTAACAGTCTTTCCCTCTATGAACTATAGGTGTATACAGTTGTATCCATCTATGTTCTGAATGAGTGGAAGTTACTCGTGTTCATTAATTGCAATGGGTGTTCTCGGAGTATGAATGACATTGGCTGCAATCCAAGGACATCATCATCATCATCATCATCATCACATACCGAGTGGGCTTGCCTTCCTGAATATATTTCCTGAAGTGACTCCTACACTTTCTGAAAGTTTATCTCCCCAAACTCCAAAGGATAAAAATAAAAATGCAAAGTTGTTGCTTTTTCTTTGATATCATTACACAGACTGACAAGGAATCGCCACGTAAGTGAATCAGGGCAACAAATCAGATTGAGTTAGTGGGGAGATGCAATCTGTTTGGCTGGTCCTGCCACCTGCTTTGGAAGTGGAAAGGCAGATGGGGTGTGGTGGGACAAGAAAATTTCCTTGGCACTCCTCTCCGTCTTTTGTCATTGCTGCCTCCCCCTAAATTGGATTAATTCACTTTCTAAGTTTGCATCCCAAGCATTGCTGCAATCTGACAGATAGAATTTGAATGTCACCATCTGTGATGAAAGATAAACTAGAAAGCGTCGGGAGACTGGCAGCGGTACATCACGACTCCAAGAAAGAGGCAGCAAGTTGCTTCTGCTGCTACAGTATCGGCTCATGACAGGCTTCCTCATGTTCTAACTTGCTGATTCTGTCTCAGGAGAGGGAGCTGAGCATTGCAAAAATATTGACAGTTATTAGGGCACACCATTAAAAGCTGGGAGATACTAAGGGCTGCACCCAAAGCCTTGCCAGTAGAGTTCTGCTAGCGCAGCAGTAGCTCCAGGGAGAGGAACGGATGCGAAAGCTTAATTCTGTTAGCTAGCGCAAGCAAGCCATAAGGTTGCAAGATTGTGGCCATATTGGAAAGCAAATCACATTGAACTCAGAGGGGCTTCCTTCTGAGTGAGCGCAAGCAAGATTTGGAGCCAAAGTCTGTATTGAGAAGATAGATTATCAGGTGATTTCTTCAGTATAATGTCTTGCTTCTTAAGAAGTATGATATTGCATGCTGCTTGTGAGAGAGGGCTTAAAGAATGGACACAGGAGACTGGTATTGGGTTAAATTAGGCCAGACTTTATTGATTATAAGAAAGAGTAGGTTTGGCTAGAGCATTGGGCATGTAGCCAGCATCAGGCAGCCCTCCTGCTACCTGATAGGAACCTGGTGGGGTTAAACTTGTGTTGGGGAGTCACCCCCGACATAGATTGGGTGCCATGGGGGAGACCATCATTCTCCCTGTGGACTCCTGGACAGAGTCACTTCTCCAGAAGGTTCAGGAAGACTCAATTTCTATTGTGCTAGAATGATTCCTCTCTAATGTGAGGGGATGCTGTTATAAGAGTACATTCCAGCAGAAGGTGAGCTGTTTGCTTCCATTGAAAGAAGCAATGGAACATATTGGCCAGGACTTGAGCACTATTTTTGGGTTTTACTTGCTACAGGCTTTTGATGGAGTTTGCCTGTTAATCTTTGAGTATATGCAAATGTGTGCCAACTCATGTCATTATACAGTAAACAATCACAATCCTACGTTGTTTGGTTTTCATGGGCTCAATATTTATTCATTTGTTTAAGTTGGAACGTATAGGCCATTTTTCTTCCCGAAGGTCCCCAAAGCAGCTTGTGGCCATTTAAATCAGGATAATAACTGTAACAAAATAAATAAATACATCGCTAAGCAAACAAACTCACACCAATAGCAAAGACAATATGAAGATGCAATAACAGCAAAACCAGTAAAAGCAAAAATCAAAAGATCTGAAAGGTGTGGGGAAATTTTAAAAAAGTTTTGACCTGCTACTGGAAAGACAACGGGCTCAGAGCTAGGTGGAGCTCCTTGAGAAGGTCATTCCAAACTTGGATTGCCACCACTTATCTAAGCACTGCCTACTGGACCTCCGGCAGAAAGGAGAGCCAAGGAAGGAGCTTGGAGGCAGATTTTAAAATATAGACGACATTGCAGGAGAGAAGATGGCCTTGAATATGCCTAGGTCCAAGCTGTTTAGGGCTTTGTTTCACTTGCAAAGCCTCCGTTAGGGGATGTTGTGGGTTGTGTCTAGTGAAGCCACCTTGCTGGCAGAAGAGCTTCTTTCTGAGCAGTGGGACTCCCCCTTCTCTTCTCCACCTGTTTCTGCCCCACACTCAAATCTGTTTTGCGTCCTCCCCCAACTTTATGGAGCAGAGGGATCTTTGAAGAGGAGTGGGAGAGGAAGTCGTATTGTGCAAGCAGAAGTCATCACTAGTAGAACAACGTCATTGAATACAACCCTGTGTTTCGACCCAACTTCAGTTTCTGAGCAGTGTTCAAATGTCCCCTGGTGTACAGCATATTACATCTGAATTTAAACTAGTTTGTTTGCATTCAGTCAGCCTGATGAAACTGAATATAAATCCCAGCAGATTAGTTTAATTGATAAATTCAAGAACACTCGTTGAATAAGACTAACACGAGACCTCTCGGTGAAGGAGCATAGGCTGTGCTTGAGACAGGGAAGCACTGAGAATTCTCCTAATATAGATCAACACTTTTTCATAAACACATTAATCGGGGAGTCATTATCACTTTTGTAAATTCCGTTTATGATTCTCTACATCTTTGGCTGATAATCCTCAGTATGATTAAATAATAACACTGGGATCTTTCTGCTCAACAAGGTGGTTGTTGAAATGTGTAACCACTTCAGGTGTTCTGTCAAAGCAGTAACTGTTTCTGACTGAGCTGCAACAGTAGAATTTATCAAAGTGTCAGCTGAGGCAAGAGGGTTTCCACTTGCCCAGATTCTATATAAATGTTAAACAGGAGGAACACATTTTGCATGCTAATCATGTGGCCAAATTCTGGAGGAGTCGACCTAGATGAGCTAATGTGGTATAGCGTATGCAAGCATGGGCGTTGGGCAGGAAGCCTTGAGTTCAAATTCATTTTCAGTCATTTTCTGCCACCCTAGCACATTCACATCGGTGTGTGTGTGTGTGTGTGTGTGTGTGTGTGTGTGTGCAACACCCTGCCACACAACTACCAACCTTTGCTCCTTAGATAAAAGTCTGTGGGGTTTTTTTGGAGGGGTGGGGATTTGCACAAATAAAACAGTTTTTAGTTTTAAATTGAGAAAAGAAGAAAAGGGAATGGACAGAACCGCAATGAAAGAACCAAACCCTTTAAAGATAAGAGATTGACAACATTAAATTAGGAACCCAGCTGGATTAAACCAAAGACCTATCTTGTCCTGCATCCTGTCCCCCACAGTGGCTAGCCAGATGCTCAGCTGAATCCCACAAGCAGGGTATGAACACAGTCACACACTGTTTCTTGTGTTCCCCAGCAAGTGGGATTCAGAGGCATTGCTCATAGTGCTTCTCAGCCCTCCCTTTTCCTACTAAAATTGTCCTGCATACAACTCCATTTTCTAGCTATGACGTTGTAGCCCTGGTTTGGAAGCTAGAGCTCTCCACAAGCAAAGTCCAGCTTTCCCTCCCTCTCTCTTCACCCTGGGATTCGCTTTTTATGGTGTCATAATTAATGGTTGAAACACTTTGGAGACAGTCCATCTGGCTTTAGAGAGGCTGTTTTTTTAGTTTCTGGTTGGCACAAATCACAACAAACCAATTTGGGTCCATTTTGCCCACTCTGGAGTGGTTTGTAGGGGCCTTGACCTGATCTGGATTTAGTACAAATTGGTACAAATCATCCCAATTTGGTTTGTAATTGGGACAAGTTGGGAGCACGACCCTAGATTTGCCACCAGCAAAGTAAATGAAACTCAATAGATGGCCTACTAGTATTTTATCTCCAGTACATAGTAACCAAAGTCAGAAGAAACTTTGTCGCGAAGAAAGATTTTCCTTATTATTCCCTTTGCTGCACCCCTGCTGAAAATAGCATGTCTTTCAGTGGCACCAAGATTGATAGTTTCTTCTGCAGGAAAGTCTCTTGGGCAGACAAAACAGGGAACTTCAACCAGTTTGCAGCTGTGATGACAATGATGAAGAACCACCTCTCACAGGTACTCATTTGAGTGGAGGTGAGTGAGCAAGCAAATGTCCCCGGATAGACTAAGAGTTGATCTTGTAAGCAAATATGGGTTACTCACATGGAGGTCTCACAATGTCAGAGTGCTGCTAGGCTTGCAGCCAGTTCTGTGTTTAATGTGATTTGGTCAATAAACACTGACAAGTGAGACCTGCAACAAAACATTGCAGTGTGGAGTACACCTATGGATATTCCTGCCAGGTGGCCATACTCTTTTTCAAGATACTCCATCCCATCACCCTGTTTTTCTTTAGCTCCCAATCTACCAAATAGTTATCCGTATTCTTTGGCCGCTGAACATACTTAGTCCCCACTGAGCAGTTGTGTCCCTTATGTTCCTCTCTCCTCCCAAAAGCCCCAGTTCTGCAAGCTGGCTCATGCTGTTTTGGCTACCCAGCAATAGGCATTCACCCTTGAACTTAAGAAATAGAAGGACTGATCTAGTCATTGCGAATTTAACAGGGAAATTGCACTGCATAAATTATAACAAGGGTTTCCTGTGTATAGAGTTTTAAGTCTTACGGTTAGCCACAAAATTTCACAATAAAATGAACAAAAGCTGGCTCTTAAAACATTGTATTTCAACCAGAAACATTGTGTTATTCCAGATTGCTTTACTGCCTGAAACTAAAGAGGTTTCACATCAGGAAGGACTGAAACCATCAGATTAGGACTGCAAATTTGTAACCTATCAAGCCAAATGGAGCCTGCTTGCCATATACAACTGCCCATCAGGGGCTTTATAAACATGTTACGCCACCCCATGCATCCCTGTCTTCCTGGGGATGCAAAATCAAGTAAGCTGTCAATCATTTGGCAGATCACAATCTGTGGCTGGTGGTCTAAATTTGACTTTATGGACAGGTTCTGCAGGCACGTAGCAGACAATTAGCAATTTTGGCAAAATAACAGACTCATCCTTTGGGGTCCAATTGTAATTAGGATATCAGCTAAAGCTGGAAGCGTGATCAGAGGAACCCAGAGGGATATCATCAATGATAAGGAAAAATTGAACAGCTTAAGATGCTCAGAACAATCTCAGCTGACGGGGCTCACAAACAAGCCACTGTCACCATCTTGGATAGTGGCACCTGCCACTTGTTGAATACATATATTTTGCCAAAACCATGGCCCTGCTTCTTGCTGCTATGTTTAATTGTTCTGGTTATTTACTAATATATTTGTACTTGTTAGCTGCAGGCTATGTATTATATAGAGTAAAGGTAAAGGGACCCCTGACCGTTAGGTCCAGTCGCGGACGACTCTGGGGTTGCGGCGCTCATCTCACTTTACTGGCTGAGGGAGTTGGCATACACCTTCTGGGTCATGGGGCCAGGATGACTTAGCCGCTTCTGGAGAGCCAGAGCAGCGCACAGAAACAACGTTTACCTTTCCACTGGAGCAGTACCTATTTATCTACTTGCACTGTGTGCTTTTGAACTGCTAGGTTGACAGGAGCAGGGACCGAGCAACGGGAGCTCACCCCGCCGCAAGGATTCGAACTGCCGACCTTCTGATCGGCAAGCCCTAGGCTCTGTGGTTTAATCCACAGCGCCACCCACATCCTTCATTATATAGAGTACATTATTATCATTACTTAATTTCTTTTCTACAAACTCATATATATTTGCACTATACAGATTCTCAACTAAAATATGAATCTATTTGTAAGAAACAGAAATTATCTTCCACAATATTCATTACAAATATGACAGATGTCCCTGGCATACAATTGTACAAGCAAAGCTCTCTCTCCATGTGACCAGTGGTTCTTCTTTCACTGGGGGGGGGGGAATTTCCTGATCCTGAATAGTTGCTTGTGTTGCCACTGTCATTTTACCTAAAGCAACATTAAAAGCAAAATTGGAGATCCTTCTGTAGTGGAAATTGAGGAATTCTGAGAAAAGCAAAAAGGGAAGAGGTGTGGTAATTCATTAGGATGGTTCCATATTCCTTAGGTCATGGGTAGGCAAACTAATGCCTGGGGGCCAAATCTGGCCCAATCACCTTCTAAATCCAGCCTGCGGACGGTCCAGGAATCAGTGAGTTTTTACATGAGTGGAATGTGTCCTTTTATTTAAAATGTATCTCTGGGTTATTTGTGGGGCATAGGAATTCATTCATTTGATTTTCTTTCAAAATATAGTCCGGCCCCCAAAGGTCTGACGGACAGTGGACCGACCCCCTGCTGAAAAAGTTTGCTGACCCCTGCCTTAGGTTGTCACCAGATAACAATAAAAACAGAAGCAGGGACAACTTTTGTGCATGTATTCAATAATAATAATAATAATAATAATAATAATAATAATAATAATAATATATTATTATTATTATTATCATCATCATCATTATTATTACCCCACCCATCTGGCCGGGTTCCCCCAGCCACTCTGGGCGGCTTCCAACAAAATATTAAAATACAGAAATCCATCAAACATTAAAAGCTTCCCTAAACAGGGCTGCCTTGAGATGCCTTCTAAAGGTCTGGTAATTGTTGTTCTCTTTGACCTCTGGTGGGAGGGCATTCCACATAAATATCTATTTATTCAGGGCTGTGTTCGACTAATTTATATTGGAGTAGACTCATTGGCTGAGATTCAACTAATAAGTCATAGAATCATAGAATCTTAGAGTTGGAAGGGACCCCAAGGGTCCACTAGTCCAACCCGCTGCAATGCAGGAATCTCAGCTAAAGCACCTGTGACAGATGGCTATCCAACCTCTGCTTAAAGACCTCCAAGGAAGGAGAGTTTGTTCCGCTGCTGAACAGCTCTTACTGTCTGTCAGAAAGTTCTTCCTGATCTCCTTTCTTGTAACTTGAAGCTATTGGTTCAAGTCCTACCATCCAAAGCAGGAAGAAACAAGTTTGTTCCCTCTTCCATGTGACAGCCCTTGATGCATTTGAAGATGGCTGTTGTATCCCCTCTCAGTCTCCTGTTTTCCAGGCTAAACATACCCAGCTCCTTCACCTGCTCCTCATAAGGCTTGGTTTCCAGGCCCCTGATCATCTTGGTCACCCTCCTCTGCACATGTTCCAGCTTGACAACATCCTTCTTAAATTATGGTGCCCAGAATTGGACACAGTATTCCAGGTGTGGTCTGACCAAAGCAAAACAGGGTGGTACTATCACTTCCCTTGATCTGGAGTCCTGCTAGTAGAATCCCATGCAAGAATAGCATGAGGACGGAGGAGACAGGTATCTTTGAGTTCTTTCCATTGAAATTAATGGACCTAGGTTAGGCATGCTCTTCTGCATTTTGCTTTGTATATTGTATCTTCATCCACTGGCTTCAGCTGCCATGTGCCCCTAAGTTACGTATATGTGGTAAACTCCTGCTGAAATCCAGAGAAGTAACTCAGGATGTAATGTTGCCACTCCTCGATAGCATGCCAGCAAACAGAACACGTTTAAGTCATCCACAAAAGTATAGCTATTTAAAAACATTTTATAGGCTAGCAGTCATTTCTAAAACCTGTAAACAGATAAATGTTCTCTCCCCCACCCCCTTTCTAAAGTCTTATCAAATTCCCTGCATGCTAAGAGAATTTAGGCTGGATATGATCTGCACTGAAAATTGGTTTAACAAGTAACATATTTCCTGCAAATTGCTTCTTCTTTGCAGCGTTTACAATAAAATCCTGTTTTTCAAACCTACTTGGATTCAATCTGTCTCCATTCAATACAGTCTATGGGGCATTATAACAGACTCGTCTAACCCGTAGTTACAGCCTCCTCTGAACTAGCCTTGTCAATTTCTTTTCATCAAAGCAATGACCTGAGTGGAATTTGACATCAGGCTCTATACCTCCTTCTAAATGTTGCAAAATGCAATTTCATCTAAACAGAGTAAGTATCAATCTGATCTTCGAAAACATTCCTTTTCACCCCCGGGGAAACTTGCAACGGCTCTGCAGGAAGTAACTTTGGCACTGTTTTGTAGTGTGTATCTGGTCTGGGAAATGATAAAAGGGCCGACACAGCCGGGAAGATTTCCGTTCACTCAAGATTTTCTTGCAAGCGTCAGATTTTTGCAGAGTTTGAAAAAAGAAAGAAAGAATAAAATAGAAAAGCGAGAGGAAGGCAGATCAATAACGCAATCCTGTAATGTCTACTCAGAGGTAATGTCTACTCAGTGGGACTTATTCCTAGGTGAAGGATTGCAGGATTACCACAACCTGTTATAAGAAAGTGAACGACGGGGTGACCCTCCAGCTGTTATTGGATCCCAATTCCCATCCCCCTCAGCCAGGATGTTCACATACCACCCAACATTTTGGGACAACAGCAGCCCACCCGCCCGATCGCTCTTTCCCCCACCCTGCCTGACCTCTGAGCTCTTTCTTTCACCTGCACCCAACCTTTGTGCTTTCTACCGCCCCCTGCCTAATCTCCATGCATTGCGCCCTGGAATTCAACAGAACTTACTTCCGAACGTACATTATTAGGATCGAAGCATTAGAATAAACCCAAACACATTGCAAAATCCACACACAGGTATGAGGAACAACCCAGGGGGGAAAAATTGACATCAAAGCTGCTCCGATTGCATTCTGCAAACGTATTAGGCCACACATTAAAAACTTGCATCTTCTTTGGTAATTGACCATTAAAATGATGGAAGCGTTGAAAGTTTGCAACATTTCCTGGAGGACTTGTTGATGAGCGAAGAGTATTTGAGACAGCTGTTATTTTTATCAGTCATAAACAGCAAGTATCAAGTATTTCCCCCTCAGCCTCCTGTAATGCAATGCAGAGTGGGGCTATCTCTGTGCATTCCCTGAATTATTGTGAAATGAAATTCTCATGAGCTGTCTGGAGATTCAAACCTTACTTAGCCATAATTACATTACTGCACCTTTTTTATTATTATTATCAAGCAATTCAGGGTTTGGTGTTATTTTTTAATTTAAATATTGTTTAAGTCACATTTTGGCTTTCGGAATGATAAGCAGTAATTGGTTTCTTTAGATGAGCCTTGGAATCTAGTGGGGGGATAATTAGATCAGTATGTGAAAATTAAAGGTATAAAGGGCCCTCTTACAAAAATATTCCCCCTGGACTTCAAGTAATGCCATTATTTTCCCCTGTATGTTTCTTGCCTTTCCTCTTTTTTTCCATTTGTATTATGCCTGTAGAGCAGAAGAAAAACAAGGCCTCCCTACTGTTGGCATGCTGCAGAAGAAAGGAGAGGCAAGAAAATTCATAATGAACACAGTCTGAATTTATGTATATGGGGAGGGACTCATCCTTCCTTTACCATACTTGCACACATATTTTGAAGATGTTTCCAGAACATGGAAATATACAATGCAGGCACCTCTCTGCAATATGATTCATCACCATCCTATATAATAATATGCAAGTGCCTCTGCGTCCAGTCCCTGTGTCCCTGTGTCCGCGCTACTGCGCATGTGCCCCATGGACACAGGGATTGGACACAGAGACAATATCGCGGTCGCGCACCCAGGACACTCTCATGCGGTGCCGGAGGCTGTGCTAGCGGGCCGCTCCCAGCGCCGGCCTCCATGGATGCCTAGAGGATCCCCGCCTCAGCCCCCTCCTGCCCCCGCCACCCCGGCTTTGGCTCCACGACAGCCATGGGCGCCCCCGGAGCCACCTTCGTCACCAGCCTCCGTTGTTCTGGTGAAGGAAGGAGGCGGAGGCGGCCTCTGCCCGTCCTGAGCTCCTCGCCCTCAGGGGGCCGGCCTCCATGGGCGTCTAGAGGCTGCGGAGCAACGGCGGAGGAGCCCGTGAAAGGAGCGGTGAGGCCGCGGCCTTCCCTCCCTCTCTGCGCTCGGCCATGGGGCACGACAGGAGAGCGAGTTTGTTTACTTGCATTCCCAGCGCGCTCCACAGCCGAGCGCAGAGAGAGAGAGGGAGGGCCGCGGCCCCGCTGCTCCTCTCACATATCTTCTAGCGCCCGTTTTCTAAACGGGCTGAATGACACTAGTTAGCAATATTATCATTAACAATTTTGTCCTGTCCACTCTTCCAAGGAACTCAGGGGTGGTGTCTTGCCAAAGGTCACCTAGTGAGCTCCATGAATGAGTGAGGATTTCAACCCAGGTCTCCACAGGCTAAGTCCAATGCCCCAGCGACTTGCAATTTATAGGGGCAGGCCTTGGCTCCTTGTGCAGGATGGATAACAAGGCAAAAGTTTCTCTACGTTTCTCTAGGTCTATGAGCTTTGCTGTTGAGGATGTTCCCTACAGAGCACCAAAGAGCTCTAGATTGTTTTTGTTAAAATATAACAGGATTTTTGAAAAGCTATGTTCCCTTTAACTGCCCCCCCCAAGAGCTCTTCTGCAGATAACATTTTGGACAGCTTGTGTGTAAAGAGGGAATAAGCACCAGAGAGGAAAGTCTGATGTGAAACTGCAAAGTGTTTTAATAATGTACATAACACATTTTGTAAATGAAATATAAAAACACCATTTGGGCACCTCTCAATCATTTTAAGGTGAAGAACAGACAAACTCCCTTCTCTCTTCATTAGGGATTATGGAGGAAAATTAATCTCTTACACTTTCCCTGTAATGGCTGTTGGACCCATTTGTGCACCATTAAGCAGACTTAATTCACTCTAGAAGGGCTTTGGTACCTGCAAATTTCATCCACGTTGGCCAAAAGGTGGGGATGTTATACAGCCATACCTCGGTTTAAGTATGCTTCGGTTTGAGTATTTTCAGTTTAAGTACTCTGCGGACCCATCTGGAATGGATTAATCCACTTTCCATTACTTTCAATGGGAAAGTTCGCTTCAGGTTAAGTACGCTTCAGGTTAAGTACGGACTTCCGGAACCAATTACACTCATACTTTGGGTTAAGTACACTTCAGGTTGAGTACTCCGCGGACCCATCTGGAACGGATTAACCCACTTTCCATTACTTTCCATGGGAAAGTTCGCTTCAGGTTAAGTATGCTTCAGGTTAAATACTCCACGGACCGTCTGGAACGGATTAATCCACTTTCCATTACTTTCAGTGGGAAATTTCGCTTCAGGTTAAGTACGCTTCAGGTTAAGTACAGACTTCCGGAACCAATTGTGTACTTAAACCGAGGTACCACTGTAGTTGTTTTTTGAATTCCCATTATAATGAATGGATAACACAGAGCTCTGTTTTTATACAGAGAAGCTCTGGAACCGAATAACAGATCAAAATGGAAAAGTGCACAGAGTGACTCAAAATAAAACTGGAATTTTTGAAAACATGCAGATACAAATACAAGGCAAATCTTGGGGCCAGTGCATTCCCCAAGCAATTTATAAAAATTACTAGTCTCTTTGAAATGTGTTTTGTCTCATTCTAGTAGGAGAAAATGCTCAGGGTGTGCTGAACCACAATATTTGCCCTTTATCTGTAGTATTTGGAAGCAGCCTGGTTTGTTTCAGATTCAATTGGTGTTGTTTCAGTTTCAATTGATTAAAGGTAAAGGTACCCCTGACTGTTAGATCCAGTCGCGGACGACTCTGGGGTTGCACGCTCATCTCGCTCTATAGGCCAAGGGAGCCTGCGTTGTCTGCAGACAGCTTCCGGGTCATGTGGCCAGCATGAGTAAGCTGCTTCTGGCGAACCAGAGCAGAACACAGAAACGATTATTTAGGTCCAAATTTGATATGTGAAACCCAAAGCTCTGTTTCATGCCTCTCTCAATTGACTATAATAAGGAATCGAAACGTAGGGTCATGAATGAGCCAGCTCACAGTGAAGGAAGCAGTCAGGAAGAGAGAGGGTTAAATGCCAGACAAGAGGAGCCTCAGCCGGGGCCAACTCCCCCACCAGTTGGAATGTCAACTGATAAGGAAATAGTTGCGCATGGGCGGGAACCCAGCCAAAGTTCTCAAGAGTTTCAAACATGAGCGAACAGAGACATGCGTAGTTCGTCAGAAAAGGAAGAGACTGGAGCTAAGCCAATAAGTGTGGAGAATAGACGAAGGAGAGGAGAGGGTTGTTAGATTGGAACAAAAACAAGGGAATTGTAGAACTGCCTGGAGGATTCTGTTTTCTATTGCAATAAATCTTCCTTTTTAATTAACCATGCTTGCTGTGTTATCAAGTTGGAAACTTTCCCCCCTTCACACATAAGTGGGTGAAATTTGCAGGCAATTGAATTCTCCCGGAGTGGCTTAAACCTGCCAAATTTAAGGCAGAACCACCAAGGGATTTTTGTGGAGGGAATCTTTAGGGTTACTTTAAAAAAGAAAGAAAATGAAGTGTCTCTAACTTGTCTGCCAGGACTGGTTGCAAATTATAGGCATGGTTGTGCCTTCAGAATGATGGAGTCACCAGAATATCAGAAATGTATGTGCAGGTGCTTCCTCATAAGGGCAGACGTTACTATTTGGGGGTTATAAAAGATAAATCACATTTTCTGCCCTAATTTTTAGTTTTGTGTGTGTGTCGGGGTGGGTGGGAGGGGAGGTGATCCATCTGAAAACTAGGGAGATGAGTTAAACTGCCATGGGTTAGAAGCTTGTCAAAGTTCAGGAGCAATCATGCTACAATTTTTTCTCTCCCTTATGTCAGCACTTTGTGAAACAAATCTGATTTTGCTTGGACCAATTTGGAGACCTCTCACCTCCCTATTCTGTAATCTTTACCCAACACATTCATCCCTGGCTCATCTAGTAAGTGCTGCATGTTAGTTGTGGATGTGGCCACCCCACACCCTCTCACACATTTTATTTTTTTGCATGCACACACATTGGCAAACAGTCCCTCCCTAGTTGATCTGTGCCAATCAGTTGTTGAGGGACTTAGCACCCTATTCTGCTCCTACAATTGACTGGGGAGGGGACTAATTGCACCATCATTAGGGCACTAGACTTTTCCCACCCCCAGTGCTTTGAATACACCATGTTCCCTGCCCCCCTGGCCTTGTCACTGCTGCTAAAATCAGTGGGGTCTTGGAGGGTATAGAACAAAATTGTGGGGGGATAGATCAGGCTCCTGAACTGTGGGGTAGTCACCCTTGCCTTACAAAACCCCAAAAACCTATTGAGTGATGTTCATATAGCAAAACTGAAGGGGAGGTGACTCTGTAAACTACTGAATTCCTTGTTTATTTCTGGGACCAATGAGTTCTTATTTCCTCGCAACTGCTGACACCAGCACACATGGAAACCCAATTTAAAAAATGGCTGCAGATGGGGAAAAAATTACTTTAGTAGCTTTCTGTGTGATGTTAACTCACATATTGATTGTTTATTAAAAAGCTTTTATCCATGGGAAAAAAGGTAACACTTATGAAATGAAGCTAATCATTTACAGTGCATTAATGGAAAGTGCTAATGTGTAATAATATTAGCAAAGCTATTTTTTAAGAGTCTGCCAATCTACAGAAAAGTACAATAGCATTAAAGTATTCCTTGGGGATTATTCCTTCCCCTTGAATTTCTTTTTTAAAGGACAGTATCCGTGTAAAAGGCAGTGCATGAAATATAGAGCACGGATATATTATTTAGTAGAAATAGTTCATATAATCCAAATGTTTATTTAAAAACTTTTCTTTTCTTTGCAGCTCTGACAACCTTATATTTCCCACAACTCACTATGTACAGTATTTCTTGTTTTACTTCATTTAAAAATAAATAAATGTATGCATCCATAACAAGCCAGAGGCCTTGTCCACATACATCTTTTCAGATTGATGTGTGATTTACCAACCCTACCAAGTAGCATACCAGGGGCAGGGAATGTTTTTGAACCCAAGGACCATATTACCTTGTTGTCAACTTTCTTGGGGCCACATGCTAATGGTGGCTGGGGGCAGAAGCAAAAAGTAGACACATCAACGGGTGTCATTCTAACTTTTGTGCAGTACAGAGGTGTAGCACGGGTTGCTGGTGCCCGGGACGGGGCAAATGTTGTGTCCCCTGGTGGACTGGGCAGCAGTCAGTCCCTTTGCCAGACAGCATCTAATCAAGGGAGTCTATCCTTGCAAACTAGCCCTAACTTGGAAGTGGAGATAAGGCAGAGAAACATGAAGCCAGGAGTACCGCTATACTAGCACGACTTGGCTCCCTGCAGCTCCAGCCGTGATGAGTGAGCCTGCCATGGGGGCATCCGGTTGTGCCCCCTCGAAAATCTGACCTGGGTTGGTGCTTGTGGAAAGTCCCAAGGACCAGCCAGAGAAGTGGGGCTGAATGAGAGTTGGAGACCAACAATAATTTGAGGACCGCAGCTCTAAACAGACTGCAGACTGGTTTGGGGGGGAAAGTGTGATGCTATCCAGAACACACATTTTTGTCATCTCCCAAACATAAGGAACAAGCCTAAAGCCCATCAACACCTTAGTCTTATCTGAATTCAATTTCCATTTACCTACCTTTGTGTAGGGTCTTTTATTTTGCCCTAACAAAATGAAGCTGGAAAATGAACTATCATGCTCTGAATCACTTTTCTGGCTGCAGTTCAGATGAGACGCTTGATTAAACAAACCAATATATCTTATTCCTGTCTAAATGCATCAGACATGGACACTCGTCTTCAATTAACTCCATCTGAATTCTGGGGTATGGAATCTTTTGACAGTTTTGGGATTCAGTTGGCTTTCTCTCCTAAGATGATTGGGGTGCTTTTAGGTGTGGTACAAATGCTAATGAGCAGCAATGAATTTAAATGGTCAAGCCATGCCTCGTGAGTAGCGGAGTTCTATGAACTACAGAGTTCTATAAAATGCCCACCTCAGGCTTCTTTTTTGTAACACAGGTCTGTATTTTTCGCTCCATAAGACGCACCTAGTTTTTAGAGGAGGAAAGGGGGAAAGCCCCGTTTTGGGGGGGATCAGCTCAAAGTTATGCAGCTTCTTTTGCAAAGGAGAAAAGCCCCATTTTTTGAGGATCAGCTCAAAGTTGTTGAGCTTACTTTGCAAAGGGGAAAAAATCCTGTTTTTATATCCATATATAGCTTCCTTCAGGCCTGACTATCAAACAAGGCATCGATTTCCCAAAGACTGTGGCTCTTTTATTGGCATTGGAAATTGCTAAAGATACGAGACATTTAATTTGCATAGAGATTTCTGTGGGATTTCAGAGTGCTCTGCATAACTGGTAAATATACTGTTTTGCAGTCCTCACTTCCCACAACGTCTGAGTATAGCGTTTGACAGCAGGGGCAGAACTTGGTAAGATGGCATCTGGTGCGATGCCAAAATTTGATGCAACTCAAATGCCTAATATCACCTTTCAGAAGCAAGGTAAATGAGGCACCAGGCTTTGGTAAGGAGATGCCAGGACTCTGGTAGATTCCTAGAGCCTTCCCATCTCCTTACCAAAGCTGGGCCAGCACTAACTAGGCTCTGGGAAGAAGGTGGGAAGACTTCAGGACTCTGTCAGAGCCCTCACAACTCCTACCCGAAGCAGGCGCTTACTGTTGACATAATCAGTTTCCTTATGAGGAGATATTGCTAGAGACTTGTGTTGTTTTTGTAAGCATTTATTTTACAAGCTGAACAGGAGGAAGGCGGCAGTCTTTCAGACAGACGGCACTAGTCTTTCAAGCAGCATTTGTTTTCAAAAACCACACTACACCCCTTGCTGTTCTGCCAAGAGGCTGAGAAAACTCAGGCTGGTTTCTCTTTCTTTGAACAGTAGCAGCATGTATAAGCGAGGGGCAGGAAACATCTTGAAACATCATCCAGGCAACTGATTAGAAGAAAGGGGCACAGAAGAAGGAATTTCAGCAATTGTGGGATTTTTTCACCCTTGCATGCCAACCCATACTCACCAAAAGTCCGCCCTCTGCACAATTCCACCAATAATAATAATAACAATAATAATAATTTATTATTTGTACCCCGCCCCTCTGGCTGAGTCTCCCCAGCCACTCTGGGCGGCTCTCAATTGAATATTAAAACAATACAGCATTAAATATTAAAAACTTCCCTAAACAGGACTGCCTTCAGATGTCTTTTAAAAATAGGATAGCTGCTTATTTATTTGACATCTGTTGGAAGGGCGTTCCACAGGGTGGGTGCCACTACCGAGAAGGCCCTCTGTCCGGTTCCCTGTAACCTCACTTCTCACAATGAGGGAACCGCCAGGAGGCCCTCGGCGCTGGATCTCAGTGTCCGGGCTGAATGATGGGGGTGGAGATGCTCCTTCAGGTATACAGGACCGAATAATAAGCTCCGTGGAGCTCTGCACCCTATCACTCTGAAAACAGGTCCAGCATTGGAAGTATGAGATCAGCTCCAGAGATTCTGCTTTTAGGCATACCCTTAAGATCAATTACATTGCTGGGCATGGGAGTTGGTGTTTTATTTTATTTATTCATGGTAACCTCATGTTCATGCAACTGGCTCCCCCAGTACGGACTTTGAAAACTCACCCTACATAGCATCTGACCTGGTCATGCTCTTTCATTCCAAAACTCTTCTTAGTCCAGCTCTGTCCAATATAAATTCCATTCTTTTCCAGCTGATATCATGTCCTGTTTAAAATGCATTGCTTCACACACACACACACACACACACTCCCAAATTTGACCGATAGTCTACAGCAGGGGTCAGCAAACTTTTTCAGCAGGGGGCCGGTCCACTGTCCCTCAGACCTTGTGGGGGGCCGGACTATATTTTGAAAAAAAAATGAACAAATTCCCATGCCCCACAAATAACCCAGAGATGCATTTGAAATAAAAGGACACATTCTGCTCATGTAAAAACACCAGGCAGACCCCACAAATAACGCAGAGATGCATTTTAAATAAAAGTACACATTCTACTCATGTAAAAACATGCTGATTCCCAGACCATCCGCGGGCCAGATTTAGAAGGTGATTGGGCCGCATTCGGCCCCTGGCCTTAGTTTGGGGAACCCTGGTCTACAGGGTTACTTCCTAACGGGAAATATGTATTGGAGATTTATTACTAAAGCAGCTTTTTGAAATTTTGAAATGCACAAGTAGAGCATGAGGAACAGGCATGCATTTGATCAGGCGTCAGCAACCTTTTTCAGCTGTGGGCCAGTCCACCATCCCTCAGACCTTGGGGGGGGGGCTGGACTATATTTTTTTGGGGGGGGAATGAATTCCTATGCCCCACAAATAACTCAGAGATGCATTTTAAATAAAAGGACACATTCTACTCATGTAAAAAGACACTGATTCCCAGACCGTCTGTGGGCTGGATTGAGAAGGTGATTGGGCCGCATCCGGCCCCCGGGCCTTAGGTTGCCTACCCCTGATCTAGATAGTGAATGATTGTCAGATTCTCCCAAATCAAACAACATCCCACTGGAACATCCACAGCTGTCTGTAAAACTCTAAATTCTACCTCCTTTGCACTGGATATGCTCCACCTCACAAATGTTTTTTTATTCAACTTCCACCCAAGCATGTGGGGTGTGTTCTCTAGCTGGTAGCCACCAGCTATCAAAAGTCATTGCACAAGCATCTTCAGCAAGCTGGTAAACTATACAAATTTCTGGGGAGGATTTAATTTTTCAGGAGGATGCTGGCAAGATAATCTTTATAAACGAAGCTTTCATAGTTCTCCAGCTTTCTGGAAAGGCAGTTAAGTAACTCATTTGTTTCAGAGTATGCAAAGCTAGAATCAGGTCTGTGACCTTGAGAATATTGCTCCCACCTGCTTTAGTCTGATTGTATCACATAACCAATGACTGGGTATTGCTCAACGAGAATGATGGAGTGCCAAGGAATTCAAGATGGAAAATGCTGACTTAATTTTTTTATGATCATTATCAAAACCAAAATAGGGAGAGGGGAAAAGCTCAACTACTTTAAACTGAGCACAGCTTCATATTGATGATGTTATCCACATTTGCAGCATTTATTTGCTTTGCTCCACTCACCTCGTGCAATATTGGTAAAACTGTATCCATGAATAATAGCAGAAAGGAGTCTCCTAATATATTCTTGGAAATTCCTTAGATCGTTTGTCAAGTAAGTGTATAGAAAGCACAATTAGTTGCTTTTTATTTCGTTCTTTTGCTGTCTTAAATACAAATTCCTCAGGCTTCTCTCCTCATCAAAGTATGTACAGCCAGGAATTGCATCATGAGAACAGCTTTCCTGCTGCTTCTACATGTTTACTTCCCGTTCGACTAGTTGCCACAATGCCTTCCTGAACAGAGCTATGTTGTGAAGTAGCATTAGTCTGGGAGGCTGTCGAGTGGGCTGCCATGTTTCTTTTCCAACAATGCACCTGGAATGATGCTCTGATGTCATGAAGCACCATTCAGGAAGACATTGTGAGAAGGAAATGGCTGCTCACCTATTTAGAGAAGTACAAGTCCTTACAAAAGAAAGGAAAGGAAAGGAAAGGAAAGGAAAGGAAAGGAAAGGAAAGGAAAGGAAAGGAAAGGAAAGGAAAGATTGCTGCCACCATTTTCCTGGTCAGTTGTCCCCCTCCAAAAATGGGATTATTTTTCACCTGCTCCCTTTCAAAATGGCAGAAAATAACCCGTTCCCTTTGTGGTCTGCCAGCACTAGAAGAAACAAATCTACTTTCCCATTTGTATTCCTGCCATTTCTTCAATGAGGAGTGGCAACTAGAATTTAAAAATGTTATAGTACCATTTTCAGGATGAAAGGCCTAACAAGTATCAGAGAAATTAAAACATTCTGTGCAATATAATTTATTAATGCCCTTTGTCTATGGCCTGATTTAAACATTTCATAAAACTATGAAGTAACCACTGTACATGGCTGACTGTATATTTGATCCCACATTGGGGAGAAAATGCCTAATAAAAAACCAACATGCCATAGGAGCCAACTCCTAGGAGCTGAGGGGTCTTCAGCCCCCCCAATAAAATATTTGAGGTCGCTGCCTCCCCGCCAGTTGATGGGCACTGCCATTCAAATTGTGTGTGTGTGTGTGCGCGCGCTTGGAGTGTCATGAGATTGATTATGTGGGGCAGGGCTTACCTGCCCCCCAATATTTTATTCAAGTTGGTATGCCTCCAACATGGAGATCTAGTTTCATGTACAGAGGGACTTCATACAGATCAACATGGTTTTGCTGCATTACCCCCTCTTCGCCTAGACTTCCTAGCTATAACTTTGCAGGTCTTCCTTGAACCTAATCAACCACATGTTTAAAAATACTTACAGAAGAACCGGCTACAAATGCATACCCTACAACATGTTCACTCCCAGGCCAAAGCGCTGGACCTTCGGAGTGATCCGGTTTATGAGCGCCAGAGCGCCAGGCCAAAAGACGGGATATTCTGGGGTGCAAACAGAAGCCAAGATTGGCTTCTGTTATTCCAGGTTGTCCCACTTAAAATGGGACAGTTTCAGGATGTGCAAACGTCAGTGTTTAAAAGGAGAATGGAAAACACCAACTTTTTGTATGCTATTTGTTTTCATTAACCACACACTAAAGAAAATGCAAAAGACTTAAGGAGAATGTGTTTTACGTTTCAACTATGCTTTTTAATTCCTCGCAAGGCTGGGGGAGGACTGTTCGTGTAAGTGTTTGAATTAAAGTGAACCCCTTGTCACCTTTTTAATTAGAATGTATGTCCACTTACTGTGACCCAGTATCAAAAACCTATAATAAATTAGAAGCAGTTAATGAAAAGTGTGATTTTCATTTCACAATGTACCAGCCACATGAGTAATTCATTTATATTATGGTGCATAATAAAAGTAGGTTAAAATTAATTTTTCAATTTGATGTCCAGTGCTAGGCCTAATAATTACAGCTCGTGATAATTCACCCAGCTAGAAAAAGCAAAACTTTAATACAATCTATTTTATAAATAATTATAGATGGGCTCCTAGTTCATAATTTCTTAATTAACAGCAGCTAATATAAGCAGAGAATTTCTACCAAGTTTTCTGTATTCTTTTAATTACCTACTGATGGCCGTTGTATTTCAAGTTACAGCGTTTGCTACCCACCACCATTGGGAAGTGAGGTGGGGAAGTTGAAAGAGGCTTATTTTATCATTTTGACAGGTCTGTGAGAATGCCTCTGGCACAGTCAAATGTTTAGATTGCAGCCCATCCAACCCAGGTATGACCAAAGATCCAAACAAACAAAGGAAAAGAAAAACAAGTTTAGGTGCACCCAGAGTTGTTTGCACCCAGTGGCATTTTGTTGCTGCTGTCACTGTTGCTATGTTCAGGTCCAAGTAGTCAAGGTCATGCCTGAAGTGGAATGGTGGTACAGTGGTACCTCAACTTACGAACAACTCGACAACCGAATTTTTCGACTTACGAATTGGGCAAATGGCCACACGCTTACCAATTTCTCGACAGTAGAAAGCGCGGCAGTTTTAGATAGGGTTTTTTCAACTCACGAATTTTTATATGGGGTTGCTTCGACTTACGAATTTTTCCGTTTCCAATGCATTCCTATGGGAAATCGCGTTTCCAATGGTGCTTTTCGACTTACGAATTTTCCGACCTACGAAGGTGCCTTTGGAACGGATTACATTCGTAAGTCGATGCACCACTGTATCATTTGTATATGTGCACAATGTTCCCAATAAGAGCAAGAAGGAGAGAAGGAGCACTCCTATGGTGATGAGAGGGTAATAGCAGTTGCTGTGGTACCAGAATGTAAGCCCAGCTGCAATGCTAACATAGCCAGAGTGTTGACTGGTGAGAAATTCCACCTGAACATTGTCTCCTCTCACGACCTCACTTTTGCTTTCAAAAGAGTATAAGGTCAGAGTTTAGGGCACTGGACTCTGAGCCTTAGCAAGACATGCAGTGAGGAGGGAAAGTCTTGCTTCCCATTCTTGTCCTACATCTGACCAGGAACCTTTGCTAGAGTTGGAGTATGAATCCTCAGAAATGGAGCTCCTCCTGGCTATCCAACAGGAAGGCAAATGGGAAAAAGATTGCTGCATTGCATTGTAAATATATTTGCATGGTGTTATGAATTTGTGGGGGCCAGATCCCTTTTATCCCTGGATCCAGCAAGTGTTAAAAGTTAATCAAGCCAGGCCAATTTCCTGAACTCCTGGATCTAGCAAGTGTTAAAATGTAAGTCAGATGAGCTTCCTGTTGAGGTGATCACCTGGGTGATGGGCCATTAAGAGAAGAAAGAAAATGGGGTTCTGTCCCAGACAGAAAATGTGATAGTTCAAAAAACAAAGCCTGAGTGTTTAGAGCAGAGTTTTGGAGCTGTTCTGTGAGCTACTGTGTTTCTCTGAAAATAAGACACCGTCTTATATTTATTTTTCCTAAAAAAAAAACACCACACACTATGGCTTATTTTCAGGGGGTGTCTTATTTTTTTCCTCCCCCTCCTGCCGTGGCTGGCAATGCTGCTGCGCCTATCGCTATGTCTTATTTTCGGGGTATGGCTTATATTCCTTGAATGCTTAAAAATCCTGCTCCGGCTTATTTTATGGCTACGTCTTATTTTCAGAGAAACAGGGTAGAAGTAAAACAGAGAGAGAGGGGGAGAGGGGGAGAGAGAGGGGGGGGAGAGGGAGAGGGAGAGTCAGAGCACGATGAAGCTGAAGCTATGGGGGAAAAGAAGATCCATTTGGGGTGCTACAGCTTTGAACCTCTCCAGGTTTTATATATGTGTAACACTTCAAAATATATGTGAATAGGTCCTGCAGCCTATTCAGTCTTACCCTGATAGTTATTGTCACTCCAAATGCAGATTCAAGAAACATTGCCATGTTAGTCTGTTGCAGTAGAAACAGCAGTCATTGTGCTTTTGCGCTGGGCGCACGCCCACAAGAACCTCCGCAGCCGCTGGGATCACTGTCACTGCAGCCGTGGTCCTGGGTGCTCTCAGCGTTTTCCCCGCGGCCGCCTCACTGTGTTTTGCGGGGACGGGGGCCTTCCCGACGAGCAGCTGAGAGGCGGGCTGATCGAGCGCCTCTTCGCCGCCGCCACAGCACTCAGAGCGCTCGCCCCCAGTCGCCCACAAAGATCACGAGCTTCACCTGCAGCCGCAGCTGCCTCTCACCAGGCTCTTCGCGCTGCGCTCCCCGAAGCGGCTCCCGTGCAGACGCCTCTTGCCGGGCCCTCCGCTGCCGCTTCTTTCACAGCCGCCTCCGCAGCTGCTTCCTGCTCCGCCAACGCGGCCATGCTCCTTGGATCACGGTGTTTCTTCTGCTCCCCAGCAGCACGCAAATGGGAGGGCAGCCTTGCCGTTTTTATTTTCTGCTCCCAGGCTCTCCCCGGGTCCTGCGCGGCACGTGCTGCCGGCTCTCCCCGGGTCCCGCTGTTGCCGGCTCCCGCTCAAAAAAATTAAGACATCCCCCCAAAATAAGCCACCGTGGGGATTTTTGAGGAAAAATAAATATAAGACGGTGTCTTATTTTATGAGAAACACAATATCAGCTAGAACTCTCCAGAGCTCAGTTTCAGCACCTCTTAGGTGGGCCCCGTTGCCATTATAAGAGAACAAGGTAAGTGTTCGTGGTGAGTTCCAGTTCCTCTTTTTATAGAAGAATAGCACCGAAAAGAACAATGAATGTATGAAATGAAATAAACATAATTTTAAAGAATGTGCAACTAAAAATAATAATGAGTAACCCCTTTCCTCGATGCAAAAAATACAGGGGAATTGCTTTCCTCAGTTTATATATGCATGAGTGTCAGCAGAAGGCACGCTTAAGGCATTCAGACAGCAAAGCCCGGTCAGTGACTCGTGCAGGTTCTTCCAGAGGCAGACAATTTGGCAATAAGAGCTCCACGTGCCTCCAATAAGTGTTGTGTGACTCAGTTATCAGATGTTTGGGAAACATGAGTCAATCAGTGTAAAGGCAGCTGATGATTCAACTAAAAATCTTTTAATCAGTTCGATGCAGCCCTAGGAGTAAGGCGGTAGTGGGTATTGAGACGGGGTTTTGAGGGTGGGTGTGTATGCCTTACTCTGGCAGAGCTCATTAAGGAGTCCCAAGATATACTCTGAGAAAGCGAAAGGGAAATGAAAGTGAAGCTCGACAAGAACAGAATCAAAGCTTTCCCCCTCTGCCCATCTTTCACTCTTTGTTCAGTGATCCACTGAAACGCTGACAGATGTACGATCCCCTGTGCTTGCATTAGCACTTTTGGCAGTAAGACTCAATGTGCAGCAAAGCTGGAGCAAGGAGCATGAGAGTTTTGAAATCTGTTAAACAATGCTCTGAAGCATGCAACTCTAGACGAGTTTGCTTAAGGCAGTGGGATCTCCTCCTCACCCGGAGTTCTTGTCAAACAAAACTGGCAACAAACAAAACTCTGGGTTTGTTGAATCCTGAGTGCAAGAGTGAGGGTTGGGGTGTGTGTGTGTGTGTGTCACTCTGAAAGGAATTTTGCAGTTTTATTTCACAGTCTCCAAAAAGTTTAAACAGAAAGCACACTCCAGACAATCCTTCTCCCCCTACCCCACCCCAGAAATTAGCTACAAAAATGCACAGAAATAAAATATATGTGTAGTTTGCAAGTCTGTGCTGGAGTGTTCATGAAAACCCCTGGTTTCCATGACATACCTACCAAGTCTCTTGTGGAGAAATCCGGGATCGGCAGCCGCGCAACACCGGATGCTGCGTAGACGCAACTTCCGGTGTCACTTTGCCCATCTATGGGCATGAAAAATGGCCAGCGCTGATGCTGGAAGTCATGTCTACGCATGTCCGCAAGTGCGTAGACGCAACTTCCGGTGTCAGCGCCGGCCATTTTCGGTGCCCATAGATGGGCAAAGCGACACCAGAAGTTGCGTCTACGCACTTCCAGACATGCATAGATGTGACTTCTGGCGCCAGCCATTTTCTGGTGCCCATAGATGGGCAAAGCGGCACCAGAAATGTGGCCGGCACCATTAGGGCTTAGGGAGCTGGGTATGTTTAGCCTGGAGAAGAGAAGGTTAAGGGGTGATATGATAGCCATGTTCAAATATATCAAAGGATGTCATATAGAGGAGGGTGAAAGGTTGTTTTCTGCTGCTCCACAGAAGCGGACACGAAGCAATGGATTCAAACTACAAGAAAAAAGATTCCACCTAAACATTAGGAAGAACTTCCTGGCAGTAAGAGCTGTTCGGCAGTGGAATTTGCTGCCAAGGATTGTGGTGGAGTCTCCTTCTTTGGAGGTCTTTAAGCGGAGGCTTGACAGCCATCTGTCAGGAATGATTTGATGGTGTTTCCTGCTCGGCAGGGGGTTGGACTGGATGGCCCTTGTGGTCTCTTCCAACTCTATGATTCTATGATTCTATGACAGGAACCAAAATAAGGGAGATAAACGGGAGAGGAGTTGAAATGGGAGACCTCCGGGAAACGGTGAGAAAAAATGGGGGTTTCCCGGGAAATACGGGGTACTTGGCAGTTATGATCCATGATAACTCCAGCAAGCAAAACTGGACTGAAAGCTATCTCACCTCCAGTGGAAGCAGCAAAGAAACACAATATGTTTGGGGTTGTTGGTTCTTTCCTGGGGAAAGAGGGAGAGAAGAGGAATCAAAAGGGTGGGATGGGGATGGAGACTTGGCACAGTACTACCCAGGAAGGCTGAAGAAATAAATAAATGATACTTGGAAACACCTCTTGGCCACCCTGAAAGTAAGATAAACACAACAAAACCCAGCACCCCATGATAATTTCACCAATGTTTTCTTCAAAATTTTAAATATTTTTGGAATGTATTTCCCTTTTCTCATTATTTGCTGTCAATGATAGAAAAACATGGATGAAGATTTCAGCACAGCGGTAAAAATGTATATAATAAATAGATCAAATAACCTGATAGATATATTATTCTTAGAAAGGGGTCAGGTATGTAGTGAGCCAAAATAAGCAGTCTCTCTTCTAAAGTACAGTCATACCTCGGTTTAAGTACGCTTCGGTTTGACTACTTTCAGTTTAAGTACTCCGGAGCCCTGGAAGTGTTTACTTCCGGGTTCCGCCACGTGCGCATGCACAGAAGCGATCTGTGCGCTTTGCGCGTGCGCAGAAGTGCTCTATTGGCGCTTCATGCACGCGTGCTATCGCCGCTCGGATTAAGTACTTTTTGGAGTGCGAATGGCATCCCGGAACCAATTAAGTAGTTAACCTGAGGTACCACTGTATTTAGCACGTCAATGTGCAAGTACATAAATAGGCACCGCTACAATGGGAAGGTAAACGGCGTTTCCGTGCACTGCTCTGGTTCACCAGAAGCGGCTTTGTCATGCTGGCCACATGACCTGGAAGCTGTACGCCGGCTCCCTTGGCCAATAATGCCGCCGCCACCGCTGATCAGCTGAGAAGCGAGTACAGTACAGTACAGCGTACTGAGTGTTTGCGAGTGTGTGTGTGTGTGTGTGTGTGTGTGTGGAGGCAAGACGAATAGGAATAAATTCATTAAATTTCAATGCATTCCTATGAGAAACCGTGCCTCACAAGACGAAATTTTTGCAATACGAAATGACTCGCGGAACAAATTAATTTCGTCTTGCAAGGTACCACTGTACTTGTATACTGTGGAGTTATGAAAGAGCCACAGAATGGTAATCATTGAATACACTCTCTTTCCAAAGCCCTTGCAACCTCTATAAGGCAACTATGCCTGAAGACATAACTTTATCATGTCCAAAAATGGCACAGGAGCCATTTAGATGCACAACCTTTCTTTTGCTAGGAAACAAGCCTTTATCATGTATCGATTTGAGACCACAGACCAGGGGCAGTTACCTGTCCATGCTGATACCTGAGGATTCAAATTGGGATGGGGGATCTATTTATGATTCTTAGACCTGTAATTCTCTCCCTTGCCATACGCTGCCCATCATAAATACAAATATACGGCTTGCTCTAGAAATCAAGAGTTCGCTACTCATTGAAATGAGCACTGCCTTGTTTTTTTCTCTCTTTGAGGAGTAAAGGAAAACACAAACACTTTGCAAAATCTAGGCCATGGTTCACTTTGTCCTTCAAAAAAAAAAAAATGAGCAAAAGAAATGAACAATCCCAATCCCAAT
This sequence comes from Zootoca vivipara, assembly GCF_965207765.1. NCBI lineage: Eukaryota > Metazoa > Chordata > Lepidosauria > Squamata > Lacertidae > Zootoca > Zootoca vivipara. The sequence goes on along the minus strand of NC_142590.1, from coordinate 12,825,525 downwards.
AAAAAATATAAAGCTCAATTTCCACTACGCACACATTAGAAACCTTAAAGTTTCTGATATTTGCTTGGATTACAGCTGTACTACCAACTTAAATATGTTTTATACCAGCTGAATTATCATGGTTTGATCCAAAAATCAGAAAAATGTTTTGCTGTGTTTTTGTTATGTTGGAAGCCACCCAGAGTGGCTGGTGTAACCCAGTTAGATTATTTTGAATACTGTAGTTGGTTGCGATTGCTGAGAATTCTCTGCAGGAGACCCTTAGCTCCTCTTGTAGAGCTACACTTCTCAGAGTTCTGTGTGAAAAGAAAATGTCTATATAAATCAGCATAAGTGTTTGATGTGGATATGACCTTGGCTTTGTAGTATTGCTGCTTCTTGCCTTCTTTAGGATGTTGGCGTTTTCCCATGAAACTTCTTCAAGAATGTAAGGACTTTAGTTTCTACTTTTGCCCAGCTCACTGACATTATGATGGATGCAACTTGAATGTTCGCCGCAACAGATGGTCTTTCAAGTGTCTGGAAATATGCTTTTCTCATTCAGGTCATAAGGAATGAGTCCTGATAATGATTGATAAGTCTGCGTTAAAAGCCAATGAACAAGATATATAGCAAGGGAAGCACTTTCTTTGACATCCTTTCATAAATATTACTTTCGGTTCTTATCAAAATATTTTTAAATTATTCCAAGTTCAAGAATGCCCTGGGTAATAATTGGTAAGCGAGTCCAGAACTTGGCAAGAGAACTTAATGCGATTAGAGGATGCTTCGTGGACTCATTACATATTCTCATTAATACCTTCTAAATAATTGTTCTCTCAGACTACAAGTGGCAAACAATTACAGCTGCCTCTTTAATCAGCCCAGGAATTTTAACCAAAAGTGACAAGGCATTCACTTATAAGTTGCTTGTTCAAAATGGCCCCCGACAATTCCAGAGGTCTGACTATAAATCCACATACATGGGTGAGACGTGTATGACTATTTTGGGATGAAATAAAACAAAGATCTTCATCACTATACATGCTGAAGGGGAGGGAAGATTATTTCCTTTCTCAGCCTGATCACACGCTGAAGGCTCGTGAAACAGACATTGCTGAATAAATAATGACAGACCCGCTATTGGTTCTGTTCTGTTCTGTTCTAACATGTTCTGTTAAGAGTTTCCCATTTTTGTTAAAGCTCCAAAATGTCAGGATATTGTATATGTTAAGGGTCATGTTTAGACAATATGGATATGGTATCCTCTGCTGTGGCTACTTTACGCTTCATAACAACTGGATACCTATTGGTGGCATAGGGATGGACCTCAGTAAGTTGCAGATTTGAATCTTCCATGGAATAGAAACCTTTCTTCATGTGACCTTACCTCTCTTCATATGACCTTAAGATCACCCTCTCTGAGGCCCTTCTGCTTGTGCCTCCTCCACGAGAAGAGGTCTCTGGGAGACACCCCGTGACAAAATGGTCATTGTCCATTTTAAAGTTCTGCTTATATTTGCTATTAAAGGTTGGGAGTGATGGAGACTCAAAATGGCTGCTGAAAAACTACAAAGTTATTGCCTTTAATAAAGATCGTGGTTATAAATTAACAACAGCCAACCAGAATTATTAACCAATGCCTAACTGCCAACCTAACAAGTTGTGACGATTTGCTAAGCAGTAGGCAAAAACCAATGACAACAGCCAATCAGCCAAATGGCAAAATCCCTACTGGGCCCTTGCAAAGCAAGCGACCCCATGAAAGGCAAAGCAGTGTCAGGCTAAAAACCATTAGAAAAAAGGCGGTGGGCGGGAGGGAGATCCGAAGCACTTTGCAAAAGTGAAACTAACTGCTGGACGCTGAGGGTTTTAAGGGTCACTTCCTGTCAATCAAAATTTGCTGCATGCTTTTTACCCCAGCAACCCAGAAGGGTCCTACCACACACACTACGTCTCCTCCAACACCACCCCCCAACCCAGGAGATGTCTTTTAACGCTTCCGCAACCCGCACTCTCCCTGATTGGAGAACGCGCTTTGTTGTAATGGTGATGATTTCACTATAGAAATCCCATCAATGACATGATCTTTGTTTAGTAAAATAATTAGTCACAGAGTATAATCTGTTTTCTCTAATTTGCTAGCGTTCTTCACTAACGGTTAGAATTCAGGGGTAAGGAACCAAGACCCACCAATCTCAATCTTCCAGCATGGCCAGCATGGCCAATGGTCAGGTATGGTACATAGTGTATTTCAATGAAAACAGGAGAGCTATATGCTCCCCACCCTGGCAAAGTGAAAACAATCAGCTTCTGTGTGGTGTAGACAGTGGATTGAGTCATGTGGTTTTCTCACTGAAGTCAACAATAAACACCAGGTGTGAGTTAAATATATACATGAATCATCATTAATTTTAATAGTCCTGGCATAGACAATGTGAGTTTCATTCTAGCGTGAACTGCCTCTATTAAAACAGATGAAAGATGGTTTTCAACCTATTCATGTGGTTCAACATCATAGGTACAACATATTATAGCATCATCTGCTAGCAGCATATTTCAAAAAGTGAAAATCCAGATGCAACATAGGGTGGCCATACTTCAAAAAGTGTTAGCTTTCTGGGGGCAAAGTTGTTGAGCTGGGGGGCATTTTTGAGTGATTTTGAGCTATTTGGGGGGGGGGGGGGAATTGGCAGAAACGACACTGCCGACAAGGCTTTCCATACATTCCATGCCCTAGACACTGATTCTGACTACAGTATTCTGGGTATGTTCAGAAAATTCCGGACGTATGGCAACCCTATCACAACATTTATATACCATTTGATTGTATTAAAACTTCAAAGTGGTTTGTTGTTGCTTTCAGTCCACAAATTATGACTCCACAACCCCATATGCATTGTGCTTCCTTTGCACTGAAATGAACAGGGTCAAATAACGCAAAAATAATGTATTTACATAACTTACGTCATTCATTATGTCAGTTCAATCATATTTCTGGAACCAACAGTGAGATGAATAATGCAGGCATTGGCAGAAGATGAACTGCAACTGCAAAGAAATGGTGCTGCATGCAAAAATGACAGGGTTGACTGGAAAACAATGCCTTTGTACATCCCTACCTTACAACCCCCCCAAAAAAATTACTCTTAGCTGAGATGCAAAAGTGTTTCCTTTTTGCTTCACCAGAAGGATTTTGAAATTGCTTTCTACAACAGAAGCTTTTCAGTTATTTCATCCTTTGCTTAGTGCTCCAACATTAAAAGTACAATGCAGCAATTTAAAGATATCATTCAGTCTCCCTTCCTTGTGAATTTTCTGGCATAATATTTTGACAGGATCGTTATGAATAAGTAATGCTGAGTTTCAGATGCTTGCCTAATCAGGGAGCTAATCTATGCAGGTTTTTAACCAATGTAAATTCCCACATTTTTCTCATCCCCACTGAAGTACTAGGAGACATAAATGGGAATTATGAAGACTAGAAAAGCTAAGGGAGTCTAAGAAGACATCCCACAAATCTTTCCACAGATAATTTCCTTTCCACAGATAATTTCTACAACAAATTCCTCCCCCCCCCAACTATCCAGGGTATTATTTCATTAACAAGTGAGTATTACTAAGTGCTGTGGGCTTCTAGAAATACGATGTCATGTTGTTAACTTCCTATGGTTTTTAGCTTTCCACAAATTATTAGGTTGGAATTTATTTACTTACTCATTTCAGTTTATAGCCTCTGCTTTCCCTTGGGCACATGTAGACCACATAAGCGTAACATTGCAGGACCTTAAGTATCCTAAGCCTTATATGATTAGAAAAAGGTGCAGAAAGCAGGGACGTGCGAGCCAGCTCGATTACCCTCTCGAGTGTGCAGCCATGTTGCCACCCTCCAACTGTTGAAGGGAGCAAATGTCTCCACACAGAGCTTCCTGTGCTCATAGAGTCTCCTCATGCTATTGTGGATGATTGCAAGTCATACAGGGGCATACCTGCCAAGTTGCTGTCAGAGAAATAAGGGACCGGGCTGGAAATAGCAGACCAGAAGTAGCGCTGCCACCATTTTGGAACTGGGCGGAGCATGCTCAGAAGTGACTTTTGATGCTGCTTTGCCCAGTTCCAAAATGGCCACTGTGCCAGAATAAACCGGGGAAAAACAAAAAAAAAAATCCATTTTTTTCCAGCTAGGAACAGCTGGGAAAATGGGGATTTCCCGGGGAAAACGGGGAACTTGGCAGCTATGTACAGGGGCCCTATATGAGTTGAGCAGATCTTTGCCCTGCTGTGCACAGAGAACCATAGGGCAGGCCATAGGTGGGAATGGAGCTAGCACTTTCTTGTTGTTTAGTCGTTCAGTCATGTCCAACTCTTCATGACCCCATGGACCAGAGCACGCCAGGCACTCCTGTCTTCCAATGCCTCCCGCAGTTTGGTCAAACTCATGTTTGTTTGGGGCCCAGATCAAGGGAAGTAATAGTACTGTTCTATTCTGCCTTGGTCAGACCACACCTGGAATACAGTGTCCAGTTCTGGGTGGCACAGTTTAAGAAGGATATTGACAAGTTGGAACGTGTTCAGAGGAGGGCAACCAAGATGATCAAGGGTGTGGAAACCAAGCCCTATGAGGAATGGTTGAGGGCACAGGGAATGTTTAGGCTGGATAAGAGAAGACCGAGAGGTGATATGCTAGCTATGTCCAAATATCTTAAGGGCTATCACATAGAAGAGGGAACAAGCTTGTTTTCTCCTGCCCCAGAGGGCAGGGACCGAACCAATGGATTAAAGATGCAAACAAGGAGATTCCAACTAAACATCAAGAAGAGATTTCTGCCAGTAAGAGCTGTTTGCTAGTGGAAAGGGCTCCTAGGGAGGTTGTTGGCCTTCCTTCCTTGGAGGTTTTTAAGCAGAGGTTGGGTGGCTATCTGTCATGGATGCTTTAGATGAGATTCCTGCATTTCAGAGGACTGAACTAGATCACCCTCGGGGAACCTCCCAACTACACAATTCTATGATTCTATGACAGGCCACCTCTGTTCATAGCTGAGATGCAAGCCACAAGAACACCTGTCTGCTGACCTGCAACAGGACACAGGAAGCAATATAATATTTAGCCCTATTTAGTGCTAGCTCTTAATGAGGGTGAAAGAGGAGCATGCAAAATATGGTCTGAAGCTCAACATAAAAAAAAAAAAAACTAAGATCATGGCCACTGGTACCATCACCTCCTGGCAAATAGAAGGGGAAGAAATGGAGGCAGTGAGAGATTTTACTTTCTTGGGCTCCATGGTCACTGCAGATGGTGACAGCAGTCACGAAATAAAAAGATGCTTTTCTTGGGAGAAAAGCAATGACAAACGTAGACAGCATCTTAAAAAGCAGAGACATCACCTCGCCCACAAAGGTGAGCTTGGCCCAGTGAAGCACATGGTGGTGAGAACATCCAGTTGAGAGCAATAGTATGCTAATGCTCAGTACTCTGCTTTGCATAATGAAGGGGATTTTGGTGGTAATAAATAACTGAGGGGAGAAAACTTCTGGCATGGGGAGAGCAAATCTAAATACCAGTATATATTTCATTTAAAGGAAAGGAAGGAGTCTCAAAAGAGTCGAGTTAGGGTAACTTTAAATAATAGAACCATACTAGAACATTGGTATCTTTCAAAAGACAGAACAGCAACAGAGTCAAAGAAGGAGAGAAGGTCAGAACAACCTTAGATAACAGTATGAATACATATTCTCTAGTTACTGCACTGTTGAATTCTGACTTCTTCTTTTATTGACCAGAGAGCTGTTTGTGGAGGTGTGTTTGTATTTACTGTTACATCTTTTCAATCATCCAGAAGGTCTTTTTCTTAAAAGCCAAATGCCAGAAAACATCTTTTCTATAAACGCAAACCTGCCTACAATATGAAACTATGATATTACAGATTTGGACTCCTGGGGACTTTTCAGGATAGCCGATTGCTCTGTGGATAGAAAGCAAACAACTACATTTATTTATTTATTTACAATTTTCTATCTTCTTCTTTTTTCTGAGTCACCTAACTTTAAAGCCTCCATGCTCTAGTGATCATCTCTCAGTTTCTCTCCCCCATTCAGAAAGGGGAAAGCAATCACAATAGACATACCTTGCAGAACCTACCATAAAGAGTTTCGAGCAGAGCAATACAAGTGGAACAAAATAAAAAGTTCATGCTGAATAGCATTCAAATCATTGGTTAAGGCCAACTTCTATACTTTGGAAAAGCACTATATTTATTAGACTGGGGGTGAAGGTATACTATTTGGCCTCACAAAATTATCTCCTCCAAAGTTCTGTAGAAACTTGGTGCCGTCTAGTAATAATGGAGGGTGTCATGGACAGAATTTTGTATACAATATTAAATCTAGATAGAATTGTAAAAATTTGGACTATCCCTGACTGGCAGCAGCAAGCAAGTACATACAGTGGTCCCTTGACTTACGAAGTACTTGTCTTATGCAATTTCGAGTTATGAATGAAAAAAATGGTCGCACGCTGACATTTTTTTTGACATCTGAAAGGAAAACCGTTGCGGTTTAGATGGGGTTTTCTTGACTTACGAATTTTAGATGCGGTTTACTCAACTTATGAATTTTTCCGTTTCCAATGCATTCCTATGGGAACCCGCTTTTTTCGACTTACAAACTTTTCGACCTACGAATGTGCATTCGGAACGGATTAAATTCGTAAGTCGAGGGCCCACTGTATGACTCACACAATTCCTTTTGGAGGGACTCATGCCTTCAGATCCACCTTTTCACCCAGGCTAAATTGTTTTATGAGAGCAGCTGAAATAGAAATGCAAAGTTTTCTGCAAAAAAATATAGCTATTGCAGGGGTAGTTTTAACATTTTGGTGTATTTGTCAGTTTAATTATTATTATTTTTATAATAGTTGCTTTACTTTGAATATTGTACTTTGCCCTGTGATCCTGATTGGGGGGGGGGGAGGTTGAGGAGAACAACCGGAACAAGCAGATGCCTTAATCTGCCCCAGCTGCAACAAAACATGTCTCTCACCTTGGTCTCTACAGCCACAGCAAGTGCTGCAACCTTCCAGCAGTTTGATCTCCAAAGGTGCAGTCCTTCATTGTCTCCTGAGACTGATGGATGCCAACAATCCTGATGGGTGAAGGTTGGACTGGAAAATATCATAGATAAATAAAACAAACCTATATGTATTAAATAATTTTTATTGATTTTACAGAAAAAAGAAAACAACACTTTAAACACAACAAATACAAACAAAAATAACAAGAAAAAAACATTACAGAAATAACAATAAAAACACAAAAATCAAAATACAGTACTATAATTCTTTTCCTTTAACATTGTAAAAGGGGTCTTCCTCGAGTTCCCTCTATCTGCGGTTCATTTCTCATTCCTCTTTAGCAATTTCCAATTCATTATTTAAAACTCCTTCCAATTTCAAATCTCTCATACAACAATTTATTTAACATAATTCTCAAACCTGCAGTTTCTATAAACTTCTAAATCTAATCTCAATATACAATTTTACCATATTTTTTAAAATAAACTTTAAAATCTTTCCACTCTTCTTCTGTTGCTTCTTCTCCCCGGTCGTGTAGTCTCCCGGTCATCTCAGCCAGTTCCATGTACTCCATCATTATCATTTGCCAATCTTCCACTGTTGGTAATTCTTGAGTCCTCCAGCTCTTAGCTAATAATACTCTTGCCGCCGTTGTAGCATACAGAATTTTTTAAAAAACGTTTTTCTTTGGAATCTCTTTTCCAACTATACCCAATAGAAAGGATTCTGGTTTCTTAATAAATGTGTTTTTCAACACTCTCTTTAGTTCATTATAAATCTTCTCCCAGAAATCCCTTACTAGTGGGCAAGTCCACCAAAATAAAACAAACCTATAAACCAGAATATCTTCCAACCTGAAAAAATACTTCCTTTCCTACAAGTAAAGCGGTGGCCAAGGTTAATTTTGTAGAATTGCAAAGGAAATGAAATAGTTTCAGTGCCTGAATCTGGTCTGTAGGTCACTAGTTGACCACCTCTGATTGGCAGCAACTAGCAAGTAAATAGCTTACACTATAGATAGCTGATGTGGTGCCCACTAGCTGTTTCTTTCTATGGTTCCTATCAGCTCCAGCTGGAACAGACAATAGGGAGTTGTAGTCCACAGCTAGGGATGGATGGACCCATTATTGTCTAGTCTGCCACAGTTCTACATGGGGATAGGACTAAGTCCACCCTGTCCCATTTATTTGCAGATATCAGTGGGGAAATCCCTTTGTGTTTCACGCTTGTTTTATAAGGAGGTTTAATGTATTTTGTGCTTTAAGTCGCTTTGGGAGACCACTCATCCTCCAGCTGCTTGAGGCAGGAAAATGTCATCTCTCTAGAGGAACCTTTGAGTCACATGTCACTTGGAGTGGCTGTTTGCCTTCAGGCAAAGTACAGAAGAAAACCTAATTCCAAAAACAAAACCAAGCAACTAAAACACATAATTCAGTATTACATGCCAGACCACTCTCCACTCAGTCAGTTATCTTGTAATTTCCTCAATGGTAAATCTGCGTATCTGCCAGCACTGTGTGGGCCTTGGTAGTGTCCTAGGGCCCCTTCAGAAACTCCTTTCAGATGACTCCAATAGTCCCTTCCTGAGTGGCCACCAGGACACCACCAAGTGAGATGTTCTAAAGCAGGCATCCCCAAACTTCGGCCCTCCAGATGTTTTGGACTACAATTCCCATCTTCCCCGACCATTGGTCCTGTTAGCTAGGGATCATGGGAGTTGTAGGCCAAAACATCTGGAGGGCCGCAGTTTGGGGATGCCTGTTCTGAAGCTAACCCTTTTGCCTTTGGGAGGGTACTGGCTGATATAATCTGGACACTATAATTCTGTTGATACAGCCTAGAATATACTGCCTGTTTGCCGTAATAAATATTGGTTGATTGATTTATTGTTGCAGCACAGAATATCATTAGCCTTTTTTTTTTGCTGCTGCATCACATTGCTGACTTGTGTTAAGCTTGTGGTATACGAAAACCAGGGGCGGAGGAAGGGGTGTGTGGTGGGGGCAGGTCGTCCTGGGTGTCACCACTGAGGGGGGTGATAAAATGCCGGGCGGCACTCACAGCGGGGCCTGCAGCGCACCCGAGCCACACGTCTCTACTGGGAGTGACACAGTGGTTTGGGTGCCTGCGGGCTCTGCACTGCCCCAAACAGTCTACCTGCCGCCTCCCCCTCAGGCCTCCCCCTCAGCTGTAAGGCGGCTGAGTGGAAGGAGGCGGGCAGACTCCTCGGAGGCCCCATGGAACATCCTGCCCCGGCTTGCCCCAACCCGCAGGCTTTGCCCCTGGGCGCAGGGTGTGTGTGCTGCCCCAGGCACCCGATCGGCTTGCTCCGCCGCTGACTAAAACCCCTTGATTCTTATCAAGATAAACGATCCCCTTGTTGCTTTTTCCATGTTCTGTGAAATGAAATTGTCAGCAAGGCAATTGAGGAACTTCTTGGACCTTACATTCTTGGCAGAGTTTGAGTTCCAACCGATATCAGGGTAGTTGAAGTCACCATACTGTGTCTCTCATTTCTGAATGTTTGGTAATCTGCTCTAGGGAGCCACCATCTATATCTTCCATCTGGCTTGGAGGTATATAATACATATCCTTAGTAAGGTCATTTTTGTTTATCTCTCCTACAATTTTTACCCATATACTCTCCATCTGCCCTCTGTGCACCAGGTCATGGATCTCCTCACAAGTTCACACATCATTTACACATGATTCTACTCCTCCTCTCTTCCAAATCCCATCCAGATCTGCCCAGATAGGATCAGGTGAATCCTTTGGAGTCTGAGCTCTGTAGAATTCCTCTTGCTGCATCCATAGCACATGGAAGGCTACCCCTGTCTCACCAATACTTCTCCCTGAGATGCCTCAACAGATTTCATATATATGCCAGCAACTGAATGTAGTTGAACAATATATGCAAAACATGTGACTCTGGCCCCTGTAAAACTGTTGCTACTGAAAATTCTTCTTCATGAAAAGAAAAGAAAAATAGCAATCCGCAGAACCTTGCTGACATGGTTCTGCTTCTAATTTGATTATATAAAGTAGAAGTGGCATTTTCCTTGACGAAACTGACATCCGCAGAAAAGGACGGGCGAAGAGGTGCCAGGTAAATATAGCTGTTGACAGTCACTTTATTTTAAAAGTAGAACAGCTATGTCTGCTGCATGTTGCCTTTGAGATCTGCATGCTAATCTTTTCTGTAAGCCCTGTTCCGTGCCCAATAAGCACGGAACACCTTTGCCCAGTGGCGCTGTGGCCCATAGATTGAAGCAAAATGCTGAGCAAGGTTTTGCCCAGTATCTTCTCTGTATGATGGGCTCATGGGAAAAAGCTGCCCCATGAGCCCTTGCTGAAGAGGGGAGGGGAAGCCTATACAAGGCTGCTTCGCCTGGAGCTCACAGCAATTTTGCTTTACGAACTTCCTGCCCACCCACCCTTGAGTTGGAGCAGGCATGTCCAAAGTCTATTTTGGGGGCCTAATTCGGCCCCTGTGGCAGTTCATTCCCTGGGGTAAAATTCCAAAAAAGCTCAATAACTTTGGTCGGCCCTCATGCATGTTCACTTCATCAAATCTGGCCCTCTTTGAAAAAGGTTTAGGCACCCCTGAGCCTTCACTGAGCAATTTTGTGTCAATGGTTGACAGGGCCATAAAGGATTTTCTCTCTCTCAACCTTATTGGCACTTGCTTGGGGTTTTTTCCCCACCTTTCCCTCAGTGAAATTATGGCTTTCCCTTGTTAGGCAGAAAAACACTGTAGGAGGGCAGAAATGGCATTGATCAGGATCACCATAGTATAGGGGGCCCCATAAGAGGCCTGAGGGGAGGATTGACCACAGCAAACCCAAGCATGGGTTTGGTATCTGCCTGGTTGGAATCTGCACCCCGGTCCCCCAGTGAGACCCTGCTTGCTTGGCTTGTACCACAGCAAGGTTCAACACTGGCAGACTCCTGTCATACAGGTTTGGAGCGGTCCAAACACAGCGGAACCATTCCATCAACATGGGGCTTGTGGAATGATGAACTGATCCTGGGACCCAATGTCAATGCCCTGCCTGCTGCTGTCAATAAAGATTAGGCCTGATTTCATCCCATCACCGTTGTATAGTCTGGTTATTTTGCTTCTCTCATGGGTCACATAATGTGCCTGCCTGGGCAAATTGTAAATAAAGAGCCATGAAAAAAGATGCCAAGAGGCTGGCGTTAAGGATACAAGCCCGACTGAAAGCATTAAAAGGAGACCATAATATCCTATTAATGTGATGGCACCTGTAATGTTTTATTACTTTGTCCAATTCTCTGAGGACCTTGTATAAGCCTAAGCAGACACTTATTCAGTCTTTAGATTAATGGGATCTCTGGGACAAGTTTATGTACGGTAAGCAGGCATACTAATCATGGAGGGAGCATTTTTCAGTGTGTTAGCTCAATGTCAGATCAACCCACAAGCCATGAGAGGAAGTGAGTGCAGAGTGCAGAAAGTGAGGGGAGAATTAGGGGCAAGCTACAGGAAGATCCAGACATTCCCTGTGCTGCAAGGTGTGTACATGAGTGAATGCTTCATGTGCGTGGTAAAAACAAAGGGAAGGTAAAGTATCTTCACTTGGTGGTCATAGAAGAGGGGAATTGGCTGGGGTTTTACATTGGCTGGCCTTGGAGGGTGACTAATAGGGCCCAATAGGGCGATTGGCTTGCACTAGGCATTGTTGCTAGATATTCCTCAGGTGCTAGGCATGTTGGTGGCACCCTGGTCTACTCAGCCTCTGCTATGGAAGCATCAATCTCCATTCTGATCCATGTTTATAACATGCAGAGCTGTTTCCATTCTGTTGCAGTTCGACTTCTGACAAAAACTATGATGTTTGCCTCGCTGTTTTCATGGCAGAATTTAGTTTAATTAGTTGTGTATTTCACATCATTTCAACGCAAAGACCATTCATTTCAGTGCAAAGGAAACACAGTGGTAATGGAGTAGATTACCTATTGTTTGCAGACTGGAAACAAGACAACAGCAACAAATACTGATCATATTTGCTGGATTGATTTGTTCTGGGCATGGGATGAACGACATGAGTATTGGCAATTTCTGCTCCCATTGGAATTTTCTGACATACCTAGCCTCTGCTTACAATGTGCAGTAGGATTTCCATGTGCTTATAGGATTGCAACCTAACCACAATCCAGTGATTGTGTATGGCAGCGAGACCACATGGTGGAAGAGCCAGCAAAACCTGAGTCCTGCTGGTCTCATGCCAAGCACAGTAGAGTATGCCTGCTCCAGGCCTAGCATATACCGTGTTTCTCATATTATAAGACATGTCTTATATTTATTTTTTCCTCAAAAAAACATACTATGGCTTATTTTCAAGGGATGTCTTATTTTTTTCCTCCTCCTCCTGCCGCGGCCGGCATTGCTGCTGTGCCTATCACTATGTCTTATTTTCGGGGTATGGCTTATATTCCTTGAATGCTTAAAAATCCTGCTATGGCTTATTTTATGGGTATGTCTTAAAATATGAGAAACAGGGTACCTTCATTCTTGTTGGGGTGTGTGTAATATGTTTGAGTTCTGAGAAAAGAGTAAACCTGGTGGCTTTATTAAGTAACATTTGCAACAAATGCCGAAGCTCTCCAAGGCAGGCTCCACCATTCTGTGAACCCCTAATGTCTCTTGTAAGGAAATGTCTCCAAATCACTGCAATCCACTGGCACAAACTCTAGATGTAACATGACATCATCATGTCACATTGCATCATGGGTGCCAGTGAGCAACTATAATCTGGGGCCCAAGTTGGTGCCCCTGCTGTAATCAGTACAGTGTGTGCTGGGGTTAAAGGTAAAGGGTAAAGGGACCCCTGACCATTAGGTCCAGTCGTGACCGACTCTGGGGTTGCGACGCTCATCTCGCCTTATTGGCCGAGGGAGCCGGCGTATAGCTTCCAGGTCATGTGGCCAGCATGACAAAGCTGCTTCTGGCGAACCAGAGCAGCACACGGAAACGCCGTTTATCTTCCCGCTGTAGCCGTACCTATTTATCTACTTGCACTTTGATGTGGTTTTGAACTGCTAGGTTGGCAGGAGCAGGGACCGAGCAACGGGACCTCACCCTGTCGTGGGGATTCGAACCGCCGACCTTCTGATCAGCAAGCCCTAAGCTCTGTGGTTTAACCCGCGTCCCTCTGTGCTGGGGTTACTGGAGGCTATTGAATCATGTGGATCATAATCCTAATTTGATCCATGCCAAACTCTCCTCCAACACCCCCACCCCTGCTTTTCCTCCTTCCTGCTGCCAGACCACCAATAGTGGAGAAGGAATCGCCACAGGAGTTCTCTTGACTATAACAAACAGGTCTGCAGTATTCTATGACGACACATCCTCACAGAGAGCACAGGACTGCACCTTAAATGAACCCAAAACCTAGTTCTGAAAAATTAAAATTTCTATAATAAGGATAATAATTTATTATTTATACCCCGCCCATCTGGCTGGGTTTCCCCAGCCACTCTGGGCGGCTTCCAACAGAAAACTGAAATAAAATAATCAATTAAACATTAAAAGCCTCCCTAAACAGGGCTGCCTTCAGATGTCTTCTAAAAATCTGGTAGCTGTTTTTCTCTATGACATCTGATGGGAGGGAGTTACACAGGGCGGGCGCCACCACCGAGAAGGCCCTCTGCCTGGTTCTCTGCAACTTGGCTTCTCGCAACGAGGGAACTGCCAGAAGGCCCTCGGTGCTGGACCTCAGTGTCCGGGCAGAACGATGGGGTGGAGACGCTTCTTCAGGTATACTGGACCGAGCCTTCATGTTAATAAATACTAACAGTACCTGGAAGTACTGGAAGTTGTTTCAAAAGTGCATTCAAAACCTCTTTGAGCATCACACTTAAAATCAAGTGAACAGATGGAAGTATGAAAAATGAGCCTAACTCTGCAACCCCCACCCCAACTAAGCTAAAAAGTGGCCACAATTTACTGTAGCGTTATCTGCACTGGCATATACAAATTATCCGTCTTCCTGTGCTGCCCTGCTTCACACAACTGAGTCATGACAATTCTATACAGGGCAATTTGGCTCAGCCTTGCTCCTTAATCAAAATGTAAACGTTCTTAGCAGTGATCAGAACAACACTAGGCTTCTGCGGCAAAGCCAGCTTGGCATTTCAAAAAGAATTGGGAAGTGGGACAAAAGTGTGTTTGCGCATTTTTCTTCTCTGACAGTGAACTGCACGGTGCTTTTGTCTCAAAGTTCCTGAGGTGGCAGCTGAGTTTTATCCTTTGAATATCTTTGACTTCAGAGCAGACATCAGCTCTGCGTATAATGAAGTTTTATGGCTGGGAGGCAGAGTAACCCCGTGGAATATCTATGTCCTTAGGTTGTCCTACATAGAAGGAAAGCAAGCAATATATAATACTCTCTCATTCATTTCTGGAGCTGAATGCAGCCGGCTGGTTTCCTTCAGGGTTTAAAGGAGGGGAGGGGAACTTCCACTACCGAATGTAATGCTTTCAATTTATCTGTGTACAGATGGGTTTTGTGCTGTATAAATTTGATTTGGGTTGTGTAGATAACACACTCAAACGCTGGGGTTGGTAAGGGAATGTAGGGCTGCATTACAGACAAGGAGCTTGAAAAAGCCACCAATAATAATAATAATAATAATAATAATAATAATAATAATAATAATTTATTTATACCCGCCAATCTGGGTGAGTTTCCCCAGCCAACAACATTGCAAGCTGGTTCCTTTCAATCCTATGAAAAGGAGTTCAGTCCATGTGTGAGAGCAAGAGCAAGAGCATCACCCTAACCCTAACCCTAACCCTAACCCTAACCCTAACCCTAACCCTAACCCTAACCCTAACCCTAACCCTAACCACTGCAAGCGCCATCACTGGCTCATTCCCAGGACATTCTGGGATCAGATCAGAAGCCAGGATGGCTTCTGTAATTCCAGGAATGTTCTGGGGGGAAAGCGATGGTTGCGGGTTATGAAGCTAGCATGCTGGCGGCGACGGCGGCGGCGGCGGCGGACCTTTTAGCTAAGCTTTCTCTGAACTTTGCTGGCTTGTCACACACAGGGATGTGTCTTTTTTTATCACGCAAAAGCATGACAAACCTGCAGTTTCAAGTGATCCATTACCAGACGGTCTCAACTACATATGTTTATACATATGTGAATGAGTCTGAACATGTTAAGTTCTGTGATCTGCTCCTTTGGTTTTCTAGACCACTTGTCATGGTTTGTGCCTTTGCATGCTCAAAAGAGGTAAGAACTACGCCCCCCCCTCTAAAGATTAGAAAAATGGGAAAGAAGCAGAAATGAAGGCCGAAATCCATGTAGGTTATATTTTATCACTAAATTTCATGCATTTCCCCCATGTTGTTCCTTCTTTAGTCCTACGCACCACTTGACAGATGAAGTGGATCTATTCAAAGCTACAACACGAAAAGCGCTCTGCAGATTATGCCAAGGCTAAAGAAGCACACAAAACACATTTATTCAGCGTGAGAGAAAACCATCTCCTGATGGATATCACATAAAGAAAGGGATGCTCCAGAAGATGCTGTTATTCAAAGAGTAGCTCGGGAATGCAAAGTACGGCAGCCCAATCAGATTGTCCAAGAAGCCATTGCAATTCATAGCTGAATGAATGTGTTGCTGGCATAGATTGCTTGAACAGCACAGAAAGTCGCTGGAGGAAAGTTAGCCGCTCTTACAAAAAGGGGAATTAGTTTGCTCATGGCAAGATTGTTCAGGATCAACAGGAAGCCTATAATGAAGAGGAAAATTAAAATGAAGAGTCTAGACAGAAAATTATAGGAGAGGCTGAGTCAAGCTACCCCAGAAACAGCTGGCATCAGAGAAATATTTAAAATGGACTTGGCCTGCAGAAAATAGAACAGTGCTTGTATCTGCCTTAATGGTGTCATGAGCCGATCATTTCCCCCTACATAAGACTGCCCAGTCTTATGAAATTGAGTGATTATGGAAAGCCCACAGTTAAGTGGGTGGGAATCCCAGACTAGGATCCAAAGAGCTATTTTAGATGCACCTAAGGGCTTTCATATGCTCACTGGTTTTCACAATGTATATTTTCCCCACTTTGAATTGAACAGTTTATCCAATCTTTTTTTAAAAAAAGATGTTCGCCCTCTGCTGGTTGATAAAACACAAGCCAAAAGCTGCATCCTTTTGGCTTGTGCCCTAGGTTCCTGAATAAAGAATTGTTCACATTCCTCAGTAGCATGAACGAAATTAAAAGACGCCTGCTTCTTGGGAGAAAAGCAATGACAAACCTAGACAGCATCTTAAAAAGCAGAGACATCACCTTGCCTACAAAGGTCCGTATAGTTAAAGCTATGGTTTTCCCAGTAGTGATGCATGGAAGTGAGAGCTGGACCATAAAGAAGGCTGATCACCAAAGAATTGATGCTTTTGAATTATGGTGCTGGAGGAGGAGACTCTTGAGAGTCCCATGGACTGCAAGAAGATCAAACCTATCCATTCTTAAGGAAATCAGCCCTGAGTGTTCACTGGAAGGACAGGTCGTGAAGCTGAGGCTCCAATACTTTGGCCACCTCATGAGAAGAGAAGAATCCTTGGAAAAGACCCTGATGTTGGGAAAGATTGAGGGCACTAGGAGAAGGGGACGACAGAGGACGAGATGGTTGGACAGTGTTCTCGAAGCTACGAACATGAGTTTGACCAAACTGCGGGAGGCAGTGCAAGACAGGAGTGCCTGGCGTGCTATGGTCCATGGGGTCACAAAGAGTCGGACACGACTAAACGACTAAACGACTAAACAACAATGGCTACATTCAACAAAGAGATAGCTAACTCCATGTTCAGAGCCAATGGATAAAACAAACACCATTAGAAGTTCTTCTGGTTAAGTGTTCAATGGCTATTATATTTGTATAATAAAAAATCGCTTTTTGTTTTTAAAGAACAGCAAATGAGTTAAATAATGTATGGTGGAGCTGGAACAGAAAAAAATAGTGTTCATTCACGTAACAAAACAAAAAAAAGAGAGAGAGGAAGGAACATAAACCTAATAAGATGTACTCAGGCTTGCCAAATACATTTTGGTACGTGAGGCAAACCACAAAATCACATCTTGCTCTCCAGCAGTGAAGAACGGGTAAGTGAGGATCTACATCAGGGACAAGGCAGGAATAAAGATTTACATTGGCATCTCCTGCCACCAGAGATAGGCACCTCACATTGTCTCTTGGGTGGGCTGGCCCTCGGTGTACCTGACCGAAGACTCTTGAGTGTCCATAACAATCTAGACATTCTTGAAAATAGCATGCACAAATGCAGTGTAGTAGGGGAAAGTGCTTTGCAAAAATGTATATACTCATCTAAATTGCATACTAAAATGTGTTCATTAGAAGAAATATCCCAGGACATTCAATACAGGATCTCAAAGCAGCTGTCGTATTACAAAAGAATTTCAGAAATAGGCTTGAAAGAGAAGTTGCTGAATTACAACTTATTACTAAGCTGAAAACTATGGAGAGACCTGGTCTGAATAGAGATATTGGATTCTTGTCTCATTACATATGCTAAAGCTATTTTTGGTCATCTGCATACTCTTCCTTGCTTTTTCCTGTAGGACTAATTGCAGTCGTTAACAGTCGTCAACGGGTTTTATTACCATACCCATTGAGTCAATCACCCATCTCCTACTACCCCCCCCCTGAGAAAAACCCCACCTCCCACTATCTGTTTCAGTGTATCTGAAGAAGTGTGCATACCAAGAACAAACTTAGTTGGTCTCTAAGGTGCTACTGGACACTTTTTTTTATTCGTTAGAAGAAATGTTGGTGAGGGTTTTTTTAAAAATAAATAAATAAATAAAATAGAATCATAGAATCATAGGGTTGGAAGAGACCACAAGGGCCATCCAGTCCAACCCCCTGCCAAGCAGGAAACACCATCAAAGCATTCTTGACATATGCCTTTCAAGCCTCTGCTTAAAGACCTCCAAAGAAGGAGACTCCACCACACTCCTTGGTAGCAAATTCCACTGCCGAACAGCTCTTACTGTCAGGAAGTTCTTCCTAATGTTTAGGTGGAATCTTCTTTCTTGTAGTTTGAATCCATTGCTCCGTGTCTGCTTCTCTGGAGCAGCAGAAAACAGCCTTTCTCCCTCCTCTATATGACATCCTTTTATATATTTGAACATGGCTATCATATCACTCCTTAACCTTCTCTTCTTAAAATTTTATTTTTAAATAAATCACAATGTAGGAAGTGACGTAGAGAAGTAAGAATAAGAAAATGAGAAACTGAGAGAGCCAAAACTGATAGATCCCTTCCTGTGTATCCATGGCCCAGAAGAAGATGCATGATCAGCAATGGACTTTTAGGATCTCTTATCAGTGATAAGCTTCCCCACCCCACTGATCATCTGGTTGAATGGGGTAGGGGAAATAGAAATAATTGCAGGTACATTTGCAGCACTTAACCACACTCGGGAATGATTTTCTGCTCGTTCTCCAGCTGTGAAGCCATCCAACATGCTCAGGGGATCTAATTAGATTGCAAAGTTTGCTTTCCTGGTGGGCTTTAATAAGCACCGTTCATTCTAGAACTTTACCAACACATAGTCAAAGGCCTGCAACTGTGCAGGACGGATGCTGTGAGCGCGCAATGTGCCGTTTTGTCATATAATTGCACTTAACACTTCCATCATTACCAAGACACTGCTGGAACAAGAATGGCGGCCACAGTATTGGAGGCAATTGTTCCATTAATGCCAATATGTGGGGGTCAGAGGGATAATGAAGGGGCTAAAGGGCTAATGTTCAGGCTGAGTGCAAACACTAGTTTCATAGAAGTTATATGTAGGGAAGCTCTTTTGTGTTAACCATCTATTTATTATACTGCCACGGCTGACAGTTATTTCCACAAGAATTGCTCGTTTCATAAATCACTCAGTTAAAAAAAGATATTACGCTACAGTTATTTTGGGATACAGGGGGTGGTGTGTGTCTCTGGTTCCTGAAGCAGGGTAAAAACAAGCCCCTTCACTTTTTTTCTTAGCTAGTCTCTTTGCAAATTTCGGAATGCTACTCCTAATTCGTTTTGCATCAGGTCCCCATTCAGTCTCTATGGGCCATATTTTCTGAACATGTGAAGATTCATCACTGAATCATTTTCATTTTTTTTAAAAAATATTTTTTATTGGATTTTCAAATTATAACAACAAATTTTCCACAATACTTAATTAAGCAATTTATATATCCATATTTTCCCCCTATTTGGCTTCCCCCGTATTTCTGTATTGATTTATTAAACAAATTCTATACCCTGCTGATTTGACCTCTTATATAGTTGTGGCCCAGGTGGCGCTGTGGGTTAAACCACTGAGCCTAGGGCTTGCCGATCAGAAGGTCGGTGGTTTGAATCCCCGCAACGGGGTGAGCTCCCGTTACTCGGTCTCAGCTCCTGCCAACCTAGCAGTTCGAAAGCACATCAAAGTGCAAGTAGATAAATAGGTACCACTCCAGCGGGAATGCTGGCCTCATGACCTGGAAGCTGTACGCCGGCTCCCTCAGCCAATAGAGCGAGATGAGCACCGCAACCCCAGAGTTGGTCACGACTGGACCTAATGGTCAGGGGTCCCTTTACCTTTACCTTTTATCATAGTTTAAAGAGCAATTGCTGTTGCTTTCCCACTGAATACATAACTGAAAGTTACTGGTAGCTGAAAATTGACAGAAATCCCCAATCCTGCCTAAGAATTCAATAAAAAGAACAAAACCATCCATAATGAACAAGCTCCTCAAAAACACTGGCTTTACTTCATAAAGTGTACTTCTAAACCAGCAAAGTGCAATGGAAGATGCCTTAGTCTGCAGTCGGCCATTATATTATTGAAAATCCCTCAGATCCAGTAAGTAGCAACTAGATCGATTTGACAAATGCTTGAACAGATGGGGGGATGGAGGAAACTTTGGAGTTGCAAGTCTTTGCTCTGTGGGATCTTTTTGAAATGGATTATGTAGTATATATATTTAATCAGAAATGTAGCTCTAGAATATTCAAGTATTTTTGACATTGAAGAAGAGAAACAAGCTCTTCAAAATTTCCATGTTAAGGTACCATCTGCCCATTTCAGATATAGATTCAGATTCTGCTTCACAGTAACAGCAAAAGTGGTATTTTTATGTTTTATGAAGTACAAAAGAATGAATGGTGTGAAGAACCCATGAGTCTAATTTATTTAGCATTGAACTCTTTTAACAGAGTTGTAAAGCCCGTTATAACTTTTTTTCCCCTATTCTAGTTTACTAAAAGAGTTTGGGAAATCTGAAGCTGCAGGCAAATGCATTTGGAAGAACAACAGAAGGGCAAATTCATGCTTTCTCAACGAAATTGATATGACTATAACCCTTTTCATGTATTAGACTCTAGTTCCAAAAGCTCTACACCATGACAGCTTGTCAGAGAAGGGAATGATAGGCTATTTGACCCTGATAGAAATTGCAATCATACTATTAAATTGTCAGAGTAATCCTCTGTCAATTTGCCACCCACCATGTGTTATCAACCATCAGGAGCTCATACTCTTACAATTTTTGCCATCTACCTGGGACTGCCAAAACAGAGGGGATGATGACACATGGTTGATAGCCTGCATTTCATTTTGTAGATCACTAGTTATATAGATGTACAGAATAGTCAGAAAGCCAGCTGATCTCTAGGCTCCAGCAGCAGAGCAAAGTTTATCTGCACATATAATAAAAATGTAAATATGTCACCATGCTGCAATTCTCTTGGTCACAGATAGGTGGTGTTATGAATTACAGTGCTCTCAGAACTGGTCTCTTGGAACTATTGCAATAACATCAGCATGGGCGTACCCACCGCGGGGCAGGGGGGCAGCTGCCCCCCTAGAAGCAGGGCGGTGGGTACGCCCATGCTTTTCCCCACCCCGCCTTCTTCTCGGCGGAGCTTCTGAGGTGATGCCGCTTCACGGCACGATAGGAGATCGCCGCGGTCGGCAGGGACGTGGCTGAAAGCAAGCCCCCCCCCAGGAGCACGGCAGCAGCGGGCCTAACCGCAGAAGCGCGGTGGCACTTCAAAAGACCAGCAGCAGTGGAAACAGGCGTCCCCCATGCTAGGAGCTGCAGTGCGGGCTCGAACAAGGCTGCGTGCACCCACTCACAGCTGATTGGCGGGAAGTGCCCGCCCACGCACACACTGGAGGGAGTGCAGCAGCACGGCGGCAAGCCCAGTGGCCACGGAGGTGGCTGCCGGAGGTGAGGGGAGTGGAGCGAAGCGGAGCCTGGTAGCACGCGGAGCACACGAATGGCAGACGACCCTTGGCCAGAAAAGCGCTGCCGCTGCCGCCGCTCGCTTCCCGTCGAGTCGTTTGCTGGGCACACTCCTTCACTTTGCTTTTCAGTTTCTGTCGGCGCTGCTGCTGCTGTTTTCCTCGCTGTCCAGAGTTCAAGGTGGGGTAGGGGGTTCTGTAGCCCTGCCCACGTTCCCACTTCATGGCCCCTCCCCTCCCGTGCCTTGGCCCCGCCCCGAACGACCATGGCTTGCCCCCCCCTAGATTTGATCCTGAGTACGCCCCTGAGCATCAGGGTGCAAGCAGGAGAGGAGAGATGGATATGTGGGCAGGCAACCTGGCCAGATGAGTGAGTGGCCCAGGTGAGCTGTGGGGGGATTGAGGACATATCAGGGGAGCAGTGGTTTTGGTGAGTTCTAGGTAGAGGTCTGGTTTTGGCAAGATGTAAAGGGACAGGGTGCCCTTTGTAAAGGAGTAAAGGGGGGTTGACAAGCTGTGTGGAGACGGATGGTTTGGGCAATATGTAAAGGGAAGGTGACTTTGGCAAAGTGTAAAGGGAAGGAGTAAATCAGTTTGTTGGTGGGGTCTGGGGATAGGATGTCTCAGGTTCTGCATCCCTGAAAAAGGTCAGGTCAATAGAGTCACCAGGAAAAGACCAGGAAGTGTTTTCTTTGCATGTGTACTAGGGTTTATGGCAGAAAGCAAAATACTTTTTTCAAGGAGAAGAAAAAAAGAATTTGATGGCATTTCAGCACAGCAATAATATTTAGGGTGTGCACATAGCATTTCCAGGGAGGACTTGGAAAGACCTCTCTGTGAAACATGGACAAGATGCTGGTAGACAATACCTGGCTAGATGGGCCAATGGTCTAAGGAAGATTTCTGTGAGTGACATGGCAATATAGTAGTGCTGTCGACAATATAGTAGTCTTTCTCCTTTCCATCCACATTACTGGCTGTTCTTTGTGGGACAGGGGACCTTGAGTGCCATAGTACTGTATCTCATCACACACTGAGTATCCCCAGACATCATGGGGGGGAAGGAGGAAAAATGAAGATCAGGGTGGCTTTTTTGGCTGCTATGTCTACTTCCAGCCTAACTTTTCCTTTACTGACATTTACGCACTCGTTAGGTCACTTGTCTTAAGATGCTTATCTGTTTCACGGTGTGAGGTTGCAGTCTCTGAAATGTCTTGCTGCAGGCTGCCATTGCAGACTTCAGCAGGGATATACAATACAACGGCCTGATTGCCGTCAGCGAAACTACAAGATCTGAGGGCTGAAATAGAAAACAAGAATACCCCCCCACACACACACACGAATGCAATGATTAAAGGTGTATCAGTACAGTGAAGATTTTGAGAGGGGAGCTGAAAAGGTTAGGAGTTTTCATTCCCTGTTGGGATAGTTAAAATCGATACCTATGTTAATCAGGGATGAGATGATACTAGATATCGAAGGGTGGTGAAGCTAGATCCCTGTTTTCATTTAAAATAAATCAATGCATTTAGCATATGGGGGATTTGTGTTCTGGGAGGGCAAAGAGGCACTACTTTTTCACACCTGCTATATTGACACAGCGGGAACCTCAAAGAGACAGTGGCAAGGGAATGGGATATATTTCAAAGCAGCATCAATTAACTTTAATTGAGCTCTCCTAAGGCCTACAAGTTTACAGATAATTTTTCTTTCAGCTTCCTCACTAAGCATCTTTCTTGATACAACTTCTTACAAATTTCTACTTTCAGAAAAAAACCAGCTAAAGAGGAACAAGCAAAACGGTGATGACTTTCAGGAAGCTTTTGCTGCTCAGTCAGGGCTCTTCCAGGAAACAAACTTATGAGGCTCCATCCTGATTTGCCTGCACAAAGATTACACAGAGATTGGACTATGGGCCATATTCTGATAACCCAGTGTGCTAGTGGAAGCCAGCACAAGTTTGGAGGGTTGGAGAACCAACTGTGGCCACTTAAATTTGCTCTAGAGGATTGAGGAGGAGAGGGGAAGGAAGTCCCATTTTGCAAGTGTTTTTCTCTTCATCTGTGTAACAGTCCTTCACTTATTTGACGTTGGCTAGCAAGATAGCTATCAATGCAACCTGGTTGAATTATTCTATTTTGCTGAATTATCCATATTATTGATGAGAGACAGAATCTGATAGAACCCAGTATTACCCCTTCAGCGCTAATTCTCCACTAAGCATAAACCAGTAGTTATTTGCGTGAAATGGATGGTGGACAAGCTTATCATTATTATAATTTCCACCAACACAACAGAGTACAGACACTTGTTCCCTTTGTTCTTTGCCTTTAGACACATGTTGGCTGGTTTTCACAGAGCATTGTAACTACAGCTGATATTTAGCAATTAACAATGGCTGCAGTCACACAGCAGGTGCCACAACCCTGAAGATGGAAATGGAAATTATGTCTACTAGGGAGTCTTGTTTTCATCTTCCAAGGACAGGAAGAGATTGTATGTGGGATGCATTAGCATGGGAGAAAATATATGGTTTCGAGTTTTCTCCTCAAAGCTGAGTTATCAACGTCTCACTTTCCAGTCTTTTGCAGGAGTGGGGTGTGTGGCAGTGAAGAATAGTGGCTGCTGATACAATTAAAAAATGCAAAAAAGTGATAGATATGGGTGGAATAAAATCAGCATCAACGTGATGAATGATAACATGCCAGCAACACCTCCTGAGTGCATTTCAAATGGGCTGAAGACTATGTAATCTCTTAGACCAGGGGTCAGCAACCTTTTTTAGTCGTGGGTCGGTCCACCGTCCCTCAGACCATGTGGTGGGCCACATTTGCTTGACGAAGCCCCCAGAAATCCCAATAACTCACAACTGACACGATATTTTAGGTTTGGGTTTTTGGCATTATTTTGGCCAAAACTTTATTTAAAATACATATTAATTCTGAGTGTTGGCTTAGGCTTTGGTTAATCCATCTGTCCACTCTAAGGGACAGGACCATTTCCATCTGACCCCTGTTGGGTCAGAACCATTCCATCTGCCCTAGTTGGGCAGGACCAATTCCATCTGACCCCTTTGGGTCAGGACCAGCTCTGACTTACCTAATGGTAGGCAAGTCAAGTAAACACCCCATGGGATTGGAGGAACTGTTCTCAGGCACTCTCCTCCCCCAAGGAGTGTTCCCCAAGGCTCGGCTCTGTAATGGACGCACCATCCTGCCTATGGCAGGATGAATGGACTAGAGTCCCTGAGCCCCAGGATTCCTTTAATGGAATACTTCTATAAGGAGGAAGTAAGGGGGGGGTAGGCATTTTTATGCCATGCCCCTCCTATACCAATTTTAACCAAAGCCTAACGGCCAACCTAACAAGTTGTGACAAATTGCTTGTCAGTAGGCAAAAACCAAATGGCAACAGCCAATCAGCCAAGTGGCAAAATTCCTACTGGGCCCCTGAATACAGGTGACCCCCGCGAACGGGCAAGCAGTGTCGTCTAAGCCTAAAAGCAGCGGCGCTGGGTGGGAGATTCAAAGGCTTGCCGAGAGTGAGGGGGAAAGCGAAACCGACCAGGCGTTAAGTAAAATGCTGCTGTCAATCAAAATCAGAGGCACGCCCCATGACTCAGCCTAACTACAGCCCACCCCCCTCCCAGATTTCTTTTGAGCTCGTCCGCAACCCCCACTACCCTCTATGAGCGTAATGGGCTTTTCCATTACTTTCAATGGGAAAGTTCGCTTCAGGTTAAGTATGCTTCAGGTTAAGTACAGACTTCTGGAACCAACTGTGTACTTAAACCGAGGTAGCACTCTAAGGTCATGTACGTGTGCTGCCTGCTTACAACGTGGCAGAGCCACACTATACACAGTGTGTAGGTGGGACAACTGATTTGAACTGCACTGCTAGATACAAGTGCAGCCAGCTTTTGTGGCCTGCAAGTGGACCTGCCTAAAGACTGGTTCAGGCAGGCCCACTGATGTGGCATTAACCCACTCCTCTGGGCCTCTTATGGACCCATATGATTTTGAAATTATTTGGTAGACAATCCTGCAAGCACCCTGACGTCAGCTGACTGCAAGAGGAACTTGCCTCTCTCTCCCTTGGGTCCCTGACAGTCAAGCCGGGCCATCACCTTCAAAATTATAGGAGGTAGTCCTTACAAACTGAAAACAACCTCTCACATTTGAACACATAGCTTAGTTTTCTTATCATTCTGTGCCCACTTGCATAAGCTTTCATCTCGGCTTGATGCAGGACTGTAGCCACCATGAGCATTTTTTAAAATATTTACTATAATAATAATAATAATAATAATAATAATAATAATAAATTTTATTTATACCCTTCCCTTCCTGGCCGAGACCGGGCTCAGGGTGGCTAACACCAAATCTATAATATGTTAAAAACACAAAATCAAACAAATCAACGATCAATTCAAAATACAATTTGAGTCACATTTAAAATCAAAATAAAATTAAGTGGGAACCCACAAATCATAACCGTAGGGGTAAGGAATTAAAAGTTCACCAGGCCCGGCCACTCGTGCTGGTCCCATATGGGCCAATAGACAGAGCCAAGGAGGCCACTTACATACAGGGTCCCATAGAAAGAAGGGGGTCAGACTGGGCCCGGACGAAAGGCCTGGCAGAACAGCTCCGTCTTGCAGTCCCTGCAGAAAGATGTCAAATCCTGCAGGGCCCTGGTCTCTTGCGACAGAGCATTCCACCAGACTGGGGCCAGGGCTGAAAAGGCTATATATACCAGTAAGATTGCAAAATCGAGAAGACTTTGGTTCTGGCATCACTGTGGTTTACAGTGGCAGCGGAGGCAGCCCAGATGAAAGTTTTTAAACAATTCTTTTAATAATAATAATAATAATAATAATAATAATAATAATAATAATCCCTTCTGCAAATAGTTTCACATCTTAAAACAACGTGGAAAGAGGGGGTTGATGGAGACATCACTCAGAAGCAAGCTAACTTATTGATAGTCTATTTTAGAACTACAGAAGGTTTATAATCGGAGGGTGTGTTTGATCCATGATTTATCAGCTGTGGGAGCTGATGTATTAGAAGTGGCTTTTCTGGCAGTACAGATGTGCCTCTGCTCTGCAGCAGGATCAAAGACAAGGCACTCGCAATAACAGAGCAGGAGGAAAAGAGAAAGTGTTGGTTTCCCAGAGAGCTTTGAAAAAAAGGACACTGTGAAATACTTGTTCAGGTACACTTCAAATCAAGGAAGGGGCATGTTAGCAGAGGATTTCCAAACCCAGCACAAAGGTAAATTCAGTTCAAGGCAATATTGTCTCTTTCAGGTGTACCATTTTCTGTCCTCCTGGAGGAAATAACACAACCGCCAACCACCATTTGTTATCAACAACCAAGCTGGTTCCCCTTACATGGAAGATGCTCTCTCCCCTACTCAAACATATCTTTTCTGACACCAAAGCACCATTTTTGGGAGATGGGGCAACCAGAAGAGCCCACAGGATTCCAAAGGTAGCCAGCTTCCTCTAAGAACATATTGCTTGTCTCCTTATTTATTTATTTATTTTTTGATGGCTACAGCACAATGAACAGCACAATGAACAAATTTATAGGACTGAGAAAAAAATTAGCTGTTTTGTGTGAAGCCAATAGTGGGATTTTATGTGATGCATACTTCCTGAGAAGCCAGTGTATATCAAAGTCATTCACTTTAATAAACTGCAAGTACAAAATTAAGTGCCTGCAACCTTCAAAGGAGTTTGCTTATTTGTTCTTGATGGCCATCATTGCTCCTTGTTCTCATAATCTTTCTCCTTAGGGAGAAAATCAAAGACCATTTCCCCATCCATAGTAATATTCAAAAGAGGAACAAAAAATGTTGTATTAAAGAAAGCGCAACACAATAGTGTTGGTAATTGCTTGCTTGGCTTGCCAAACAACCATAAATCCAGTATGTCACCTCAAAGGGGCGTTTGCTACTTATCAGCAGTTGTTCAGTTAATTTATTGGCACAAAGGTAAGAAAGCTGTTCACACTGGTGTTTTATTTTACTTTTATATGAATCAAGCTTATGCTAAACTGGAAAAAAATGATAGACCAAATTATTGTTTATTAGTATAATTAAATACATTTTTAAAAAAATCTGAGTCATTGCATCACACAATCATGTAAACAGCCACTCAGTGAGTAACCTGAAGCAAGTAAGTCTTCAGCTAAGCATGAGAGAGTTTCACTCCTCTGAGGTATTTCTTTAGAGGGCACAGGGGCCCATGTTTTCCAGTGGATTCCAAACCCACTCCAGAAATTGTGGAATGCCTCCACAACAAGGCGAACTAGGCATTTTTCTCTCTTGTGACCATGAGCAGGGAGGCACACAAGGCAAGAATCAAGCACTACAAGGCCAGCACCACACTCCATTTAAGATGGAGGACAGCCACATGGATGGGAATGAAGCTTCACTCCCATTCAAAAGCAGCACTGTTACGCTCCCACTGCTAAAATGGCTACCTAGGGGGCTTGTAAGGAGGGCAGTGAATGGTGATATGGCTGAGTCAGGCCAGTGAGGGGCACTTAAAATCATAGAATCATAGAGTTGGAAGAGACCACAAGGGCCATCCAGTCATAGCTGCCAAGTGCCCAGCGGAGAAATCTGGGATTGGCAGTCGCACGACACCGGAAGTTGCATAGATGCAACTTCTGGTGTCGCTTTGCCCAGAAAATGGCCGGCGCCAGAAGTTGCGTCTACGCATGTCTGGAAGTGCGTAGACGCAACTTCCGGTGTCGGCAGCGGCCATTTTTGGTGCCCATAGATGGGCAAAGCGACACTGGAAGTTGCGTCTATGCACTTCTGGACATGCGTAGACACGACGTCCGGTGCCGGCGCTGGCCATTTTCTGGTGCCCATAGATGGGCAAAGCGGCACCAGAAAAATAGCCGCCGACAGGACCAAAAATAAGGGAAAATAACGGGAGAGGAGCTGGAACGGGAGGCCTCCGGGAAACGGTAAGTAAAAACGGGGGTTTCCAGGGAAATACGGGGTACTTGCAGCTATGCATCCAGTCCAACCCCCTGCCAAGCAGGAAACACCATCAAAGCATTCCTGACAGATGGCTGTCAAACTTCCGCTTAAAGACCTCCAAAGAAGGAGACTCCACCACACTCCTTAGGAGCAAATTCCACTGCCGAACAGCTCTTACTGTTCTTACTTCTGAGCCACTTGGGTCCTCAGACAGTTCCCACCCCGTCACCCGGTCTGGAGTCTTGCCGGAGAGATTTTTGACCTCCACCTGATAATCACTCCCTAAGACTGAACCCCTCAGATCCAGCAGGGAAAGCATAGCAACACAAGAAGCTGACTTATAAGAAGCCTGAGCATTTGTGTATATATCCCAGTGCTAGCCACTCCAACTGCCGCTCTCTTGGGACAGACGCTTTCCCATCACCCACTATGAGAGTCTTTCAACTGCAGCTGCAAGAGGCTGGGGTGGAAAAGGTGGGGAAATGAATGTGGATGAATAAATACATGGAATGGCAGTGAGATGGGATTCTGGATATTGAGGGTACTAGACTGAGGGAGTCTGGCTCAATGGCTGGTAAAACAGCTTGCCAAGAGAAGCAGGTTGGCCGCGATTAAAAGCGCAGCCTAAGAGATCAGCGGAAGAGGCGCCGGGGGGGGGGGGAGAACAAAGTCGGAGAAACACTGTATCACCGGCAAAAGAATAGCTGTAACAACTGCTTGTGTATAAGAGTTATTTTGGAAGAAAGTATCACAATCTAAGCGACAACAAGGTTTGACTGCTGTGCATCTAAGTATGTTTTAAAACGGAGACTGAGAGACTGCAAAATTGTTATACGACTCGGTCCGACTGTGATTTGCGGCTTGAGACGGTCTTTAAGAAGAAGGGGGAGGAAGAGCGAAAGAGAAAGGACTAAATAACATCTTGGTAGAGAGAGGGACGAGGCAAAGGGAAAGAGAGAAAGAAAGGAAAGAGGGAACAGGGGCTTGAAATTACTGAAATTACTGAAAGAAAATGGCGATTGCTCACTCTTGCTAAACTGTTAAAACAAACATTCTTTAAGGAAGTGGGCGAATTTAGAGGGAGAGATAGGAGCGACATCTAGCGGCTGACTGCCTTAATGACACCCCGCCCTCCCCCTATAAAGAGCTGGTGATTCTATGACTTCCAACTCTCTCTGATGAACACAACTGTATTTGGAACCCCCCACTTAGAGACTGAAACTTAATCATTTGGAATTTCTTACATTCTCAACTCTATGTTTAAGTCCCCAGTTCCAACTTTGGATATAATGATTGGTTAGAGCCCTTTAAAGGAGATTCCCATATAAGAAGGTGTGGGGCGCATAATAGGTGATTAAGGTGAACCTGGAGAACCAGTGGATACCTGTCTTGGACAAAAGAAGAGCTAGGAAGAAGTGCAAAACGATGGGATCAAAAACCAGAGCAGCAACGGTGACTTCAAAACGCCAGTCTCTTACGGGAGAAAATGATCCTCTAAGTGATGTCAAAGATCTGATCACCGAGATGAACAAAACTTTAATTACGGAAATAAATAAAACTCTAAACGATAAATTGGACTCTGTTGAGGCCAAGTTAGAGAATAATTCCAAAGTGATCTCAGAATTGACTGGCCAAATCAAGGAACTCTTTGGTAAAAATAAGGAGATGGAGAAAGCGGTAAAAGAGCTAAACACCAAGGTCAACAATCAAGAGGACAATATTGGTAAACTGACAACAGAGAGCAAAGACTTGAAAAGAATGCAAGAAAGGAATGATAAAGAGAGGAGAGAACTACTAAAGGCACAAGAGGAGCTGGCAGACCAACTGGCCTTAGTTGAAATGAGGCAGAAAGAATTAATTCTCCGCTTGAGAGGCGTCCCCGAAAGACAAGGTGAGAGGATCGACGAGAAGATATGTAAAGAACTGGCGGTATAGCTTGGTGTTAAAGAGGATGAGCTGACGTTAGACGTGGACAAAATATACCGAGTCAGAGGGGACAGATCTAAGAAATTTAAAGGACCCGGGGACTGTCTGATATTTTTAAACTCTGGTTTGCTAAAAGACAAAATCTTACAAAGAAAGAAACAGGAACCCCTGGTGATCGAAGGCAAGAGTATTGCCGTTTTCAAGGAGATCCCGAAACGGTTCAGACTTAAGAGACAAAAATATAAAAGACTGACAGATGCCCTAACAAGAAAGGGGATCTGGTATGTGTGGGAATTTCCTGAAGGTCTCACTTTCACATTTAAAGAAAGAAGAAAAACGATAAAGAGTGTTGAAGACGTGGAATCCTTTTTGGAGAGATCAGGGAGGGAACTGGTGGAAAGGGGAGAGGAGGAGGAGGAAGAGAGTTGAAATTGAAACAAGTTGCAAGGAAAAATCCACAATTTGTAATAGAGAGTGATTTCTATTAAGAGGGTGGGGATGAGGGGATTATAATTTTGAGTGCTAGAGATTTATGTAGTAAGTTTTCTTTACACCTCTTATTGAAATATTGAAATAATAAAGTTAATTATTTTGAAGAAAGAGAAGTAAGTTATTAGAGGAATATTTGAAAGCATACATAGATAGATATATATACAGATATATATAATAACAATAATACTAATAATACCAAAATAATTATGGAACTAAATATTGTGTCATGGAACATAAATGGATTGAATTGCAAGAGGAAAAGGAATAGGGTGGAACATGTATTAAAAAAAGGAGATTGGAATGTGATTTGTTTACAGGAAACACATGTGGTAAGAAAACATGAAAGGGTCTTAAAGAATGAACGATTGGGGAGGGAGCATGTATCGGCCGACAAGAAGAAGAAGAAAAGAGGAGTAGTAACATATGTAAAAGGGAATCTAAAATCAGAAAAGGTATTTCAGGATGAGGAAGGGAGGGTGGTAGGGGTAAGAATCTATACACCCAAAGGGAAAATAATAGTGATAAATATATACGCTCCTAATGGATGCAAATCTGGATTCTTCCATAAAATTGAACAAATATTAAGTGAGGTTATTGATGAGGATGAGATAATATTTGCGGGCGACTTTAATGGTGTTGTATTACCAAGCTTAGATAGATCGAGTGATACCAAGAAAGGAGGCAAATTACCGAAAGCTTTCTTTCAAATAATTGAGAACTATGAGTTAAAAGATATGTGGAGACTCCAACATCCAACGGAAAGGAAATATACATTTTTCTCTGAGGCAAAACAGTCAGCTTCCAGGATAGACATAATATGGGTCTCCACAGGTCTAACAACATTGATCAAAAAGTGTGAGATTATGGCTAAATCGGTAACCGACCATAACCCGATAATGGTAAAGATTAGGGAAGAGAGAAAAAGTATTAAAAGGTGGAGAATGGACGACAGATTATTGGAAGACGAGGTCTTTGTAGGGAAATTGAGGGAGTCGGTGAGGGAATTCTTTCAACTTAATGTATCGCCAGAGGTAAATTTAACATCTGTATGGGATGCCAGTAAGGCCTTTATTCGAGGGTTGTACATACAACAAAAAAGTAGATATAGGAGAGATAAGCAGGAAAGGATAGAAAAATTGAAATCAGAGATAGAATTAAAAGAAAAAGAATTGGGGAAAACCCCAAAAAATGTTAATATGAAGACACAAATGAAAGTATTACAGAATAATTTAAAACAATTAATGGATGAAGAAATAGAGAATAGAATTATATGGGCAAAACAAAGAACCTTTGAATTGGGAAGTAGATCCGGTAAACTATTGGCCTGGCAATTAAGGAAGAGACGGAGTCACCAACAAATTATTGCAATAAAAGATGGGGGGAAGCTTAAGATTAATCCAGATGAAATACAAGATGGTTTTGTGAAATATTACAGTAAATTGTATAAAGGAGAAAATATTAATAATAAGAAATTAGAAGAATATTTAGATAAATTCAATGGATTTGGCATTAATTTAGAAGAATTGGAGAATTTAAATAAACCAATTTCATATCAAGAAATAACAGATGAGATAAATAAACTCAAATTGGGGAAATCACCAGGCACGGATGGCCTAACAGGAAAACATTATAAAGTGTTACAAAACGAATTAAAAGAAGTGTACAAGGTAATGGTAGACGGAATTCTAGAGAGAAGAGAGCTTCCGAAATCGTGGCAAGATACATACATTACCCTGATACCTAAAGATATAGAGAGAAGAGAAGAAATAGGGAACTACAGGCCAATTTCATTATTAAATATTGATTATAAAGTATTTGCTGGAATTTTAGCCAATAGGATAAAATACTAAATAAAGTGATAGGCAAAGAACAACAAGGCTTTCTACCCCAAAGGAAGATGTCTAGTAATATTAGGATCCTTCTAGATATGTTTGAATATGTGGAATGGAATCCTAGCAAGAAAACAGCCTTTATATTCTTGGACGCCGAAAAGGCATTTGATAATTTGGCATGGGAATTTATGATAGGGGCGTTGAAGAAATTAGGAATTGAAGGAAGATTTATGGAGGGAATAAAGGCCATATATAGTAAACAGCTGGCGAGGTTGATCATTAATGGGGAGATAACAAAAGAATTTGAAATTTCTAAGGGAACGCGGCAGGGATGCCCACTGTCCCCACTATTATTCATATGGGCATTGGAATTCCTAATAAAAGATATCCAAATGGATAGGAACCTCAAGGGTATATCGGTTGGGAGAAGTGAGTTCAAATTGCGAGCTTTTGCCGACGATTTGATAATAATGTTGGAAGACCCTGTGGAGACTCTACCCAAATTGAAAGGTAAATTATTAGATTATGGCAAGGTAGCGGGATTAAAAGTGAATAATCAAAAAACGAAATTGATGATCAAAAATATAAGAAAGGAGGAAGAAAGGGAAATACAAAAGATTAGTGGGTGGGAAATAGTGAAGAAAATTAAATATTTGGGAATCACTATATCCAATAATAAAGCAGACTTATTTGACAACAATTATGACAAAATCTGGAAAAAAATAAAAGAGGATTTAGAGAATTGGAAGGGATTGAACCTAACATTCACAGGCAGGATTGCCGCAATTAAAATGATGGTCTTACCTAAACTGATTTTCTTATTTCAAATGTTGCCGATAAAATTAAAAAAAGAAACATTCGAAACATGGAAAAGAGATCTAAATAATTTTATTTGGCAAGGAAAAAAGGCAAGAATACAATATAGGTTGTTAACAGACGCAAAAGAAAGAGGAGGTTTGGGAGTCCCAAATCTGAGGTTGTATTATGCTGCATCCTGCTTGTGTTGGACGAAGGAATGGTTCCTGTTGGATGATCTGGAGTTACTGAAATTGGAAGGCTTTAGAAATATTGGAGGTTGGCACGCATACCTATTAAAAGAAAAGAAAGGTGAATATACATCCTTCAAAAATCATATATTTAAAAAACCCCTATTCGATATTTGGGAAGAATTTAGATGTCTATTAGAACCTAAAATACCATGGTGGGCTTCACCCATAGAAATGTCAGCAACAAGCAAGGAACCCAAAGGAAATAATTGGCCGACATATAAAGAATTGATCGAGAAAATAGATGACCAATATGAGCTAAAACCGTATAACCAAGTTGAACAATACTGTCAAAGTTGGTTACACTACCTTCAATTACAATCGATTTTCAAAGAACATAAAGTAATTGGATTTGAAGACAGGAGATCAAAATTACAAGAATTATTATTAGAAAATCAGGGGAGACCATTGGCGAAAATTTATAAATTTTTATTAGAGTGGGAAATGAAAGATGAGATGGTAAAAGATGTAATGGTAAAATGGGCAAAAGACATAGGGAGGGTAATTTATGTTAAACAGTGGGAGAAATTATGGAGTAAAGACATAAATTTCACAGCATGTATGACAATAAGGGAAAATATATGGAAAATGGTTTATAGGTATCACCTCACACCAGCAAAATTAGCTAAAATTTATAGAAACAACCAAGATAAATGTTGGAAATGTAAAGAAAAATTGGGCGACTTCTTTCATTGCTGGTGGAGTTGTGACAGGATTAGCTCATATTGGTCAAATATTTACGAGGAAATGAAAAAAATGCTTAGATTCACATTCGAGAAAAAACCTGAGATCTTGCTGCTGAGCATGGTACCAGAGGATATACCAAAGGACAGGAAGAATATACTCCTTTATGCGTGTGCGGCCGCTAGAATGCTGATCGCCCAAAATTGGAAAGGAGATAAGGTTCCAACTATTCAAGACTGGCATATAAAATTGATTGAATATATGACACTAGCAAAGTTAACCGCAACGATCAGAGGGATATCAAAACAAACAATCAAAGATGAGTGGAAATATGTAGATGAATATTTTTACAAACAAAAAATAAGCACAAAACTAGTGATATGTTTAGACTAAGAGATACAAGAGGATAGGAAATAAGGTGATGGGAAGAGAGAAAGTTAATCAATTTAAATTAAAAGGAGAAGCTTAGTAAAATTCAATTATGTGAGGGAACCGATGATAAGTGTTGGGAAGTCAAAACTCTACTTTACTATATTCTTTTCTTGCCTTCATTCTATCTATCTTCATCCTCCGTTTATCTTTCCCTCCCCTTCCCTCCCTCCCCTATCTACCTTACCTCCCCTGTCCCACCTTCTCTTACCATTGACCTACCTGGGTCCTGTTCTCTGCTCGCTCTTCCTTTGTTCACTCTTCCTTTACTCTTATTCTTTCTTTGTCCGGCTTGTCTGGTTTGCTATATCCTAGGTCCCCAGATCCGAGACGGGAAAGACCAAGTTTTGGATTAGTGGGATTTTATGGCCAATTTCAGAATGCTACGATTGGAAAAAGGTTGTTTATTTGTTATATGTATTTTTTGGTTTTGTAATTGGACCATATGTATTCTTTTTTATATATACGCATTTTCTTTGTAATTTTGGAATTGTGTAATTTTTAACAAGTAATAAAGGTTTTCTAAAAAAATAAATAAAAAAAAAAAGAGAAGCAGGTTGGCCTTGAACAAGAGGATTGTGATAGGGAGTGGTCCAAAAGAATGAGGGGAACAGAAGACCAAAGAAAAGGGATGGGAAGGGACAATTGGAAAGGAGAAGGGACAGACAGGACAAATGTACACAATTAAGAGCTTCTGAGGTAAGGAAGACAGCGAAAGTGAGGTTCAGGCATAGATCAAGGAGGAGGAGGAGGAGGAGGAGGAGGAGGAGGAGGAGGAGGAGGAGGAGGAGGAGGAGGGGACACCATGGCTTCTGAATACATCATGTCCCAAATTCAAAATATTTAAAGTACATTTGCACACAAAAGAAGCATAAATGGTTTTCTGCAAGGCCCAACTACCTTTGAGACACCTGGTTTGCCTAATCATATATTGAATGGATTACCAAGACACCCACATTACAGAGCAATAAGGAACAGGCTAGCATTTTGAGTGAGACCAGTTAAGATATTTTAGTGCCTGGACTTTAATGTCCATGGTTAGTTAACAATGATTTATTCCATAAAGTAATTAGAAACAATGAATTATTGAGCTGTGTAAGTGAACTTTGATTTCTTCATAATGTGATCATGGTTAACCTAAAGAATATAGTCACTTTTCAGTTTCTTCACAATATTCCATTTGATTTAAAGACTGGGGAATAAAGCTGAATAAAATTGTGTGAAGATTTGGCTCAATTTGAAACAACCTTGGTGTTTATGATTTTTTTTAATCATTCAGGAAAAAAATGTGTCTGTTTTCTAAGAGTTCTCTCCCACCTTGTAATGTTTTTTTTTAATTAAATAAAGAAATAATATTATATACCAC
Source organism: Zootoca vivipara (assembly GCF_965207765.1). Taxonomy (NCBI): domain Eukaryota; kingdom Metazoa; phylum Chordata; class Lepidosauria; order Squamata; family Lacertidae; genus Zootoca; species Zootoca vivipara. The sequence continues at coordinate 12,789,413 of NC_142590.1, read as the reverse complement.
CCTTCCTCTCAAAAGAGCCCCAGTTGGTGTGGTCTTTTCAGTTTTGCTTCTGCTTTTGTTTATTTGTTTTTAAAGACCTCAATTTTCAGTGTTTTAAAAACTACCACTCACAGACCAGTGTCATTGTAAGGAATCTTGAACCCAGGGCCTTACATCTTTCCCTCACGAATCAGTGTTAACAATGTGTTAGAAGCCTTTTATTTTCCCAGTAGTTCATGTCACTCTAGAACAGGCATGCCCAAACTGCGGCCCTCCAGATGTCTTGGCCTACAACTCCCATGATCCCTAGCTAACAGGACCAGTGGTTGGGGAAGATGGGAATTGTAGTCCAAAACATCTGGAGGACCGAAGTTTGGGGATGCCTGCTCTAGAATAGATGCTGGCATTGCGGCTACTTTTTCAGCTGCCATTTTTACTGCAAATCAATGGCTGCTGCCAATTTCTCAGTTGTCAAAAGACTGCCTTCTCAGTCACTCTGTTCAATGCTGAATTTTGTGTGGATCTAACCACTTGCTTCCCATCACAGGGTGCACTAGGTAGATGTTTATTTGACACTGCCTGGTATACTCTATGGTCATAGATCACAATCTTCTTACTCTCCAACTCACTGAGCAATAACCATTTTAAGAGCAGGAGAAATAGAAAGGTGGGGCGGGAGAGCAAAAAAGAAAGGTAGGCAGAGGAAGAAAAATAGACAAGTATGTAGAGGAGGAGAAAAGGAGACACTTGTATTAAGGATATTGAAGCTTGGGGGATGTGGACTATATTATTATTATTATTAGGCAAAAAAGTCCTGCATTTCAAGAGTTGGAATAGATCACTCTTGTAGTCCCTTCCAACTCAACTATTCTATGATTCTAGTCATCATTAATTTCAGTGGGTCTACTCTGAGTAACATTTAGCTGAATAAAAAGGTAAAGGACCCCTGACAGTTAAATCCAGTGGCGAACGACTCTGGGGTTGTGGCGCTCACCTCGCTTTACTGGCCGAGGGAGCCAGCGTTTGTCCGCAGACTTTTTTTCCGGGTCATATGGCCAGCATGACTAAGCTGCTTCTGGTGAAAAACCAGAGCAGCACACAGAAACGCCGTTTACCTTCCCGCCGGAGCAGTACCTATTCATCTACTTGCCCTTTGATGTGCTTTCGAACTGCTAAGTTGGCAGGAGCTGGGACCGAACAATGGGAGCTGACCCCGTAACGGGCATTCGAACCGCCAACCTTCTGATCGGCAAGCCCTAGGCTCTGTGGTTTAGACCACCCCATCAAACCACAATACAGATTCAAATTACCAAGGCAACAGTATGAGCAATTGTTTAAGACAGAAGACACAATATAAAACTTGGCATTTTGGAAAGGAAAGCTTGTATGACTTAAAAAGGGAGATGAAAAACCAGCCAATCAAAATGGGCAAAATGGGGAAGCAAGTGTGTTGTCCACATTATAAAGCTCCTGGGACAACAGTGAGATGGGGTCCAAAAGGCATTGGGCTCCAAGAATTTCAGCCAGCCGAAAACCTGCAAGGCTCTTTCCCCTTCGTTCTGCTTCCCTCTTTGCTCCACCAAGACATTTTCAGTCCATCTACTGCAATAAGGAACCACTGCAGGATTAGCCTTGTCCCGTTGTTGGGAATGTGTGTGCTCTTTAAAACATTCAGTACAGGAGTTGTGGAAGACAGAGATTGATTAACCAAGGATTGGGTTCTTTAACAGATGACAAAGAGAGCTAAGGAAAGAACTCTTTATCCACGTTGGCAACAACCTTTTCTGCAGCTTTGGCACTCGGAAAGCCAAAGAGACGTTAATGGATGCACAATGTTTAAAAGGCTCCTGGAAACAGCAAAGGTCAAAACGGTTTGCTGTTCTGGAGCCAAATGACAGCAAATTCTTGAAAATATAGCTTATTACAAAAATACATACAAATATGTTTAGTGTTGTTAAGTAAGGCAAGAGCCAAGGAATAGATGAATGTGATAAAAAAAAGAACCATGGGCGTAGGCAGGGGGGGCAGGAGGGGGCAATTGCCCCCCCAGAAGCAGGGCCACTGGCCAGCCTGCCCCACTGCCCGCCCGGTGCCGTCTCCCTTCTCCCTGGCTGGCTGTGGGGCGGGCGGAGGGAAAGCCAGGCAACCGCTTTGCACGGCTCTGGGGCTTTCCCTCCACCTGCCCCAGCGATTGCAGAGGGGGAGGAGGGGATCGGAGCAGCCCGATTTCGGGCTGATCCTGGCTCCCCCTTGTCCGTTCCTATCGCGGAGGGGGAGGAGGGAGTCGGAGCAGCCCGATTTCGGGCTGATCCTGGCTCCCCCTCGTCCCTTCCTATCGCGGAGGGGGAGGAGGGAGTCGGAGCAGCCCGATTTCGGGCTGATCCTGGCTCCCCCTCATCCCTTCCTATCGCGGAGGGGGAGGAGGGAGTCGGAGCAGCCCGATTTCGGGCTGCTCCGATGTGGCCCCGCCCCCGCCCCTTGGCCCCGCCCCTTGCCCCCGCCCCTTGCCCCCCTGATTTTCATCCTGGCTACGCCCCTGAAAAGAACCCCAAAGAAAGCCAGAGGAACTCATTGTAACATAGACATGAATTCATAGACTTATCCACATTGCGAATATCAGTTCTAAATCAGTTTAACTGTCTTGATTCTGCCAAGGAATCTTGGGGTTGTAGTTTGATGAGGCTGAAAACTCATTGATTAGGGGAGATTTGGGAGGCCTGTCCCCAGGGAGAAATTCTATCTTGTTCCCTGTTGCAAAATGTTTGTGGAGGTGTTGTAGCTTATTTATGGCAGTCAGACTAGCAGATAGTTTACGGGTCCTGTGGTTGGCCCTGTATCACCGTTTCTGTCCACCCTCTACCCCAAAATGCCCTTCCCATAAAATTAGTTGCTGGCTAGGGATTTAGCAGAATCAGTGGGAGGAATTCAGCCCAGCACTAAGGGGATCAGTCCAATCTTTTACATTAATAGAATCGTAGACTTGGAAGGGAGCACAAGGATCTTCACCCAACGTGGGGCTTGAACTCACAGGCTTGAGATTAAGAGTCGCATGCTCTACCAACTTAGCTATTATGTATGTAATATTCCCATTCCCATACAAAGGATTAATACCCGAGGTCTGCCATGTAACATATTGCTGAAGGACTTAACACAGGGGTACCAAATATGTAACCTTCCAAATGTTGTTGGATTCCAGTGCCCATTTTTCCTGGCTGACTTTGGCTGATTGGAGTTTTAGTCCAATAAAACCAGCAGGGTACCATGTTTAATTCATCTGCTCTCTGATACTGGATATTCATTTCATCCGCAAGAGCCCACTCTGCCTGTTTTTAAAATGCCAAGAAGGTGCTTGTCATCTAAGGTTAGAAAGATATGCTAAAACAAAAATTAGAATTGTCCTACCGTCTGTTATCAGCCTCGCCAGCATGTGAAATGGTAGGCTGTGCACAGGGGATGTTGAAGGAATCAATTGAAAATACACTATCAAGAGGCTTTCCTTTCATTTGACCCCCATCACAGCACAGATTCTTGCTATGAATAATTTTTGCCTTAGATCTTTATGACAAGTGTTCGTTTCCTAAACAGGCACACATTATATGTAAATAGATCTGTAAATTGCCTTGCAATGTGCATTATTTGCATATTCATTGATGTATAATTGCCGCTGTCCTGACAGGTGCCTCATTGCTTCTTCTTTTTTTCTGAAGTGTGGTTTGTTTAAGTAGTTTGTTGTTAGATTTTAAAGAGGTATGAACACATTGTCACAGGTTGGATCCCGGGCCAGCTGCATATTCCTGCATTGCAGGGGGTTGGACAAGATAAACATTGGGGTCCCTTCCAACTCTAAAATTATATGATTCTATGTCAGTAAAAGCAAGTTCAGCCATCTCCAGCAAAATATCCAATTTTTCAAGCTAGCTCAAATTGTATGCTGCAGTTAGGAGAGACAATGGACTTTTTCCAAAACGAAAAAGGGAGAAAGGCTTCATTAACTTGCACAATTTGCTGCCATAATTTGTGCCAATCCTACTGGTTTAGTTGACTTTAAGAAAGGAAAGGGATAAAACTACCGTGTTTTCCCTCAAAAACACACACGGTGGCTTATTTTCAGGGGGTGTCTTGTTTTTTTGTTAAGTATGGTACAGTTTAACCTACAAGGTTAAACTGCCTATCACTATGGCTTATTTTGGGGGTATGGCTTATTTTTTGGAGAAACACGGTATCAATAGCTGTTAGCCACTGGCAACAGAAATGTGGACTAGTTGGCTACCCTCAATTTAGTAAAGTAAAAAGAAACAAAACAAAACATTACAATTGGTTCACTGTTACTGCATTATATGGCGTGCACACATACATATATCCAGATATTTTTTCATATTTTAAAAGAATATGAATCTTTGTTTTTAACACATTGTATCTTAATATTCATAACCCCTGAATACCATGAAATGTTCAATAAAACTCAACTGCTTCATTTGGTATTCTGCGGCCAGCCTTTGGGACTTCCGAGAACTCAGATCAAACACATGTTTGTCAATAAGGCCTCATGAATTTTTCACAAAATAGATGTAGCTTGTTCTTAATATGTCAGTCTAATTCCTGTTGTGTATTTTTTTAAAAACCCAGATACAATATTGTTGGACCTAAACGTATCTGAATGGAAAAGGAATGCAAATTTTGTATTGCATTGCACGTCTGGTAAAAAACAACAACAACAACCCTGAGAGGAATATTGAGAAGGGAGGAGAGTGAAACTAAAATGGAAATAGGGAAGAGAGGAGATATACCCCCTTTTATACGTTAGTGGTGTAGGCAGCTGCCCTCCACTCCAAAAATGTGTGAGTCATAATTTCTGCAATATTGCCTTCATGTGCCAGAGCCCCATGGAAGTGCTGGTATGTTTCTCCCCTCCTTAGATTACACTTGTCCCCTAAAAAAAATCCCACCCCAAACTTTTACAAACAGACACAATGGCTTTGTCTACAGTGGTCCTCCGAAGTCCATGAAAGTGGCCTGTCCATTTCAATACACGCGACAAAAAGCTTCTGGTGCAGCTATAGTCCTTTTCTCTGGAAAATGGTGGACTGGAGCATACTATTCCCACTGAAATAATCAGGATTGACGTTCACGTAAGGACTAACATGCCCTACTGATTTCAATGGGAATTGGTTCAACCAGCATGAACTGTGTACAAGTCATACATTTAAAGGACCCCCCCCAAAGAATTATGGGAATTTTAGGAATTGTGCCAGAAATTGCAGCTTTGTAAGGGGTAAGCAACAGTTCTTAGGATGTCCTTTAAATGTATGATGTGTAGTCTTCGGCCCACCGCCTTGAAATCATAATAGAGGTGGCATATAAAATAATCACCTTGCCGACAAAGGTCCGTATAGTTAAAGCTATGGTTTTCCCGGTAGTGATGTATGGAAGTGAGAGCTGGACCATAAAGAAGGCTGATCTCCAAAGAATTGATGCTTTTGAATTATGGTGCTGGAGGAGACTCTTGAGAGTCCCATGGACTGCAAGAAGATCAAACCTATCCATTCTGAAGGAAATCAGCCCTGTGTGCTCACTGGAAGGACAGATTGTGAAGCTGAGGCTCCAGTACTTTGGCCACCTCATGAGAAGAGAAGACTCCCTGGAAAAGACCCTGATGTTGGGAAAGATGGAGGGCACTAGGAGAAGGGGACGACAGAGGACAAGATGGTTGGACAGTGTTCTCGAAGCTACGAACATGAGTTTGACCAAACTGCAGGAGGCAGTGCAAGACAGGAGTGCCTGGCGTGCTATGGTCCATGGGGTCACAAAGAGTCGGACACAACTAAACGACTAAACAACAACAACAAATAAAATAATTAATTCAATAAAATAAATATTATCCATTAATTGTGGCTTTTGTTGTATCCTTTCCAGGAACAAAAGAAAACACTATACTAGGGGAATAATTTCATACTACAAAAAAACCCAACAATGCCTACCTATTAAGATCACTTTCTCCTTGCACAGATTTTGAAATATTTCCAAAACCCTTATCTCTGATCTGGGGACAAGTGTGACTAGGTGAGAAGGAGGCTTTTTGTTCTCCTACATACAAGCTGGAGGCTTAAAGCTGTGCTGTCTTCAAAAGGAAAACAAAGACTAGTGTCTGGCAGGCTATTTGCCTTCCAAAGTTGGAAATAACACAATCATAGCTTCAGAAATAGCTTGGGAAAGGCCGGGGCCATGTTATTTCTTGATAATATAAGATCGGGGCCTGACATTTCTCGGAGATTTTTGAGAGAGCAAGGAGTCCAAAGGGGGCTGGAAATAGGCTGGCTTCAAAAGGGGGGGGGGTGCAGAGGGGAAAAGAAGAAGAAGAAGGAAGTATTCAAAGGAAATAGAATTGACAGATGGGTGGCAATGGTGCTGGAGGGAAAGAGATATTTTTAAAGGGGGAAAAAATGAAAGAATGTTATCATGTTATCATTATCCCAATCACTTGTGCAACAGCTACAAAAAGGACGCCCCATATTGTAAGCTGTATGGTGAAGGGAACAGAAAATTGCTTTACCTGAACCTAAGGCATTTGGGAAGTTTGTGGCCAAAGCCGGTGTTTTTCTTACTTAAACAACTGAAACACTGAAGACCTAAATATTATATGCACAACCCAATCCTAAGCATGGGGACTTGGAATTAATTTCCGCACTAGTTTACTCCCAGTATTGCAGCTTTTACTCTCATGAAAGTGGTGGTGTTTTCTGAATTTTTCATTGTGCGAACTCCACTACAGTATGATATGCATAAATGGACTGGTGCTTTACCCAAAATTTCCATTTATTGTACAGTCTTTTCTCTCTCTCCATGTGCTTGGTCAGCAGAGACACTTTGGACGTTATAGCTGAAACAGTACCGAACATGAGGAAAATGATGAAAAATCCAAAAGGAAGCCTGTCAGTCACCCAGGAAATGTGTAATGTAGGGTAAATAATTTATGGCAAGACAAGGATGTTCTAAACATAAAAATTTAAACTGTAGCTTAGAAGCCCTAGCTCAGTGGTAGAGCTTGTGCTTTGAATTCATCAAGATGTCAGACGAAATCCCTTGCATCTCTTATTTGGGAGTTTCTCTTGTGAGGGAAAAGCTTGTCATAAAATGGACCCACCAGAGTCTGCTCTACCACTGCAGGGAATTTTGGGACAGTCTTCCACTTGACAAGAGACTCAGGAAAGTAGGAGTCAGTAGCCTGCTGAAATCGGCCCCCTTGACAACGATGGACACTGGCAATTGTACAGTCATACCTCAGTTTAAGTACGCCTCGGTTTGAGTACTTTCAGTTTAAGTACTCTGTGGACCTGTCTGGAACGGATTAATCCACTTTCCATTACTTTTAATGGGAAAATTCGCTTCAGGTTAAGTACGCTTCAGGTTAAGTACGCTTCAGGTTAAGTATGGACTTCCGGAACCAATTACACTAATACCTCAGGTTAAGGCAGCCCTGTTTAGGGAAGCTTTTAATCTTTAAGAAATTAGTGTATTTTAATATTTCTGTTGTAAGCCGCCCAGAGTGGCTGGGGAAACCCAGCCAGATGGGTGGGGTATAAATAAATTATTATTATTATTATTATTATTATTATTATTATTATTATTATTATTCAGGTTGAGTACTCCGTGGACCCGTCTGGAACGGATTAATCCACTTTCCATTACTTTCAATGGGAAAGTTCGCTTCAGGTTAAGTATGCTTCAGGTTAAGTACAGACTTCCAGAACCAATTGTGTTTGTAAACCAAGGTACCACTGTACAGCTTTGGCATCCCCTGGATTGGCCATAACATTGACAACATTATCAAGGATGTACAAGCATTAGGACCTACTTGGTCTGCATCAACCACGAACAAATCAGAAGCACAGCACTCAAAGTCTCAGCAGCAGATGCAACCCCTTCACGCCGACACTGGGTTCAAAAACACTACAAATGGGTGGGCACATTAGGGCTCCAGGGTGTGTGATGTGGTGGTGTAGCTGCCCCTCCACATTTAATGCAATGTGCAGAGGACATTCAAGTGACTGCCCCTCCCCTTCACAATCCATTCTTTGGGGCTTGAGGTGTGTAAGGGAAGTCGCTGTAATCAGACTGAGTCTCTTTTGAGCAGCCCACATTAGGGAGAGGCAGATCACTTCTCTTTAAGCAGAGGTCATAGAAGTCAGTACATTGGACAGCTCCTGGTGAGCCCTCCTGGCTGGAGCTCTTCCTTTTATGGTAGTTATAAAGCAGGCACCCCAAACTCGGCCCTCCAGATATTTTGGGACTACAATTCCCATCATCCCTGACCACTGGTCCTGTTAGCTAGGGATGCTGGGAGTTGTAGTCCCAAAACATCTGGAAAACTGAGTTTGGGGGTGCCTGTTATAAACGGATTCTGTTTCAGCAGAGAGCTGATGGCATCTGAAGCTTTGCTTACCTAAAAGGACAGAGTCAAAGCTGGCCTCTCCTACTTGGAGATGCTTGCTGTGCTTATTACACCAGGCATCCCCAGACTTCGGCCCTCCAGATGTTTTGGACTACAATTCCCATCATCCCTGACCACTGGTCCTGTTAGCTAGGGATCATGGGAGTTGTAGGCCAAAACATCTGGAGGGCCGCAGTTTGGGGATGCCTGTATTACATAGTCCTTGTCTGATTTTGTATATGTTGACTTCTGCAAGGTTGGGAATGTGCTGTTGAGGAGTTCTGTTTGAGAACAAAGGTCATATCCCCTGGCAGGAAGAGCTTGGGAGAAATTATTGAAGGTTGTCCTTTATATAATTCTCTGCTTAGTCTGTTCCAGGATATTGCACATCCCCAGAGTCAGGAACCTAGTGTCACATTGGGCATTCAAGGGAAACCCAGCCAGATTTTTTTTTTGGGGGGGGGTTATAAATATATTACTACTACTACTACTACTACTACTACTACTACTACTACTATAGCAGCTACCAAAGCGACCCAATGACTACAGACTGGCAGTAGCCCTACAGCTTCTAAGGATCTTGCTTTCGGACTACTTAATGGCCTTCAGTCACTTGAATTCTACATACAATAGGTTTATAGAAAAGCAAATGACACATACTGCAGAATCACATATTAAATGTGCACAAATTCAGGTAAAGTTGGGGATTACAGGAGCAGATAGTCTGACTGGGTGAAGGAATTCTCCATCAGAACAGAGGGAGCCAAGACCTTTCAGGCATTCCAGGTAATGAAATCTGAAGGTTTTTTTTGGGGGGGGGGGTTGCAAGAAGGTTAAGGGTAAAATTGTAGTGGGAGAACCTGCATAGCCAACACAGTTAAGTACTGGGAAGATAGGGATGAAGTTTGCAGGAGAAGATGTGTGAGGAGTCCCCCATGGTCCCTGGGAAACCAGGTAAGGTGTTGTCAGTTGGAAGACAGGATTAAACACTTCATCTCCTTCCCCGAGTCTGGGATAATAATAATAATAATAATAATAATAATAATAATAATAATAATAATAATAATAATAATAATTTATTATTATTTATACCCCGCTCATCTGGCCGGGTTCCCCCAGCCACTCTGGGCAGCTTCCAACCAAATATTAAAATACAGAAATCAATCAAACATTAAAAGCTTCCCTAAACAGGGGTGGTTTTGGAACACAGAAAAGTGCTATGTAGCAGATCAGACAAGTTGCCCATCTAGACAAATATTGTCTACTCTGACCCTCAGTGGCTTTTCAGGGTCTCTAGCAAAGGTTTTTCCCCATTACTTTCTATCTGATTATCTTTTCTAAAAGCTGGAGATATCAAGGGTCGAACCTGCGGCTTTCTGCATGAAAAACATGCTTTCTGCCCCTCAGTGGTGTGTTCTCTCCCCCCCCTCTCTCTCTGTGTGTTTTTTCCCCATGAGTTCTGCACATTCTATATTCACTGATTTCCAGACACAGATATCGCTAGGGGTGGGTGGGTTGCCATGTGCTTATTGGCTCCCAAAGCCATGAATTTGGCAGAGCAGGAATCTACCCCCCTATACATAAATCACACTTCTTTTTCCCTTTCATTTATATCTTGCAGCATGTCTCCATTTTGCAACATGTCACACAGGAGGGAGGGGAAGCACTCCAAGGTCGTGGCACTCAGCAGTGAGCTGGAGCAAGGGCTACAGAGGAAACAGATGGTAGTCCATCATATATGAGTTACTTTCAAGGTCCCGGTTTATAAAAACACAGCTCTGTGCAGGCTGCTGGCTGTTGTGGAGTCTCTGCACTGTCAATGATTTTAAGATACGAGCAGCATCTGAGCAGCCGCTGTGCCCCAGGGGGCACTGCTGTGCTGCATTTAACATAAGCTTCAAGGCTGCGGCAGCTCCCTCCTGTTTTCAAGCTTGGGCACACTGAGTCAAAATAAGTCAGGGCTTACTTTTCTAAAGAACTTCTGGGCAGCTCAAAACTCCAACTGTTTTTTTTTCCGAAAAACTGATTATTAAAGACCACTGGAAAAACAGTTGTTTGAACTTATGCAGCTGATATATGCTATACACCCATCAATTAAAGCATTTTTTGGTTGCTTGCTCATCTGCTTTTAAACTGATTAATCAGCTCCGTGTGTGTGTGTGTGTGTGTGTGTGTGTGTGTGTACTTTTTACAAAAACCTCAGTATAAAAGTGCCTGCTGGAAGGATGTGTGTCATAGCTCAGGACAACCTGTTGTCTTTTGAACCTACTGAAGTCCATCTTTTCATCAGACCTTTTAAGGGGAGTTTGATATCCCACTCTGGATCTGTGCTGGAGCAATTTTAAACTTTTTTTCATATAAGGAATTGTTAATAAATGCTTGTAGAGTTTTATATATGGAACTGTTTTTACTGGGGTGGGGGTGAGGTTTAATAGAAAAAAAGGTGCCAGTTCACACCATGAAGTAGCAATCGTACGGGCCACACTTTTAATATTTTTTAGGGGAGTTGCCAGTATTGCATACTCTTGAGTACCCCCAGAAAAAACTGTATTGTGGTTGTGACTATTTTAAAATTGTGTTTTTTGCTGTTCTTTGGGACACTGGCAGAAGGCAGGTAAAAAAAAAACCCCACAAACAAACAAACTTTTTTTATGATTCAGTAAGCAAAGCTACAATTCACTGTTGTAAGCAAATGAAATCTTTAATATTTTCTCACTCATTTCTTTTGATGACAACATAGCAAAAGCAGAATAGCCTTAATAAACAAACATGACAATAATAATAATAATAATAATAATAATAATAATAATAATAATAATAAAACTGCCCCCTCCTGATCTTCAGGGAAGAAGTAAAATTTCTGTGTGATGGTCACTGATGATTATTTTTGACTTATCTTGAGAGATTTCCCCATGTCCATCATCTTCCTCTCTAAGGTACCTTCAGCCACTTCCTTTCACTGGCCAGCTCTGGCACCCATCAAGTACCACCAGACTCCTCCTCTAAAGATCCCAGGCTCCACTCTTGTATCACCGGATCTGAATCTCAGGAAACCTTGACAGTCCTACCTCCAGCCCATCCCCACAAATAAGTCTCAAAACCATTGTTTTTTTTACATAGGCTGCCTTATGTTGCCAGTGAAAATTCAACCCAATCTAAACTGCAGATTTTAATTTTAGAAATCCCGAGGCACATGAAGATTCATCGTCATCCTAATCTCTCTCTCTCTCTCTCTCTCTCTCTCTCTCTCTCTCTCTCTCTCTCTCTCTCTCTCTCTTTCAATTCCCCAAAGTGTAGCGCTTACTCAAGGTTGAGCATTGTCCCCTATTTAATTTCGCCGTGACTTAATTTTCCACAACTCTTCTATAACTCTTCACATAGGACCTTGTGCCCAACTACCCAGAACCATTTCCCCCCTTGGCCATCCTCAGATTCTGTTGCTCCCTCTCTGTTTACTCTTTGCTAGATCATTAGCAAGCACATTAAGCGAAGACCTTGGGAAAAAGCCTGCTGCTTCCTTTGCTCCAGAAACCACTTGGCTTAACATAGGGATTAATCTGGTGTTCCACATCTCACTTTCTATATCATCAGACAGTAAAATAAAAATAAATAAATAAATAAATAAAAATGGGGTGGGGGTGAGTTGCTGATAACTACCAGCCAGTTACCATGGCAACCCATCAGGGAAATATTCTTATCCAAAGAGTTCTGTAAATCTAGACTAGAAGCGCAGTGCAATATTTTTTTCACCTAGTCTCCTGCAAATAATTGGCTCCTAATGCCATAATATAATTCTTCATTGTATCATATTAAAAGTAGTGGGTTCTAATTTTCATGTTTTATACTTCTCATATTTATTAAATATTTAAATACATATTTTGTATTTTATTCCCTTACCTTAATAACATGGTTATTACCTTAGTAATATTTTGCTTACTGAGAAAGTAAAGGCAACATTATCACATAATAGTGATCAACCTGAAGCACCATAACTTCACTGTGATCAGAGTTAGGTTGGCTATTCCCTTTTTCAGCCCCCTCTTTCAAGTTACAGATCTGCACAAACCTACCTGGGAATAGGTTCTGTAAGGGGGAGGGATTATAGAGAACCATCCCCCCTCATCAGAAGCAGCCCATATCAAAGCAGTCATGAGAGCAAGGGGTCTGAAGGGGTGAGCCAGGAAACGGAGAGGGAGTGCCAGGGCTCTGGCAACATCAAAGAGCCCCTACTCCATAGGCAGGAAGAGAGGGAGGCGGAAAGAGTGGACAGGAATAGGGCAGACAGAAGACCCTACCCCACCCCCCACCCTGACGCCGGAATTGAGAAGGAGGAGGAAAGGGAGGCGCTTCTCAGTTACGAGGCTTTAATGCTGGTCGAAAACATGAAAGAGTTTAGTGCAGGAATCTGACTTGAGTGGGTAGACATGAAATGAGCATTCTGTTACACTGTAAATAATGTGCACCAATAAAAACGTCTGAAAGACAAGCATGTGTACAGCCGTTACTCAAGAGTAGTCACTACAACCCTGACAGGTTCCATTGAGTGCAATGGAATTTTTAATTCTGAATGGATACATCTAGGGCTGTGCTGTTAATCAATGCCTTATTCTGTTTGGGTCTGGATTTATTGTGTATTATGCTTGTCATAGCCTTTATTGGCATAAGTTTAAAATCATAAAATCATACCAAGTCATCCAAATACATTAATAATCCAAACATGTATTACATATAAAAGACAAGATAGCCACCGTTGAATAAATCAGGTAACTTTGGACTTTAAAAATCTTGGCTATTTGTATTTTATGCAAATCACTATTTGTTGGGGAATCACAAGTGCATAGCGTGGGTTGTGTGTGGAGACCCTTTAACCTGGCCTAGAAATAAATTCAGACAGGACTCAAATTTTGGTTTGTCTTTTTTGGCAGAATTTAGGCCACAACTTTATTGATTGCAATCAAATGAATGGTTGCATAGGCTCTGGTTCGGCTAGCTTCCTGCACCCTTGCAGGCAGCGCTGACTCTGGGCAGCAAGCATAAGTCAGACTTGGGTGAACACCTGGGACAGAGGCAGGCAGGGGTGCCTGCCAGGCCTTCCCCAGATGAGCCCTGAACTCAGGCTCAGGGCACAATCCCACATGGGGAAGACCAAACATGAGTCCGTGGATTCCTTCTTAAAGGAATACCCAATGAATACCCAATGCCACCCCTTATCAACAAGAACCAGAGCCGATCCGCAACCTTACAAGTTGTGACGATTTGCTATGCGGCAGGCGAAACCCAAGTGGCACCAGCCAATCAGCCAAATGGGGAATATTCATGCCATGCCCCTGTCCCAAAGACAGGCAACACATGACGGCACAACAAGGTCAAACGCAAGCCCTAAACATAGAGAGAGGTGGGCGGGTGTTCCAGTGCACTGAGACCTGAAAGAGAAGCTCAGGGTCGCGTGCAGCAGTTAAGTAGTGATCCCTCTAACTATTTTGATTGGCATCTCCACAGCCCAATTGCACCCTGTTAGTGGGACCACCAATAGGGTGTTGTGGCCGCTCCAATGATCCCACCCCAACACCAGGCCTGATTGCCGGGTTCGCCAGAAGCGGCTTTGTCATGCTGGCCACATGACCTGGAAGCTGTACGCTGGCTCCCTTGGCCAATAATGCGAGATGAGCGTGAAACCCCAGAGTCGGTCACGACTGGACCTAATGGTCAGGGGTCCCTTTACCTTTACCTTTATCTCCTAGCCCTACCTAGAGATGCTGGGGATTGAAAATGGGAACTTGTGGGTTTAAAGCAGGGGCTGTACCACTGAGTTCTGGCCCTTCCCCCAAATGCCCAAGATTGTCCCTATTTTCATTTGTGCAATATTGGAAGGCATTGTTTGATCTATGTGTCCGCGCAGGTACACCCAAGGTGCCTTTAAATCAGGCTTAGGCAAACTCGGCCCTTTGGGACTACAACTCCCATCATCCCTTACCACTGGTCCTGTTAGCTAGGAATGACTGGAGTTGTAGTCCCCAAACATCTGGAGGGCCGAGTTTGCCTATACCTGCTTCAAATCCACCTGCTGCAGCTGCAGCAAAAGAACGATAAGGTGGCTGCTTCTCTCCTCTCCCTACCGCCAACTGCACTGATTGGATTTCCAAGCTAGCTGTTTGAGCTGACACCTAGTGCAAGGGGTATGCGCCCTTACAAGTGGAAAGCAAACAAATCCCTAGCTTTGTAAAAGACTTCATAAGGTCTGCTCACCGTATTAGAATACACAATGTTTTCGGGATGTCAGATTAGCTGCCGTTGGCTTCAGCCAAGTGCATTTCTGCTGCTGGCTCCTGGCACCCTGCCACAACTGACTTGCTTTTCATTCATCAAGTCGCACAGCACAGCACTCTCACTAGGCAACAGCTCCCCGCTCCTGACAAAATCTCTTTATCACAGAACTGGGTGCCTTTCAAAGGGTTTATCATGGTGAAAGGGGTCTGCAATACAAAAGTGTGGAGAACGAGGGGGACCAAAGCTATTTATCAGCATGGCAAGTAGACTGTTAGGAAATGATATGTTTCCTTCTATGTAACTGAAGTTTATCACCACTTGATTTTTTTTTATTTTTTACTTTGACGTGCATTTATCCTATGATTTGGGGGTGACAGACACAGGTTATTGCATCTGCTCTATTCTATTCAATAAACCTTTTGAGGATTTCTAATTAAAGTTGCCGGATACAATGTGCTGTGATTTAACAAGCAACTCCTCCCCACCCTCATCCTCATTTAAAAAATAAAATAAAATAAAATCTATGTGTTGCACTTTGGAAATCTCATTAGGAGAGGAAATACAACTTTCAGGCACAAATTGAGGAAAAAAGAAAGAAAACAGATTTTAAATAATTGACAATATAATCCTATACATGTCACCTTATAAGAAACCCCCAGTGCGTCGAATGGGACTTACTGCCAGGTAAACCAGTTTAGGATTGCAACCTTACAGAGCAATCCTATAGGGTGCATTATGCCCAGCGTGCTCTGCTTCATGGGGTCACGAAGAGTCAGACACGACTAAATGACTAAACAACAACAAAGCCTGCTGTGTTTTTGTCCCTATGTGTTCAGCTCAGGAGCAGAGGAGTAAACCCATAAATGGTTCACCAGGTGAAGCAGAGCCACACTGCTAGCTTCCTGGCAAGTAAAGGTAAAGCGGCCTCTGACCATCAGGTCCAGTCGTGTCCGACTCTGGGGTTGCGGTGCTCATCTCGCTCTATAGGCCGAGAGAGCCGGCGTTTGTCCGCAGACAGCTTCCGGGTCATGTGGCCAGCATGACAAAGCCGCTTCTGGCAAACCAGAGCAGCACACGGAAACGCCGTTTACCTTCCCACTATTTGTCTACTTGCACTTTGATGTGCTTTCGAACTGCTACCGTAGGTGGGCAGGAGCTGGGACCGAGCAACGAGAGCTCACCCCGTCGCAGGGATTCGAACCGCCGACCTTCTGATCAGCAAACCCTAGACTCTGTGGTTTAACCCACAGCGCCACCTGTGTCCCTAGGGCTAGGAGATACTCCCAAATAAAAACATGGAGAGGTGCTGCCAATAAGTGTAGACAATGCTGATACGGATTGACTCATATTTGGAGTATGAACCAGATATAAGAATCTACTTGAAAGGAAAACACCACTATGGTCATCCCCCTAGATGCCTGCGCTCAAAAAGAAGGAGATAAATATGAAGGAGAATAAGGGAACTTTAAGTTACATTGAAAGTAGGTATAAACTAAAAAAAAAAAAAACCTAGAAGAAATTCAAGACCTGGTAGAAAGTTGGTTTCAGTATCAATGAGTTATTTAAGAAGGATGTATTAAATGGTTTTATGGAGCAAAGACCTGATTTTGAAAGGAGGCTGCTTGAGAGTAATAGAAAACCAATTTCTAAAATGTTCAAAATGTTATTAGATTGGGATACTGAAGATGAAATGGTTAAGGCACAGTGTTCTCCTAAAGTAGTTGAATTTTCTCTCTCTCCCCATTCTGCCAATTGTTGAAAGGATTCATCAGTATTTGAAAACATTCTTCAGTGTTCTGCTGTGTGATTTTTCCAGCTTGGTTGGGGATGTTTTTCTCCTGCACTGTAGCCTGGTTTGCAACCTTGGCTTAGTTTGTGAGTGTATGTGGGTCACCTAGAGAGGAAATCACAACCACTCTGCTCATCCTCTACAGCTCATGCTCAGTCAGGAAGGACCTTAACCATGAGTCTTGGTTCAGACAACACACTAAGCCAAACTTTAGGAGTCTCCTAACAGTTCCCAGCACCCTTAACAAACAATACCACCCAGAGTTCTTTGTGGGAAGCCATCACACACACACACACACACACACACACACACACACACACTTGTCTTTTTCTGCCTTCCAATTCCATTTTCCATGGTGTTTTAATTCCCCCCTCTGCTGCACAACACCTTCTATTTCTTATACTGTACCATCACTTCAGTACTGTATTCTCTAATTTCTTCTGTTGCTCATATTCCGAATCCTGCTTGTGAGTTCATCAAGCTATAATATTTCCCCAAATAGTCCAAGAAGGGCTTCCAATCTCCCACAAAGCAATCATCATTAGAGTCTCTCATTCTGGCTATTTCTGTATAGTCCATCACCTTATGTATCCATTCTTCTTTGGTGGGAACTTCTTCCTTCCCTTTTGTGTGTGTAAAGAATCCTAGTGAGTTACCGGTAATTCTTTTTGTGTGTGTGTGAAAAATCATGTAAAGGGGCAAAACCATCTAAAAGTGAGCCCATTTTAGACCAGCCCTAAATAAGTTTACCCACAGATACCGTATTCTTTTAATGGATCGGTTTGTTTATGAGTCTAGAAGAGGAAACGAAAGTTGTTGCCAAATGATCTTAGCTTTTCAAATTCATTCCAAGTTATTATTTCTTTTTAAAAAGCTATTAGCAAATTAGTTCTTAGCAAATCAGCAGTTGGTCTCCCGGCTTCTATTAAAAGTAATAAACAGGTGAACAAACAACTGCTGTGCTGACATCAGCAGTGGAGGAGCTCTTAACTCTCTCTCGTAATAAGGCCATTTCCAGCTCTGATTTTGCCTCTCTCTGTTATAAAACTCTATTATGTTTTGATTGTTGTTTGCTTCCCTTGGACAGACATAACTGTTAATGTTACAGCACTGTCTGTCCTAAGCAATCCCGCAATGAAATAGTATTGCTTAGCTTGGAACATTTTATTTGCAATTGTCTGTAAGCACTTGCTGCTTCTGCGATCGTGCAGAACCCCCACCCCCAAAAAAGCATTGTGCATCAGCAAAATGTTAATCAGATTCAACAACCCCCCTCTTGTCCCCGTGAACTGTATGCAACCGTCTTTCAATTTTAGAATGTTACAAACTTCCTTCTTTTAAAGGTGTCTGCAACAGGGTTACAAATGCAGGCTTTGATCCAAAATAACACAGAGAAAGTGACTATGGCAGTATTTTCAGAAGAAGAAGAAGAAGAAGAAGAAGAAGAAGAAGAAGAAGAAGAAGAAGAAGAAGAAGAAGAAGAAGAAGAAGAAGATAATATTTGAATCAGGTGTTTGGTGAAGAGTGGGGAACATGGAGACTGAGTGAATAGTTGATCCCTGGGAATTCAGTTTTTTAAAAAAATAAATGGGCTGCTCACTCACAGCCCTGCTTGTGGAATCAGGGTGGGGAATCACCAGTGCAGCATCTATTTACATGCACAATTGCCCATGCAACTAGGAATGCAGAGGGAGAAATCTGCTTCCACCCAAGTATCGTCCCCAATCGGGAGAAGGCAGTAGTGTGTGATGACTCAATTCCGTCAGACATCTGCAACATTTTGCCTCTTGATGATTTATTCCCTTTATTTATTTTATTTCTCATCCTCCCGATCAGGGATGGGCTACAAGAAATCCATGGGAGAAGGAATGAAGCAAAAAAGGCACAAACCAAAACAAAATCATCATCAAATATAATTAAACTGAGCAGTGTTGAGTGAACTGCTTTGCACATGCTCCAAATGCCTTTTGGAAAGGGAACATCTTTACCCTTAAAGGTAAAGGTAAAGGGACCCCTGACCATTAGGTCCAGTCGTGACCGACTCTGGGGTTGCGCGCTCATCTCACATTATTGGCCGAGGGAGCCGGCGTATAGCTTCCAGGTCATGTGGCCAGCATGACAAAGCTGCTTCTGGAGAACCAGAGCAGCACATGGAAACGCCGTTTACCTTCCCGCTGTAGCGGTTCCTATTTATCTACTTGCACTTTGACGTGCTTTCGAACTGCTAGGTTGGCAGGAGCTGGGACCAAGCAACAGGAGCTCACCCCATCACAGGGATTCGAACCGCCGACCTTCTGATCAGCAAGCCCTAGGCTCAGTGGTTTAACCACAGCGCCACCTGGGTCCCTTATTTGAGTCAAAACAAGACTTCTACAGCTGCATCTGGTAGCCCTCAACTTAATTTCAGAAGCAACTGAGACATGGAGCAAGGCCTCTCCAGAAAATCTGAGATGGTGAGGAAGTTCATATGGGAGAAGACATTCACCAACAACAAGGGTAGAGAACCTGGGACATCCTAGATGTTGTGGGACCCCATATCCCATGAGTTCCAGCCAGCATGGCCAATGGTCCATCTGAAAGGCCATAGGTTCCCTACCTGAGCGTACAAGATATTTGGACCACAAAAAACTGTTTCCTGGTATTAAAATCGCTGTCCTTACAGCACTCCTCCTAGTCACGACCTGCAGGTACAAATCATAGACCTCCGTACTCTACATGAATTATTTTTGTTGATACCCAGCAGAGGATGCAAACCACCCCTCTGCATATTTCACTGTTTTAGCCTTGCCTTCCAAACTTCACCTTTGGGGAGGTGCAAAGCTCTCGTCAGGCATTTTGCTTTTAGAGCCAATTGGGCACGTGGTGGAAGCTTACCTTCCAAGTCCTGGACTGCAGAATCCGGGACTGGCAGCCGTGTGACACCAGAAGTTGCGTCGATGTAACTTCTGGTGTCGTTTTGCCCTTCTATGGGCACAAAAAATGGCCACCACCAGCTTCAAAAGTCGCTTGTATGCATGTCCGGAAGTGCGTCGACGCAACTTTCGGTGTCACTCCACCCATCTATAGGCACAAAAAATGGCCTCCGCCGACACCAGAAGTCGCGTCTATGCACTTCCGGACATGCGTAGATGCGACTTTTGAAGCCAGTGGTGGTCATTTTTGGTGCCCATAGAAGGGCAAATCGGAAAGAAAAAAATGGCCGCCGGCAGGATAAAATAACAGAGAAAAACGGGAGACGAAGTGATACGGGGGACCACCGGGAAAAGGTAAGTAAAAACGGGGTTTCCCAGGGAAAACGGGGTACTTGGCAGCTATGGGTGGAAGGGAGCAGGGTCGAGAGCACTAGGCTTGCCCCCAACCCAGTCATTCCCTTGCTTTCCACAAATAAGAAGGCAGAACTTTCGCAGCAAACTTCTGCACCCATGGAAGCTCTCTGAATGTTTTTGAACTCTGAATAATCAAAAGAATTGGGACAGGGCAATCCTTTGTGTCAGTTAGTGCCTTCTCCTTAATTAGCTATGCTTACCATTTATTTCACTATATGCTTTGCTTCACCTTTTTGGGTAATCTAGAGAGCAAACGGTGCTTAAACTGTGGTTTACCAAAGTAATGCAGCAAATGGCTAGAGCCAGAGATTTATTTGAAGATTTCACTGTATATTGAAGACACAACTTCTTTCACCCCACACCTTAAATCTAAATCTCAACCCCTCCCCCCAAAAAGTATCTTTCCTTTCAGTGCAAGCTGCTCCCATAGAACTTTCAAAGAAATATCCGGCTGTGAACATGATTTCCTCCTGTGACTACAATATGTCTTTGCACTGCAATAGTTCAGCTGCATTTTATTTATGCACTAGATTTATGTCCTATTCTACTGCTTCCTCTGAGGAGCTCAGGACAGCCTCAGGATGGTTGAAGTTTATTAAAGTCGTCCTAGCACAGCAAAAAAGAAAGAAAGGATTTTGTGCAGTTAGGAGAGTGTGTCTTATTTCATCACAAAGCAGGGAGTGGGGCCTTGACTCACAAGCAAATCAGGATGAATAAAAAGGTCATCTGGGGGAGCCCGAAAGAAGAGGATAGACAAATCTCCCTCAAAAGGGAATTCTAAAATCTGACTGCACCCACTTCGAAGGCTAGGCTGAGCCTTTACGTCTGAGCAGGGCTCTGAACTTGGTTGTCCCTGGTTCGACTTTCTAACTACAGCACTACAGTGGCAGAATGAGGACAGAACAGACTTATGAATGAGTCTGTAAAAAGTGCCAAGGACCAGAAACAGACTCACTCATCCATCTCTAGTTCATGGCTCACAGTTGACAATTGTAGCCACTCCACTCCACTAGTTATATGTTTACTTTTTTTTGGGGGGGGGGGGAGTAAGCTAGGATCCAGTGATTGGTAAATTCCACGGGAGCTTTGGCTTCTTAACAGGAATTGAAGAAATGGTGCCATATTTTGTTCCTGTCCTATCTTGCACATATTTGGACTGACACAGCTCATGTGAGTTTCACCCAGCGACAGAACTTCAATCCCATTGAGCAATGGACACAGTTATCATATCATAATTTAACCTTGTTTTCAGGGCTTTGCCATCATTTATTTTTTTCTCACTGCGAGCATCAGACCCTCAAGCACCAGAATAATTTATACCAGCAAGAAGCCCAGCCTTGGACGCTGGCAAATGATTTCAGGACCCTTTTGCAAACACCACAAGCTCTACAGTGCGAAAGCTAGATTTATTTACTTATGGTATTTATGTACAGGGAAGCTGGTGAAATAAGCAAAAATCTGCTCTTATTCCCTTATTGGGTTCTCCATTGGTCGGAGAATGTAACAGAAGCCAACCAGAGAGTTTTGAGAAGCAAAGCCTTTATTTTTGCTGTTGCAACAGGGTCCTTCCCCTCACACAAGAGATCAAGGAAGGAACCCAGAACAAAAGAGAACCTCCACTTTTATCAGTTTTCCCATCACCAAGAAACACCCCCAAAATACATCATTCCTACATCACAGCTACGTAATCAATACCTCACAAAAAGGGAGGGTTCAAGGTAGAAATCTGAGCAACTTTGACACCTTTCCTAGTCCTTCTCTTACCCCTCCCAGGTGTGAATTCCTAAACACAAAGAGAAATTAACAGTTTTTAAAAAGTTGATCTTTTGTTCGGAGGAGTCTTCCATTGTGAATGAGATGGCTAGCAGTCTGGCACCATTTATGGGGAAATGTCCAGTTGGCAGAGCCTCCAGCTTACAGGATTATGGCTCCCAAGTTGATAGTCATGTGGAAATGTGTGTGTGATTCTGGTCAGAGAGAATCAAAATGGTGTCAGTCAGGCCTGTCTTCCTGTGCTGTTTCAGACATGTGCCTGTACATTCATGTACATGTTTATGAACAATTATATATATACATACCTTAACATATACAACACTGGCATTTTTCAAGGCTATAAATCAGGCATCCCCAAACTGCAGCCCTCCAGATGTTTTGGTCTACAACTCCCATGATCCCTAGTTAACAGGACCAGTGGTCAGGGAAGATGGGAAATGTAGTCCAAAACATCTGGAGGGCTGAAGTTTGGGGATGCCTGCTATAAATGATGTGCATGAGGAATACTAGGCCGCTGGTCCTAATGTTCTTACTCAAACAATATGGAACTACACCTCTGAGTTGCACCTGGGAATTTTTTGGTTAGAGAAGAAGGGAAAGAGAAAAAGGGAAGTCATGGATATCTTAAGGATGTAAAATGAGGATTTAAAATTGTAGAACAGAATTTTAAATTGTAAAACAGTTTCCCTGCTCCAGCAGAATCTTTTTAAAATAAATAAATAAATATGCTTTAAAAACATTATGATATGAGGATGATACTTTCTTTCTCTTCAAAATTGAATCTAATTTTTTTCAGCAGTCTAGCTTAAGTCTTCAAATGCTTTTGTTCCTTCAGTAGTTTGGCCAGAAGAAGACTGCTGTAGGCCACCCACCATGTCTTCTCGAGTTTTAACTTCATCAGACACTTCTTGACAACTCTGAATTAAAGAATTCAGACATTGACTTGGGGTTATTTTTTGCCCTTTTAAGAAGATGAAGCTCCTTGCGAAAAGTTTTTAAAAAAAACCAAAGTTGACTTTATTGTTGCCTGTTGTTCATTCCACTCCGCCCCCTTATATTATATATAAAACCGTTACTGGGCAGAAAATAATGGTTCAGAACACATAAGTAAGGGCATATTGTGAGGTTTGTGTGTGTGTGTGTGGAAAAACCATTCCCAAGGGTACTATTGCAGTTATTGTGGGGAACCAACTGTGAAGATTACACAGACTCTGAGGGTCGTTTAGTAGTCTTGTTGACCTTGTGGGTTATCAGGGTCTGTATAAAAGGAGTAATCTCCCCTAGAGTGCAAAACTCCGGGTGATCAGTAACCACTGGAATCTACAAGGAAGGCCTGGTGACTGACACCAAGGGGTTAGGGGCAGATTATATCTCTGCAATGGCTCTTGGAGATTTTAACTGACTCCAAAATTTTGCATTGAGTCCCTGCAGAATCCAGGGACTCAATGGTTTGGTCAACCCTGCGAGGGGTTGTGCCTGTGCCTGAGTCCAGGGGGACATCTGGGTGGTGGACATAGCATGTCCCTGGCTTTCTGCCATTCTAGGTGTTCACCCTAGGTTGACCTATGCTGGTGCCCTGGGTCAGCGCTACCTTCAACGGTGCAGGGAGCTAGTCGAACCAGAGCCTATGCAACCACTCACCTGATGTAATCAATAAAGTTGTGGCCTAAATTCTGCCAAAAACCCAACCAAAATTTGAGTCTTGTGTGAATTTATTTAAGGGGGAGGTTTAAAGGTCTAAACACGCAATACATGTCCACCACACAGCACATCATCTTTCATTGGGAAGGAGGAGTTTTGCAGAGTGGGTTGGAAAACTGCCCAGAATAAGAGGAGGGGGAGGGAGAGGATTGTATCTTTCTGTCCTTGTATTCTGTCCAACGCATAGGGTGAAAGGTTGGGAGTGTCAGAACAAATGTAAGAGGAGGTAAAAAGGAGAACCTTTCATTGGTTGTGGCAAAAGCTTTCCTGGGAGTCCACTGGAAAATGGAGTGCAGAAAAATCTACTCCTGGTACTACACCTTTCCCTCCTTACGAAAAAGGAAGAAGCTGAATCACATCCATTAAGAAGAAGGCGGCATCTGCTTTGAATTGTGATTTATGCATTGAAGCTCTATCCCTCCGACTCCATCAATTTGCATTATTATTAATATGGTGTGTAGCTCAATCTTGTGGACAATATTATGGAGCCCAATGAAATAAACACTTAGGATGGTACTCTCCTGCACTCGTCTTACAACTGGCGGGTTGGATCACAGCCTGATCCAAGGTGAAGCACAGCAGGAACGCTGCCACCATGCAGATCTCTGGTAAAGGATTAAGAAATCGGTCCCTTGATGCATGTTTGAGTTAACAGTGGGTCCTGGGTCTCAAAAGTTTGAAGATGCCAGTTCTAGAGGCAAATTAACTCCAAATTTGCAAACGTGTTCCAACGTTTTGCAGTTGTATTGCAGCGTTCTGCAGCAAAAATCCTGTGTTTTGCAGCATAAAACTCAGGGGTCATACTTAACATTGACTTATTACAACTTTGGGGGTTTCTAGTTAATGGGACCCAGCTCTAGTGTGGCTGAATTCCTGGCAGGGTGCTTTGTTGAAAGAAAGCTTATTATGATGGCACTGCATCCTGGGGTGGATCTACATAAAGGAAAACCCCCACTATAAATAAGTGAGAAATTAAATCGTTATAACAAAATTTTATTTGCTCTCCTGCGCCCTCTGGTGTTGCATGTTTATAGCACATTCAAAATGCTGTGGTTTTTTTGGGCTAATGTCCCTGGTCTTTGGGATTAGATTGTGCATCACTATGAACTTTCTCCAACTATCAGTGCCATACTGCAAGATTCACATGAAGAATGGTTCTGTTTGTTTCCCTACTGAGTTAGTTAACAAGCTAACACTTCTTCAGAGGATTTGTTTTGTTTTTCTCTTTACAAAAAAAATCCAGAACAAAAACAAACAATCCAAATCACACCATGAAACTGCACACTGTGATATGGGAAGAGGAACCTATCCAAGTTTATAGCAGCAAAGAAAATATGCACCGTAAAAATGATAACGTGAACATAAAAGTTGAGACCAAAAATAAAAATAAAAAACAATATTTGTTTTTAAAATCTGGCAAAGGGGAAAAGGCAGCTTCCAAAATATTCTATTTGTACATTGAGCCATAAATCAGAAATAAAGCACTTCCATAAACCAAGACTGAACATCATATATATTGTATGGATGTATTACACACTCATATTTTGATTCACAGCTGTTCAGAGTTTGACAGTTCAATGTTAGAATTTTAATTCAGTTCCCAAAAGACCCCCCTTTTTTACTCTTCCTAAGGAAGGGAAATAAAAGGGGGAAGCATGCAGGTCTTACTTACTGAATATTTCACAATTTATGGGGAATAGTTCGCTGTGACAGTGATATGGTTTTATCAAGAGGTCTCTCCCATATCCCTGTGGTTAATAACCCATAAAAAAGGCTTTCCCCAAAATTTCTGAATACAGAACAGTCTTGAAGACAGATGTCACTTAGTCACAGTGGAAGTTTATAAAATAATATTCATAAGAATGTTATTTATGTAGAGATGGAAATAAAATAAAGCCCCCTCAAGAGATTCCTTTTCTTCTCCTAAATCCGAGACAACAGGCAGCAACTGGCCAACATTCAAAAGTGAAAGAAAGGAAATCAGAGTCAAAATTCTCTATACAACTTGAGCCCCATCTTTAAGAGCAAAGATCCCAAGGACTCCAATTTTCAGCCCAAATGCCTCACTAGGAATGATGCTAAGTCTGTCTTGAACTAGGCCTCTGCAGCACTCCTAAATCCTTATGTACTAAATCATTCCCAGCTAGGCATTCTGAATAAATAGGGCAGGTACTCAGAAGGAGCTCACAGGGCAGAGGCAGAATTAGGGCAGAGTGACCAGTTCCCCCACCCAGGGCACAGGGGACAAGGGGTTTTCCCACCTCTTTCCTAAAGCCTAGTAAGTGCTGGCCCAGCTTTGGGAAAGGGCTGGGAGGAGACTGCCAGAGCCTCGTACAGTGGTACCTCTACTTACGAATTTAATGCGTTCCAAACGCACATCCGAAAAAGTCGGAAAAATCGTAAGTCGAAGCAACCCTATCTAAAAATTCGTAAGTAGAAAAAATCCTATCTAAATCGCATCCAAGATGGCGGACGGAGCTCCATTCATAAGTAGAAACATTTGTAAGTAGAGTTATTCGTAAGTAGAGGTACCACTGTACCTCCTTCCCAAAGCCCAGCAGCTCCCTTATCTGACTGTGGGAAGACACTGCAAGAGTTGGGTGAGAGGGCGTCGAATATTGGCCTTGCACATGACACCATATTACCAAGGTCCGCCCCTGCACTAGTTCCCTGACAGATGGGTTGCTGTTGCTTACTGAAAAGGAGAGAGGGGAGGCAACAGGAAGGTCAGCATGGTGGGTAGATAAGCAATAGATAAGTTGGAGGTAGGGGGATGTGACAAGAAGGGAAAAGGTTAAGCACCCACGCTCTCTGTTGTTTCTGTGTTCTAAATCAGCCCTCTCAATGTCCTTTACATGCACCACTGTGTAATGTTTAGCTAGGCCCTAATGGAAAGTTTATCAGCTGATGGATCCTGCATCAACAGATGACAAGCCACCAGAGATCAAGCAACATAAGCAGAGCTTCAATTTCCCACTCAAAATGCAGTCTTTTTCAGCAGAGTTACTCGTTCAGCTGAATATCATAAAACCAGGGCTCAAGTGCTGGGCAGTTAATTGATGTATAGTTTGGCTTCAGTCAAATGGCTTCACAGGCCCTGTTGTTGTTGTTGTTGTTGTTGTTGTTGTTGTTGTTGTTGTTGTTGTTTAGTCATTTAGTCGTGTCCGACTCTTTGTGACCCCATGGACCAGAGCATGCCAGGCACTCCTGTCTTCCACTGCTTCCCGCAGCTTGGTCAAACTCATGTTCGTAGCTTCGAGAACACTGTCCAACCATCTCATCCTCTGTCGTCCCCTTCTCCGAGTGCCCTCAATCTTTCCTAACATCAGGGTCTTTTCCAGGGAGTCTTCTCTTCTCATGAGGTGGCCAAAGTATTGGAGCCTCAGCTTCACGACCTGTCCTTCCAGGGAGCACTCAGGGCTGATTTCCTTCAGAATGGATAGGTTTGATCTTCTTGCAATCCATGGGACTCTCAAGAATCTCCTCCAGCACCAAACTCCATGGACAAAAATAAAAACAACAGTTACACTTTGTTACACTTCTGCCATTACGTATGTCCAAAAAGAAATATTGTAGAGATAATTTGCAATCTCTGGAAGCAGGATCCACAATAGAATATACAGTACAGGTGTTCAGAGGCACAGTGTGTAGGGGGTGGGCATTTCTAGCCTCTATTAGAGCAGTGATGTCTTCCTGTAGTGTTCAAAGCCCACATGGAGAAGTAACCTCCTATTGATCAATTTTAACGCTGGCATAGTTATACATGAATTAATCCACAGGTACCCATCCTAGGGCTGCCATATTGTGAAGAACAAAAAAGAGGACACATTTGCTGACTTCTACTTTTAACTATTAATCAATATGATGGCTCTACCCATGAAAAAGAGGACATGTCCTGGAAAAAGAGGACAAATAATACTAATAATAGTAGTAGTAGTAGTAGTAGTAGTAGTAGTAGTAGTTTATTACTTATACCCACCCATCTGGCTGGGTTTCCACAGCCACTCTGGGCGTCTTCCAACAGGATATTAAAAGCACAATAAAACATCAAACATTAAAAACTTCCCTATACAGGGCTTCCTTCAGGTGTCTTCTAAAAGTCAGATACAGTAGTTGTTTATTTCCTTGACATCTGATGGGAGGGCATTCCACAGGGCAGGTGCCACTGCCAAGAACGCCCCCTGCCTGGTTCCCTGTAACTTGGCTTCTCGCAGCGAGGGAACCGCCAGAAGGACCTCGGCCCTGGACCTCAGTGTCCGAGCTGAACGATGGGGGTGGAGACGCTCTTTCAGGTATACTGGGTCAAGGCTGTTTAGGGCTTTAAAAGTCAGCACCAACACTTTGGTGGCAACCCTTAACCCACCACAAAACCCATCTACAAGACAAAGACCCTAACTGTCAGGACAACGTGGGTGTGATGTTACACAGAAAAAAGGTTGTTCTCTTGCAGAGAAGGTTTATTTTTGACAAGATGTTCTGGGAACAAGAAGGAGGAAGTGGAGAGAACTCCATGTTCTGCTTGCTGAAGGAGACTGTACTCAGAGACCAGAGGTCATGACTGGCAGCTACTTTGGACCCAAGCTTACTGAAGCTATTAGAGGATCAAAGAGAGGCTCTCCCGCCCTCCCTCCCTATATTTAGGGGTTTTGTTTCTGTATGACGTTGCTGTGCCTGTCATGGTGTCATCCCTTTTGTGGCGGGGGCCTAGTAGGAATTTTTGCCACTTGGCTGATTGCCTGGTGCCTGGTGGTTTTTGTCTACTACATAGCAAACTGTCACAACTTGTAAGATTCGCGGTTAGGCATTGGTTCAAATTGGATGGTGGAGGGGTACGGATTTTGGCTAGGTCATTATGTCCCAGAAGTGTGAGTTATTGGTGGGAAGTCTTGGTTCCTCGACACGCAACCAGCTGCTGCTGTCAAGGAGAAGGAGAACTCTTTTCCTTGGTATGCTATAATCTGAGGTTCAGGGAGTTCCTGAAACTGCCCCTCCAATTAATAGGGTATTCTGTTAAAGGAATCCGGGGGTCTGGATCTCGTCCGAAGCCCAGGGAGGGACTAGGGCCATGCTAGGACCCAGGGCCGGTGCTAGGGTATTTTACGCCCTAGGCGAGATCACCTTCTGGCGGCCCGCCCCGCCCCGCCAATCATATTTCAAACACAGATTTCAATCTGCCTGGCCGATTGCCGGGTTCACCGAGATCGGGGGGGGGCGTTAGGTCCCTGGTCGATCTGCCGGGCTCCTCTGGCAATTGCGTGGCGGCGGCAGCGGTTTTGGTGGGGTGAATGAAGAGCTACTACCGTGCATCACGAACAAGGCGGCAGGGAAGGGACTGTTTCTTTGCTGCTTTCTGAAGGCTGCCAAGGAGCTGGTCTGGCTGCTTCGATCTCCTCTAGACTCGCCGTTGTTTTTGTTGTCCCCCCCCCCATTTTTTCTCCTGCTCCTCCTACAGCTTGTCTCCGCCACAGCTTGTCTCCGCTGTTAAAAACCCGGATCCTTTTTTGTTGTTGCTGCTGCTGGTAGCCATAGATTGTTTTTTAACCCTTTCTGTGCTGTTTTTTTCTGGCGCTTTGGCAGACTATGATTGGGTGTAACAGCATTTGTTTTTTAACCCGTTCTGTGCTGGGTTTTTTTTTTTTTGGCGCTTTGGCAGACTATGTCAGTGCTGCGTGTTAGTTCCAGCGAAGGTATTATTCGTCATTTATTTCTGTTCTCTCCCCCCCCCCCAAAAAAAGCGCAGAAGCTTTGGGGCATACCCCCTAAAAGCAAAGCAACTTTTGCACACACTCCCGAAAAACCTCCAAAACTTTGGCCAGCAGCTCCCCCCCAAAAGCTCAAGAACTCTGGGCACTTTTTGATAAATAAGGGGTTTTTGGTTTGGTTTGGTTAAATAATTAGTTTTTGGTTTATTAAATACAGTTATATATTACAATTATACATTTTTTGTTATTTCAACTAAAAATATCGTGAAACTATGTTTTTTTTCTCGAAGTGACACACCACCCGAGTTATGCTCGGTTTTTGGGTGAATTTTGACACACCAAGCTCAAAAGGTTGCCCATCACTGGTCTAGGTGAAACATCCAAGGAATTTCAAGGGCAGTGCAAATAATATCAATAAGACCCTTGGGGGGGGGGGGACATTAGCGGAAATCTTCTAGGAGTTATCGCCTTTCAATGAAAGAGGTCTTTAATCTCAAATGGTATTTTATAAACCGCAGTGAGAGGCTGGCCTGTGAGGGCCCATTTGAAATCAAGTTGCCTTAATGTGGATCATGTATAAAAAGTATTTGACTGCAGAAGACAGACCAAGGACCAAATAAGCAGTGATTCAGGCACACCTGATTTTACATAAATATCACTATGACCTACACAGATTTCCAGATAATCTGGACTTTAAAAAAATCTTTGGTCTTCAGTTGTCACTAAATCCCTTGTGTTCTCTCAAATCGTTTTGATTCATATCCTGGCTGACTGTGTCATTGACAACAAGATAGCACCAACCAATTGCAATCTCTGTTTTGGTATAGCTGGAAGCATTTTATATTGTGTTTGGCTAATGCATCTACTTCATTAAGTCGTTGTGTCGGGGAATAAGTTTTGGTTATTAACTCTGAAAAGAAGAAAGAAATGAAAATGCTTGGATACCATTTGATGTCAGGCTAATTGATTTCTTCCATTGGAGAGATTGGCACTTTGTAGTAAATAGTTGGTTCGGCTCTATAAATGGAAGGACCATCAGATAGAGCGTCTAAGTCAATTAAATGTATTGCTTGCAGCTGATTAATCAATGAGTTAAAATTAATAATGCAGTGTCTTGACAAAGAAGATGTGTTGAAAATAATTAATTAGGAGGCTAATGGGTTTTCACGGATAAATAACAAAGACTGATTGTGTTTAGCCTAAGGGGTAATCATCTTCCTTGATCCTAAACGTTTCCACTTGTTAATACCCCTACCTTGCTGACATAAAGTCTGTTTTCTGGGGCATTGTGAGCTTTGTTTCAGCGTCCCTTCAGACATCCTTTTTCTTGCACATTCATGAAGGTTTTGTGCTCTTGGTGCTGTCAGAGAGCTTGCAATGCTGTTTGTGCCTGCAAAGGTTTATGGGGTGGTCACACAGATTTACGTCCACTCATGTGTTCTTCCTTAGTATTTATTAAAATACAGTCATACCTCAGTTTAAGTACGCCTCGGTGGGGTGGGTGGTGGTGGGGACCTGTGCAACTTCTGCCTCTCCGCATCCCCTCTCTTGATTTCATATTTCTCCATCAGTTTAAAATAAATAAATCCAAAAGACAACAGTGGTGCTAGTTCAGACCATTTGTAGAGCTGTGGATTTAAACCACAGAGCCTAGGGTTTGCCGATCGGAAGGTCGCCAGTTCGAATCCCCGCGACAGGGTGAGCTCCCATTGCTTGGTCCCAGCTCCTGCTAACCTAGCAGTTCGAAAGCACATCAAAGTGCAAGTAGATAAATAGGTACCGCTCTGGCGGGAAGGTAAATGGTGTTTCTGTGCGCTGCTCTGGTTCGGCAGAAGCAGCTTAGTCATGCTGGCCACATGACCTGGAAGCTGTACGCCGGCTCCCTCAGCCAATAACACGAGATAAGCGCCGCAACCCCAGAGTTGGTCACGACTGGACCTAATGGTCAGGGGTACCTTTACCTATAAACTCAGACAAAATATGTTTCAGTGACTAAAACAATTAAGATGTTTCTTCTTTCAAGCAGAATTTATTCACAGAAGTCATGCAAACTCTAAACATACTCTAGTTTCTCTTTTACTAAGGTCTACAAAACACTGTTTCATACTTTTCTGATTATATGGCTCCCTTAAACGGTTCTACACACCTTGCTAACTCCCAAATAAATCTGGCACCCGCCAGTCTTTTGTGACTGGGAAGTCTCATAACTGGTAGGTTACTGCAATTGACTTTTCTTTCTTGATTAGGATTCACAGGGCAGAGAACAAGTGGATTGAGAATATGATATGGCATGACAACCTCTATCCTCTGGGAACTGCTATCAGATTTCCTACTAAATAAATCTAAAACCTGACAGCCAGGCACTGGAGTAAGGAAGCCATTAGTTCTGCAATTGTAGTACTAAGCAAAATTCAAGAAACCCAAGCCTTTGGCAAGGTCTACTTTGAATAGTTGTATGCAAGAAGTTTTGGCAGCAGAGTTGAAACAGTTCATAGTCAGGTCCATGAAACAGGATTGAATAATTTGCTTTTAAAAAATTGGCTACAGAAATAGTTATTTTAGCCAATCTGGGGTGGGTGGCAGGACTGGGCACTATCCAAACAGATTTAGGGACTTGAAATCCCATGAATTTATTTGAGAGAGTTTTAAGGTTAAGACTCTTTTGGAATAGTGGGGCCGATTTGAAGTTAGGGGTGGGTGAAGCTATCAATTTTGTTTATCATCCCCTGCACCCAGTCGTTACGTCAATGAACATTTCCACAACCGTTTGCAATTAAAAAAAAGACTTTGTCAAAAAACAATTGTCCATTGCTTTATCTGAGAAACTAACTACCGTAAAAGCGTACACACCCTGAATGATGCAAATATCATTTGAAATAAAGGTGAACCTTGGTTCTCGAATGTCTTGGTACTAGGATGTTTTGCCTCATGAATGCCACAAACCCAGAAGAAAGTGTTCTGGTTTTCAAACATTTTTCAGAAGCCGAACATCCGACGCAGCTTCTGATTGAGTCATAGCTGTCAAGTTCTCCCTTTTTAAAAGGGAAATTCCCTTGTGCTGAATAAGCTTCCTTGCGAGAAAAGGGAAAACTTGACAGCTATGGATTGAGTGCAGGAAGTTACTGCAGCCAATCGGAAACCGCAACTTGGTTTTCAAATGGTTTCAAAAAAGAAAATGTTTGATAACCAAGGTACAACTGAATTCCAAATGTGGTTGCACCATAGGTTTCTATAACAGCATTTGATAGCAGTTTTAGTTTCAATGCCTTCCCTAATGATCCTAGCATGTAGTTTTCCTTTATTCACAGCTGCCACACACTGGGTAGAGCTCTCCATTAACCAATCTGTTAAGCTCAAGGTTTCATCCTGATCCGTCAGTATGGACGCACAGCTTCTTCTCACAGATCAGTGGAGGAGGGAAAGATCCCCCCTCCCTGATTACCCAAATGATCAAATGACTGTGGAGGGTACAGTTTGTATCCCCCCAAGGCACTGTGCTAGGTAGAGCAGTTTAAAACTCTGCACTCACCTGAGCACTAGATCTTTTTGAAAATTTTCTGCTGCCACCAAAAATGTAGGGTTTTTTTTGGGGGGGGCATAGAAATTTTGCTTAGGGGGGCAGATAACTCTGGGAAAGTTTATATAATTCAGCAGAGTTTAAACGATCCCCTGTTTGAGTTTATCCAGCGACAAGCGGGTTGCTAACTCGTTTGAGTCCTATCAATAATTATACCTTCCTGGTGGATAATCCCTTTCTGTCCCTCTTAAAGAAAACACACATGAATCTGAATCATATTAACATAAACTACTTTACTTTCAGATTCATTCAGGTTTACAGAGTTGTTCCTGAAGGCAAGCTTAGGTTACATAAAAGATAAACTATATACTAGATAGTAGTGAGTCATGAAAAGACTGCATCCGAGCATGTTACCAGTTAACACTCCTTGAAGCAACCAACCAACCGACAAAATTTCCTGCCACATAAAAGCAGTTAGTCCTCTCGGAATGTTGGACTTGACTGACAGCTATATATCCCACAAGGAGTCCCGTGGGCTGGTAGCTATCTACCCCAGCCAAGGGGCATTAAGATGGGCCCAGTTTTCTTTTCTAACATCGACTGGTAGGCCTGTGATCAACCTGCCATTTCTCTTCTGCACTGCTTCTAAGAAGTGAAATCTTTCTTCACCGACTCTACCAGTCACACTATCATTAGCACAACTGCTAATTCTGGTTTATTGCTCCCCATTGTTGAATTTGATGTTGCTTTTGCAGAGGCTTTGTAAACAACAGATGGAATATGAGCAGGCTGTTTGCGAGTTCCTCTTCTCCATCTCACCTGCATGCAGGGCAACCCACGCTGCATACTGGCATGGGTGGGAGCTAATATTTATTCACCAGCTCTCCTGACATTCTTATGTAGCCATTTTCCACGGCTATGATTTTTAAAATGTTAGCTCATGGCATCTCCGGTTCAAAAAGGGCGAGTGTGTTATGGATGAAATATTCATGCTGAGTTATAGATCCATTCCGTCTGCAGCACGCAGCTGTTGCATGGCTATCACTACATCTTGCCCTGGACCAAAAGGGAAGATTGCACATTTAACTTTTTGTGACACGGGTGGGCAGGGATGGGGGGGGGGGGAAGAGGACAACACACAAGTCTACCCATTCTTGAAAGAAGTTGCTACTAGATTTTCTCTTCTGGTGGCCATACAGTCATAAGAAAGCCCTTTGAGTTTGGATGTTGGAGACTGTGCATAATTATTATTGCTCTTTAAAATATTTTTTACTTTTCCTTAACTTTTAGACCAAAAATATATATCACTGCAACTAACAAAACAGCAGGAATAAAATGCAAGTGAATCCTATATAAGGGAATTCATGCTTTCTCCTCTACAGAGAAGTTGGCTACTGATGGAGTGGCAGTGATGAACTAGGGACTTCAGGGGACACTGGGCTATTATACTTAGTTATTATGACAATTTGTATGCAGCTTAATTTCTGCCATCTCCAAGTGGTGTGCAAAGAAACTTGATGCAATGAAAATAAAAATTGTAACTGCAAAATCAGAGTTCAGTCAAAATGCCTACTGGAATAATAATTTTTAAAGTCTTCAGGAGGCACCTTCTCTGCTTCCATCCTCTGACTGCAAGACATTTTGGACCAAGACATTTTGCTGCCCGAGGCAAAGGATGATACAGCGCCTTCCCTTTTCCAAGTACAGAAGTTGACTGGACAGAAAACTGAATCTTAGTTCAACACGGGCAATGGCATAGCCTCCTCTTCCACACCTGAGGGTAGTTGGCTAGCTTAGGACAGGCTTCATGGCACACAAAGCTCTTACACCTCTTTGCTGCTTCCAGGGCTGGCTCAAAACATTGAGGAATAAAGAGGCAGTTGGGGCTCCCTCTCACTTGTGGAATATAAAAAGAGAAGGGCTGGTTGGCAGCTGAAGCCCAAATTTTGGTTGCACACTTCAGTCATGGTGTCAGTCTGACAAAGAGAGAGAAAATCTACTGGTTTTATAGTGCTCAAAAAGTGTTCTAAGTGCTTCACATCCATCATTTCAGTCATCCTTACAAACACCTTGTTAGGCAGGCCAGTTGTTTTAAGTCAAGGCCTGCCAAGTTTGATGCCAGACAAGAGGGAAGGAGAAATCAGCACAGGCTTCTCTGGTGAGGGAGCAGCCCTGGAACACTGGGAAAGGAGGGTGAATTATTGGGAACTGGCTTTTATAGGGAGAGATCCCCAAATTACAGGTGGGCTGTGTGTGTGAGGGATTGTGGCCTGCTAGTGCTATTGCGCAAAGGGAGGCAGCTGCCTCTGGCAGCATATGCTAAGCAGACAGACCTGTGTTTGCCCCATGGTCTGCATCACGTCCCCTAAGCTAGCCTGCTTTCCTGTGTTGATGAACACAGTTCATGGAACTGGAGGGCACCGCTTTGTCATTTGCCACAGGCAGAAAATTTCATTGGGTTCGACCCTACCTGGCTGAAGTGAAATTAAACCAGAAACTTCCTGGGGTGAGCTAATAATATTGAGCAACAATATCATCAATACAGGTGCTCCCCAGGGGTGTGTCCTTTCCCCACTGCTTTTTCTCTCTATACACAAATGGCTGTACCTCAACTGATCCATCAGTTATGATCTTGAAATTTGCTGATGACACAACAGTTATTGGGCTTATCCAGGAGGAGCATGAATCTGCGTACTGTATAGGCGGGAAGTAGACCATCTTGTTTCGTGGTGCACCAGAAATAATTTGGTACTAAATGCCCAAAAGACAGTTGAAATGGTAATTGATTTCATAAGGCACTCTTCTGTCCTGCCGCCAATTTCCATAGAGTCTTTTAAGTTTCTGGGCTCTATAATTTCTCAAAAGTTAAATTGGTCAAGCAACATCAATAGTATTCTTAAAAAGGTCCACCAAAGGTTGTATTTCCTGCGTCAACTAAGGAAATTTTAATTGCCCCAGGAGGTGTTGATCAAATTTTACAGAAGCATCATTGAAACTGTTCTCTGTAATTCTATTACTGCTTGGTATGGTACAGCCTCCAAGACAGACAAGAAAAGGCTCCGACGAGCTGTAAGAATTGCAGAAAGGGTAACTGGTGCTAGCTTGCCTACAATAGAGACAATCTATGCTACCAGAGTTAAGAAGAGAGCAGAGAGAATTGCAGCAGATCCTTTACACCCCAGTCATCATCTGCTAGATTTACTCCCATCTGTACGTCGCTACAGGTCTTCATATACAAAATTGGCCAGGCACAGGAACAGTCCCCCCCCCCCCTTGTACCATTAAATTGTTGAATTTGTAGATGGGTAGCTGAAGGGGAGGTCAATTATGGGTGGGTTTCTTTGCTTATTTGTATTGTGAGTGGAACAGTGTGTGTATGTTTACATTGCAATGTAGCCGAAACCAGTATGAGTACCAAAAGGGGTGTGGCAGGGGCACGGCATGGCAAGGAGAGACCTCTTTCAGGTCAGT
This sequence comes from Zootoca vivipara, assembly GCF_965207765.1. Taxonomy (NCBI): domain Eukaryota; kingdom Metazoa; phylum Chordata; class Lepidosauria; order Squamata; family Lacertidae; genus Zootoca; species Zootoca vivipara. Next base: position 12,753,460 of record NC_142590.1, on the reverse strand, counting down.
CACATGACCTGGCAACCCAGTGGAATGCATGCTGGCAAGAAGGGTGGTATAAGTGTAAGTCAATCTGCTTTTTGCTAGGCTTTGGCTAGCTCAGGCTGCAGTAGCCCCATTCCTGAGTAGAGTTTGCAACAGGGGCGATGAATGCTGGTTTAATTTAAACTGGTTTAAGTCCTGCCAGCTTCCTAAATTTAGGATTGCTCTGACTACCACCAAGCCACAGCAGCTTTCATGTACTGTATTTAAATAACTGAAGCGGTTCAAGTACATATTCCATACCTGCCAAGAAAATAAAACAGGACATCCCATTTTTTGTGTGCGAGTGACCATTTTGGGTGCTGCTATCTCGTGTGCTCTCAGGCCACGATCCTGCCCCCCAAAAGCACTTTTGGGGTATGGATTCACAGCGCAGGTCACATGACTTGCCCAAAAGCTCGCCCTAGAAGACATGCATCCTGGTTTTTTGATTTGAAAAAGTTGGACGGTGTGATATTCTGTGCAGAGACAAGACAGGCCAATGCTTAAAAGTTTCAGGCCTGTTTCATAGTGTAAAGTTGCCTGTGAGCACCCATGTATTTTCCATTTTGCAAAGTTAAATCACCCTTGTCAACAAATATCAGTTAATGAGCCTGCAATTAATATGGAATGGTTGGCTACATTCTTCCCACAGCGATGCTCAGAGAGAAGCCTAGGAGAGCCCCTGCCTTCTCTCAGTTGCGGATGATGTATGAGTTCCAGATATAAAAGCTGTCAGTAAGCAAGAAAGCATGAGTGGATAAATCATGACAGACTTATGTACATGCTACGTTGTCATCTCAGCTGCTGCTTAGTACAAGAAGGCCAATCTCTTTTGGCTTCAGAGAACAGCAAGCAGGTCAGCATTTGACATCCATTGTCAAGAACGCGCCGCCCATCAGGGCTCTGTGCTTTGTTTTCTGCTATGGTTTTTCTGCATGGTTTGCAGCGAAATGTTCATTTGAGAAGGGGGCAGTTTTCTCCAAAAGTGTGGAATTCGAGAGCCAATGTGGTGCACTGGTTAGCCCATTAGGCTTTTAACCAGCAGGTTAAAAGGTGAAAGTCACATTTGCATGTTGTTGTACAAACCAGAGAGGGGATGCCTGTTTAGTTTCCCCATCCATGCAACACACACATATGCAAGAGCCAGTGGTAGGAGCACACTAGAGCCAGAGTCAATGGCAATGTGTACACAGCATTAGAGGAGCATCTTGGAGACCCAACTTCAAACCCCTAGTCAGACATACAGCTCTCAGGGTGACCTTGGGCTAGTCATTGTCTCTCAGCCTAAGCTATCTCACTAGGTTGATGTGAAGATAAAATGAAGAGGGGAAAACAACCTTTTCTGACCGCCTTGAACTCCCTGGAGGAAAGGTGGGGTATCAACAAAATAAAATAATAATAATAATAATAATAATAATAATAATAATAATAATAATAATAATATTTCACATTGATGCTTCACTCCTATGTATGACTTGGTCGTACTATGTTAGTAACAAACAGAAGTGAAACAAGGAATTATTAGTTGTCAAACAAATCGGCTCCCGAACGTCGCAAATCTGGAAGTGAGTGTTCCGGTTTGCAAATGTTTTTTGGAAGCTGAACGTCCGATGTGGCTTCCGCAGCTTCCGATTGGCTGCAGGAAGCTCCTGCAGCCAATCGGAAGCAGCACCTTGGTTTTCGGACTGCTTCAGGAGTTGAATGGACACCTGGAATGGATTGCGACTGGTACGACTGTACAGTATATACCAATTGTTATTGTTGACTGGTGTATAGTGAGCCACCTATGAGGGGGAGGTAGAGGAGCTTCTCACTCCTTGCCACCTTCTATTTAAAAAAAAATATTTTAATTAATTTTCCATTTTTAACAATTTTATAACATTATAAAACTTTTTATAAAATCTTTTACTCTGCCGAGCTCTCGACTTCCCTCCACCCGTCTTCTGATTTTCTTATAACACATTATTATCTCCACACTTTTATAACATCCAGTGGTGTAGCAAGGGGGGGCGATGGGGGTGGGTTGCCCCGGGTGCCACCCTGGAGGGGGGTGACACTCGGCGCCCCCCACTGGGGAACATTTTTTTTAATTTTCTGTTGCATGAGATTTTTCAACTGTTCTTATATGTTATTTCAATGCTGATTTCACATCTGAAGTCGGTTTTGTTCTGTAAGCTCTAGTTGTTGTTTTTTCCAATTCATGTTTTTCACTTTTCACCAGAGTGAGAACTGCATGGGAGGGTGACAAAAAAAATTCCGCACCGGGTACCACCTGGGCTTGCTTCGCCTCTGATAACATCTCAATTCTACATATGTCTTAACTTACTAAACAACCTCAATCACAAATAGAATCTTCCTTCTTTTAAACATTGTGAATTTTATCTCAGTCCTGCTAGTGTCTCTGTATGTGTACAATGATTCTCTATGTATTGTATAAATTTACTCCACTCTCTCTGGAACGCTTGGTCGCTCTGGTTTCGGATTTTCCTGGTCAGCTTTCCCAGTTCCGAATAATCCATCATCTTCGTCTGCCATTCTTCCACTGTCGGTAACTCCTGTTTGTTTCCATTTGGGGGCTATTAAAGTTCTGACATACATAAACAATTTTTGATCTACTTTTAATATTTCCGCTCCTATCATTCCCAACAGGAACCACTCCTTGCCCCCTTCTAATTCCACCTCCCAAAGCTACAGATAAGGCCTACAAAAATGCCTTTTTAAAAAGCAGCATGATTTTCTCCTAAACATTAAATTTGAAAATAGAACATGCACGTTTAGTATGGCTTTGCTAAAGGCCATGCCTCATCACTTTCATTTCTAATCCTATACTCCCATGTCACATTTGTAAGGTCACTGTGATTATAATTGCCTGATCCCTTCTGGTTCTCTCAGCCTTTCCAAAACATGTTCATCAGTCTTGCATCACTACACTATTCAGCATTGTGCCATTAAGCCTCACTTCACCATTCCCTGCAACTTGTCTTCTGCCTCCCACCCAGGTGTGCACATAATTGGAGAATGGAAAAGGAAGATCATAACATTTCTGTGTTGGTTCTCTTTCCCCTCCCAGAATTTTCGAACAATATGGCTGAGATACTCTGCCACTGATATTTAGATGGGCAGCAAATCAGAAATGCAAATTACTGCAAATGTTAGTGCGATAAATTCCAATTTCATTCTCATTTATGCAAAGGATACACATATGTGTGCATCAAATGCAAATAAATGATTTTCATCTGCGAATCTGAAACATAAGACTCCTGCTAGACTGAATGGAAGATTCAGTCCAGTCTAGAATCCTGCTAGATTGAATGAGGTGTTCAGTCTACTCCAGCTTTCCGATTCTAAAAGTGGTCAAATGTAGATGTATCTCAGAAGGTTATGAGCACAACATGAAGGCAAGTACTCACTTCTGTCATTTATTCCCCAGCAGCTGATTTGGGGTCAACTGATGGTTGTTATTGAAGTTAGAACAGTCTTCTCCAACTTGGTACCCACCCGATATATTTTGGATCACAACTCCCATTAGTCCTAGCCAGCATGAGCATGAGGGATGATGGGAGTTGTGGTCCCAAACATCTGGATGGCACAAAGTTCAGAGACGCCGAGATTGAGCTTTCTTTAGTTGACATCAGTGGCGCCGACTTCAGCCCCAGACTGTGGGGCCAAAGGAAGATAAGAAATTATCTTCTTAGTGGAAGAGTAAAGTTATCCAAATCATTTTGTTGGAGGGTGTGTAATAGGGTCAGATCCCATATGTTGGAGGGTGTCTAATAGGGCCAGATCCCATGGTACAAAAAATAACAGCATACCTAAACTACATTTGATTTCCCAGATTTGATTTACTTTGTACATTCTCTCCTGACATTTCTATCTGGCCCCTGCATCTCACCCATCACTTGGCCCAATGGCTGAAACCCAGTCCTTGGTTTAAAAGCGTACCGCCGATGTCAAATAAGTCTTTATTACTGCAAGGCAGTAATTGAATCTGAAAATCAGATTTAACCGTGCTAAAGAGGTAGTTCAGCAATTCTTGCAAACAACAGAAGCAATCTGTTGTGTCAACTTCAGTTCACACACACACACAAAGAACAAGTTGTAAGGAGAAAGAGAGCACATTATTAACCACTCTTTCTCCTGTATAAAATATCTATTACATCCTCAAAGCAAAAGCCAAGGCAAATTAAATGAGTGTGGTCACCAGAGTTATTACTTGCATTACTTTGTTTCTAAAGTGGAACTTTCTGCATTTCTTTATGATCGCAACATGCCTCATCTCTATGCAAATAGGAAAGTATGTGAACCATGGCAGCACTCTTTGATAGGCTGGCCAAGGAATAGTGGCAATTTCACCTGCAGCGTCCCACATGGTATATGATCTCATTTGTCTAGCCTAACAGGATGAAAACAGCAGGCAAGAAGTTCACCTCGGGTGTCTAAAGATAGGTGTCAAGTGAGCAGAAAGACTGTAATTGTAAAGCAAAATAACTGTGTGTGTGTGGTTCTGAAAGAAAATATATTTACTCTTAATATGAAATAAAGGCTTGGTTGAGACACATCAACACAGCCAGTGTGGTGTAGTGGTTAAGAGCAGTAGACTCATAATCTGGTGAACCGGGTTCGCTTCCCTGCTCCTCCACATGCAGCTGCTGGGTGACCTTGGGCTAGTCACACTTCTCTGAAGTCTCTCAGCCCCACTCACCTCACAGAGTGTTTGTTGTGGGGGAGGAAGGGAAAGGAGAATGTTAGCTGCTTTGAGACTCCTTAGGGTAGTGAAAAAGCAGGATATCAAATCCAAACTCCTCCTCCTCCTCCTCCTCCTCCTCCTCCTCCTCCTCCTCCTCCTCCTCCTCTTCTTCTTCTTCTTCTTCTTTCTCAAGGGACAATAAGAAACAGTCAAGCCATTTGCTATTTTGCATTTCATTCTGAGGCATACACAGGGCAAACTACACCCCATAAATAATAGAAAAAATTGTATCCCCAGGTGGCGGGATGGCTCCCGGGTTGAGAGTGCTCTTGCAGAAATCAACTGAAGTTATTGATGGTGGGGAAACGTTGTTGTTGTTGTTGTTGTTGTTGTTGTTGTTGTTGTTGTTGTTGTTGACAAGTTCAGTTTTCACTTTGTTCAGCTGAACTTGTTTATTCCAAGTACTGATGGTGACCTAGTGTTCATGTTAAAAGCATGAGACTCTTAATCTCAAAGTCATGGGTTCAAACCCCACATTGGGCAAAATATCCCTGCATTGCAGGAGGTTGGACAAGATAGCTATCATGGTCCCTTCCAATTCTATGATTCTATGTGGCCATCTCATACTTAGACCCTTAACTTTCAGAGATCCTGGGGAAGGAGCTAAACCCTGACGAACGACAACTTTAGCTACTCACCCTGATAATATTTTATACAACTCAAAGTGTGTGATGGGGGAAGAGAGATAATGATTTTAAAAACAGGCAGTGATCAATTAGGGACCAATGCCAGAAATAAGGGCTTGGAACATATGAATCATAGGAAATTACTCTATAGCCAGTTGAACCATTGGTTCTTCTAGATCAGCACTGACCAGGAGGTATTCAGATGCAGTAACTCTTCATTTATTTATGTTTAGCCTCTAGTTGAGTAAGCATTCCAGTCAAAAAAGCCTTCAGTTTGTTCAAAATAAATCCCAGGGTTTGACTGTGTGTTTGCACTTTTTTTTTTAATGCTCCAGCCTCTTAAATACCAACAATATACAGTTTGGTGTTCTTATGTGAATTGAAAAGGCCACTACATTTTTTAAAAATAAAATAAAATAAATAATCCTCCAGATGCCCACAGAACATTTCATTCTGTTCCTCAGGGGGACACAGAGCCAAAAACATCAACCTCTCACCTTCTTTTCCCTCCTCCCCTGAAAGTAATTGAAATTCTTCCAAAGTTGACAGAATTTGAATTGCATTTTATATTAAGGTGCATGTTAAGGTCAGAAAACGCAGCTGGAATTTTCCATACCTTGGGAAGGTCAGGCATTGAAATGCTAGTTAAGTCACCTCGCGGCGAGGAGCGACACTGAGCCCGGACTCTGTGGCAGCAAAACTGTGCTGCATGTTTAGCCCTGCCAAGGGGATTTTATTAGATGACTTTACTCGACTTGCCAATCACAGAGGGGGCGCTTTGGCTGTCACAGGGCACACCTACTGGTAAAATGTCTGCTTTTTTAACAAGCAGGGGAAAAATATTTCCTGGAATCTTAGAAAGAGCAAGCAGGCCAGATGGCCTTGGCTTCTTCACACAGGAATCTTCCCTCCCCTCCGCTGTCAAGCAAGGTTTCCGCTGTGCCAAGGCTCAGCCCCTGGCATGTATTGCTGGAAGACATTTTCGCCTCACAAAACAGCACACAGACAGACTTCAGGTGGCAAGATTTTTTTAAAAAACTTGATTTGTTCTTTTAATAATTCAGAGCAACCCACTCCGGGGAATGAGAGAGAGGCACTGCTAGGAACTGCATACAAACGTTTTAAATCATTAAAATTAGGACCAACCCTGAAGTATTTACAGCTTGTTTGGGGTTCTGTGATACAATTTTGGCAATGCTAAAAAGCACCCCCTCAATATCATCAGTTTTTCTTTGAACTTGTTTGTCTCTGTTGTCTTTCCTGGGCTTTGACTAAATTATTTCCTCTTATTTTGGCTCTGGCTTGTTACCATCCTAGGGAATATGCCATGTTTATTTCCATTTAAAAATATTAAAATGCGTCCACCTCAGAACATGTTGTTGCTTTTATTAGTTAAAACATTTTCTCCTCATTCTTCAGTGATTTTCAGGATCTTCAGCAAAGGGTACCCACATTGAATTACACAGATGCATTTAAGTTTAATCAATTGCTTTTTGCAATTGCAAAAATCAGTGGCTAATTGAAGATTAAAAGTTGTAACTGGTTGCCAACCTTTTATTTATTCATTTTCCAATAAATTTTTATTGTTTTCTCAGAATTCTTTACATCAGCAAATACAATTTCGATTTATACAGCAAATGGCTTTGTCAAACTTTGACTTCCCTCCTCCCTTAAGCAGGTAATTTATTCCACTTTACTCGCGCATTTTACAATTTTCCAATATTAGATACTAACTCAATGCCAAATATTATATCAATGCTAAATCAATATTGTAGGATCTAATTTATGCCCACCAAAGTCTTTGCATAATCCATAAATTTACTCCATTCTTCTCTGAATCTCGTGTCTTCCTGTTCTTGGATTCTGCACGTCAGTTTGGCCAACTCTAACTATTCCAGCATCTTCACCCGCCATTCCACAATTGAAGGTAATTCCTGTGATTTCCATCTCTGGGCTATTAATACTCTCGCCGCCACTGTGGCATACATGAACAATCTTTGGGGTGCTTTTTAAATTTCATTTCCTGGTTGCCAACCTTTTAAAAGCTCTTGGTGTGGTTGTGGAGGAGAGAGACAAGGGTTGAGTTCATCTCAGTATGTTTGTTTATTGTATGTAAGTGTAAAAGGGGTCTTATAGAACAATCCAATGCATATCTGTTCAGGTACGAGTCCCACCGAGTTCATCGGAGACTTCTAGCAACTGCACAGGATTGCAGCCTCAGTAATTATTATGTGCTGGATTTTATATAGAGCATGCCCTCAGCAGATGGTGCTTCCTTTCACAAGGTATGGTCTAAACCAGTCTTTTCCATACATGGTTTTTCAGCTGTTTTTAGACTACAATTCCCATCATTCCTGACCACTGGAACTGCTAGAAAGGGATGATGGGAGTTGTAGTCCAAAAACGTCTGGAGGCCCAAATTTGGGAAACCCAGCTCTAAATCAAGGGTGGGGAACATTTTTCAGCTGGAGGCTGGCTGCATGTTAGTGGTGGTTGGGGTGAAATCAGTGTGTTTTTACATGAGTAGAATGTGTGCTTTTATTTAAAATGCATTTCTGGGTTATTTGTGGGGCGTTGGAATTCGTTCATTCCCCATAGATAGATAGATAGATAGATAGATAGATAGATAGACAGACAGATAGTCTGGCCCCCCACAAGGTCTGAGGGACAGTGGACTGGCCCCCTGCTGACCTCTGTTCTATATCATTCTAGGCTCATGCAGGGTTTCATTGTAGTACATCTCTCTCTCTCTCTCTCTCTCTCTCTCTGACACTTTGAGACCACTTTGTATTCTAATCCATCCTTTGCCAACTCGATGCCCTCCAAAAGTTGTGCACTACAATATCATCATCCCTGACCATCGACCATACTGGCTGGGGTTGATGGGAATACACACACACACACACACACACACACACACACACACAATCTCTCTCTCTCATATATATAATTTCCAGTTGTTGTTTTTACAAATGGACTATGAATTCAAGAGTTACATTGTTTCATGTACTGACTTCCCACCCACACCTCCACAATGTTTTTGTTTCTACTGCATTATATTATATGTTACATAAATCCCTCTAATACAATTAGTTAATTGTTTTTTCTCCTGCTGCTCCTATTTCTTTTGACTGGATGCCCCCCCCCCGAAATAGTCCTCCATTCTTCTATAAAAAGTTCATCATTTCGATCTCTTAACATTGCTGTCAGCTTTGCCAAATCTTTATGTGTGTGTGTGTGTGTGTGTGTGTGTGTGTGTAGATAGATAGATAGATAGATAGATAGATAGATAGATGATAGATAGATAGATAGATAGATGACACCAGGTCAGGGAAGGCAGACCTATGCTTAATTCCAGCCAATATAAAACCTTAGCACGTGTTAAAAGGAATGTGTGGTTGTAAGCAAACTTTGCCCTACACCCCCATCTCCTCATTTGGTCAAATAAATTATTGTCATGCTCACATTTCCCTACTTCTCTGAAAAAGGCAGTCGATGAAATTTGAGCAGCGGTAGGTGCAATGATGTCTCATATTATGAAATTTTTATGAAATGTTAAGGGTAGTGGGTGCTATGGACCTGAAACACATAGTTAAGGCTCCACAATACATTTACGCTTTTCTAACAATTCCTGCTTTGATCAAGGACAGGAAAGGAGAAGACACAGTCAGTAAATATGAGGTGCACACTCCTCGCTATTGATAAAATAGGCAATGTTTTGACAAGCATAAAAATAGCAGCTGGAACGCTGGAAGCAGCAGTGACCTCACTACCCAAAGTCAGCTTCTGCCCATGTGGTTCATGCTTGTAGGTGTCACTCAATCTAATAGACCTTATAATCCTAGCAAAAATGGCACCACGCACAAAACATTAGAGATCAGCAAGAAGGTTACCAGAGCTTTAGATTGAAGATGCAAGATGTTAGATTGAAAGAATGCAATTGCTTTACGATCAAGTGTAAGTACTTTCGATAATGGAATAGCTCACCTTTGCAACAGCTTAAAAGTCATTGAAATGGGAGAAAGCCACATTAGCGACGGAAAAAGCAAAAGCTGGAATCTAATCTCACTAAGGAGAACAGGTCATTTTTACTGTTGAACTATTTTCAACACAAACAATCATGTGCTACATGTAATTTATTGATGCCATTCCTTTAAGTGCAAAGGAAAATAAGATTTTCATATTCTTACCTGATAAGAAGTTCCGCTGTATTGATCTTGAACTTCACGACTTTGCTATACAGTTAATAAAGTTTATTATCTCCCTCCACTATATAGCACATCACATCAATAATAAAAAGTGGAATGTGCAGTACTATTCTTCGGGTGGTGGTGGGGAGAAACGTTCAAAGGATAGATTTTTTAAATTGTTCCTTTTATGTTACTGTCAGAGCCTCAGCAAAGCATAATCCTTTGAACAGTTTTTACTGCACTGAGGAGCTGTAGATTAAAGCGTAATCACTATCTAATCAATATCATCAGGGGCTGCTCTTTAATTTACTGATGTACAGTAATTATCTGCAGGTGCTACAGACAGACATTTTCGACACTGGTGTGTTAACAGGTCTTTGAAACAGACCTAAGACAATGCTTTTCCATTATGAAAATGAAAAGCTTGGCTAATATCTGGCATCGGCTTCACTTCAATAAAAGCTGATAGAGTTTCCAATTTAAATATAAAAGGGAATTTAACAAAAAGGGCATGACTCAGATCATGCAGAAATAGATGGAAAGAGGCCCGTTCACTTTGGGAGACATTGGAATGGGCCTCGAGTGCACAGAATGATTTGTGCCTTCCTGGGGCCATATGGTAAAGCACGGCTAAATGACAGCAACAGATTTTTATGTGCACTATTACAGCAAATATTTGTCACTTAGCACCTCTGAGCAGTTCAGCACTTCCACGGCTTCATGTTTCTGTGCAATTAGACAAAATGGCTGTTTTGGAAAACTGACATAATTCATGAAGGGCTGAGTCTGCCAAGAATTTTTGAGTCCCTTAAAACAACAACAACACAACTATCTCTCAGACTCAGAAGACTTCTGATAGAAAAACAACACTGTCACCTATTTGGTTGAATTTTAGCAGGCTTCATACCTACTGGGTCTGCAAATGTAAACTAAGTCTGACAAAACGTAAAAAAAAAACACCATAGCCTTTTGTTGACTGTAGTCAATAGGAAGACACCCCAGATTTTAGATTTTCTAAACCAAGGCTAAGTGTCACACTTGAAACGAAACATGCAATGTGGAATGAAGTGAGTTACCGGTACTATCCAAGGAGTCAAAGTGAGTCCCAAAGTCCCCCTTTGTCTCTGTATTTTCTGTATTTCTGTATTTTCTGTATTTCTGATTACAGCAGAGGACACAAGTATGAACAAATCACTTCCATACTGGTCTTGTGGGTCGTTTCTTTTATGAGATCAAGCCAGTGTGGTGTAGTGGTTAAGAGCGGTAGATTCATAATCTGGGGAACTGGGTTCACATCTCCGCTCCTCCACATGCAGCTGCTGGGTGACCTTGGGCTAGTCACACTTCTTTGAAGTCTCTCAGCCCCACTCACCTCACAGAGTGTTTGTTGTGGGGGAGGAAGGGAAAGGAGAATGTTAGCCGCTCTGAGACTCTTTCGGGTAGTGATAAAGCGGGATATCAAATCCAAACTCTTCTTCTTCCACGCATTCTGCTATTTTTGGAATCTTACCATCGCAGAAGTGAGGTAAGAGCATGGCAAAATTTCTCAGATGTCCCCACAGTTGCCCTACTGTAATGCCCAATCACACCTCTCATGCGAGTCCAAATGATGTTAAGATTAGGGCTGTAAGACGTCAGCAGTTTCTGTTCAGCAGAGTTTCCATTTTGCAGTGGTTAGCTTTCTGTCAAACAGGTCGTTATTAATCTTGCTAGTCACTCTTTAATGTAAGTTTCCGGTTCATTCCTGACTAGACATAGAGGAGACTTGTGGCTATTATATCTCCTCCATATTTAATATTCAAATATTTAATATTCAAATATCTAAAGGGCTGTTGCATGGAAGATGGAGCAAAGCTTGCTTTCACCTTCTCCAGAAGGTAGGAACCGAATCTGTGGCATCGTTACAAGAAAGGAGATTCCGACTAAACATCAGGAAGGATTTTCTGACAGAAAGAGCTATTTGACAGGGGAATGATCTCCCTTGGAAGGTGATGAGCTCTCCTTGATTGGACGTTTTTTAAGCATTCCTGCATTACAGGGGGTTGGACTAGATGACTATAAGGGTTCCTTCCAACTTTACAATTCTATTATTCTACGAACAATGTGAATTGAAACTTCTTTTTCCATTTTTGTTGAAATTCTCTGACCCCTATGTGTGAGCTTGCCACAGGGAAGCCACAACTGTGTCACAAAGTTAAATTTGACTTCTCTCTAACTTTGGTGTTTTCCCCAAGCAAGCCAACAATAACATCCCATTTTGATAAGTAGTGACTAATTGGTCCTTATTTGCTTGGCAAGACTATTTTAGGACAATTAGGATGTTCTTAATTTCACAGGAAACCTGTGTGAGTAGAAAAGGCTCTCCACTGCAGAAGTTACACTAGAACAGGCATGTCAAACCTGTGGCCCTCCAAATGTTTTGGCCTACAACTCCCATGATCCCTAGCTAGCAGGACCAGTGGTTGGGGAAGATGGGGATTGTAGTCCAAAACATCTGGAGGGCCGCATGTTTGACATGCCTGCACTAGAACATGGAGATGCTGCCTTGTTTGGGTCTTGCAGAGGAGCCTATAAGCTATGACCAAGCAGATCACCATAGGGTGAGCAACGTGTTCCAACAAAGGCTAGCAGTAGACTGAGGCGTTCTGAGTCTCTGCCTTCAGCCCACATCTCCTAGGGCAGTAATGATGAACCTATGACACGTGTGTCAGATGTGACATGCAGAGCCCTCACTGCTATCACGCGCCCCACCGGCCCGTTCGCGCTGTTGTTGTTGTTTCCCCCCCCTTTATTCTCCCGCTCCTCCTCACACTACAACTTGTCTCCACTGTTAAAACCCGGATCCTTTTTTGTTGCTGTTGTTGCTGGTAGCCAGAGATTGTTTTTTTAACCCTTTCTGTGCTGTTTTTTTCTGGCACTTTGGCAGAAGATGATTGGGTGTAACAGTGTTCATTTTTTAACCTGTTCTGTGCTGGGTTTTTTGGTGCTTTGGCAGACTATGTCAGTGCTGCGTGTTAGTTCCAGTGAAGGTATTATTCATCATTCATTTCTGTTCTCTCCCCCCCCAAAGCACAGCAGCTTTGGGGCACCCCCCCAAAAAAAGCAAAGCAACTTTTACACCCCCCCCCCAAAAAACCTCTACAACTTTGGCCAGCAGCTCCCCCCAAAAAGCTCAACAACTCTGGGCACTTTGTGATAAATAAGATTTTTTTGGTTGGGTTGGGTTAAATAATTAGTTTTTGGTTTATTAAATACAGTTATATATTACAATTGTACATTTTTGTTATTTAAACTATAAATATCGCAAAATTATGTTTTTTTTTTCTCGAAGTGACACACCACCCGAGTTATGCTCGGTTTTTTGGCGAATTTTGACACACCAAGCTCAAAAGGTTGCCTATCACTGACCTAGGCTTACCCAAAGTGTAATCATTGGTTACAGCACCTTTCCAACTTATAAGTGTACTGCATTATCTCCTGCATACAGGATAAACAGAGTCAGGCCTCTTTTAGCATTCCTGTTGTAGGACCACATCCCAATGCTTCAGCCATTGAGCAATGAATGTAAATGGTGGAGTTTATGGGTGTTAAGTAATCAAGTGACAAGGAATCAAGTAGTATTTATGCAGATATAGATTAGCCCTTACATATTTATTCCTCAACTTTGCGTATCAAGAAAGAAAGGAAAGGCGCACTCCAAGGCAGCTGCAAGCGCCTTCTATTCAAGGGATAGCATTCCTCATTTCCTTTTTCCCACTGTTTGGCATTAAGGAGAATGAGCCACATTTGATTGTTATTAACTTCAGGACGGCCTGCAACACATAAGCATCAACTCCTAAAAATATACCACAACCTATTATTTGGTATTGGCAGTTCACAAATCTCACTATTAAACATAGCTGCCAAGTTATCCCTTTTTTTAAGGGATTTTCTTTTATGCTGAATAGGCTTCCTCGCGAGAAAAGTGAAAACTTGGCAGCTATGCTATTAAATATGCAGAAATGAATTAAATTAACATAGCAAAATATAATTAGCAAAACAGTTTGCCAGCATAATCATTGCCACAGGCCTTAATTAACATGAAAATTAATTTCAGAACCTGGTGTAAGAAACTATAATCATGTACATTACCATTGCATGAAAACTCCCAATGCCCTAGGACACAATTTCTTGAAGGGGATCTCAATGAATCTTTTAAGGTGTGTAGTGTGCTGTGTTTATATCTTATAAATATCAAAAGGCTACTTTAAGGTAAAAGGGACCCAGGTGGCGCTGTGGTTAAACCACTGAGCCTAGGGCTTGCTGATCAGAAGGTCGGCGGTTTGAATCCCTGTGACGGGGTGAGCTCCCGTTGCTTGGTCCCAGCTCCTGCCAACCTAGCAGTTCGAAGGCACGTCAAAATGCAAGTAGATAAATAGGAACCGCTACAGCGGGAAGGTAAACGGCGTTTCCATGTGCTGCTCTGGTTTGCCAGAAGCGGCTTTGTCATGCTGGCCACATGACCTGGAAGCTATACGCCAGCTCCCTCGGCCAATAATGCGAGATGAGCGCGCAACCCCAGAGTCGGTCACGACTGGACCTAATGGTCAGGGGTCCCTTTACCTTTACCTTTACTTTAAGGTGGATGACAAATACTTTGATAAGGAAGGAATGATTAGATTTTGTCCGCTAGCTTTGTAGTTGAAAGGAGAAACCAGAATGGAGGTGGTGATGTTTAGTGTAGATCCATTGTTATGTTCTAAATTCAATTCCATTCTTTATTTGGATTCAGCCATTAACAGTCCACCCATATCTCCGTGCCTTGCATGCCCAAGGTCCCAGGATCAACCCATGACATTTCCAAGTAGCGCTGGATATGTCCCCATTGTGAAACTGTTGAGAGCACTTGAACATAATAGCAATAATGATTAAGATCAATACATTTATAAAAGCAAGTGAATTACAGTCGCTAGAAGCTTTACAAGAATAAAAATACCTATTAAAAACGATATAACAATGTTTTTTTATTTTAAAAAAAGCCAAGAAGAATGGGGAAAGGAAATAATGGAGGAGGATATTGCAAAGCTGGTCATATCTGGTGATTTTATGATAATTTTATGACCAGCTTTTATGATAATTTTATGACCAGCTTTTTGATATCTGATAGGGTAACGCCAGCCTATCAAAAGGAAACTATAGAATGGTACTTTTTTCAATCTGTACACTTATTATGAAGATGTAGCAGCCCCCTGCCTGGAAAACGTCACAAACCAACAAAGGACCAAACTAGATGTGATGTTAAATGTTTTTTTCTAAACTTACACAATAATTTTGAGGTGGGGGGTTAATAGGTATCAAGATCACAGTGGGGGGGGGAGGGTCTTAACTGCTTTCCTCCATGCCCCAGCTCCCCCCCCCATTGCTCTTATTCCCCTGGAACAAATAGCAGATTTGGGTGGAGGAATTTCAGCGGACCCACAGTATGTATGCGGGAGCCTGGGAGAGATGGCATATTACAGCTGCTTGGAGTGGGATCTAAACTGGGACCCTCCCACATCCACTGGTCTAAATTCAGACAAACACACCCATGCAGCTGTTATTTTTATTTTTTCAAGCCTTGTTGAATGCATTCACACATCTTGTTTAGACTGGCGCTCTAAAGGTCCCGTATAAAACAAGAACTACATGATGCCTATTGGAAAGGCCTTGGGGACCCATAATTTTCTGTTGCTTCTCAGTGGCAAAGAGGATGATTACCTGCTGCTCCACTTCACTGACTGCCCCCGACTGGATGAGTTATCCGATATGTGAAGACCATACCTGCCAAGTTGCTGTCAGAGAAATAAGGGACCGGGCCCGAAATAGCAGGCCGGAAGTAATGCTGCCACCATTTTGGAACTGGGCGGAGCATGCTCAGAAGTGACTTTTGATGCTGCTTTGCCCAGTTCCAAAATGGCCGCCGCACCAGAAGTCGCACTGCAGCCATTTTTCCAGCTAGGAACAGCTGGAAAAACAGGGATTTCCCGGGGAAAACGGGAGACTTGGCAGCGATGGTGAAGACACCCTCCTTGTTGAAAAGCAACATCCTGGTGGCTTCAGGGAGAGTCATTTTAACACAGACATAAAAGGAGAGCACTTATTGCCCGATAAGCTAGACCACTTCTGCTCATTTAGAAACGGTTGTGGCAAATCCAAATTGCAAACAGCCATGCCAGCAGGTGGGCTTGCAGTGCCAAAGTAGCATCATTGCTTGTGATGCTACACAGGTGTAGCTGTCAGTACTGCTTAATTTAAAAACGCATGTGTTGCCACAATAAATGTTAAGGGGGGGGGGAACCCATAAACAGTCAAAATCTTATTTGACATGGTAGAGTACCTAGGATGTTTTAAGGCCTTTGCTCTGTGGGGTTAATGTTGGCTCCGTGGCCCTAGAATTCTATGCTTGTTTTTGACTACAGGCAGGGAAACTGCATTCCATCTTGCCATTTGGGTTCTTGGTCCCAGCAACTTTTACACCCCCCCCAAAAAAATCCTCAAAAACTTTGGTCAGCAGCTCCCCCAAAAAAGCTCAACAACTCTGGGCACTTTGTGATAAATAGGTTTTTTTTTGTTTGGTTAGGTTAAATAATTCGTTTTTGGTTTATTAAATACAGTTATATATTACAATTATACATTTTTGTTATTTAAACTATAAATATTGCAAAATTATGGTTTTTTTCTCGAAGTGACACACCACCTGAGTTATGCTCGGTTTTTTTGGCAAATTTTGACACACCAAGCTCAAAAGGTTGCCCATCACTGTCCTAGGGGGTCACTCCTTTTTGGAGAACTGCAGTTCATAAAGGACCAGAACTTTAGCCTACATATTAGGACTTTTTCTACATTCTCTGGCCTCCTGCCTGGGGTGGTCCCTGTGGGGTAAGTTAGGAGGCACTCAGTTCTTTGAGCTCAGGCAAAAGTGCTAGTGATGGTCACAGCTCTGGCTATATGAGGTGGGATTTAGTCCAGGGAACTCCTTCTCACCAGTCTAGGTATTTAGTGGTCTCCTGGTGACCAGCAGCAGGCTCCGAGTCAGGATCCTGGTCTGACTCCGCAGGCAGTGAACTATGGGGTCATGGCAAGAATTGGCATGAGCTCTGCAATGACTGAAGAGGGGCTAAAGGCAGCCCTCACCCCACAGCCCTTTTCTACTTTTGTTGCTCTTTTATGACAGTAATGATTGAAGAGCATTTCTGTTGAAGGTGTGGTGGCGGAAATGCATTCAGAACCCAGAAAGCAAGGGATCCCAGAAACTCACTTTATTTGCTGATCCCTCGTTGAATCCCTTCACTAAATTAGTTCCGTTAAGGAGCACTTTGAAAAACCCACAACAAAACAAGAAACACACCCAATAATTTCACAACGCAAAGCCTCTCTTGTTTGCAACCTTTGTCCTGATTTGCATGACCCTCTCCTCCTGAATAAAATGTTCAGATGTTCTGCCTTTTTTTACAAATGCACTATAAGTGCATCTAGTGAATGACAAACAAGGCCTTTTTCTCTGTGCTCCCTATTAACCTTCATTAATACAACAATCCACATATGTGGAACGTTTCTGAGTGAATGGCGATATTTATTCATGCTTTCTTGACAGAGTTCTTTAGCATCATGCCCCTTCTCTCATCATTTAAACTGACTGATAAAGAATATCTGGCAATGCCTTCCTTTATTTCACAACTAAGGGAGTAACAACATCAAGTTTTACTGCTGACAGCTTAATTACGGTTGCGCTGAATATTCGCCAGATCTGATTTTGTGTTCGTTTGAAACCAACAATGTGTGTGAGGTAGAAATTCCACATGTCCACCTAGTTATTGTGAAAATAGTTAACTTTTTCAATACTGTCTAGAATCATCATTTTATCTGGCTGATTGCATCTGATTGGGAGTCATATATTGAATGGGTGGCAACACTTTTCCTCAGGATATCCCTATTTTCATCAGAGAAATGTTGGATGGTATGGAAAAGTTATATGACATCTGTTGATCCCATGCTGTATGTTAGCCTTCCCTCACCAGATGTTTGGGACTCCCTCCAAACTTCCAGATGATTTGTGAGCTTCCAGATGTTTTGGTCTCCATCCTCATCATTCCTGACCATTCATTGTCCATGCTGGCTGATCAGAGGTGTGGTTCCCAGAGGAGGGAACCAGGTTAGGGAAGACTATTCTATACCATGCACAGAAGATGAGCAAAGGAAAATATCTCTTAAAATTTTATGGGATAGGGCCCATATTAAGTCGGAGTCATTCTCAGAGTTTGTTTTAAATATCTGAGCTTTCCAGCTCTCCATACTATTTTATTTAATTCATTATGGTCAATACAATTGATCAGATGGGTAGAATAAAAACTGCCTAAGAAATGACAAGGAAAAAACAAACAAACAGTAAATCATACACAAAGCTTTCATTAGCTGCTTTTTTTAAAAAAGTAGGTACTGCCATATTGATCGAAAATGTGATTGAAAATATAGCAGAAACCAAGAGAGCCTCTTGGAGCTGATGAAACAAGTTTATGAACCTTAACTGTGGTGACAAAGGAATGAAATATAAAAACATACCCGTGCTTTGAAAATAGCAGACTGTGGGAGATTAAAAAAATGTTTTCTTTTATGTCATGCATTTCAGTGTCTGCTAAAATAAATGCTTATTGATTTTGGCTCCGTAGTGGGACAGAGGAGGGAAAGAGGATTGCGAAGGTTTGAGGCAGGGGAGGAGGAGAAAGAAGCCGGATCATTCCCCAAGGGCTAGAAAGCTAGAGAGCTTTGACACTAAGAGTGCAATCCGCTCAGTGAAATCAATGAGTAACGCATTAGAGTATCACTTCATAAACAACACCAGACTGTATTAATGTAGAGTATGGGGTTTTTTTTAGAATAGCTTGAATAATTTCCAAATATATTATCCAATGTCTTTTTCAGTTTTAAGTAAATTCCCTTCCATGAGGAATGATCCAAGCATGTAGAGCAATCTTATGCAAGTTTGTTCTGAAGTACGTCCCATGTTTGCTTAAGTCCCATTGAATTCAACAGGGCTTATTTCCAGGAAACTGGATATCGGTCTACAGTCTTAATTTTCCAGATAAGTGTTACACATGTATCTGACCTTTGAAAGGTCTGTAAGTAAAAAATAATAATTTTTTTTTAAAAATTTACCAAACTGTGTGGTCTATTCTATGCTAAAGGGGAAGGAAGGGGAAGTTTTGAAAGTGACTTAAAAGGGATATTTTAAAGGTCTAACAGCCTGTATTTCTATGCTTTGCTTTGTTGCATGATTTTAAAGATCTCCTGAGGCTTCCTTACTAGAGAGTGCTTGCCCTACATCTGGATTTAGGCATCCAGGGAGAATTTTTTTCTTTTTTCTTTTTATTAAACCACTGAAGTTACCCACAAATACTTCAGTTTTGGCCCAGTTTAATTGAGTATCTAGGTAACCTGGGAGTTTCTTATATGTGGTCTAAATTTTGGGGACTGAAATTCCAGATTTAATAGGCACAGCAGTTATTTGTTTGCACAGAGAAAGATATAGACTTGTATTATGTATTTCTATTATTTTCTGTTGTGGGACAGTGTGGGGATATGTCAGCCATCCCCAAACTGCGGCCCTCCAGATGTTTTGGCCTACAACTCCCATGATCCCTAGCTAAGGGGAGCAGTGGTCAGGGATGATGGGAATTGTAGTCCAAAACATCTGGAGGGCCAAGTTTGGGGATGCCTGCCCTGGAGTCTTCATCCCAATACTGACGTCATTGACAATATCAGAGGTAAGAACGTTGACCATCAACCTAGTGTTTCATCTCACACGCCTTCAGTTCAGCAAATGGCAACAATCACATAACCTTGGGTTTGTGGACAGGACATTCTGCCCAACCTGGGCAATGTAGAATGTAGAAACCTTATCTGAGGGGTTGTCCAGGACAAAATAACTGTTTGTGAACTGATTGAATATTGCAGTGTGGAAGTGATATTACCCTTGTATCTATCAATATTTATCCCCATGTTTGTCCTCTCAAATCTGTTGTTGTTGTTGTTGTTTGAATCGTACTGTTGTTCCCAGCAATGTCTTCAGTATACCTTATATTTGGGGAAACACAAGACACATGCAACTTGGTAAATACAAAGGTAGAAGAAAATCACAAAATGAGCTAAGAAATTAGCTATATCTAAAATAAACATCTACCCAATCTACAACAGGGGGGGAAAGCCATGCTAAAAAGGAGCAATATTCAGTTCCCAGATGTTGGATTACAACTCCCACCATAGCAAGTCAGCATGGCTAATGGTTAGGGATGATGGGAATTGTCATTCAAGATCGAGCGATCCAAGGATGGGAAAGATTGTCCTAGAGTGTGTTCTTGGTATAATAGTTCTGAAGTGCAGGAAGAACAACTCTGTCAACTAAAATATTATTTCTAAATAGAGGAAACATCTTTAATGACAGTTTCATGACATTATGTTGTTGGGCAGACTTATCTTTGTTCTGCCCTTGATTTTAGTTAGCTTACATCAGTGTTGTCTACCTACCACTGCATAAAAGTAGCTGATATAAACATCCTTTAAATTAAATAATATTGAGAAGGGGGCAAAGAAGAATTAGCAGGCAAAGGTGAGTCTTATAATTTGTCCATTAGCAAAAAGAAAGGAGACCTTTGTACTTTGTTTTCTTTCATATATTCAGATATCAAGGTGATTGTGCGCAAATACAGTTAACCAGACAATCAATAATTTTTTGCCAAAGTTTGCAAAGACTTGTGAAATAAACAGTGATGCACAAATGTAATTTTATTGTGGCCAAAGCAGCTCATGGATTGCTTGAGCAATGTCTCCAAACAAAACTAAAGTTTGGTTTGGAGGGATTGCTCTAACCATGGATTTTTAGTGTTGATGTTATGGCAAATGGTGGTTTGACAAAACCAGAAAATATTCTCTTAACATGAACAAGAGCAGGGAATATGGAAGGTGAAAAGGAAGGAGGGTGATAGACCTCACAGCTCATTCCCAATTCTCAAATTGTGATTTGGAGGATTAGGAATATGGTGTTGGAATATTGATCAATTAGTGATGCAGGTAGAATGATTACCTCAACTACTTTTAACTTGCTGGGGCATTAAGCCACATAATTCAAAGAGAATAAAAACCCTCAGTTGATCATTTGGGACATTTTATCGTTTGTGTAAAACATTTAATTTTCTCAATGGCCCTTTATTTCATAACAAGCCAACACATCTGTTCAAAGAAGACCCAAGATTAGCGCAATATTGGTGATATACAGCATTTTAAAAATTTCCCCCACTATTTGTCTAATGGGCCATTGTGATTTCCTATTAAGGACAATCTAATTTATCAGTTGGCAGAGGAAGACCATTTTCTAAATGTTTTAACATTGTTCATGCCATCATTCATTGTCACCAGACTTCTCTTCAACCTAGCCCTGTCACACACCAATTTGCAATAACCCCAATAAGTAGATCGATAACAAAAAATGAATGACTTAATAAATTGTACAATTTCAGAGAATGCCAATTTTGTAGAGGGTAATAAAAAAGACAGTTATCTAACGAACACTCTTTGGTATCCAATTGCTGTCTTGTTACAATCCCATTTATCACCTGTGTTATTTCCCATTACCTATAATGGGACTTCTGAAAACTAATCAAAAGGAGAGTAGGCGTTGTTATTGTAGACAAGTCTTCACTTGCCTGATGGGTTTTCTGGGGTTCTTAGGGTCCCTTTAGATGTCCAACAAGTTGTGGGAAACAGGAAGAGCAAGAAGTTCCCCAAACAGACCAATGAGGAATGAGCATGTTCAGTGGCTAAAAAAAAGGTAACAAGATGTGTGGAGGGGGGTTGGGAAACTGGGAATGGGAATCAAATGGAGTAGACTGGAAGTGGGAATGGCTGGCTGGAATAATGAATAAGACAGGGGTCAGCAAACTTTTTCAGCAGGGGGCCGGTCCACTGTCTCTCAGACCTTGTGGGGGGCCGGACTATATTTTGAAAAAATTATATGAACGAATTCCTATGCCCCACGAATAACCCAGAGATGCATTTTAAATAAAAGGACACATTCTACTCATGTAAAAACACCAGGCAGGCCCCACAAATAACCCAGAGATGCATTTTAAATAAAAGAACACATTCTACTCATGTAAAAACGTGGTGATTCCCGGATCGTCCCCGGGCCGGATTGAGAAGACGATTGGGCCGCATCCGGCCCTGGGCCTTAGTTTGGGAACCCCTGGAATAAGAGCACTCTACATTGCCAGATTTTTTTTTGCATTGTTCACTCTTTCTCCTTCATGAAGGGTAAAATTTTGGCCTCTGCCCCATTAAAGACTCCTGTCTCCCAGATGTCTACCCACACATTAAGATCTTTGGGGTGGCACCTTACATGTTCCCCCAATATTTTAGGCCCTGTATACCCAGGTCAGAGCTTCTTCAAGAGTAGGATCCCGTTCATGAAATCCCATTGCCTAGATCAGGCACCCCCAAACTGCGGCCCTCCAGATGTTTTGGCCTACAACTCCCATGATCCCTAGCTAACAGGACCAGTGGTCGGGGAAGATGGGAATTGTAGTCCAAAACATCTGGAGGGCCAAAGTTTGGGGATGCCTTGCCTAGATGATTAGATCTGCTGGCTTTGCAGTATTTTATTCAAAAGAGGGAGGCATTTATATTAGTATTTGCTTCCCCTTGACATATCTTGCTCAGTTTCTGCTTCTTCTCCTGGCTATAGTTTGGCCAGTTATTTACTGTGGATTTTTTTTTAAAAAAAATCTGGTAGCTCCTTTATAGATGTTGTTTTCAATCGATAGATGGTATAAAAATATTGTAATATGAATGTTCACTGATCTGTGCCTTAGTGGTGTTCCTGGGTAGCTTTTTTCCATATAAGTGTGCTGTTGCTACCACCTTCACATGGCACACTGTTTCAGTAATGGCAGAAGTTGACTTCCCCACCCTTAACCATCCAGGTTCCATTGATGGGGATTCCCCAGTATACTGCATAATGTATCTCTCACACTCAGGCATTCTTGCACACTCATGCATTTTAAGCAAAAGAAGTATAAACCCAAAGAATGTGAGTCTCTTTGACACTGCTACTGTCCTCACTGACTGTTATGGAGGGGATTGCTGCCTCTCAAATTGCTTTTTTCACTGCACTACCATTCCTTCATTTGATTTTTTGTTTTTGACAACATACTCTAGAGTCACAGCATTAAAATAAAGGAAACCAATCTCTCATGCCCTCTATAGTACCGTTTGAAGACATTTATATCCTCTGGACACGGCAAATCAAATGACTCCTGCTGTCCTTTTGATAACATTTCTGAGCTGAACTTTTCCATCTGCGCCTGCCATCCTGCCTCCCTCTTAGCAAAGAAAACTGTCAGCTGGGGAAAGTCTCTCATCCTCCCAACTTTATCTGTTGTTGACTAAGGCTAAGTAGTAAGATGGTCATATGAAAACTGACACACACTTGACATCTTTGCACCGGCTGTTGAAATAGATTGGAATGATGGCATGAGGACTGAAAGATTAGAAGTTATTTATACATACCTATCTCTAAGTTAAAGACTTATTTGGATAGAACTATAGGAGATGTTCCAATCAATGTTAGGTGCTCCGCAGTCTCAAAAATTTAAATGGGTACAAGCTCAGAAATCACATGCTTGATTCTCTCATGAATTGTAATGGGAGATAAAAAGCTGGGCGCTCTCGCTCTCCTCACTAAATAATTACAGTGATTGCTCCTGCAGAAGAGAAATAGGTCTTGCTCACATGGGTATGCACTAGATCAAGACTTGCCCTTCCACAAACAGAAGGGGTCATTTTGTTCACCAAGGGAACCTTGACCCAATGGAGTAGGCATGGGGAACCTCAGTCCCAGGGATCAATTGTGGCCCTCCAGACCTCTCTCTCTGGCCCCGAAGACTCTCATCAGGTCACACACCTCCACAGTCAAACCCAATTTCCCCAGCCCACACACCCTTCTTGCCGGACTTCTGTTAATGCCTCTTGAATGAAAGATGGAGAGAGATGTGTGAGCATGTATGTATATATGGAAACTTGCCTACTGTATTTTTTGCATCCATTGCTTTGCTCACTTTTACCTCTGTCCCCACAGCCCCTGGAAGGTTGCTGAATGCAACCCCCAGACTGAAAAAAGCTCCACACCACTGCTCTAACTTGATCTGTCCTCCTCGCCTCCTGACACATGAATCAGTCTAGAACAAAATGTGCAAGAACCCTGGAAAATAGAATTTCTCCAACCTGTCCTTGGGTATAATACTTTCCTACTCAGTGTTGCATGTGCCATGGATAAGAGGGACAGCAAAAGCTGCAGACCAAGACCTCGCTCCTCTCCCAGAGTTGGAAGATAATTGGGTGGGTGGTGGAGGAGGAGAATGCAGAGCTCTATCAGGTTTACACTTATATTCTGAACCTGAAATTTACATATGTCATTAGCATTTCTAAAACTGGGCATTTCGCTTCTTGATTTATCAATGGTTTTTCCAAATTCTTACAGGTCTTAAGCACATACTAAGTAGATTTTTTGTTGACACTCTATAGATCATAAAGGTAAAGGTAAAGGGGCCCCTGACCATCAGGTCCAGTCGTGTCCGACTCTGGGGTTGTGGCACTCATTTCGCTCTATAGGCCGAGGGAGACGGCGTTTGTCCGCAGACAGCTTCTGGGTCATGTGACCAGCATGACAAAGCTGCTTCTGGCGAACCAGAGCAGCACACGGAAACGCCGTTTACCTTCCCGCCGGAGCGGTCCCTGTTTATATACTTGCACTTTGATGTGCTTTCGAACTGCTAGGTGGACAGGAGCTGGGACCGAGCAATGGGAGCTCACCCCGTCGCAGGGATTCGAACCGCCGACCTTCTGATCAGCAAGCCCTAGACTTTGTGGTTTAACCCACAGCGCCACCTGAGCCCCTATACAGGAAGCCAAATAGGGAATTATATTGTTGTAGCTGTTGGAATCTCTCTTCAACAGATTGAATAGCCATGCCTAAGACAACATACAGTAGTCGAATCCTACTTTAAATTCCCACTTTGGCTCTTGTGGTGCTTTTTAATTGGTTCTCATACTCATATTGTCTTTTCTTTCTCCTTTTTCTAACTTGTTCTGTCTCAAGGTTTGGTAATATTTCTAGCTCCTTTGAAATCTCAGTAGCATCTATCAAAACTTGTCGAAAACCTAAATCACACCTGCAGCTCACAAGATAATTATTGGTGACTTGCAATTCACTTACAGCTGAATTTAAATCAGCTTCCTTATTTTGTAATAGCTTGCTTGTAAGATTGATTTCAAAATGGATGTTGCACCAGAAACTTAAATCTTAGGGTCTTAGCTTCAATTCATCAAATATCTTTATTTAAGCATCATATAGATACTCCCAAGATGGTATCTCAGTAGTTCAAAAGTAGTTCCGTGTTGTTTTGCTCAACAGCATAACAAGTTATGCCTAAGTCTGATACATGGCTAGTTAGAATTTGCCAACACTGAGTCAATGCAGAGAAATAATTATAGATCTGTGGGACCAAACTAAAGAAAGTTTCATTGACTACCAGGTTTAAAGGGTGTAAATTCAGGTTGAATTCAGGATTATCCTTAATAAAATAATAATAATAATAATAATAATTTATTATTTCTACCCCAACCATCTGGCTGGGGGGGGCGCTTCCAACAGAAGGTTAAAAATAGAGACGTGAAGCTGTTTTTCTAACTTATGTCTTCACTTTGGGAGCATGTGAAACTGTTGTTCCCTCGACTCTTGTCCTGTTTCAGTTAAATGGCTTCAGTCCTTGTCCTTTGATGGCCAGATCTGATGTTTACTTGCACATAGTGCTCTTAGTATGTAATAAATCAGTCTATGCATTTAGTTACATCCTGAAACAAACAGCTCCAAATAGTACTTTCTAAACAGTTGTTATGGTCCGAGTTACAGGCAGTTGGAGTCCCAGCTTGGTACGTCGGGACCACCAGAGTAGAGGTCGGGAAGCAGGAATCAGCAGTCCAGGGGCCAAGAAGCCAAGAATCAGGAAGCCGAAGCACAACTAGGTGGGTAGCGTGCTGCTGTGGCAAAGAGCCAGAGGGAAATGCTGGTCTTATATACCCCACCCGGCCCTTGCTACCAGGTGCTACGAGTCTTCTGTCAAGCCTCACCTGTGCGGCCGCGCCTTGCGCTTCCAGGCCAAACTCAGGAAGGCCCCAGTCCTGCGAGGCCCTACCAGTCACAGGGCCCGGCTTCTGCACGCACTCCTGACAACAGTACTTTCTTAATGTTCTCTCTCCAGCCAGAACCAATTTTTCCCCTTTTTGTGTTTTAATTTTAACCTGTATAGATCTTCCTCCTTAACTCTATCCCCTTTAAGAAACAAACAAATCAGAGTGCAATTCCATAGCACAGTTTTCTAAGCAACTTACGACAATCTTTTGGGACATATCTGCAATGGGTAACATAGGATGTCATTCACCTACTTTACTGTTTGCAGTAGTGGCTAAAGCTGATTCCTTTGAACAGACTTCTGGGGATGTCAGGTTATTAAGAGTTCTGTAGGTCACAGCAGTCACCTTGAATTTTTGCCCAGAAGGTTGCTATGGAACATATTGATTAACCTGCTTTGTGCTTATGCCTGCACGGCTGATAAATTCATGATCCACACTAATATACCTGAACAAATCTCTAATGCTTTTACAAGAAAATTGGGATTTGTTTTCAGTTCTATGATTCCAGCTGGCAATCGTCTTACACCCTGAAGCACGGGATTGACTTAGTCTTATCATTATGTCGCTGGGTGTGTGTAGTACCCAGGAGAGACAGAAAAAATAAAAGCCACTAGAATGTTAAGGACTATGAATCTGTTACAATGGATAAATATAGCCCCTGTATCAGAATTGCCTGCTGGCCCAGATACTGTTTCAGGGAAACGAGGTGCATTTTAGAATCTACAAGAGAAGGGAAGCTGAAAAAGAAGGAAATCGGAATAAGAAAGGGGGGGGAAACTTGGTTAGAGGAAAAGGCAATGGGTAGTTGGGATCAAGATAGAGGTCTTCTCCAACCTTGAGCTGCTGATAAATTTGCCTGGAACCTTCTCTATATAAAGCATGAGTTCTAGCACTGAGCTGGAGCCTCTTCCTTCCCTTGTCACCACCTCACCTAAACCCAGATAGTACTGGCACTTAGAGAAGTGCCTGCCAGGCCATAACTCATTCTATTGTTATTGCTTGATCAGAAATCTTTTTTTCTTTTTTCCCTCTTTTTTATTATTGATTTACAGAATCAGATAAATACAAAGCGATATAATACATTAATAATACAATAAAAATAAAACAACAAACAAACAAACAAACAAAAGAAAAATAAAATACCAAGAATGGTCCCTCAGACCATGTGGTGGACCGGACTATATATTTTTTTGGGGGGTGGGGGTGGGGGTGGGGAATGAACAAATTCCTATGCCCCACAAATAACCCAGAGATGCATTTTAAACAAAAGCAGATATGCTGCTCATGTAAAAACACCAGGCAGGCACCACACAAATAACCCAGAGATGCATTTTAAATAAAAGGACACATTCTACTCATGTGAAAACATACTGATTCCCGGACCGTCCGTGGGCCGGATTGAGAAGGTGATTGAGCCGGCTCCGGCTCCCGGGCCTTAGGTTGCCTACACCTGTCTTAGACAGAGGCTCCTGCTATGGTGTATGTAAAGCAATAAAAATCTGATCATTAGAAAGCATTTAAAGTTCTATTACGCATCACTTACATGCTATTACATTTACTTTACATTTTGCATTTGTTTTGAATTCTGCAGTTAATATAAACGAAGCCACCCTCTCTTTCTGTGGATACAGGAATGGTGCTGGGTTGCACTTGCCTTAGCGAGAAGATGTACCGGTACTTACATGATTTGCAATGATAATTTCTGGCATCATCATAGGGTAAAAAGAATGTTTATGTACAGCATTTGGTTTCTTTGTGGGCCTTCCAACTTTAACTATCATAAATATGCATAATATAGGGAAGGGTGTAGGTAGCTCCTGTAACGAATTGACGTTGTTGTTGTTGTTGTTTAAAAAATTCAGCCTGGCTTTGCAAGGGTCAAACCCACATCCAGCCTGATTGACTGGACATTCAAATGGAGACAGGTCTGCTTGGAGCTTAAAAGGAGGGAGGAGCCGTTTTGTCCGTTGGAGAGCGCAAGGGAGTGGGAGCGTGGGTGGTTGCAGGGTCAGGGTAACGGAGGGTTTCGATGAGGAATAAGCAAGTTCCATATTACGTGTTTGACAGCAATAACTTATGACAGTAGCGAAGCTTGTACACACATGAATCTTTAAAGCAACCATTATGAATTTAAGTTAATAAACTTTCATCGTTTATGTGCCAAGGAGAAATTGTCTTTCTTATTTCCAGCACGGTATTGAAAACAGTATAGGTGGAGGCTCTTTAAAGGACAAAACTTTCCTCAAGAGTGGCGTCGATAGTTTGTGTCCTTGAGTAACACGGTATAGGCTGAAGGTGGACGACCCGGTGTGTCACTAAGTTGCCTAAGTGGATAGGCAAGCTTTTAGAGTGAAGGATTTCAAGCTGTGGGAATCTCTTCACTGGGGACAAAGGGGTTAGTCGCACAAACAGCCTCGGGGTTTCATAAGATACCTGGCCATGTGTGTTGGAAGCAAACTCCACTTATTAGTAAACCCAAGATTGAAGAGGGGTTTATAAATGATCTGTAGGGAAATAGGGAGGTGGATTTTGCCTCAGGATTCTCTAGGAGTTCCTTTAGTAAGTGGGAGAGAAGACAGGTTCCCCGGGTGCTCTTTTAATAATAGATAAATAAATAAAAATAATAAATTTATTATAAATAAATTTATTATAAATTTATTATAAATTTATTATAAATTTATTATAAATAAAAATTATTATTATTATAGAGTAAGAGGGGCAACCGTCACACCTTTTTAGCATTAGCTAGACGGGATCTGTTGCAGCTCCTTTCTTAAAAACAGAGTGGGGTTTTCCCTGGGTTGGGGCTCTTAAAATTGTGGATATCTTGCAGGCATGACCATTTCTGGGACACAAGCACCCTGACAGATCACTGCTTGAGCCTATTTTGAACCTCCCTGCTTACGTTGGTTGACAAGGGAATGTAGGAAGGGATTCAAAAGGTATAAAATGAAATACTGATATAGGTTTGCTTGTTGGTGAATTTCAAAGTCTCCCCACAGGGATTCCTTTCCTTATGCACTTCCACAATACCACCTGCAAGATATTGTTCAGAAATGATTTGAAGAGGGTTAAACGCTCTCCCAGGTTGAGCTCATCAAGCTGACATTTTTTTAAAAAAAATAAAATAAACAAATAATAAAAATGTATAAAAATCCTTGGGTGGCGTTGAGTCACATTATAACTTTTGCTACAATGATCCCTTTGCTGGTTCAGCTCTACCTGATGTGACCTATTGTACTGGCTTGAAAGGCAGAGTGGCATTTTCTAAAAGCCGGGAGAGGTTTATGATTAGGGGACAGAAGAAAGGTTGGGAAATAATAAAAGCAAAGAGAGAAAGAGTATGGCATTTACAGCGCCTGCAAACAATAGGGACAGAGTAACATTTCACTTGTACATTAGGCAACCTATGTTGCATCCCAAATATAACTCCAGGAGACAAGCTTGATTTGTTAAGAATAACTTCAGGCAGGTACCTGGGATCAGTAGGCGTGGAACATGCAGGCAAAGGTACGTGGCAGGCGGTTGTTAGAAGAGTCGCTTTTCATTGTGTTCCCAGCACTCGGCTCACCCCATAAAGTGCTCATTTATTATTAGACCCTGGCTTTTATGGGCCCTGGATTTTATGGGCACTGTGAGGGTGGGAAGCACTGTGCATTTCAGAGGAATGCGTGCAGGATACCAAAGAGCAAAGCAGGGAGGGGACAGACTGCAGAGACAGAAAGCAGGTTTTGCCTGCAGGAGTCTCTGGAGCGCTTCTCTAGCTTCCTGTTTTTGCACTTGTGGACAGGGATAATGTTTCATAGAATTGTAGAGTTCCTCCAAGGAAGGAGAGACCCAAGGGAGTCCATTACACTGTCAAACAGCTCTTCCTGCCAGAAAGTTCTTCCAGATGTTTAGTTGGAACCTCCTTTCTTGTAACTCAAAGCCATTGGTTCAAGTCCTACCCTCCAGAGCAGGAGAAAACAAGCCTGTTCCCTCTTCCATGAGACAGCCCTTGAGATATTGAAGATGGCTACATATGGTCCATGGAGTCATGAGTCGGACACGACTAAATGACTAAACAACAACAACATATCGCCTCTTTTCCAGACTAAACATACCCAGCTCCCTCAACAGCTCCTCATAAGGCTTTGTTTGACCCTTGATCAGGCATCCCCAAACTTTGGCCCTCCAGATGTTTTGGACTACAATTCCCATCAGCCCTGACCACTGGTCCTGTTAGCTAGGGATGATGGGAGTTGTAGGCCAAAACATCTGGAGGGCCAAAGTTTGGGGATGTCTGCCCTTGATCACCTTGGTTGTCCTCCTCTGCACACCTTCCAGCTTGTCAACATCCTTCATATATTGTGATGCCCAGAAACAGTATTCCAGGTGTGGTCTGACCAAGGGAGAGTGGAGTGGTATTATTACTTCCCTTGATTCTGTTGATGAAACCTAGAAAAGAGCATTTCTTAAAGACTGGTTTTCAGGATGTCTCTTAATTTGCACCAGAGATCTAAAAGTTGTGTAGCAATAACCCTCCTTCCCGTGAAATAAGACACAAGAGACAATGAATAGATTTTAAGTGGGCGAAAGGGCCACAACTTTATTGGTTACGGATATTGAGCGGTATTGGATTAGGCATTGGAACCTAACCAACTATATCTGACTGCAACCCATGTGTTACAGTCTGGGAGAAATTAACCACCAGAAAGGAGCCCAGTGATGTACATCTACCGGAACTCCTGGATCCGGTCGGGCTGAGGGGAAGCGGGTAAAGAGGCCGAGTTCCCGCCTCCGGTCTGTTTAAAAAGAGGGAAACCCCGCCTCCAAGGCGACCTTATTGGTCAGCCCGGGCATGACAGAGGCGGGAACTCCCTAATCGCGAGGGGGCTGCGCTCACAGCCCCCATCGCGAGAGTGCAGTTGGGCCCCGCCCACAACACCACCTCCGTGGTGATGCGGAAGTGGTTTTCTTGTATTCTTTGGAGGGTTTTATCTACCCCATGTTTTCCACGGTGGAGGATTATTATTATTATTATTATTATTATTATTATTATTATTATTATACCCCGCCCATCTGGCTGGGTTTCCCCCCGCCACTCTGGGCGGCTTCCAACAAGTACCAAAATACATGTTTTGGAGAAGCTCTCCATACGGCGCATTCTGTAGAGTCTTCTCTCCAACCCACTGCTAACCCTCAGCTGGGTGCATTGCTATCGTGCCTGACATTTTGCAATACAGTACACTCTAAGGCTGACTTTAACAAGCGACTCTTCCACACCGTACAGCTATCCAACAGCTTGCTCCTTGACTGTGCACCTGAGTGCAAATAATTATGCCTTAGGTGGGAGGATCCCGCATTCTGAGGTCCATAAAGCATATGATGGGAAAATGTGTAAAGCCACAGGGGTACACATTGGCATGACTATTGTATGTTTACAGACACATATCTTCATACCTGCCAAGTTGCTGTCGGAGAAATAAGGGACCGGGCGGAAGTAGCAGACCGGAAGTAGCGCTGCCGCCATTTTGGAACTGGGCAGAGCATGCTCAGAAGTGACTTTTGATGCTGCTTTGCCCAGTTCCAAAATGGCCGCCGCGCCAGAAGTCGCACTGCAGCAATTTTGGAACTGGGCAGAGCAGCATCAAAAGTCGCTTCTGAGCATGCTCCGCCCAGTTCCAAAATGGCCGCTGCACCAGAATAAACCGGGGGAAAACAAAAAAATCCATTTTTTCAGTTAGGAACAGCTGGAAAAACGGGGATTTCCTGGGGAATACGGGAGACTTGGCAGCTATGCATACCTTCCTCATATGCAAAATGGAGATATGCCTTCCTAACAAAGCGGGAGTTAGCCAGGATGAAATCAATGTATTGTGGTGTTGTTGTTTTCTTTAAACACCTTTATTGAAAGTTCAAAAAGTACACAACTATATGTGCACCAACATGGTGAGATGCAAACAAAAAAGAGAAAAAGAAAAAGAGACCCTGTGCAAAAAGGAAAACAAAGGGGGGCAGGGGCGTAGGAAGGGGGCGGGGGGTGGTCCACCCCGTGTGTCACCCCTGAGGGGGGTGACAAAATCCTCCCGGATGTGATCACCACAGTGCTGGATCACACTCCCCAGGCGTGATTGCCACCATGCCAATCACACACCCCAGGCAGATCGCCCCACCCCCCAGGCGGATTGCCCCACCCCCAGGTGCACGGCACCCCTCTGGGTGCCCAAGCGGCTAGCTCCGCCTCTGGAGGGGAAAAAAAGCCAAAACTATATATTTTACAAGGTTGTTATTGTACTTCACCAGATCTTAACCTATTACAGTATTTGTAAGAATGGATTCCAAATATCATTGAATTTGTCCATGGCAAGTCTGTGTTTACATGCAAGTTATTTATATGTTGTGAGTTTGTATAAGTCTTCAATCCAATCGTAGAAGGGAGCCATATTTTTATTTTTCCAATTCATCAGTATCAGTCTTCTGGCTGTGGTAAGGGCACAGAGAGTCCACTTTTGTAAGGCTCCATGTGGTGGGTATGTAGTTCAAGAGGATATTTTGCTCTGTAAATGTAAGGTTGTTCCGTACATTCAGTTGATGGTTTCAGTTACCTTCTGCCAAAAACAATGTATTGTAATTGGAGTCAGAAATTTGAATTTTTGGCATGTATAATAAATCATTAAATAGACTAATAATGCTCACATTCTTCTTCTTTTTTAAAGTAAGAGTTACAGTAGTAATAAATGAAGTTCAAAGAAACTGGAGCATTCGTTTCCAATAAGTGCAAACTATTTACTTCTTGCTTAGTCTATATCCTGAACTAACTTCCTATCTAATGTGTGTGTGTGATATACATAGATATGTGTGTACACACAGAGTGTGTTAAAGATTTCTGTCCACCATTTGATATAATGTCGAATTAGTAAGATGTGATTAAATCTATTCTCTCGGGTTCCTTATTTGTCCATATTGTGGCTACAAATTATTAAATAGCAATAAAAAATAACACAAATTTATTAAAGAAAGGCTTTTGCAAGTCTCTCAGTTGGATCCAGAAAATTAAAACAAAACTGTCTGATTTTGAGCATTATAATATTTGCAAAATAGAAATTGGCTGAGGAAAAGAGCAGCCTTGGGAACAACATGACTAACCATATCTGACAATCTTCTATGCATTTGGAATTTTAAGCAGAATGTGATCAGCTTCAGTGTAAATAATATTACAGAGAAAAGGGCGATTTCTGGAGATGGGCTATAGACTGAGATCCTAAAAAAGGAGTGAAAAGGAAAGGCACGAATTTACAAATGTCCCCTCTTCTATTGTACCCAAATGTCATGCTAGATGTAGTTGTCCGGGCAGGGGATCCACCCTGGATCGTGGCAATTACAAAAGAATCTTCTGTAGTGAATAGAGGATTGGCTTAGGATCTAGGCAGTGTAAGCAAGAGTACAGTATAGTAAGGCTCAACTCAGCATCTGGTGTCTGGCTTCTTGCGCAGTTAGAGATATGGCACAGGATATATCAAGCACATAGAAAGTTATGTGCATTTTTTTTCCTACTCTCCAGTCTTTGAAATCTGCTTCTCTTGCTCAATGTCATCTTGCCCACCCAGCGTTGATTTATCCGGATGCATGATCCTAATGAGTTTCCCTTTGAGAAGCTCATTACCAACTCTGAAAATTTACTGCTCTTAAATGATAATTGAGATTTCTGAGCGGACAGAAGAAATTCAAATTTATGCTGTTCAGGAGCAATGCTTTATGTATCCAATAAGGCTGGCAAGCCGCTTGTTAAAGTTTCTCTCAAATGTAGGGAAGGGACAGGTGAGAGGGTTTCAAAGGAAACCAAACAACTAGCGGAGGGGTTGCCATATTGGTCAAGGTATGTTTTAATTTAAAAGGGTGAAGTCAAGAGTGTGCCTTATGCAGGAAAGGAAGGGGACAAGGGGCCCAATGTTATCCTGTGCCCAAGCACCCCTAGAAACTTGGAGCTGGCCCTGGGAAATGACATTGCTGCATTTCAAGCTATTTAATGTATACAGTATCGCCTAAGAAACACAGAAATGGGTTGGCGGATGGTGACTTTTAATCTCTGCAGGTTCCAAGGCCTCTTCTTCTGTTCTTGTTCACAGAAGGTGCCTCTGCCTGATTTGAGAGACGTCCCCCTTCCCCACCACCACAGTTCACCCTACCCCAAGCAGGAGGGACCCTGAACCTTCTGTCAAGGCACAACTACCGTGTTTCTCATATTATAAGACATGTCTTATATTTATTTTTTCCTCAAAAAAACACACTATGGCTTATTTTCAAGGGATGTCTTATTTTTTTCCTCCTCCTCCTGCCGCGGCCGGCATTGCTGCTGCGCCTATCACTATGTCTTATTTTCGGGGTATGGCTTATATTCCTTGAATGGTTAAAAATCCTGCTATGGCTTATTTTATGGGTATGTCTTAAAATATGAGAAACAGGGTACGTCAATGTTATGTCCTGCTCAGGAGGACTTGAACCAATGGATTCAGCTTACAAGAAAGCAGATTCCATCTGAACATCAGGAAGAACTTTCTGACAGTGAGAGCTGTTCAACAGTGGAATGGTCTCCCTCAGGAGGTCGTGGGCGTGGGCTCTCCTTCCTTGGAGGTTTGGATGGCCATCTGTCATGGATGCTTTAGCTGAGATTCTTGCATTGCTGGGGAATAGACTAGATGACTCTTGATTTCCCTTTCAACTCTACGATTCTATGAAGGCTTATTGAGAGGCTTTGGGGTGTAGAAGAGGTTGGAAAGGCTCCTTCTACCAACTCCAATTCCATGAGTGCTTCTCAGGAGCCAAGCCTTTTTGTCCTTACATCCACCTGGACTCTGGCATACAAGGCTGGACCATCCAATATCAGGCTCAGGATTAACCCTTTCAGCATATCTCTCTTTCTCTTTCTCTCTCTCTCTCTCTCTCTCTCTCTCTCTCTCACACACACACACACACACACAGTGACTGGTAGCTGTTTAGTTATGTCAAAGGTGACTCTACTGTGGCTCTCCAGATATTTTTGGAGTCCAGATCCCTTCAGCCTTAGTCATCATGGCCAATCATCAGGGATGATGGGAGTTGTAGTTCTACAACATTTGAAGGGAGACAGGTTAGCCACCACCACCACCACTGACTTATATAGAGGAAAAACAAACTGTTGTTTGCACTCTGAGACACTATTAGGATGAAGGCCAAACTTTCAACCCTCCTCCAGAGTATCCCAGTGTCTGGCAAATGTCTTCTTGGTGCTTTTAAATGTATTCTGTTTAATGCCATCGTTATTTTCACTATACACTTTTGCTACAATTTCTAGCTTAAAAAAAACCAAACCCACAGAGTTAGAAAAGATCTATAATAAGCAGCTGTTGCCAGAATAATAAAATTTGGAAATTAAAGTGTATTGATTGAGAGGGAGCTGCAATTTCCCTGCCCCAATGTGTACTGTAATGCACTTTATTGATTGCCCAAGTGGATAAACATAATTTTCGATTACTTGTATCCCCCCACCCCAATTTAAAGAGAGGATTACTCAACAAAATGTTTGCAAGTAATTTTACACATCTTGACTAATAGTAGTCCAACTTATATGGAAAATTCTTCAAATTGTACTATTGTAACTCAAAGTCTAGAGTCTAAGCAAAGGTGTTTTTTATTAGTATTTTACCATTTCTAAGTGCATTTTCAAATCCCTTTAAAATAAGTGAGCTTTTAAGGAAATACTAGAAAAACTTAATAAGATTTTAGACTATCTTTGCTGTCAGCTCAATAACACTGTGTTTGCAGTGTTAAAGCTATGAAATCCCTCCCTCGTGAATATTTCTATTCGTGGGAATGTCAGGTGCCCAAGAAAGGCAAACCGGAAACTGTCTTATATCGAGTCAGACCATTGGTCCATCTAAGTAAGGATTATCTACTCTGATTGGCAATGACATTCCACAGGGGCCTCTCACAACTGTTGAGGATTAAACCTGGGACCTTCTGCCTGCAATGCAAATATTCTACTATTGAGCCACAGTTGTGATCTCCATCTATCCTGAGTTTTTGGAGTCAAGTCCCCTTGAAAATAGATGGCACATTAGCTTGATCCAAAGCAAGGAAGCAGATACGACAAAACACAACTCACGCAATGTGATGGCATTTGTCTCATTTCTCTTGGTTTCTCTCTTTTTGTTGTTGTTATAATTTTCATTAAATTTCTATTTTACATTTTAGAATATTCACTTAAACAACCTTAAAATATCAATGACTTTCCTTCCTCTCTTTCCCTGGTTCATTTTTTGCACAAGATAAATCCCTGCATATTTTATATAAACTGAACCATTCAGTATTCCATTATAACATCCATCAAAACTTATTTACACTGTTGAATTTATCTTAATGCTGCCCATGTTTTCAAGTGTACACAATTTCCCCCCACATATTCAATAAACATTTTGCAATCTTCTTTAAACGTATGCTCTTCTTGTTCTCTTATTCTATATGTTAGGTCCGCAAGCTGTGTATATTCCATCAGTTTAAGTTGCCATTCTTCTTTGGTTGGGACTTCGCTCACTTTCCATCTGGGGGCTAACAAAACACGGGCTGCAGTAGTGGCATACATAAATAGCCTTTTTCGACACCTATGAATTTCTGTCTACGTTATCCCAAACAAAAAGGACAGTTTTTTTTAAGTACTTTTAAACATTTTCCCCCAGTTCATTATAAATTATTTCCCAATACTCTTTTACCCTTTACAGGTCCACCACACATGATAGAACGTACCCTCAATATCATAACATCTCCGAAACTTATCTGAGTCAGACTTCTACATATTAGCAAGTCTATTCAGCGTTAGATGCCATCTGTAAATCATTTTCATGTAGTTCTCCTTCAAGGAATAACATGCTGTAATTTTCAGATCACTCTTCCAAAGTTTTTATTGTGTCTTTATTGTCTTTATTGTGTCCTATATCTATAGCCCAGCATAATTCTACTGGTTTCTCCACCCATGGCACTACATTCTACACTCAGTTCCAGAGGTTCCCCCAATTATTTAAGTCTTTTGTGCTACCAGTAGTGAGCAGGAAGGAGTAAGTTGCACTATGCCAAAAGCTAGTGATGTTGTTCTAATAGTAATTCATTCCTTTGGAGGTGGATTAAGGGCAGGTACAACCATTCCGCCATACTGGGTGCTGAGTCTAGGAGGCGCTGCAGAGTATGGCAACTATGACATAGTGACTTGTGTGGAATGGAAGGTGAGAGGTGGGAGCGCCAAATTCGGCCCTCACAAAGGGTGCCACTGAGTTTTTTAAAATGAAATTTTATTAAGAACTTTCATAATACAATAAAGAAGAAACTAGAGAAAAAGGAAAAAAAAGGAAAAAAAATGCAAAGTCCTCTCTCACAGGTATATCTTAACTTTTGTCCCAGACAGAAAAAGGTGAGCCCTCCAAGCTCTCAACTAGCAGATTCCATTTCTTCACCCAGTCTCCCACCTTGGGAGATTTCCCCTTCCCTGCCTCTCACACATCCCTTAATCTGTATGCAATTCAATCTTTAAATCAAAATAGAGGGCTACAAGAGCAGCAGCAACAGAAAACAAATCAAAACAGAAGCAAGAGCAGAGAGAGAGAGGGAGAGAGAGAGAGAAATTAGAAAAAAATAAAAATAAAATGGACTTCCACCTATCCATCTTTCAGTTGTAAATACAAGATTTCATCAAAGTATTTGAAATGGTATCCAGCTGTTTCTCCTTCTGCTAGGTAAAATTTTTCTAATCTTCAATTCCCAGCATCTCAGGTTTGTTGTCCTTCCACACAAAAAGTCTAAAAGAGGTAATTTGAATACTGTGATTGATAAAGGTCAACCATAGTTTTCCTCTAGTCCAACATAACAGTTTTGCCTCCAATATTGAGAAACATACATCCTCGATCTTTATTCCCTCAGGGGTCTATTTGCTGTAAACCATAATTATTTACTTATTGTTTACCTAATCAGACATGGAGAAGATTGACTAACTACTGCTAGCATGTCTTCTTCAGTCTAGCCCAGGGGTGGGGAACCTCTGGCCCATATGTCTATTTCAGTCTGCCTGGCCTCCCTATCTGTCAGTGAAGGTTGTTTCATCCAACTATGCCCTGCTCTGTGATGTCATATGTGACATCATATGTAAGGTAGCTAATGAATGAGCTGGCTCAGCTAAGGAGGGGGTTTGAAAGCACTGCCTATCAGCTGATCAGTGGTGCCTGCAAAAGCCCCCCCCCAAGTGCTTAGGAAACCTCCTAGAGGGCCAAATCTGATGCCATTGGTAATGTCATGTGATTGGCAGGTGGGCAGTCCCACCCACCCGTCAATGGGTGGGGTAGAGTCTCTACCGTAGAGACCCATTGGCCAAATTCAGCTCCCCACCCTTGATCGAGCTTGGCATCTTGTCTTGAGAGCCAGTGTGGTGTAGTGGTTAAGAGCGGTGGACTCGTAATCTGGTGAACCGGGTTCGCTTCCCTGCTCCTCCACATGCAGTTGCTGGGTGACCTTGGGCTAGTCACACTTCTCTGAAGTCTCACAGCCTCACTCACCTCACAGAGTGTTTGTTGTGGGGGAGGAAGGGAAAGGAGACTCCTTAGGGTAGCTTTGGGACTCCTTAGGGTAGTGATTAAGCGGGATATCAAATCCAAACTCCTCCTCCTCCTCCTCTTCTTCTTCAATGAAGAATACTGAGTTCTGCAGAAAAAATGGATTAAATGCACAGAAAAGCTATGTGGTTTTTTTCTCACCTGTGAAACGTCTATACTGGGCCCAGGGCTGAGTATTTGACCAACAGTAATGACTCCTTTGCCTTATTCTATACCATTTTCACACTTCCCATTCCTTCTTTGCTGCCTTCTTTCTGTGCTAAGAAGTCTCATGCATCTGTAGTAATCATTTCGGTTACCCTTCTATGCACATTTTCAATTTGTGATATCCTTCTTAAGAAGAGAAAAACAGATCTGCAAATTAGTATTCAAGATGGGCATTCCTCTTTGATTTATACCAGTGGCATTATGATATTTTCTGCATTATTTTTTTCCACTTCATTTGCAATACTTGAATTCAGCTCTCTCGCCTTTTAGATAGATGCAGCACATTGAACTGATGCTTCAAGGAGCTTTTCTCATGGTGACTTACACTGTAAATCTTTAAAATAAAACAAAAGCTGTTCAACAGGTAGGTTGCAATCCTGAAGACAGCTTCTCACTGCCACTGGAAGTCCCAATGATTTCAATGGGATTTAGGCTGCAATCCTATTTGCACTTACCTGGGAGTAACTCCCATTGAATCTAATGAGTCTTACTTCTGAGTAAACAAGTGTAGCGTTGTGGTTCTCTGCATAGGGTTGTTCTGAGTGCAGAATCAGGGTCCAGTTCAGAGCACTAGGCAGGCAGGCTCATATACAGGAATTCCAATTTGACCCAGAGAATAATACTGTAAGCAAATAACATCATTTTCCTGCAGCAATTCTAGAATTTATTGTCCGAATCCCATCCCTAACTGGAAAAGAGTCTGGGGATACCTTCTGCCATCTCCTGTTGCTACATTGGGAGAATGGAGGGAGGGGGTTGTGGTAGAAAATCTGTGAGTGGCTTCGAACCTTTTGAAACTATACGAT
Source organism: Zootoca vivipara (assembly GCF_965207765.1). Taxonomy (NCBI): domain Eukaryota; kingdom Metazoa; phylum Chordata; class Lepidosauria; order Squamata; family Lacertidae; genus Zootoca; species Zootoca vivipara. Next base: position 12,714,001 of record NC_142590.1, on the reverse strand, counting down.
TTGGGAGCTCACAAAAAGTTTAAGCTTTTGTGGAAGCAGTAAAAGGCAGGGGAAAGGGCGAGAGGATACAGTCCTCAGTTGTTAATTGTCATGGAATATGGATGTTTAAATTCACTCAATGAAGTGCTATTTCTTTCAAAGCTGTACTCGCATGATTACTAAGGGAGATCCTTTCTCTTCAGCCGAGTTGTTCCCCCCTCCCTTTTAAATCGAATCTCTTCCATGGAACTGTATAAATATTAATCTGGTGTTAAAAGAAGAAGCTGTCAGTGCTTATCAGCCCAATTTCTGCTTTCAGCTTGCCTGGTTATTATAATAGCGCTACTCTGTTTGAATTGTTACAATGAGAACATTTTCGCTTTTCATTTCCCAGTGTTGACTGTCTTGAAGTGAGTTTGATAAAGGTTCACATGGTAAAAATGTGAGACGAGAAGAGACTGCTTAGCAAAGCAACTGGCACGTACGTTTCATGTGAATATTCAAAACTGGTAGACCAGGCATCTCCAAACTGCGACGCTCCAGATGTTTTGGCCTACAATTCGCATGATCCCTAGCTAACAGAACTAGTGGTCGGGGAATCGTGGAAGATAATAATAATGATATTAATAATAATAATAATAATAATAATAATATATTTATACCCCGCCCATCTGGCTGGGTTTCCCCAGCCACTCTGGGCGGCTTCCAACAGAAAAACAAAACACAGTGATCTATTAAACATTAAAAGCCTCCCTAAACAGAGCTGCCTACAGATGTCTTCTAAAAGTCTGGTAGTTGTTTTTCTCTTTGAAATCTGATGGGAGGGCGTTCCACAGTGCGGGCGCCACTACTGAGAAGGCCCTCTGCCTAGTTCCCTGCCACTTGGCTTCTCGCAATGAGGGAACCGCCAGAAGGCCCTCGGTGCTGAACCTCAGTGTTCGGGCAGAACGATGGAGGTGGAGAGGCTCCTTCAGGTATACTGGACCGAGGCCATTTAGGGCTTTAAAGGTCAGCACCAACACTTTGAACTGTGCTCGGAAATGTACTGGGAGTCAATGTAGATCTTTCAAGACCGGTGTTATGTGGTCTCGGCGGCCACTCCCAGTCACCAGTCTAGCTGCCGCATTCTGGATTAGTTGTAGTTTCCAAGTCACCTTCAAAGGTAGCCCCACAAAGAGCGCATTGCAGTAGTCCAAGCGAGAGATAACTAGAGCATTCACCACTCTGGCGAGACAGTCTGCAGGCAGGTAGGGTCTCAGCCTGCGTACCAGATGGAGCTGATAGACAGCTGCCCTGGACACAGAATTGACCTGCGCCTCCATGGACAGCTGTGAGTCCAAAATGACTCCCAGGCTGCGCACCTGGTCCTTCAGGGGCACAGTTACCCCATTCAGGACCAGGGCGTCCTCCTCACCTGCCCGCCTCCTGTCCCCCACACACAGTACTTCTGTCTTGTCAGGATTCAACCTCAATCTGTTACAATTTGGGAATTGTAGTCCAAAACATCTGGAGGGCTGAAGTTTGGAGGTGCCTGTGGTAGACAGAATTCACACATAATTCTTTCACATTTTGTGAATGGCCACAAGCCTAAAGACACATCAGCAAATGCTGACCATCAGCTCAATGTGATTGTCAATGCACAGTACTGACCTGTTGGGTGGGGTGGGATGAAGCTCTGGAGCAGGTATCCCCAAACTCAGCCCTCCAGATGTTTTGGGACTACAACTCCCATAATCCCTAGCTAACAGGACCAGTGGTCAGGGATGATGGGAACTGTAGTCCCAAAACTGTTAGGTTTTTCCTTTAAGACTGATGTGGTCAATGGTGCTACACAGAGATGTGTGTTTGTAACCTTGTTCTGAATGATAGCACACCTGTGAGCTTTTGCTAATTTGAATAATTGAAGGTAGAGTTTGCTTACTATAATGTGATTGGGTAATTGACTATTTTGAATTCTGTATTTAAGCAAATGGTTCATGGGTGTGGTGGTGGTTGTGGTGATGTATTGTGGAATGAGAGGAAAGGAGTAGAGGAGTGTGGTGTATATAATTGTAAATAAAAGCAAGCAAAGATACTGAAGACGACTTTGTTATTTCGTCAACCCTGCCGCTGTTGCCACTCGGTTGGTGCATATTTTGCCCAACATCCGGTTATGGGCCCAGGAACTGCGCATGGGTGTTTGAACTGCTTGCTAAGAGGGCTGTGAAGCTGAGCTATCTGCCAGTCGAAAAGGAGCTGGAAGTATATCCAGGATGGATGACGGCGAAAAGATGGCGCTTACCTTTCCTCAACTAACTGATGGTAATTATAGTCTTTGGTCCTTTAGAATGAGAGGATTACCCGAATGTAAGGACCTGTTTAACTACACCGTGGACACCCCTCCTCAGATAATTACCCCTGAATGGATACGGGGGGATAACAAAGCCAAAGCTTTTATAAACTTAGCAGTGTCCAACCAGCAAGTTGTGTATATCAGAGATAAAACGTCGGCTAAAGAAATGTGGGAGAGTTTGGCTGCGGTCCATTTGAGAAAAGAGTCTGCGTCAGCCTTGGCGTTTTACCGCCAGCTTTATCAGGCAAAGCTGCAACCTGGCGGTGACTTGGCAGCTCACCTGAGACATTTACAGGAAATCAGGTTGGAGCTTTTGAGAAGAGACATTGTGGTTCCTGTTAATCAATTTTGTTTTATAATCCTCTGCTCATTAAACAAAGAGTATGATGCAGTCGCAAGCCAGCTCGCTTTGGTCCCTCCTGACCAGCTGAGTATTGAAGGCGTGACTGCAAAACTGATGGCGGAGCTGGACAGGCGAGACGCCTCTGTTATGCCGGTTCCCAAAGAGCAGAGTGTGCATTCAAAAGACAATTGGGATGTTGTAGCTTTAAGAGCCAACAAGAAATGCTCTGCCTGTGGCCTTTTGGGACATTTTGCTTCGGAATGCAGAGCAAAGAGTAAAAAGACTTCCTCTAGGTCGCAAAAGGGACACACAGCCACTCAGGCGTGGAAGCCGTCACAGCGACCGCAGCGAGGTAGTCGACCCGAGCCACAAGCATTCTTTGCAGAACCACAGCCTTGTGAGGTTAAAAGAGGTAACTGGGACTTTTTCATCATCGATAGTGGCGCATCGCAGCACTTGTGCAGCAATCGCAGTCTCTTCATAAATTACACACCAGAGACTGGAAATGTGCATTTAGCGAATGGAATAGTTTTGCCCTCACTTGGAAAGGGGACTATAAAACTGCATAGTTTGAATATTACTATATCAGATGTTGTTTATTGCCCTGAACTGTGTGGGAATTTATTATCGGTTTATCAGTTTGCACGTCAAGGTGTTAGAGCTAAATTTACTGAAAAAATGTGCCGGTTTTATCGGGCCAATAAGCAGGTTCTCTATGCAAAACAGACTCATGGGCTTTACAGGCTCAAGTTTCACTCCTCTTCAGGAGGAAGCGATAGCTGTTGTGGTGTAGCCAATAGGAGCAGGCAGGGGTTAGCAAATTGCCAGCCACATAAAAACTGCTTACATGAAGCTCACCGCAAGCTTTGTCATAAAAACTTTGCAGATGTTTTGAAAACACGGGATATAGTGCATGGTCTAGAAATTAAACCGTGTAAATTTTACATGAACTGCCTGTCATGCTGCAAACATAAAATTAAGGTGGCACGAAAGGGAAAAAGCACTATGAGAGAAGTAGCAGAGCCTTTTGAAAGGGTTCACTGTGATCTAGTAGGACCATTGCCAGAATCACTTGGAGGGTCCCGATTCTGGCTAACACTTGTGGACCAGAAAACCAGATATGTTTGGACATATGCAATTTCTAAGAAGTCTCAAGCACTAGAAATGTATAAAAAGTTTTGCAACTGGGTTAAGACTCATTTTGGCAAAAATATACAAAATCTGTACTCTGATCTTGGAGGTGAATTTATGTCACAGGATTTTGAAGAGTTCCTAAATGCGCAGGGGACAGTACACCAGGTGTCATCACCTAGGAGTCCCTGGCAGAATGGGATTGCTGAGGTTGTTAACAAAAACCTACAATCTGGGATAAAGACAATGCTCCATGACGCTCAACTTCCTGATAGCTTCTGGGCTGAATGTTTGAGCTGTTACACGCATACAAAGAATTGATCCTATCATTCTGCATTAACAGTAACACCTTATGAAATGCTTTTTGGAAAGCGTCCCAATCTAAAGTATTTGTGTGTTTGGGGCAGTGATGTTATGATGCACTACCCAGCTAAAGGGAAGCTGCAGGAAAGAGGTATCCCAGGTAAATTTATGGGATATCAGCAAGGGAATTGTCGCATTTATTTACCAGACACAAAAAAGTTTCACCTTACCCGTAGCATTATACCATCAGTACACTGGGATGGTGTAGCTGAGTTTCAAGATAGTGATGGTCTTAAAGAAATATCCCCAAAGAGTACAGCTGATGCTAACGAGCAGCCAGTTGATACCGATCCTGACAGTAATCAGTCAGAGATTGGAGAATGTGAGTTTAAAGGGGAACAAGAGGCAATGGACAACTCAGACCATACTTTAAGTCCAAAGCCCTCTACTAGCCGTATTTCTGAAGTTTTGGAAGGAAATTTAAAAGCTGACAGTGAAAGTTTACCAGAGCTTAGACGCTCCAGTAGAATAACTAGACAGCCACAGCGTTACATCAATGAACAACAGCTACAGAGGCAGAAACGACAGGAGCAGTTGTTTAAACGTAGAAATATTGCTACTGCTGATGAGGAAATAGAAGAAGTTGCAAACAATGTATATTGTAACCAAGTTAATTTTGAACCAAAAAGTTTTAAAGAGATACAAACCATGCCAAAGTTACAAGCTCAACAATGGAAAAAAGCAATAGACTCTGAGCTTGCATCTCTAAATCAAAATAACACCTGGACTTTTGTGAAGCAAACACCTGATATGCGAGTCATAGATTCAAGATGGGTGTTCAAAGTAAAACTTAATGATAAAAATAAAGTAATGAGATATAAAGCTAGGTTAGTAGCAAGAGGTTATCAACAATTGGAAGGCATTGATTATGAGAATGTGTTTTCTCCGAGTGTGAAGTTTGAAAGTATAAAGTTGATGATGCTAGACGCTGTTAAAAATGGGTGTGAATTGTACCATTGTGACATTTCCACAGCTTATCTTAATGCTGATTTGCATGAAAACATATACATGAAAGTTCCGGATGGTGTAGATGCTGCACCTGGAGTAGTTTGTAAATTAAACAAATCTCTGTATGGCCTACATCAAAGTGGCAGGAATTGGCATGAAACTTTAAAACAAACCTTGATTGAATTTGGGTTTGCGCAGGGGAAAGCTGATAACTGCATTTTTACCAAACAATGTGGTAATTCTGTTGTCAAATTGGCCGTTTATGTTGATGATTTATTATTTTCATGTAAACATTTAAAGGAATACCAGTTGTTTATTTCTCAACTTGGTAAACGTTTTGATGTAAAAGATTTGGGGAAAGTTAAGAATTACCTGTCCATGCAAATAGACAGGGCTGCAGATGGTTCTTTTGCTGTACACCAAACTGCAAAAATAAGAGATTTAATAGAAGTGCTAAATTTGGAGAATGCAAAAGGAAAAGAAACCCCATTAACATGTGGATTTACTTTTACTAAAGAGGATGCACCTTTTCATGACAAAACACTTTACAGGTCGATATTAGGAAAGCTGAACTTTATTCAGCGCGTGTCCAGACCAGACATATCTTTCAGTTTTAATTTTCTTTCCACATTTGTGGAGAATCCAACCAAGCAGTGTTTTCGAGCGCTAAAAAGAGTGGTGCTTTATCTTAAACACACACTGCATTACAGGTTACATTTTAAGACGCATAATGATACGGGGTTCGATATTTTTTGTGACGCATCTCATGCATCTGAACATTTCAAATATAAAGGTGTGTCCGGTTTTGTTTATAGATACAATGAATGTCCATTTGAATGGAGAACGCGCAGACAGCATATAATTTGTATGTCAGCCACAGAAAGTGAACTTTGTGCATGCTCTGAAGCCATCAGAGACATTGAATGGTTTTTGCAGTTGTTTGCAGACCTAAAAATAAAAGTAAAATTACCAATACCCGTGCACATTGATTCCCAAAGTGGAATAGCCATTTTGACATCAGAAGGCAATACCCAACGTACCAGAACGTTACGATTACGCTTGGAGTTTACAAAACAAATGATTAATGAAAAATTATTACTTTTGAATACGTAGCTGGACTAGGGCAAATAGCAGATATTTTCACAAAAGCTTTACCAACAGCTACGCATCTTAAACATACACAGAAAATGCTGAATGTTACTGCTACGCATCATTGACCAGCAGGGGGTTGTTAGGTTTTTCCTTTAAGACTGATGTGGTCAATGGTGCTACACAGAGATGTGTGTTTGTAACCTTGTTCTGAATGATAGCACACCTGTGAGCTTTTGCTAATTTGAATAATTGAAGGTAGAGTTTGCTTACTATAATGTGATTGGGTAATTGACTATTTTGAATTCTGTATTTAAGCAAATGGTTCATGGGTGTGGTGGTGGTTGTGGTGATGTATTGTGGAATGAGAGGAAAGGAGTAGAGGAGTGTGGTGTATATAATTGTAAATAAAAGCAAGCAAAGATACTGAAGACGACTTTGTTATTTCGTCAACCCTGCCGCTGTTGCCACTCGGTTGGTGCATATTTTGCCCAACAAAAACATCTGGAGGGCTGACTTTGGGGGTGCCTACCCTGGAGTCTTCATCCCAATACTGATGTCATTGCAGGTTACCTGGAATGGGCTGGTTAATTGTGAGGCTAGGGATGCACAGTCACACCAGCCAACACTTCCTATACCTGACCATTGCACTGCCACATCCCAGCCCTCTCCTGGAAACCAGGAATTACATCAGTACTGGACGGGTGACTGCTCCACCTTATGGGCCACATTGGGTTCATGTGTGCTGACCATCAGCTCAATGTGATTGTCAATGCACAATACTGACCTGTTGGGTGGGGTGGGATGAAGCTCTGGAGCAGGTATCCCCAAACTCAGCCCTCCAGATGTTTTGGGACTACAACTCCCATCATCCCTAGCTAACAGGACCAGTGGTCAGGGATGATGGGAATTGTAGTCCCAAACATCTGGAGGGGCGAGTTTGGGGATGCCTGCCCTGGAGTCTTCATCCCAATACTGACATCATTGCAGGTTACCTGGGCAGGGCTGGCTAATTGTGAGGCTAGGGATGCACAGGCACCATAGCTGCCAAGTTTTCCCTTTTCTCATGAGGAAGCCTATTCAGCATAATGGAATTTCCCTTAAAAAAAGGGAGAACTTGGCAGCTATGACAGGCACACCAGCCAACACTGCCTATACCTGACCATTGCACTGCCACATCCCAGCCCTCTCCTGGAAACCAGGAATTACATCCGTGCTGGACAGGTGACTCTGCTCCACCTCATGGGCCACATTGGGTTCATGTGTGCATTTTCCTTCCTGGAGCCATCACTTAGAACACAAGGTTGGAACAGGACCATTAGCTGTTGCTGAGTGGGAATGCTTCTGCTTTGCATGGTGAAGGTCCCAGATTTAAACCTTGGGATCTCCAGGTAGGCATGGAGTGATCCTAGTCTGAAATCCTGCAGAGCCGCTGCAAGCTACTGTAGACAATACTGAATTCAATCACCAATGTCTAGTTCAGTTTACAGCAGCTTCCAAGGGACCTTTTCATAGGATCATAGAATTGTAGAGTTGGAAGGGACCCTGAAAATCATCTAATCCAACCCCCTGCAATGCTGTAATATGCAGTTGTCCCATACCAGGCTCGAACCTGCAACCTTGGCATTATCAGCACCGTGCTAACCAGCTGAACTAAGGTAACTCACTTCTTCTTGAATGGAACAGCTCCTTCTCCTGGTATTGCAAGACAAACTGCTTTTGGAACTAAGCAGATTTTCAAAAGTGGTTTGTGAAAAAACAATGGGGACCATTAAAAATAATTATTATTTAGTTAGCACAAATCCCTTGCATGAACCTGCCCAGGCATCCTTTTGTATTTCTAATTGATGGGGTAAAAGGTAAAGGGACCCCTGACCATTAGGTCCAGTCGTGACCGACTCTGGGGTTGAGCGCTCATCTCGCATTATTGGCCAAGGAGCCGGCGTACAGCTTCCAGGTCATGTGGCCAGCATGACAAAGCCGCTTCTGGAAAACCAGAGCCGCACACGGAAACGCCGTTTACCTTCCCACTGTAGCGGTCCCTATTTATCTACTTGCACTTTGACGTGCTTTCGAACTGCTAGGTTGGCAGGAGCTGGGACCGAGCAACGGGAGCTCACCCCGTCGCAGGGATTCAAACCGCCGACCTTCTGATCGGCAAGCCCTAGGCTCTGTGGTTTAACCCACAGCTCTACAAATGGTCTGAACTAGCACCACCGTTGTCTTTTGGATTATTTTTTTTAAACTGATAGAGAAATATGAAATCAAGAGAGGGGATGCGGAGAGGCAGAAGTTGCACAGGTCCCCCCCCCCATCCAACTCCCCCAACAACATTATAATGGTCCCCGAGTTAAAGGTGGGCCTGAGTTTTAAAAGAAACCAGGCACGTAGTTGGGAGAGAGCCCTTTCCCCATTAAAGGTATGCCCCCCCCCCCGGATAGCATGGATGTCTGAGGGAGGGAAACCATCGTGCCTAGATCTCTACAATCTACATGTGGACATGCAAGGCTCCAGGACTTGAGGATGGCTACATGCAGAGATGCCTAGGCAGCAAAGGCTTCCAATCTCAGACATCTACCAGTACACAAAAATGTGGAAAGCAAGTGAGCGGTTGTGAGGTCTCATGAATCACCAGGAGCAGAGGCAAAGGTGTGCCCCCACAGCCTCATCCTAAATCAGGCATCCCCAAACTGCAGCCCTCCAGATGTTTTGGCCTACAACTCCCATGATCCCTAGCTAACAGGACCAGTGGTCAGGGATGATGGGAATTGTAGTCCAAAACATCTGGAGGGCCGAAGTTTGGGGATGCCTGTCCTAAATGCTTCCCCCCTTCATGTTATTAACCAGATGAGTAATTGTGTTTGTGTGTGTACATGCAGCATAATCAAGGGTGAATTTCTGCACAAGGTGTGCCCTAAATATTTTGGGAGGAGGGTGCTTTATCTACCATATTAAATACTGCAAATGTGAACATTTGCAAAATGATCCTCATGCAGAATATAAAGAAAAAGGAGAAGCTATATTACGCAAAGGTATTTTTTAAAGAAATATGAGAAGGAAATCTAAGCTCCTCAAAGGCATTTGTTTAATGAGATGACTCTTCAATTCAGCGAGGGATCTGGATTCAAGTCATTAGAAACGGCTAACTGTGACACATATGGGTTTCCCTGGGCCTATCTGGTTCAGCTCTGCTTGAAACCAAATGAACAGAAAGCATCCCCTGACACACCAAAAGTAATTTAAGCATGTGTTTTTAACTTTGAGCTGCACTCGAGTGAATAAGGCTATTAATGCACTTGCCGGAATTGTCTGAGGGTACATTATGCAGAGAGGGCCACTCTGGGTTTCAGTTATGCAAGCACATAAATAATCAAGCCCCTTGGGATATTTTAGCAGCGAGGATGTAAATTAGATATTACACTGACAGATTTGCCCTTACTCATATTGCATTACTGGTATCCCAGTATTATGCCCTGAGTTGCCCTACCCATCAATGTATTTCATCCGTATTTCATCTTAACAACTCTGCACCTCTTTAAGTCCAGGGATATTGCATGCTTTGTGCTATTATGCAAAATGAAACTTTTATTAAAAGCTTATTAACAAAAGTTGTGTGGTAGTGCAGTCCCTAGCTCTGTCCAAGCATCCACATCAATCTGTTAAAATAAAGATTCAAAATCTCAGTACGCTGCATACTTAAGAGAAAGGATAGGATTTCTGTCTTACTTTCCATGCAAACGCCTATATCTCATTGTCAGGGCATATCAGCTACTAACTTTGAAGAAATCTATCTTATTTATTGCAATCCTAAACTCCCCAGTTCCAAGAGTATAGTCATTTTTTAAAAAAGAAGCAACATCAGGGAAATGACAAGATTGTGCTCCCTTGAAAATGTCCTTTTATAAAACAATAACTTGAAAAAAACAGAAAAAATCTGCTAGCTATTGATAGCATCATTTTATATGATTGTATTTAAGTTTTATCATGTGAGCATGTGGAAGGGACACCTTTATAGGAGTAAATGAAGAAGAACGCTTTTCAGCTCAGGAAAAGTATGGACAGTCAGGACAGGTATGGCTACCCAGGTGAGCATCCTTAGGCACCTTTGGGATGATGGGAAATTCCCGGGGCTTGCTGTCCAGGGCTCTGGTACCCATTGGAAGGATTCATGTCACTTTGTGGGTTAACCTGCTTCACCTGCCTGGAGTTTGTGGGCCAGAGAGGGCCTAGTTTCCAACCTTTAGAACTGAGAACTGCAACTACTTCTCCTTCCCAGGGGTATGTTCACTTGAAGGGAATTAAAGGTAAAGGACCCCTGACAGTTAAGTCCAGTCGCAGAAGACTCTGCGGTTGCGGCGCTCATCTTGCTTTTCAGGTCAAGGGAGCGGGCATTTGTCCACAGACAGTTTTACTGGGTCATGTGGCCAGCATGACTAAGCCGCTTCTGGCGCAACAGGACACCGAAACCAGAGCAGCGCATGGAAACGGCTTTTACCTTCCCACCGGAGCGGTGCCTATTTATCTACTTGTACTTTTTGGCGTGCTTTCGAACTGCTAGTTTGGCTGGAGCTGGGACCAAGCAACGGGAGCTCACCCCGTCGTGGGGATTCGAACCGCTGACCTTCTGATCGGCAGCCCAAGAGGCTCAGTGGTTTAGGCCACAGCGCCACCAGCGTCCCTAAGGGAATTACACATTGGTAAAGTTAAGTGCCAAGTTAAATGTTTCCGCACTGTCTGATTCCCCCCCTGTAAATACATTTGTTTGTTTGTTTTCCTGCCCTTCCTCCCAAAGTAGTCCAGGGTGGCAAATGCACAAATGATGAAAGAATTAAAAGGTATCCTAAACCATCTAGAAACCTCTAAAACCAACTCCAATATAGATGCTGGGGAACATCTTCAAGTAAGCACTAAAAAGACAGCAGAGAGCCTTTCTAATATTTAATGGGAGGGAATTTCATTACGGTAGGTGCCAGTAAACCCAAGGATTGATTTCTATATTGTATAACACAGACTTTGTTTATAAGACAGCATCTGCTAGAGACCCTCACCTGCAGAGAGCAGCGATCAGTTCGGATTATAAGGGGAGAGTTGATCTTTCAGGTATCACAGGTAAATTAAATAAGTGCCCCCCAGTTCAACCCAGACACATTCTCTTTCGTTCTGAGTCCTTCTTTAGGTTACAAATGGTTAAGCAGTCCTAAACCAGTATCTGCTGTAATCAAATTCACATTTGTATTTTCCTAAATGTGGGGAGGGAGCTGGGAGATTGATCATCAATCTTACGATGTCACATGGAGTCTGCCCCTTAGCTGTACTAAGGCATAACCAACTCAGTCTCAGTGAAAAGCATGCTTCAGGAGGGTGAAAAGATTTCCAATGCCCTCTGAACCAAAAGAGCAGCAGACTTTGCTGGATTCTTGCCCCAAAACATAAATGTTTAAGAAGCTGCAATACCAAACCTTGTATTTTATACATTTATGTATTAGAGGCTCCCTTTGAAATTATCTAAGGAGAACATATACTCTTGCTCAACCCTGGATGTAGTGTATCTGTGGCCTTCACTTGAGGTTATGGCAAATGCCAAAGGCAATTGAAAATTATCATGAATTGATATACGTACAATACACAAAAGTTTCTGTGGTTTGTTTCCAACGATTTGTGACACAGCCACTATCATAGTCTAGATCTCAAGCAGAGACAAGAATATCTCCTACACAACAGGAATGATAAAATAGCTGCCCTTTCTATTTAAAAAGAAAAAACTAAAAACAACCTGCATGTTCCTAAGTGGCTTTGCACTGAAAGGAAAGTACTTCAGCTAGTAAACTACTTGTGCTTCTCGAATTGGTGTTATTTTTCTCCACACTTAAAGAAGCCTAAAAAGTCCAGATGTCAGTGGAGTTGATGTTTTCCTAGCTGAGATTTGCTTAATCTTCTTTAACCTTCAATTCGCTCTGTTTCAAAGTTCTCCAGGCAATTCACAACTTAATTGACCATGATCAATAGGGAAAAGTGAATGAGTGCCGTGAAGAAGAGCTAGGATCATGGGTCGGAACAAAAAAATATCGCACAGGAAAACACTTACAGCTATTCTAGTCTATTTTCTTCTAATTTTCTTCTAGCACTAGACATTTGCTCTAAATCAGCAGCATACTTGGATTCCCTGCTAACACTTGCGTCACTTTGAGGAGAGTAACACTGCCATACATCAATGTGCTTGTATCAAAGAGCTACCACAGATTAAGGATCACACATGCAATCATCTCGCTTTAGTGACCGAGGGAGCTGGCGTTTGTCCACAGACAGTTTTTCCAGGTCATGTGTCCAGCATGACTAAGCCACTTCTGGCGAAACCAGAGCAGTGCATGCAGCGGCGAACGGTGCCGCTTGGCTGTCCGGGGCGGCACCCCCTGGAGGCGGGTCGTCGCTCCACAGCGTGCATGCATCCTGCATCCTGACGCATGCATTGTGACGTCACGATGCATGCGCCGGGATGAGCCCGGATGGCACAGTCCGTCTGGGTTGGCGCTGCTGCGCTACAAAGCGGGTAGCAGGGTGGCGCTGGCAAATGGCTTGCTCACGGTTTGCTGGCACCGGCGGCGGCCCGGCAACCCGCTCCGTAGCGCCCTCTGCTCGGGCGGAGGAGGCAAGGGGCAGGCCAGGGGCTGGGGGTGCTGCCCCCCCAGAGTAGAGCTAGGGGCGGCACACCCACTATGCCCCTCCCTTGCTACGTGCCTAAGCACATGGAAACACCGTTTACCTTTCCGCCGGAGCAGTACCTATTTATCTACTTGCACTTTGACGTGCTTTCGAACTGCTGGGTGGGCAGGAGCAGGGACCGAGCAATGGGAGCTTACCTCATCACGAGGATTCGAACCGCTGACCTTCTGATTGGCAAGTCCTAGGCTCTGTGGTTTAGACCACAGTGCCACTTGCGTCCCTGATGCAACAGGTACTGCAGCGTAAAAGGAATTTAGGAATCAGGATGCAAGTCCTATTGATATAACCTGGGAAACAAATGTCATCAACTGCAGGTCTAAATGCAGCCATACACAAATCTCTTGTTGCCTCTGGGAGGAAGAATTATATTGTTCAAATACAGTTTTAAACTTGGCCAAAAACAGACACACCGCAAAACAATGAAAATATATGCTTCATCCACTTCTACACATGCATAGAAAGTGGGCAGTTCTGACACAACAAAATGACACTCCATGGATCCAAAATGTTTCATCTATAGATGGCGTGTAGTACATTCTTTAAAGCCTTTAGCATGTTGTCAATGTTACCTGTCAGATTAACGGTAGTAAAACAGAACTGTAGGCTCACTGGCAGCAAACACTGTGCGGAATCGAAAACGGATTATTAGTTAAGTTGCAATGATTCCCACCCACCCCTTTTCATCAATTTCCAGCTTAGCTTGATATTTCGATTCCCATGTAGATGAACTCATGGTACCTGGGACTTTATGCGGAAGTTGTGGTTCCCTGCAGCCCCTCATTTTTCTTTTGCCTGCCAAATCAGGAAAGGATTTTTCCTCCCCTCAGTACGAGTCTTTTACTTGTAACAAGCCAGCCAAACAACAACCCTGAAGTGATTGATAGCTTTGGACTTTGAGAACTGTTGGGATGCATGTCTAAATGTTATACCTGACTTAGGGGCAATTGTTTTGTTTATGTGTTATATATATAATGTATGTTTATATATTTCTTGGCAGTGGGCAGCAGAAAGAATGATATCCTGTTCCAGGTGCAAAAAAAAAACCTCAGTAGCGTTTCCTTAGTTTTGTGATTTAAAAGGACAGCTGAATTTCACATAGAAACAAATTTCAAAAGGCTAGTTAATTAGTTTATTTAGGATATAATGTTGCATGCATGTCCTTCGTATGAAGCTCTATTGAGCTCAATGGGATTCAGTGGAGTGTAAACATGCATAGGATTCCACTGTAAATACCAATCATGAAAACACATTCCAGCAAGGCATTAGATTGGGATGAGGAAAGCTTTTCACCCTAAGGGCCACCTTCCCTTCTGAGCAACCTTCTAAAAGCAGGCATGCCCAAACTGCAGCCCTCCAGATGTTTTGGCCTACAACTCCCATGATCCCTAGCTAACAGGACCAGTGGTTGGGGAAGATGGGAATTGTAGTGCAAAACATCTGGATGGCCGAAGTTTGAGGATGGCTGTTCTAAAGGGTGCATGAGAACAGTAGGCAGGTCCAGAGGCAGAAGTGGGCAAAGCGATTGATGTAAAACTTACATTTGTAGAATAGGCTAGTTTTTACACACACACACACACACACACACACACACACACACACACACTTCTCTCTCTATCCTCTAACCAGGCAACCAAGAGGCACCATCAGAGTTCAATGACACATTACAGTGAAACCTCGGTTTACGAAGGCAATCCATTCCACGAAGGCGTTCGTAAACGGAGGCATTCGCTCCCCGAAGGCATGCTTTTGCGCACGTGTGAAGCGCTGATAGAGCACTTCTGCGTGCGTGCTGTGCAGATTGCTTCTGCACATGCGTGAGCTGCACAGAAGCGATCTGCGCATCCGATGGCGCGGAACCCAGATGTAAACACTTCCGGGTCAATGGCGTTCATAAACAGAGGTAGTTGTAAACCGAGGTTCCACCGTACAGTCAGGCAAAAATACAATGTGCAAAGCAGGGCCTGTGTTGGGTGTGGGCTGGGAAGAAGGGGCTATTTCTAGGAGCCAGATAGAGAAGCCTAGTGGGTTGAAGTTGGCCCCCAGGCCTTAAGCTCCACAACCCTGTATTAGGTGCATGAGATAGTTTACAATGCAGCTGACTTGAGTCGTATTAAGATCTTACGAATATTAAATCTTGCCAGGGATTTCCTCTTGGTTTTCTGAGGATTGTTGTCTGTTCTAATTCAGCAGTACACAGTGGGTTTCCCCTGGGGAAACCCAGTAGTTCCTTAAGCTTTTTGAAATCAGTCACCTTAAAGTCAAGAGTGCATGCCCGACTATCCTCGACTTTTCCTTGCCTCTGTATCATAAATCCCAATGGGACATGACCACTTCATTCCAAGTTTCCCAGTATTTCTATTTCATCGCTCAGTTCCTCGCTGTTGGTGAGGACCAGATCCAAGATAGATTAGCCCCCCCGGTTGCTTCTTCTACCTTCTGGGAAATGAAATTGTCAGCGAGGCAATTGAGGAATTTGTTGAACCTTACATTTGTGGCCCAGAATCGGTGAGGTCATGAAATGAATTTTGTGGCTCCAGTGACATAGCATGTTTCCTGGAAGTCCTGTTTCTCTGTGTTGTGTTCCTCCAGAGGTGCATCTCCTGCAATGGGATATCTTCCTCCTCCCTTGAGGCACCCTGCCTGCATCACTGTTCCAGGATAGAGCACCCATATATCCAACTAAACCTGTCCGTAGAATGAAGAACGCAAACCTACATCTCCTAGAGCAGGCATCCCCAAACTTCGACCCTCCAGATGTTTGGACTACAATTCCCATCATCCCTGACCACTGGGCCTGTTAGCTAGGGATCATGGGAGTTGTAGGCCAAAACATCTGGAGGGCCACAGTTTGGGGATGCTTGTCCTAGAGCCACGAGAAAGTGGTGACATTAATGCCAAGCCAGGAAGTAAAGGGAAAGAGGAGTCCCAGAAATGCCTTTCAATCAGGGAGAGGGACTTGGATTGACATTGCTAAATTAAGGCTTATTTCCTTTCTGCTATGTTTAGGCATGGAAATACAGAGAAGGAAATTGCCTCGGTTGTATAACAGAATTGCTGGAGACCCTTCTGCAGGCAAAGTTAATCATGTAGGCCCATCATAAGTAGGAAATATATGAGCAGACAATATATACCTGATTCTGGAAATGGCTCTCACATTTTCAGTTAAGCCCGTTCCTTTTGGAAATTACCCAGTTTAAAATGAAAGCTAACATTTAATATACATAGGGGTAGACAAAATAGTTCCCTCCAGATGTTCTGGGCATACAAATTTCACCAGCATGACCCATGGTGAGAGGATGCTGAAAGGCAGAGTCCAACAAAATTCAGGGAGTACAATTTTGTCTGCCCCTGCTTTAACCTATCTGCATTCAATTCTACTATTCTACTCCATATTTCTGGTAAATTGCATCTTACCTTCCAAGTCCTGGACTGCAGAATCTGGGACCGGCAGCCGTGTGACACTGGAAGTTGCGTCGACGTAACTTCCGGTGTTGCTTTTCCCTTCTATGGGCACCAAAAATGGCCACCGCCGGCTTCAAAAGTAGCTTCTACGCATGACCGGAAGTGCGTCGACGCAACTTCCGGTGTTGCCCCGCCCATCTATGGGCACCAAAATGGCCGCCACCGACACCGGAAGTCGCAGCTACGCACTTCTGGTCATGCATAGATGCGACTTTTGAAGCCAGCGGCGGCCATTTTTTTGTATCCATAGAAGGGCAAATCAGAAAGAAAAAAATGGCCGCCAGCAGGAGAAAATAATGGAGAAAAACGGGAGACGAAGTGATACGGGGGACCACTGGGAAAAGGTAAGTAAAAACAGGGGTTTCCCGGGGAAAATGGGAGACTTGGCAGCTATGAAGTTGCATGTGCATAGAAGTGCTCTCCTGACCACATAGCTCATAGCTGCCAAGTTATCCCTTTTTTAAAGGGATTTTCCCTTATGCTGAATAGGCTTCCTTGCGAGAAAAGGAAAAACTTGGCAGCTATGACATAGCTACATGTTGCAGATTGATTGTGCTTCACTTGTCTCATGATTCCTGATACAAGATGGTCAATAGTGACCAGGTCAAAGCATGCTATCAGAAACTGCCCACAGGCTTTTTCAGGCCTCATTTGTGTTGAAGAAAGTGAAAAGGGGGTTAATTCCAGAAGAGCTGGCAGAAATGTTTGACCCCTGTCCAATGCAGCTGCAAGCATTTTGTCTTAGATAGACTTGCTGGGCAAACTAGCACATAGCACTGGGTATGAAAAGAGCTCTGGTTACAACATTTCTTTTTTGGTGAGAGCTGGAAACTTGTGAGGACTGTTGGAGAAATCTGTGGAACTGTGGAAGCATGGAGGACTTTGAGAAAAGCTTGTCTGAGGCAAGTTGGAAATTTTGCAAGATTTCTGGGCATAGAGAACTCTGACAGTTGCAGGACTTTGAAAGCAACTGAAAGTACTTGCCTTGTGGACTTTGGCACAGCAAGGTCTTTGAAAGCAAAGAACCCTCTCTGGGCTCAGAGAGCAAGGACGTCTTGTAGCAATGGTTAACAGTGTAGTATGTAATGTAAGGTTAGCAGATTTTTTTCAATGAATCCTGGGACACAATCAATCAATCAATCAATAGAGTGTGTGTGTCAATTTATTTTAAAAAATTAAGAAGTAATATCTTCTCTTCTGTGGTCTCCTCTGTGTCCTGGCCTGCTTTCTTGGAGCACTAGCCGTGCTTCCACACCCTCCCTCTCCCTCCTTGCACTGCTATCCCCTACAGGCTTACTCAGGAGTAAGCGTTAGCAGAAACCCCTTCCTCTTGCTGCTGCCCTGCCCGCTTGTGGGCGTCTCCTGCACAGGCATCAGCGGAGTTTGAGAATACGACTGTGGGATGATCACAGAATCACAGATTTGGAAAAGACTTCTGAGGGGCATCTTTTCACCTTTTCGCATGTCCACCACATATTAGACTGCAGTCTTAAACACACTTACCTGGGAGTAAGCTTCATTGAATCCAATAGGACTTTCCCCCCCCCCCCGAGAAGTCATAGTTAGGATTGCAGCCTTTTTCATATAAAAGATCAGCAATCCTATACATTTCTACTGAGAAATGAGTCCCATAGAGCTTGATGGATCTCTCTCCCAGGTGTGTATGAGACTGTAGCCTAAGACAGGCCTTCATAGTTGTGACTCAAGCGAAATGCAGACCACCAGCAAGTATATACTGCATAGCACTATACCTTAACTGGTATCCTCTGACCACTGGCTATGCTGCTGGGGCTGCTGGGAGTTGTGCTCCAAAGCTTCTGGAAGGTACCAGATTGAGGGAGGTTGGTGTATAGAATTTCAGCTAAAAGTAGGCCTGTATAGCTAATGACCTATCAAATCAAAGGCAGTCTATCACCCATTCACTGTTTCCCAACAGGTACTTGACCTGATTTTGCAGTCACAGGCTTCATGCACCCTATGGTAGGATTACAGCCCGTGTCTCCAAATTCCAGAGTGTTTATGAGAGCGTGCCTATTTCAGCTAGCCTGAACTTAAGAGAAAACTGTTATAAGAAAAGGCTACATGGTGGCATTTCACTCCCTTGAAGACAGCAAAAATTTATAGAGCAGCAAAGGGTAGCTGCTGGTTTTGTGATGAAAAGAGAGCTGGCTTTTCCCACATGTAGTGGTATTGTAGGAAAAAAACCATAACTTTGAGGAAATGGTAGCGCACACTATTACTGATATGCTAAAAAATTCAGTCCCATTGGATCCATTATTCTGTTTCCTCAGTTCTATACAACATGCAGTAAAACTGGACAAAGTAGAACTAAACTTACTAGTTATGAAGGGATTTGTCGAAGGTAGGCAATGGGAAACATGCACCTTCCTACTCAAAAGCAGAAATAGTTACAAAACGTGTGGAATATGCCTCCTCTCTTCCTGAGTCCATTATGAGTTGTCTCCATTGTCATACTCAGCATAGATACGTTAGCCACAGCCATTGATTTTAATGTACCCTGAGTTTGACTTACTTGGATTCAACTCTATGATTCATTCATTTCCATCTCATACCGGTAAGTTCAAATACTTGAGTCTATGACATCATGTATGTTTTTAGAAGTTTTTTGTAGATGTTTTGCAACTTTCTTCTATGTATGCTGTGGATTTGTATTGCTCCTGGAATTTAAATACGTACTTGTGTATCATAAAAAGTAAACAAATGATGGGAGCATTGTCACGATCAGTTCACCACGCTGCTGGAGGCAGCAAGTAGCAGCCTAATGACTAGAGCTGAAGCCACATACTAACCCAGGCTTCCTCAGCCTCGGCCCTCCAGATGTTTTGAGACTACAATTCCCATCATCCCTGACAGCTAGTGATAGTGGGAGTTGTAGACCAAAAACATCTGGAGGGCTGAGGTTGAGGAAGCCTGTACTAGCCAATCATATATTTCAGTAGTGAGATTAAGGTCTATGTACCCCAACTTCAGGAATTACATTAGAAGCCAGAATTCAGAAGTTAATAGAATTACATCTTCTGAAACCCCCACCCCATTGTGGCATTGGAGGCTCTGTTCACATTATCATGTACCCCAGCTCCAGTGCATTCACATCTTTTAAGATGTACACAGGACACCAGCCACAATTCAATGTAGTTTGTTGAGAAATACTTATGTTTGATGCATTCCCCATCAAATCAGCTTCCATCTGATTTGCAAAAGTAAGCTGCGGTTAAGCTGAGGTGTGTACATTGCAGGCATTCATTGCACATGTGCAGATGGTGGCTTCATTGAATAGATGTTTCGGTGGGGGTTGCAGCATGGGGAAACAAATCAGGTAATGTGCATCAGGTGAAAATATCCCCACCTTCCATCTGGTGTGCCTTCTTCTTTGGCAATCAGTCGTAGCCGAGTAAGTTGTCTTCCATAAACACAGTTTTAACAGTGAGTCCGTAAGTGACTGTGAAGGCCAATTCTGGATCCACATGTCCTTCTGCAGTGGGGAGATAGGTTTCCAGGTGGGAGTTGATCACCGTGAGGGTTTGCCAAGCATGCCTTCCTCTTAGCACGTTTCTCCCTTTCGTCCTGAGTTTGAGTGTCTTCAAAGCCCATGACACTGTTGTAAAGGGTGTTCTCCAATTGGAGCGCTCACAGGCCACTTGTTGGTGTTTATACTACATTTTTAAAGATTTCCCTTGAGAGGGTCTTTAAGCCCCCTTTTTTTGACCACCATCATTAAGCTTTCCATTTTTAAGTTCGGAATAGAGTAGTTGCTTTGGAAGACGATAATCTGGCACCCGCACAACGTGATCAGTCCAATGCGGTTGCTGTTGAAGAATCATTGCTTTGACACTGGTGATCTTTGCTCCTTCCAATACACTGGCTTTAGTTCGGCTGTCTTCCCAAGTGATGTGTAACATTTTTCAGAGACACCGTTGATGGAATCTATCGAGGAGTTGGAGATGGCGTTTATAAATGGTCCATGTATGCTTGTGAAACATGGAGCGCAATCTGGTGTGTACAGCAATGAAAATGTGATGTGAAGCACAGCAGGAGAAAATGACCTCACTATGTTTTAAGCCGCCAATGTGCACATAGCCTTAATCAGCCTCCCAAATGGTTGTGGTGTTCTGCCCATACTTTATTTACCAGTTCTTTTGTCAATGGGCAAATGGAACTGCGAGCCAAAACAAAAACTGAAACCCCACACACACCCCTTCCACCTTTGCTGAGTGTTGTTTCCAAGAGCTGCGTTGAAAAGAGTGTTGGAAGCTCTATTGACTTAGTAGGTTTTCAGCTCTCCTACTCCTTATAATTACTTATTGGGCTTTGGCTCAGAGGTTAATGGAAAGCAGCATGATGTCAGGGTAATAGATCTAGAGCCAGTCAAACAACTAATATTAGCTATTCCCTAAAGAGCTCTAACAATGTTTAGAGCTTCTATCAAACTCAGAACAGAAGAATTTCAAGGAGGCACTGAATTTTTCAAATGGTCACAGGAAATGAGTTAGAGGGCTGACTTCCAGCCTGAAGCAAACAACCAGAGGGAATATATATATATACCCACCCGCAAAACAAAATTATGTATCCGAGTCTGTGCACAATAGCATCCAATAATCAAATCCTGCAATACAAATCTCTCTCTGAGCAACTACACTGCAACACTTCATTATCAATATTTTGCCGCTAGAGCCTTTGTGACCCCAATTACAAAAGGTAGGCAGCTGCAACAAGCTGAATGGTTCTGCTGTGTACCTGGATCAAAACGGGAGAAGCAAAGTTCTGATGCAGAGCTTGCTACAATATGTGGTGGGTGTGCACTGTGTCTTCTACACAACGGTGCCCATCACTTCTGAAGGGGCATATCCCTTTTCTTGACCCTACGTATTCTAAGTAGGCTCTGCTCCAGTCAGGTCAAGTTGCGCTGGTGTCTTTCAGTGCATGTGTTGCTGCGTGGTCAGAGATTCTGCTGGCCAGAAGTGTGCCTAGGGTGATGATACCTAAAACATTTCCCCAATAGTTTCCTTTTGCTGTAGTAGACAGTTAGCCATATCCTCAGGCTTATGGTAAGACGAGACACTGGTTCTCACTACTAGAATGTAACTGCTTGTTTTTGTGTGTGTGTGCGTGGTTGTTGTTTTTTTAAGAACACAGTTGAGGCTCAGGGCCTCAAATGTCCACCATGGTTTCTTCTTCCCATGCTGCCTCTGGGAGGCACATGGCTCCTCCTACCATTATTAACCCTTCACTCTCCCAGTACTATTGCATGCACTTCTTCACATCCTTGTGAAGGATGTGAAGTACGTTTCCGAGCACAGTTCAAAGTGTTGGTGCTGACCTTTAAAGCCCTAAATGGCCTCGGTCCAGTATACCTGAAGGAGCGTCTCCACCCCCATCATTCTTCCCAGCCACTGAGGTCCAGTACTGAGGGCCTTCTGGCTGTTCCTTCGTTGCGAGAAGCCAAGTTGCAGGGAACCCGGCCAGCAAAGGAGGACTGCAAATAAGCTAGGAAAAGCCATGTTGCTCAACCCATTGAAGTGATACCCTCATCCGAGAAACAATTCAAAGGATTCAGGACAGTGAAGAAATGTGTGTCTATTTTTTTGTAAATGTGTGATTTTGTTTGTCCTTTTGTTTTTGTTCTTTTTAAAAGTTTGGTTATTGGTTGTTATGATTTGGACAATTTTTGGGGGTGTGATTGTGAATGTATTTTTAATGTATAATTCAATAAAGTTTAATTTTATAAAAAAAGAGAAAAAAGAAATGTGTGTCATAGCTAATAACCACTCACCTCTCCCTGCCTTCTCTTAGGTATGCTCACTGCACCATAGAGGATGGTATGTGTTTTCACAATTCAAAGAAATGATCACTGACCCAGAATCCATGTTTGCCCCAGCACTGATGAGTTGGACCAGAATTTAAATGACTCTGAGATTCTGCTGTTTCTGTGTGCACAGTGATGATAACATTATAAAGAGACAGGATTATTAGAGAAGACTCTTAATAACTGAGTAGAATTCTTTGTTGGTAGGACAAAGGGAAAAGCTACAAGATTTTTGGGAGGAGGAACTGCCATTCAGGCCAGGACAACAATAGTGTGTTTTATGTTGCCACCCAAGTCATACCTTTTGTAGTGACACCAAAATGAAGATCAATTTTCATGATGGTTTATTATTATTATTATTATTATTACTAATTTCTGAATATCTTCAGCTAGTAAACTTATTGTTACATTTGCCAATCTATCCTTTTTGTGCTGTTCCTGGAGTTTGCTTCTGGCCTGCCTTGGTTTATTGCCTCCCATAAATCATCCTAGGAAATGACATTTCAACTTTAAATGCTTGTCACTGATAATTCATATTATTCAGCTTGCCAACTGAAAATTTGAATTCAGAGATGCTGGCCATGCTTGTTCTTCCCTTTTTTTTGGGGGGGAGGGTCATAGCTCAACCATAGATCATATACTTTGCATGCTTCTTATGCAATGTGTGAAGACCCAAAACCACATGGGTGCACTTGGGCCAGGCTCACAATTGCGTTGATGCCAGGATCAGCTATTGCAGGATCTGTTTAAGCAAGCTCCATTTTTTCCCAAGCTCTCCTTAAACAATACCAAAAAAGGCAGATAGAAAAAACCAATCTCTTGGCAGATATATAAAAGGCACATGAAACTTTAAAAAGGGGGGGGGAGGTTATTAAAGGAATAAGGCATATGTAAATAAGGATAAAGAACAAGCGTAGACCAGAGTACAGGGTGATTGGAAGTCAACTCTTTTAGAAGGGAGGGGTGGGGGGAATAGAGGGCGCAGGATCTCTTATTGTTTGTATAATGATTTAAGATTTTTATAAGTTTAATGATTGGGATTCTTTTCTTTTCTCTTTTTTGTTCTTTTTTTGTTTGATGTTGTAAAATTTTGGTTTATATATGATTTAAATATTATTTAATTTTATTTATATGATTTAATGTAGTTATGATTTGAGTATGATGTTATTTTGATTTAGTATGTTTATGTGTATTTTTATTTTTGTGTTCTGTTTTCTTTTGTATGTTTATGTGTGTCTTTTTTAAACGAAATAAAGCTTTTTTCATAATAATAATTAATTGCAGGATCTGGAGCAGGAAGTGCCACATTATGAACTTCTTCTATGTGACCTGGAGTTTCTGAAGTTCATGGAACAGAAACACACATGCTGCAGTTTCTCCCACATCACTATGGAAACATAGGAGGCAGCCTTGACAACCACTGCTGTACAAATCACATCTACAATGGGGGTGGGCAGCCTGTGGCCATAGAGCTAGATGTGGATCTCGTCTTAATTTCAAGGGCTCTCTGCAATGTATCAGTTCAGACCTTTGGCATGAGTGACCTGTTCTTCCTCTGGCAGTCTAGCGGGTAGCAGGGTAGGGGAGATCGTAGAATCAATTGTAGAGTTGGAAGATACCATGAGGGTCATCTAATCCAATGCCTGCAATGCAATAATCTTTTGCCCAATATGGGGCTGGATCCCATGGCCCATGCTCTACAGTGCTATCCAGAGAAGTAAGATAAGGGGGTGAAACAAAGAGTGAGAGTGATGGAAGCAGGAAGATCTACCAACAAAAAAAGAGTGGCAGATGAAACTGACGGACTATGCCGAGTTGGCGAAATTAACTAGGAAAATTCAGAACCCGCAAGACCAGACTTTCCTGAAAGACTGGAAGAAATTTATGATATATTTGAAAGGCAATGGTAATCAATTGACAATGTAGGGTTGCAAGAGGTTTTGTAAGGCGAACCATATGAATTATTGTGAAAGAGGACTAAGGAGGAGTTTATTTCGGATATGGATTTTATAGCAATAACTATGAAAATAAAATGCAAAATCAGAAAGAAAGTTAGAAAACCATTAGTCAAGGTTGATGGAAGTCTCAGGCTGTGATAGCCAAAGGTTTGTTATGTTGTATAGGATGGGATGTTATTTTTGGAAAATATGTGCAAAAACCAATCAATATATATTTATATATAAAGAAAAAAAAGAAACACAGAGTGAGAGAGAAAATGCAGTGGCAGAAAAATAGAAAGAGAGGGTGGGAGAAAAAGAGTGAGAAAAGGGGGTGTCCACTACCCCAGCAGTGTGATCCTGAACAGATAATCCCTCAGTAGAACTCAGCCATCAACAGGAAAACGTTTCCCACCCTGATCCACAGAATGAATGCAGGTGCGATCTTTTATTGGCTCTTTTCCATTCAACAGTTGCTCCACAAGCTATAATTTTTGTAGCCGAAGTGACAGAAATTACATACATTGTACGGTTATTTGAAGAAAGGCATTTTTCAATGTTAAAAAAAAAGTGTTGCAGTTACATTTTCTGTCCTGTTACGAAAGGTTGACGTTGTAGCTCTGCCAAAAGAAGTCCCAATTACAGCAAAGCATATGCTGATGTTGCCACACAATTATAACCAGTAAACTGTGTCATGCTTCAGAGGCAAGAGGCATGTCTCGTCCCCTTGTTGCTCGGTGAGGAATCCACTGCACGCCATTCCTAGCTCAGATGCAAATTGCATTGCCTACTGTGTGAATGGAAGTCTGCCAGGGCTAGATGAGATATCAAGTGGGGAGCCAGAGTGAAAGCAAGAGGGGTGTCTTGCTTATTGTGGTCTTCTGTCTAAGCAACATAATGGACCCTATAACCTCTTACTTTCAGCTTCTCTCAGATACCAGGCAAACATACTTGGTACCTATTCAAAAATATGAAGTCAGCCTAATTAACATCTGATTGTTTCTGTGCCCAAATAACTTACAAACACCCAACTGCTTCTGCAGCCAAATATACTAAGCAGGCTATCTGTTAGATATTTGAGCTAATGTGTAACACACACACACACACACACACACACACACACACACACACACACACACACAAAACCACACTGCACAATCCAGAAAAAGAATTTCATGAAGACCAGGGCCACATTTACACCTTACATTTAAAGCACTATGATACCACTGTAAACAGCATAGCTTCCCCCAAAACTTCCTGGGAACTGTAGTTTGTTAAGGATGCTAGAGTAATAATAGAACAAGGCAGATGTTCATGGTAGGTTCCGGCACCAATTTTTCTAGAAAAATAGCCCTGGTTAGGGGATGCTACTCTGCTCTCAGGGTTACAGTTCCCGGAGTTCCCTGGGAAGAGGGATTGATTGTTAAACCACTCTGGAAATAGCAAATTCTCCCATCTCATTTTCTGTAACGTGACTGAAGTCCCATTATTCCCCTTCATTTGAACATGTGTAGGCTCCACTGAAAAGAGGGACGCGGGTGGTACTGTGGGTTAAACCACTGAGCCTAGGCGTGCTGATCAGAAGGTCGGCGGTTTGAATCACCGCGACGGGGTGAGCTCCCGTTGCTCGGTCCCCGCTCCTGCCAACCTAGCAGTTTGAAAGCACCTCAAAGTGCAAGTAGATGAATAGGTACCGCTACAGCGGGAAGGTAAACGGCGTTTCCGTGTGCTGCTCTGGTTTGCCAGAAGCGGCTTTGTCATGCTGGCCACATGACCTGGAAGCTGTATGCCAGCTCCCTCGGCCAATAACACAAGATGAGCTGGCCCAGAGTCGGTCACGACTGGACCTAATGGCCAGGGGTCCCTTTACCTTTACCTAGGCTCCACTGAAAGTATGGAAGTCAAAAAGGTATAACCAGTGGGAACACAATCCTGAGTCGATCAGGCATGGTCATAATCCCCACCCAGGATTAATAGTTTTACAAACTAGCAGTAACAATTTTATTTGTATCCATGAGATAAAAAGAAACAAGCAACTGTCAAGCTAAGCTTCTTGATGGGTGCAGTGTTACTTACAATAGGCAATTTGTTTCTCTTCCTTTTACACAGTATATTTCGAAACAGGACTTCTCAGACCCATTAGTACATACTCCATCCACCCTGCCCCATTGATCCCAGACCCATCAAGTGCTTTAACTGACAGTCCTAACTGCTCACTCTCCAACATTCGGCATTCTGGGGGACTCTAACTCCCTTAACATTCCACCCTACAAGCAACTCTCCACTCCTTACAGTTGCCTGGGGCAGAGTCACCTTGAGGCATGTAATCGTTTGTTACATCTACTGAACTTGTGTACCAAGACCCCATGATCCCGCAATTCCCTAAGGGTGAAGACACAAGACAACAGCATATGGTTTTAGGGGATCGAATAACTTTTATTAGTTACAGATGGTTTGGCATAGGCACTGGGTGAAGCCAGATTATATCAGGTTATATCATGGTCGCCTGTCTGCTGGGACAGCATCTAAGGGTAAACCACCATTAGGGGAAGCGCTGTGACCTACATCAAATAAGAGTACCTCCCCCCGTTGGAGGAGTGCTATGGCCCAAGCCCCTGTCTAGCTGTCGGACAGAAGCCAGTCTCTCTCCCCCCCCCATTTGTTCTCCCGCTACTCCTAAAGCTTCTCTCCGCTAGAGTTTGTCTCTGCTACAGCTTGTCTCCGCTGTTAAAACCCGGATCCTTTTTTGTTATTGTTGTTGCTGGTAGTCAGAGATTGGGTTTTTAACCCTTTCTGTACTGTTTTTTTCTGGCGCTTTGGCAGACTATGATTGGGTGTAACAGCGTTAGTTTTTTAACCTGTTCTGTGTTGGTTTTGTTGGCGCTTTGGCAGACTATGTCGGTGCTGCGTGTTAGTTCCAGTGAAGGTATTATTTGTCATTTATTTCTGTTCTCTTCCCCCCCAAAAAAGCACAGCAGCTTTGGGGCATCCCCCCCAAAAGCAAAGCAACTTTTACACACACACCCAAAAAAACCTCTAAAACTTTGGCCAGCAGCTCCCCCCAAAAAGCTCAACAACTCTGGGCACTTTGTGATAAATAAGGGTTTTTTGGTTGGGTTGGGTTAAATAATTAGTTTTTGGTTTATTAAATACAGTTACATATTACAATTATACATTTTTGTTATTTAAACTACAAATATTGCGAAATTATGGTTTTTTTCTCGAGGTGACACACCACCTAAGTTATGCTCAGTTTTTTGGTGAATTTTGACACACCAAGCTCAAAAGGTTGCCCATCACTGACCTAGGCTTACCCAAAGTGTAACCATTGGTTACAGCACCTTCCCAACTTATAAGTGTACTGCATTATCTCCTGCATACAAGATAAACAGAGTCAGGCCTCTTTTAGCATTCCTGTTGTAGGACCACATCCCAATGCTTCAGTCACTGAGCAATGAATGTAAATGGTGGAGTTTATGGGTGTTAAGTAATCAAGTGACAAGGAATCAAGTAGTATTTATGCAGATATAGATTAGCCCTTACATATTTATTCCTCAACTTTGCGTATCAAGAAAGAAAGGAAAGGTGCACTCCAAGGCAGCTGCAAGCGCCTTCTATTCAAGGGATAGCATCCCTCATTTCCCTTTTCCTACTGTTTGGCATTAAGGAGAATGAGCCACATTTGATTGTTATTAACTTCAGGACGGCCTGCAACACATAAGCATCAACTCCTAAAAATATACCACAACCTATTATTTGGTATTGGCAGTTCACAAATCTCACTATTAAACATAGCTGCCAAGTTATCCCTTTTTTAAAGGGATTTTCTTTTATGCTGAATAGGCTTCCTTGCGAGAAAAGGGAAAACTTGGCAGCTATGCTATTAAATATGCAGAAATGAATTAAATTAACATAGCAAAATATAATTAGCAAAACAGTTTGCCAGCATAATCATTGCCACAGGCCTTAATTAACATGAAAATTTCAGAACCTGGTGTAAGAAACTATAATCATGTACATTACCATTGCATGAAAACTCTCAATTTCTTGAAGGGGATCTCAATGAATCTTTTAAGGTGTGTGCTGTGCTGTGTTTATATCTTATAAATATCAAAAGGCTACTTTAAGGTAAAAGGGACCCAGGTGGCACTGTGGTTAAACCACTGAGCCTAGGGCTTGCTGATCAGAAGGTCGGCGGTTTGAATCCCTGCGACGGGGTGAGCTCCCGTTGCTTGGTCCCAGCTCCTGCCAACCTAGCAGTTCGAAAGCACGTCAAAATGCAAGTAGATAAATAGGAACCGCTACAGCGGGAAGGTAAACGGCGTTTCCATGTGCTGCTCTGGTTTGCCAGAAGCGGCTTTGTCATGCTGGCCACATGACCTGGAAGCTATACGCCGGCTCCCTCGGCCAATAATGCGAGATGAGCGCACAACCCCAGAGTCGGTCACGACTGGACCTAATGGTCAGGGGTCCCTTTACCTTTACCTTTACTTTAAGGTGGATGACAAATACTTTGATAAGGAAGGAATGATTAGATTTTGTCCGCTAGCTTTGTAGTTGAAAGGAGAAACCAGAATGGAGGTGGTGATGTTTAGTGTAGATCCATTGTTCCATTGTTATGTTCTAAAAAAAGCGAGGAGGAATTAAAGAACCTTTTAATGAGGGTGAAAGAGGAGAGCGCAAATTATGGTCTGAAGCTCAACATCAAAAAAACCAAGATCATGGCCACTGGTCCCATCACCTCCTGGCAAATAGAAGGGGAAGAAATGGAGGCAGTGAGAGATTTTACCTTCTTGGGCTCCTTGATCACTGCAGATGGTGACAGCAGTCACGAAATTAAAAGACGCCTGCTTCTTGGGAGAAAAGCAATGACAAACCTAGACAGCATCATAAAAAGCAGAGACATCACCTTGCCGACAAAGGTCCGTATAGTTAAAGCTATGGTTTTCCCAGTAGTGATGTATGGAAGTGAGAGCTGGACCATAAAGAAGGCTGATCGCCGAAGAATGGATGCTTTTGAATTATGGTGCTGGAGGAGACTCTTGAGAGTCCCATGGACTGCTAGAAGATCAAACCTATCCATTCTTAAGGAAATCAGCCCTGAGTGCTCCCTGGAAGGACAGATCGTGAAGCTGAGGCTCCAATACTTTGGCCACCTCATGAGAAGAGAAGAATCCTTGGAAAAGACCCTGATGTTGGGAAAGATTGAGGGCACTAGGAGAAGGGGACGTCAGAGGACAAGATGGTTGGACAGTGTTCTCGAAGCTACCAACATGAGTTTGACCAAACTGCGGGAGGCAGTGGAAGACAGGAGTGCCTGGCGTGCTATGGTCCATGGGGTCACGAAGAGTCGGACACGACTAAACGACTAAACAACAACAACAACAAAATACAATTCCATTCTTTATTTGGATTCAGCCATTAACAGTCCACCCATATCTCCATGCCTTGCATGCCCAAGGTCCCAGGATCAACCCATGACATTTCCAAGTAGGGCTGGATATGTCCCCATTGTGAAACTGTTGAGAGCACTTGAACATAATAGCAATAATGATTAAGATCAATACATTTATAAAAGCAAGTGAATTACAGTCGCTAGAAGCTTTACAAGAATAAAAATACCTATTAAAAACGTTATAACAATGATTTTCTTTTTTTTAAATAAAGCCAAGAAGAATGGGGAAAGGAAATAATGGAGGAGGATATTGCAAAGCTGGTCTTATCTGGTGATTTTATGATAATTTTATGACCAGCTTTTATGATAATTTTATGACCAGCTTTTTGATATCTGATAGGGTAACGCCAACCAATCAAAAGGAAACTATAGAATGGCACTTTTTTCAATCTGTACACTTATTATGAAGATGTAGCAGCCCCCTGCCTGGAAGACGTCACAAACCAACAAAGGACCAAACTAGATGTGATGTTAAATGTTTTTTTCTAAACTTACACAATAATTTTGAGGTGGGGGGTTAATAGGTATCAAGATCACAGTGGGGGGGGTCTTAACTGCTTTCCTCCATGCCCCAGCTCCCCCCCCCTCCAATAGCTCTTATTCCCCTGGAACAAATAGCAGATTTGGGTGGAGGAATTTCAGCGGACCCACAGTATGTATGCAGGAGCCTGGGAGAGATGGCATATTACAGCTGCTTGGAGTGGGGTCTAAACTGGGACCCTCCCACATCCACTGGTCTAACTTCAGACAAACACACCCATGCAGCTGTTATTTTTATTTTTTCAAGCCTTGTTGAATGCATTCACACATCTTGTTTAGACTGGCGCTCTAAAGGTCCCGTATAAAACAAGAACTACATGATGCCTATTGGAAAGGCCTTGGGGACCCATAATTTTCTGTTGCTTCTCAGTGGCAAAGAGGATGATTACCTGCTGCTCCACTTCACTGACTGCCCCCGACTGGATGAGTTATCCAATATGTGAAGACCATACCTGCCAAGTTGCTGTCAGAGAAATAAGGGACCGGGCCCGAAATAGCAGACCGGAAGTAATGCTGCCACCATTTTGGAACTGGGCAGAGCATGCTCAGAAGTGACTTTTGATGCTGCTTTGCCCAGTTCCAAAATGGCCGCCGCACCAGAAGTCACACTGCAGCCATTTTTCCAGCTAGGAACAGCTGGAAAAACGGGGATTTCCAGGGGAAAACGGGAGACTTGGCAGCTATGGTGAAGACACCCTCCTTGTTGAAAAGCAACATCCTGGTGGCTTCAGGGAGAGTCATTTTAACCCAGACATAAAAGGAGAGCACTTATTGCCTGGTAAGCTAGACCACTTCTGCTCATTGTGGCAAATCTAAATTGCAAAAAGCCATGCCAGCAGGTGGGCTTGCAGTGCCAAAGTAGCATCATTGCTTGTGATGCTACACAGGTGTAGCTGTCAGTACTGCTTAATTTAAAAACGCATGTGTTGCCACAATAAATGTTAAGGGGGGGGGGAACCCATAAACAGTCAAAATCTTATTTGACATGGTAGAGTACCTAGGATGTTTTAAGGCCTTTGCTCTGTGGGGTTAATGTTGGCTCCGTGCCCCTAGAATTCTATGCTTGTTTTTGACTACAGGCATGGAAACTGCATTCCACCTTGCCATTTGGGTTCTTGGTCCCAGTCTATATTGTTGGAGCTACATTGGTGTGGTCTGCATCCAGAAATCCTACTTAGGTGTTTGCCTCAATGCATGTTGGATATAAATAGGGACACGGGTGGCACTGTGGTCTAAACCACGGAGCCTAGGGCTTGCCAATTGGAAGGTCGGCGGTTCGAATCCCCGTGACGGGGGTGAGCTCCCATTGTTCGGTCCCTGCTCCTGCCAACCTAGCAGTTTGAAAGCATGTCAAAGTGCAAGTAGGTAAGGTAAACGGCAAGTAGGTAAGGTAAAAGTGCAAGTAGGTAAGGTAAAACGGCAGGAAGGTAAACGGTGTTTCCATGCACTGCTCTGGTTTCGCCAGAAGCGGCTTAGTCATGGTGGCCACATGACCCAGAAAAACTGTCTGTGGAGAAACGCCAGCTCTCTCAGCCAGTAAAGCGAGATGAGCGCTGCAACCCCAGAGTTGTTCGCGACTGGACTTAACTGTCAGGGGTCCTTTACCTTTACCTTTTTATGTTGGATATAAAGGCAGGGAGAGGGTGGGGTGCAGGTGCACACCTGGCACACCTAGTTTCACTCTCCACCTTGCCCATATGTGATGACTCTACTTCAGACCTTCTTGTGTTGAGAGAGGAGGTCTGAAGGAAGTCTGTTCTAGCTCAATGTGCTTAGAACCTACTTTGCGATCAGGAACTCTGCTGTATTATGGTTCCTGATCATGAAGAAAATTCTAAGTCAATTCACTTAAGAGTTTCCATCCAGACTTTATTTCACTGTACTCTTTTAGATGCCCACATAAAACATTTTTGTTTAGGGAAGCCTATCTAGGCATGTAGATGCCGACATGTTTAAACTTCATTTACTATTAATTTGAATTGTTTTAAACTGTTTTAGCTGTTTCTATTGATTATTTTAATATTTATTGTAAGCAACTTTTACTGCACTCAAGCAATATATAGGTTTTGCGAAATTAAATTCAAATTAAATATCAGTGACCTCAGAATGCAGCACTAAAGAAAGCATAGATAGCCAATCTCTATTCTGAATTCCTGGTAATTATTAAGTTTTCCATTGTTGGGCAATGTTATTTAAATATCTATCTAGGAGATGTAATTGTGTATAATACAGAGGTTAAGGGGTTTGTTTTTGTTTATTTCTTAGAAGGAACAATGTTACAAACAGCAATTCTAATTCTGGCACTGAATGCACAAATCGCTGTTAGCAAGCTGCTCTTCAAACAAACTGTTATTTACAATATATTTTGGAGATGGAAAGTTCAGATGCACATCATCATCAGATAGAACACACAGTCACTGCTATGTGATTCATTCTTTCCTATTACTAACTAGCAGAGGTCAGGTTAAATGTAACTGCTTTCCTAACAATGTATTAATTGAAGGCCTTTTTGGAAACTCCACGGCATTTGTCAAAACTAAATTTATTAAAATTTTATATATTCCTCTTCATAATGCATCAACAAAAGTCAAAACATAATTATAGCAAATACCAACAGGAGAGACAGCTATTAGCTACAGTCCCATGGAAAGCCAGCTGAAAGTGTGTGGATAAGGTCCTTATATCGTTAAGTCACTAGGTGGCACTGGATTTAATTGTATTCCTATTGCTCTTCTGTTGTTGGGAAAGACTGAGGGCACTAGGAGAAGGGGACAACAGAGGACAAGATGGTTGGACAGTGTTCTCGAAGCTACGAACATGAGTTTGACCAAACTGCGGGAGGCAGTGCAAGACAGGAGTGCCTGGCGTGCTATGGTCCATGGGGTCACGAAGAGTCGGACACGACTAAACGACTAAACAACAACAACAAATTGCTCTTCTGTTCTTGTTTAAGGAGGACAATAAAGTTATTTCCTAGCTTCTTGACTGGTATGTCCTGAACTCCCAATGGCTGAGTAGCTGTAGATTACTGGGAAGGAAAGGCAGACTGGTGAGATAGTTGCAAGGTTGTACATGTTTTTTTTTTGGGGGGGGAGAGAATGAGGCAGGAAAAAAGAAGTCTCTTTCACACTGAAATGAAACTTTCAAGAAACTGGAGGACAGAATTTGATACCTGCTTTGAAGGTGACCCGGAAACTGCAACTAATCCAGAATGTGGCAGCTAGACTGGTGACTGGGAGCAGCCACCGAGACCATATAACACCGGTCTTGAAAAACCTACATTGGCTCCCAGTATGTTTCCAAGCACAATTCAAAGTGTTGGTGCTGACCTTTAAAGCCCTAAATGGCCTTGGCCCAGTATACCTGAAGGAGCATCTCCACCCCCATCGTTCAGCCTGGACACTGAGGTCCAGCTCTGAGGGCAGTTCCCTCACTGTGAGAAGTGAGGTTACAGGGAACCAGGCAGAGGGCCTTCTTGGTAGTGGCGCCCGCCCTGTGAAATGCTCTCCCATCTGATCTCAAAGAAATAAACAGCTATCCGACTTTTAGAAGATATCTGTTTAGGGAAGTTTTAATGTTTAAAGCTTTATTCTGTTTTTAATGTTTGGTTGAAAGCCGCCTAGAGTGGCAGGGTAGAAATAAATTCTTCTTCTTCTTCTTCTTCTTCTTCTTCTTCTTCTTCTTCTTCTTCTTCTTCTTCTTCTTCTTCTTCTTCTTCTTCTTCTTCTCCTCCTCCTCCTCCTCCTCCTCCTCCTCCTCCTCCTCCTCCTCCTCCTCCTCACTAATTCAATCACTTGGGAATATCCATATAGCCATATGGAATCTTGTTTTTGTACATGAGAACATCCAGACATACATTTGTCCATCTACACAGTCTGATGTAGCACAGCATAACAAATCTGTTTTATGATTGTATCTTTTAAGAATCTTAGAGCAGCCCAGCTTGATCAAGCCATAGCCCATAATGTCCAGCATTCTGTTCTCACAATGACCAATCAGTTGCCGATAAGAAGCCCACAAGCAAGGAGGTTTATTGATCAAAGAGAGAAGGTTAAGCCCTTGTTCTTCTACAATGGCATAGTGTGATGGAGGTCCAGAAGATGAATCTCTATGAGGGTTCTGTACCAGAAATTTATTTGCCCGTGGAGCCTGCATTATGCATCCTACCACCCCTTGTCTCCACAACTGGAAAGAATGCCCTTTGCAAAGGGCAGGTTCAGCAGAGACAACCGGATAGTGCTTCCAGAGCCCCCCATCCTCATGCGTTGGTACTGATGAGAATGAATGAGCATCTGTTGAGAATTTTTATGGCTGACAACCTCCAGACTGGTGCTGAAGGGGACGTTGCACTTTGTAGTGACAGCAGCGGTCTCGCTCTTTGCATGGTTCAGCAAACACATATTTTTCTTGATATCGGCACTCAAATGCCATCATTTAGAGCGGAGTCACAGGTTGGAAACCACATCCCAAAATGATGATACCATCCTGGAAATATCGAGGGAAATATGAGTTGCATCTAAATTCTGTTTTTCATCTCTCTCTATACCCAGGGCAGATAATAAATTCTTTTTTTCTGTGACGGCAAATGTGGTCTTTGGGTTTGTGTGCTTGTTTGTCCCTCAGGTGACCATCCAGGCCGTCAGACACTTTCAAAGTCTACTTTCCCTTCAGTATTTTATTACTGTCCTGTTCTTGAAAGTATGTTCTTGAATAACCTCATCCAACAATTGGTTCATATTTGATATTGTTTCCAAAAGGACCATAATTCATCAGTCTTCAAGGGCAATTCAATTGATAATACACACACTGTGTCCCCCCCCCAAAAAAAAATAACAAAGGGGTTTTAGCTAACATTAGACATACTGAGACTAGAACTGTACATTTGGAAGGGTCCCAAAGGGTCATTTAGTCCAACCCTCTGCAATGCAGGAATTACAACTAAAGAATCCCTGACAGATGGCCAGTCATCCTCTTTTAAAAAACCTCCAGTGAAGGAGAGTAAATAGTAATAGATACACTGAAATC
Source organism: Zootoca vivipara (assembly GCF_965207765.1). Lineage (NCBI taxonomy): Eukaryota > Metazoa > Chordata > Lepidosauria > Squamata > Lacertidae > Zootoca > Zootoca vivipara. The sequence goes on along the minus strand of NC_142590.1, from coordinate 12,678,853 downwards.
AATAGATGTGACTAACTTAAGTTTATGAATTTGAAGGTGACCCGGAAACTACAGCTAACCCAGAATGCGGCAGCTAGACTGGTGACTGGGAGCGGCCGCCGAGACCACATAACACCGGTCCTGAAAGACCTACATTGGCTCCCAGTACGTTTCCGAGCACAATTCAAAGTGTTGGTGCTGACCTTTAAAGCCCTAAACGGCCTCGGTCCAGTATACCTGAAGGAGCGTCTCCACCCCCATCATTCTGCCCGGACACTGAGGTCCAGCGCCGAGGCCCTTCTGGCGGTTCCCTCGCTACGAGAAGCTAAGTTACAGGGAACCAGGCAGAGGGCCTTCTCAGTAGTGGCACCCACCCTGTGGAATGCCCTCCCACCAGAGGTCAAAGAGAACAACAATTACCAGACCTTTAGAAGGCATCTTAAGGCAGCCCTGTTTAGGGAAGCTTTTAATGTTTGATGGATTTCTGTATTTTTATGTTTTGTTGGAAGCCGCCCAGAGTGGCTGGGGGAACCCGGCCAGATGGGTGGGGTATAAATAATAAATTATTATTATTATTATAATTGCAGTGTGGAGAACTAAGATACAATCAAGAATGCATAACTTTTATTTCTTGTAGGATATATACTGTATGTGTTGCTGCTTGATCTTGCTGCTAAAACAAAAAGAAAAGAGTAATAACTATAGCTGAGCAAAAATGGCACCCCACAATTATCTATGATATTTTGGGGTGGCAAAATGTATTGGGGCGGGGGGGGGTGTATTTTCTGAAAATCTATGGGGAAGGGAATGAAATCTTCTTTAAAAATTCTTGTAATATGATCTTATGAGAATTTTTTTAAATTGCTTAGTATTTGGGGAAAGCCATCATTTGTTAATTCATATTGGTGGGTGTATGACTTAGAAACAAGAATGTGGAAGAGGAGGGGGTCAAGGCCCCTGCTTCCTCCACTGACATTTGAATAATATCAAACAATATGAAAACTGGATCCATTGTTGCACCCAGAATTCACGAACGGCAAAACTGGGGAGACCTGTTTTGCTGAATTTTCTCCAGGGCGCGAGTGAAATTCTCCAGCAGTTCAGGGGGAATTTCAAAAATCTGCAACTATTTCAAATTTCAATTTCAAATAATCTGCAATTGTTTACTTTTAAGTAAGCTTAACGCGGGTGGTGCTGTGGTCTAAACCACAGAGCCTAGGGCTTGCTGATCGGAAGGTCGGCAGTTCGAATCCCCACGATGGGGTGAGCTCCCGTTGCTCGGTCCCAGCTCCTGCCAACCTAGTGGTTCAAAAGCACATCAAAGTGCAAGTAGATAAATAGGTACTGCTCCGGTGGGAAGGTAAACGGCATTTCTGTGCCACTGCTCTGGTTCACTAGAAGCGGCTTAGTCATGCTGGCCACATGACCTGGAAGCTGTTTGTGGACAAACGGCGGCTCCCTCAGCCTATAGAGCGAGATGAGCGTGCAACCTCAGAGTCGTCGCTGACTAAGCTTCGAAAACTTTTCCAATTTAGTTTTGTATTTTATTATTTTATCTTAGACAGCAGAGCCAATTATGTCACTAAGTTAATAATCCCAGCCCAACGTAGGGCTTTTATGCTGGCCCGTTTGAATGTTTTTCCCTCGGCATTTGTCAGGGGAAGATATCAAAACATTCCTAGAAACAAGAGATTCTGCAGATGTTCTATGAATGTCCCGGACACTGTAGAGCATATTCTCTTTCATTGCCCATTGTACAGTACGCTCCGTCAACATGTGCTGTTCCCTCTTTTGGGTGGTCTGGAACCCCAGCAAGGTGAAAGTGTGGGATTCTGCCTATCTGACGTTGACCAAAGGGTAACGGCGGGGGTAGCCGAGTTTTTGGTAGCAGTCCTCCAAGGAGCAGGTTAACAAGGAAAACCACAGATTCTACATATATATATATGTAGTTTGTTTGATGCCAATATATATGTAGTTTGTTTGATGCCAATAAAGGTTGTACTTACTTACTATATATGTATGTATGTAGCCAACTGCTGCCTTTTTAATATATATTTCAAGGCTTTTATATGTTATTTTCTCTTTTATGGTTTTATTTGCAAAATGCCTAATAAAGATTTGATAAGTAAGTACTGTACTGCTTTAGTTCTCTCTCTCTCTCTCTCTCTCTCTCTCTCTCTCTCTCTCTCTCTCTCTGTGTGTGTGTGTGTGTGTGTGTGTGTCTGTTCTCTCTCTCTATGTGTATTTTAAAACACAAAAATGTATAGTGTTTTCAGAGGCTAGCCATAGCTTGAAGGCTAGAAGTGACGAGAGGTAACAACAGTGTGGGATGCTGTCATCTTCCTTGGCTTCCTACTGTAAAGAGAAATGGAGGGAGGGAGAAAAAGAGAGACGTTGTGGAAGGGAGAGCACTTTCAGCAGTGTACTGTATAATTGAAAAGGAAAAGACACTTACAATATGAAGCATGGCCTCAGCATGGGAGACGCAGCGGGAACCAACAGGGATGTGTTTCTGGGTGACAACACAGTGGTGAGCCAGGAAAGCAAACTCCTTATAGAAGCAGGTATTCAGGGAGGAGGGAAGGGAGAAAGAAATGGCACAGTACCCGAGGGAGAGTTCAGTGATGAGAAGATTCCCAATCTGTCTGTGGTATAGAAGCAAAGGACAGGACAATTTAAGATATCTCTGAACAAAGGATGAGGTTTCGCAACTTCAAGGGAACTCATAAACGGGTTGCTTATCCACTTATAAACTGACTGTTCTACTGGGGTTTGTCAATCCAGTATAAGAATAATAAAACAAAGTGTTTTATAAGCCATGTTTGGGGGAGGGGGAAAGTGTGCCATGAAAAGTAGGGTGCAAATGTATTGATCAATAAAATTCAGGATGCATCAAAATCTCTAATTTGTAAAACATAGTAATATATGCTAACCATACATTGTCTTAATCCTTCCAGTAGCGCTTTAGAGATGGTATCTGAAGAAGTAGCAAATTTGACTGGAAAAATCCAAGAACAGGGTGACGAAACATTCCAAAGAGATTGGATGCATCCGATTCAGGTATCTGAAGAAGTGTGCATGCACACAAAAGCTCATACCTATGACAAACTTAGTTGGTCTCTAAGGTGCTACTGGAAGGATTTTTTTATTTTGTTTTTGACTGCGTCAGACCAAAACGGCTACCTACCTATAACTCATACATTGTCTTACTAGGGATGGGATAGAGCTGTGTTGAATACACACACACTTAGTTTTCCACATATTTAGAGTAATATTCTAATAAAATATTTATTGTTGCTATTGATGGTGCTATCTTGGCAGCTGCAAAATTTCACTGTTCATCAGTAACAGTAATTTCTCTGAAATGTGGCCATTCTGACAAGCTCAGGGAGTGCTCTGGGAGCAGAGCTTTGGGTCTAGGACTTGGACAAAATAGATACAAAGAGAAATGGGGTGTGTTGTATGCTCTGTTCTGTGAACTTTTATTTCTTGTTAAATTCGGAGATTTTGAGATAAAACTGAAACTTCAAAAATAAATAAAATGAATAAATAAATAACTCAGCTCCAAAATAATTTGCTTTGCTACAACTGCCTCATCAACCCGGGGGTTCAGACAACTGCCCTCACACATTAAGAAGCAAATGAATATTATCGAATAAAAATAACATTAATAATTTTCTAGATGTAAAATGCACATATCAATTTGATAAATATTTGGGGACTGCTTGGAGAATACATGGAGCTGTGTTCCTGCTCACTCCATTTACCACTACCCCACCCACTCCGTGAAACTGCAGAACTGCCTTTTTAACTTTCCCAATTCAAAATTTTTTTTGAAGGTGCCCTTTATTTGAAGGGCTGGTCAGTTCAAGTCTGCTTTAAAGACAGAGAGCCCCAGGAAGGAAGATGAGGTGCCTGCAATTTGACCACCAATGGTCTGAACTTGGACAGTTGCATGGGCAGCTTGCTCCTAGTCCCACTATGTTGGGATGTACTGTTTTTTAAATAATAATAATAATAATAATAATAATAATAATAATAATAATAATATAGCAATTATTTCTAAGATTTGCATCTCTCTCTCTCCCCCCCAGTGGTACCTTGGTTCTCAAACTTAATCCGTACTGGAAGTCCATTCCAAAACCAAAGCGTTCCAGAACCAAGGCGCGCTTTCCCATAGAAAGTAATGCAAAATGGATTAATCTGTTCCAGACTTTTTAAAACAACCCCTAAAACAGCAAAATAACATGATTTTTACTATCTAGCGAGACCATTGATCCATAAAATGAAAGCAATAAACAATGTACTGCAGTCACACAGTCTTTATTTATTATTCAACATAAAATCAACATAAATCAACACACCACACAAAATACACCAAAAATACCCAAATTACACAAATTTAAACTTATACAAACTTATACAAAATAGAAAAAAAGAAGAAAAGAAGAAAACATAAAAGATCAGAAAAGAACAATAAACAAAAAAACTAATAAATAAATAAATAATAAAAACAACAACATAGAACACAAAGTCACACAGTCAATCGGTAGCTGAACTGGGTTCCACGCAGTCACAAAAACAAAACAAGAAAAAAACCACAAAAACAAAAACACAAAATAAATAGCAAAAACAGACACTCAAATCGGAAGTGTGGCACTCAAAACGGAACATGTTTGACTTCCGGAAAAAGTTTGTGAACCGGAACACTTACTTCCGGGTTTGCAGTGTTTGGGTTCAAAGTTGCTTGAGTGCCAAGGTGTTTGACAACCAAGGTACCTCTCTCTCTCTCTCCCTCTCCCTCTCCCTCTCCCCGCCCCTCTCTCTCTGTGTGTGTGTCAAACATTATGCAAATCTGCATCTTAAAAATCTTTTCTCTTCTGCCTTCTTGCTGTTCTCTTCTTTGGGAATGCATAAATGATCATTCTATCCCCATTGCTGCCAACAAATTTTTTAGCTGAGGAGAACTTGCAGAGGGCAACAAGTCGATAAATTATATTGCTCCCTATGCACAAGAAATACTACTGCTTCCTTTAGCATACCACAATGTACCAGCCTGAGAGCACTAAATCCAGTTTTAATAATTCAGCTCAGCAATTATCTACTTGAAGTAAAGAAGCTGTATAAGAAAATATCCCCAATGGGAGGTGATTTCTTCATCCATATGTTTATGCACCAGCCTCTTTACATACGAACAGATGTCTGCTTTGATGGAGGAGTTCTCCCATTTTCATTGAACCACACATGTCATAACCCACTTGTGCTGATCGATGGGATGGATTGCATTAATGCTGAGTTGAAATTAATAATGGCCAAACTGACTCCATAATTTGTTTAAGATTTCGGATTATGTGAGATATAAATATTTTGCAAAAAAAATTACTTGACTACTGTTTCTTCAAAAGTGGTCCTGACATAGGAGACAACTGCAAGGGGCTGAGGTCCCTTCATCCCCCCAGTAAAATATTTGAGGGGGCCAAGCCCCCTAAAGTTGATGGGCTTTGCCCTTTAAATCACAGAATCATAGAGTTGGAAGAGACCACAAGGGCCATCCAGCCCAACCCCCTGCCAAGCAGGAAACACCATCAAAGCATTCTTGACAGATGGCTGTCAAGCCTCTGCTTAAAGACCTCCAAAGAAGGAGACTCAACCACACTCCTTGGCAGTAAATTCCACTGCCGAACAGCTCTTACTGTCAGGAAGTTCTTCCTAATGTTTAGGTGGAATCTTCTTTCTTGCAGCTTGAATCCATTGCTCCGTGTCCGCTTCTCTGGAGCAGCAGAAAACAACCTTTCACCCTCTTCGATATATATTTGAACATGGCTATCATATCACCCCTTAACTTTCTCTTCTCCAGGCTAAACATACCCAGCTCCCTAAGCCGTTTCTCATAAGGCATCGTTTCCAGGCCTTTGACCATTTTGGTTGCCCTCTTCTGGACACGTTCCAGCTTGTCAGTATCCTTCTTGAACTGTGGTGCCCAGAACTGGACACAGTATTCCAGGTGAGGTCTGACCAGAGCGGAATACAGTGGTACTATTGCTTTCCATGATGTGTACCACATCATGTGATCAATTATGTGGAGCAGGGCTTGTTGTTTAGTCGTTTAGTCGTGTCCGACTCCTCGTGACCCCATGGACCAGAGCACGCCAGGCACTCCTGTCTTACTTAGCCCCAACCCATATTTTATTCAAGATGGCCCCCCTGGGTCCTGGTACGCTGTCCCCTTTTAAACCCTAGTTTATATATTTTGACTTTTCAAGGACAATTTGCCATTCAGGTTGTTGTACATCTGATCTAAATGAATACAAGGAACATTTTCGAGAGCTACCAAACTGCCATTTTGCAGATGTTCTCCGATGAAGAGCTGTGCTTGAAAGAGGCACAGCTGAACGAGTTGCATTTCTCCGGTACCCACATCACTGCCACATTGAGATGTGCCCTAAATTGAACCTAAAGAAATCACAAATGGGCTTTGCGGTGAAGAGAGCATGGAATAATGAGATGACTTAATATACCGAGCAACAGCTCTTCTGTTGTTGTTGTTTTAATGGGTATATTGTGGCAGAGCAAAAAGGAAAACAGACAGCATAGCAATGAATGTCACCAGAGGCAGGGAAGTCAAAGGAAGTTTTGAGGGAAGGTTTTAATGGCCTTGAGTACATTGAAGAGGCTGACAGCACCACGACAAATAAAAATGTGGTGTTGTTGCTTTTAAAAAATGAAAGTCATTGTCATCTTGACCTGGCAAGATCTTACAGATTTTAAATCTATGTGAGACTTGCCATAAAGTTTCTGTAAGTACTTTTGTGCTTGTTCTGTTCACCCAAAAGTGAAATTAACCTCTCTTTTTCCCTGTTCATGAATTAACATGTACTTGAAGATTATTCGAAGCTGCATACATCACAGGTGAAATTAGCTAGCAGGTCTTTATTTAGCACAAACACACACAAAAATTGGACTTCTGGTGTTACACAACAGCCCAATTCAGATACAATCCGTGTGAGAAATACGCTTTGTGTGGTGCAACAAATATATGTTCCGTAACGTGTGTAGCCATCTTCTGAGATATCAGTAAGCTTCTGCAGCACTAACCCTTAGATTTCAGTTCAGTGTTGGAAGGGCAGAGTTAAATGATTGAATTTGTTCCCACAGGAGGTAGTTATGGACATCAATTTGGGTGGCTTTAAAAGAGGATCAGGCAAATTTATGGAGCATAATATTGATGGCTACCTGTTGGAGATTCATTCCCAGTGTCTGCTGTCATGGGTTTGCTGTCTATCACATGACTGTATATGTGTTTACTTTCCACAGGAATGGGAAGTGACATAGACAGGATGTTTGTCTTACTGTGTGTTCATGAAGCGGGACTATTGTCCTTTGTTCTTTCGCTTTGCTGCCTGATGCTAGAGAGAGAGGGAGCCATGTTGCAGTGCTCCGTGTGTGTTTATATGTAAATAAAGTAGATTAGCCAAATGCTGTGCTACTGAGTTCTGTTACGCAACTGCGCAAACCTCTGCGGATCCCGTTAGTGTGCTGGTGCCTCCAAGGCATCAGTAGCTGTGATGTTTTGGCTGGAGATAGCTTGTGAAGCTCCCGAACGATCTACCAGGAGGGAGAGAACATGTCACCCGGGCAGGTGTCTCTTTTTAAAAATAAAATTTTTTATTATTATTATTTTTCACAAAACTCTTTACATCAGCATATAGATTTCATCCTTGTACATTGTCCAGCTCTATCAAGCTCTGACTTCCCTCCACCCTTAAGTAGGTAGTATAGTTCACTTTACTCGCGCATTTTAGAATTTTATAATTTCCCCAAAATAAATGTTAGCTCTCTAACAAAGATTATGTCTATAATACATCAACCTTGTAGGGTCTAGTTTATACCCGCCAGAGTCTTTAAATTCTTATAGTTCTCCTTTGCATAGTCCAAAAATTTACTCCATTCTTCTTTGAATTTCGTGTCCTCCTGGTCCCGGATTCTGCAAGTCAGGTTCACCAACTCTAGGTATTCCAACATCTTCACTCGCCATTCCGCAAAGCAGGTTCTCCCCTTAAGGAGAGCATGGGTTGCGGAACGGTTAACAAGACAAGACATTCCCTGGGCAGTAGGCGCGGGTCAGTTTAGATGGCCACTGAGGGTTTGTTGCTGAGGAGAATGTTATGTTGCTAATTTTGATTGACAGCCACAGCCTATATATGGGTGCAAGCAGCTTTCGCTTTCGCTTTTGGGTGGTTGCAACGGATCTCCTTCCCTCCCTCCCTATATTTAGGGTTGTTGTTTTTCACTGCGCTTGACGTTGCTGTGCCTGTCATGGGGTCGTCCGTATTGCTGCGGGGGCCTAGTAGAAATTTTGCCATCTGGCTGTTTGGCTGGTGCCAGGTGGTTTTTGCCTACTGCATAGCAAACTGTCACAACTTGTAAGGTTGGCGGTTAGGCATTGGTTCAAATTGGATGGTGGAGGAGTAAGGATTTGGCTGGGCCTGCCCCTCAAAATTGCTGCTGCCTTTAGGGGTATTCCATTAAAGGAATACTTGGTTGGCCACCATGAGAACAGGATGCCGGAATATCCTTTGGCCAGATGCAGTAGAGTTATTCACAGAACCATAGAACTGCAGAGTTGGATGGGACCATGAGGCTCATCTAGTTCAACCCCCTGCAATGCAGGAATCTTTTGCCCAATGTGGGGCTTGAACCCATAAACCTGAGATTAAGAGTCTCGTGATCTACCAACTGAGCTATCCCACTGATATGTTCTTGACTCAGTGTGGATGCCTGCATTGGGGCCTTTCTGGCTGAAGGGCTTGCAAGGTTGTGTTAATGATATCATAGTCCAAGTTAAAACTATTTCAGTTCAATTAAATCATTTGTATTTTAACCAATTAGTTGATAAAATGGTAATAAATTTGCATATTACCAATACGCAATAACTTTGGGGGCATTGAATACCCTTTCTAACCCAAGGAAACTGAAGTCTACACTGAGCTTGTTTTCAAAGGCCAAGTCTACTTTATAGAGACCTTTTAGTGACTGCTGTTAGATAAGTGTTTATTTTAAAGCGGGTGCCTTTTATTGGTTTTTCATAAACAGCTTTGTATATACTTGTGTAGAAAAGCAATTTGCCCGATTATGTGCAAATGTACTCAAAAGTAAGTTTATTGGGGCATACTTCCAACTAAGTGGGCATGGGAGTGCTAAGAAAAGTGTAAGTAAATTAAAGAAAACTATAAACCAAACAGTGAGAGATTTTACTTTCTTGGGCTCCTTGATCACTGCAGATGGTGACAGCAGTCATGAAATTAAAAGACGCCTGCTTCTTGGGAGAAAAGCAATGACAAACCTAGACAGCATCTTTAAAAGCAGAGACATCACCTTGCCGACAAAGGTCCGTATAGTTAAAGCTATGGTTTTCCCAGTAGTGATGTATGGAAGTGAGAGCTGGACCATAAAGAAGGCTGATCGCCGAAGAATTGATGCTTTTGAATTATGGTGCTGGAGGAGACTCTTGAGAGTCCCGTGGACTGCAAGAAGATCAAACCTATCCATTCTTAAGGAAATCAGCCCTGAGTGCTCCCTGGAAGGACAGATCGTGAAGCTGAGGCTCCAATACTTTGGCCACCTCATGAGAAGAGAAGACTCCCTGGAAAAGACCTTGATGTTGGGAAAGATTGAGGGCACTAGGAGAAGGGGACGACAGAGGACAAGATGGTTGGACAGTGTTCTTGAAGCTACGAACATGAGTCTAACCAAACTGCGGGAGGCAGTGGAAGACAGGAGTGCCTGGCATGCTCTGGTCCATGGGGTCACGAAGAGTCGGACATGACTAAACGACTAAACAACAACAAAATAAACCAAATAGGTATAACATAAATACTCAATATACTCCCCAACCATTAAAAATGTGGATTAAAATGGCATCTTAATACATTTGCTTATTGTATTCAGCAAGGAATACTATTTGAACAAATGCAATATTAAAATATCTGCCCTGGTGGTCTTGGCTTCAGAGTTTCGTGTAAACAAGTATAGAATTTGCAGTCAAGGAAACATCCCCAAGTTTCCTAAACCATGTGATTTATACTGATAAATTCACAAACGTAGGCAGCAAGGCAAAGACACAGAGAAGCCGCTGAGTCAATTTTGTCTTGCTTACGCCTGCCTGCTATTGATTGTTACTCTAGGCGATAGCTCCTAAACAGCACCTTGTAGAAGTCCCTCAGCCCACACCACCTTTCATATTGTGTCTGTCTTTTGCGATATACGTGAAGGCATTTCCCAAAGCCGACTTTGAATTAGGCACCACTTCCTGCAGCTAAACTACCCATCAGAGTTTGCTCACGGATATACATTAAATATGAAGAGGAAAAAGAAGAGAGAGGAAAAACTGCAGCAGAGGGAATATCCATAGGCAAAAAAACAAAAACAAAAAAACCTTGAAAACTGTTTCTAGGATGCTAAAGGCACTGACTGGACCCTAAAAATGCCTCCAGCATATCTCAGCATTAAAGAGTTCCCCAGAATGAAACATATACATGCTGCTGTTGCAACTCGGGATAATCTGGAAAATAGTAGTCCCTCAGCTTAAAAGCGTTCTGGTTTTCATTTACCTTTCTGTGGTGGAGAAAAGGGAGCATTCTTGGAAGTACAGTGGTAATTCTACTTACGAATTTAATGTGTTCCAAACGCACATTTGTAAGTAGAAAAAAATTGTAAGTCGAATCCCATAGGAATGCATTGGGAGAAAAAATTCGTAAGTGGAAAAAATCCTATCTAAAAATTCGTAAGTAGAAAAAAATCCTATCTAAACTGCATCCAAGATGGCCGACGGAGCTCCATTCGTAAGTAGAAACATTCGTAAGTAGAGTTCTTCGTAAGTAGAGGTACCACTGTATTCAGATAGGAAGAGTTCGTCAGATACAGTTGCAAGATACTCCCACCCACCATGTTTTGCTTTTCATTATCTTCACAGAAATATAAAAAGGTAAAAGTAAAGGACCCCTGACAGTTAAGTCCAGTCACAGATGACTCTGGGGTTGCGGCGCTCATCTCGCTTTACAGGCCGAGGGTGCCGGTGTTTGTCGCCAGACAGTTATTCCGGGTCATGTGGCCAGCATGACTAAGCCGCTTCTGGCGAAACCAGAGCAGTGCACGGAAACACACTTTACCTTCCCACTGGAGTGGTACCTATTTATCTACTTGCATTTTGATGTGCTTTCGAACTGCTAGGTTGGCAGGAGCAGGGACCAAGCAATGGGAGCTCACCCCATCGTGGGGATTCGAACTGCCGACCTTCTGATTGGCAAGCCCAGGAGGCTCAGTGCTTTAGACCACAGCGCCAGCCGCGTCCCTCCCACGGAAATATAGGGAGTAATAAATTTCCCCCAACATTTAAGCAGAATGCTTCATAACTAGCTAACCAAGGACCATGCTTTTCTAGTCTGGTGTGGTGTACAGTCGTACCTTGGAATTCGAATGGAATCTGTTCCGGAAGTCCGTTCGACTCAGAAACCAAAGCTCGGCTTCTGATTGGCTGCAAGAAGTTCCATCAGACATTCAGCTTCCAAAAATAGTTCGCAAACTGGAACAGTCACTTCTGGGTTTGTGGCGTTTGAGAGCCAAAACGTTTGGGAACTAAGCTGTTTGAAAACCAAGGTACGACTGTATTTTTTCTACTAGTGGTGTGTCAAAACCTGAGCTCTTTTGGACCTATTGTTTGAGGAGGGGCTTAGGATCTATCATTTCCTCTGGAAGTTTCTTTTTTTTGTACTTTGAAAAACTTTTTTGTGCTTCTAAAACATACAAGAAACCTCTACATGTATGGGAAGCTCCTCACTTCACAATCTCACCCTCCAATTCATGGCGGTGGCAGGAGGGTGACATTAGCGCATGCAAGGCAATACATTAATATTGAAAGTAGAGCTGAATAACACAAACCACTCTTACACAGCCTATACACTGTGGCCATCTGTCTTAGGGAACTTTGACTTAACCACACAGTACACTCTCCCAGATGGCTGATTGCCCTTTTAATCCTTAGGAAGCTCCATACCTTCTCCCCATTGCTCCTGCCTGAATGAATGCCTAACATATGAATATGAAACTACACAAACAATGTTCATTTTCCAGCCAGATGAGGCTCATGCATAGACCAATTATGTGTAATCAAATCATAAATGGACAAACTACTCTAAACAGTGTGTTGGGCCATATGGCAGATGGAGGGGGGGGGAGCCATCCAAATAGATAGCACAAATTAATTTAATTTTTGTTACACATACCACCAGAATCAAATAACAGGGCTTGCATGCTTTCCTGTCTTCTATCATTCTTGCATTTTGCACCAACTGTTTTTTCATTCTTTACCTACGCTGTTATTTCTTCTCGAATGAATGGTGGACTCTGAGTAACTGAGATTTGCAAAGAAGGAGAGAGGAGAGAAGGAAGAGAAGAAACACTATTTGATTTGTTTCTGCAAACACACCAGCAATTCAAAGTGCCACAGGTATCACCATGTTTAAGATCAAGCGCTGTTAATGAGTGTGCTGCACAGCAAGGAGGAAACTCGGAACGAAGTCTCATTTTCTTCTATTCCTAACTATGACAAATGATGATTAGTGTAGGAAAATAGGAAGCGTTCTTATACGCAGTCCATTGGTCCATCAGTACCATATACGTGGGATGTGATCCATGAGAGGTGGTCAAGTACAACATCCCTTGGAATACTAGAGAAGACATGCGAGGGAATGTTCGGTCCAGCCAGTCGAAACTTCCTGTTCCTCCTGGCTGGAGCATCCTTCCTTTTTGCATGTGATAGAAGGTGGGTGTGGCCTAAGCTGTCCAGGTAACAAAAGGACGAGTCACGCAGCACACTTCCTTCTTTTTGATTTCCTTCTTCGTTTGATCAGCTTTTAGCTAGGACTGCTCTGCTAGCTCTCAGCTAGCAGAAGCGCTGGGGTCATCCCCCCATTTGGGGTAGATCCACATGTACATATTTGTAACTAAGTCTGCCTTCAGGAATCCAACTGTGAACTGACGTAAATTTCTTTTATTGACTTTGAATAAGATTGTCGCGTCTTTATTCTTTTAAGAGGGATTCAAGGGAACTTACCAGGAACATACAATTCAATCTGAGACAGACTGAATTGTATAATAGTGAGAGGCTCAGACGAGCCTGCAACCAGCTATCTGCTGTGCATGTAAAAAGGGACGGAAATGTAACTCTGCTACATGAGTGTGTTAGCGCTAGTTAGGAAGGATGTTAGTAAACAATATATTCTCTCCTGCCACCCTGAACATTCACACAATCACTCACTGATATGGTAGGGTTCTCTCACAGTCTAACCAGGTGAATGTGGCAATTTAGTCTGGGGTCTTCTGCATGCCAAGCAGATGCTCTACCACAGAGCAATGGCCCTTCCCCTAACATAGTGTGTCACAGGCTCCTTGGCCTACAGTCAATTCCACTTGCCTGCTCAACTCACCTTGTCACCGGGGAGAGATGCTTTGTTAGCTGGGGCTCTCTTCAGCTCATGGAGCTCCCCCTCTCCCTAGACCAGGCATCCCCAACCTTTGGCCCTCCAGATGTTTTGGACTACAATTCCCATCATCCCTGACCACTGGTCCTGTTAGCTAGGGATCATGGGAGTTGTAGGCCAAAACATCTGGAGGGCCGCAGTTTGAGGATGCCTGCCCTAGACTGTTCTAAACTTATATGCCTGGCTAGTTCCTCCCAGTTGCTACTAACCAATGAGATCAGGGTATGTGGCTCACATTCCCATGAATCTGGTCAGATAATCCCCTGGGAATGGGGAGGAAACAATGAGTGTTGATAAACTGGGCAATGGGTGCTGAGTTGACTAGGGATTAACTCAGCGAGGAAGTTTCTTTTCTGATAAAACTTTTAATAAACTAATGAGCTGCTATCTGATTTTTCATTTCTTTTTCATTTACTGTATATTGGACAGTTACAGGTGGGTAGCCGTGTTGGTCTGAGTCGAAGCAAAATAAAAAAATTCCTTCAGTAGCACCTTAAAGACAAACTAAGTTTATATTTTGGTATGAGCTTTCGTGTGCATGCACACTTCTTCAGATACTGTGTATCTGAAGAAGTGTGCATGCACACGAAAGCTCATACCAAAATATAAACTTAGTTGGTCTTTAAGGTGCTACTTAAGGAATTTTTTTATTTTGTATATTGGACAGAATGCACTTTTTAAATTGCAAGTTTAAACACAAGCATTGCATTCTTGATTACAAAATACAGAAGTTAGTCTTGAACATGTGGTCTGAGTCTGGAGCCCCAGTCTCAGATGCCTGCTCAGTAATATGGGTCAAATGAGGGCGGCGGCGGGGGGGGGGCAGGAAACAACCCTTGCTTCCTCCCTCCCCAAAGGTGAGAAGTTATGGCCTACTCTAGTCTTCTCTAGAAATAAACAGCTCTGTGGCTCTTAAGCCCTTCATTTACTACGTAGCATTGATATGTGTTGCTAGGTTTGACTGCAAAATCCCCCACAATTTACTTCTGTTAAAGTTGTTCTATCCCACTCTTGGATTATCCTTCTAGGCAGCTTGCTACTTTATTTGCTGCTTTGTTTATCTGCTGGCAAAGATCACATCTACGGTCAAAACACTTTCAGTTTCAAAACTGAAGTAACAGCATGATTGAAATTGCCAGCACAATTCACATCACCCAGAAACATCTGGAGCTGTCCTCAAGCAACTTGCTGAGTGACAAGTGGCAATTGTCTGACTGTAGGCTCCAATGAAGAATTTCACCTCTCAGCCACCTGTTTCAAGAAATCTGGAACCACCCTATATTACAGCAAAGATATGCATGTCCTGTTCACCCGAGGGTTTGTTGATTTGGTTTTATATCATTTTTAAAAATACTGTGAATGGCCTTGATCATGGATAATATGCCTCTCCTTTGACTATTTATTTATGAGTTAACTAGTAAGAACAAAGGGACCCAGGTGGCGTTGTGGGTTAAACCACAAAGTCTAGGGCTTGCTGATCAGAAGGTCGGCGGTTTGAATCCCTGCAACGGGGTGAGCTCCCGTTGCTTGGTCCCAGCTCCTGCCCACCTAGCAGTTCGAAAGCACATCAAAGTGCAAGTAGATAAATAGGAACCGCTACAGCGGGAAGGTAAACGGCATTTCCATGTGCTGCTCTGGTTTGCCAGAAGCGGCTTTGTCATGCTGGCCACATGACCTGGAAGCTGTACGCCAGCTCCCTCGGCCAATAATGAGATGAGCGCGCAACCCCAGAGTCGGTCACGACTGGACCTGATGGTCAGGGGGCCCTTTACCTTTACCTAGTAAGAACAATAAACTCTCAATTGTGAGGTGAAATGAATCTGTCTGCCAAATCTCTCCTCAAGAGTTTTTTCCCCTGGGAATTTTGATAACAAATAGTTTCTAAATAGTTTCCATTTGTGGTGCATATCCTGTTTGTGGAACACTTTTTGATCCAGCAGAAGTATCTGGTAATGCGTTGTGGGGAGATGATGATTTGCTCTTATTATCTCTGCAGTCTCCCATGATGGCACACCTTCCAGACAGTTCTGGGTTCCCCCCAATCTGCTAGACAGACTTTGGAAGAGGACAGGGGCCAGAATAGGCAAGAGGGACAAAATTAAAACCACCTTCCCTTCTTATACAGCAACAGATGCATCTGACAGATCAATAGCCATGTCACGAGTGGACATGGTGCTGGATTTTACTCCTAGTGAATACATGATGCTCAATATCAACATTTCACACCCAATGATTTTGCAGTAGTACTGTAGTACTCAGTATTTAACAACATTTGACATGTACAACTCAGCATTACCTATCCATTCACATGCAACAATAGTCAACATTTGACTGTATTATATGCAGCAGTGCACATCTGACAGCTGTCTGCATTTACAATAAAAATTTAGCCCTGTCTGACATGCAGCTGTCAAATTTTGATGCTATCTGACATGTAATAATGAGTATTTGACAGTATCTGACAGCTGACATGCAATGCTAGGCAATATTGGACAGTATCTGGTATGTAGCAGACATACAACAATCAATATATGATGGTATATGGTAACAGAACTGAACCAGCAAAACCTTTGGTCTCTTTCTAAGCTAAGGTCTCAGCTGTACAGCAGCAAATAAAACATTTTAAGTGCGTTGTAAAGTGCAATATACAACCGAGACACTAGATGGTGATGGTGAGCTATGGCAAATTCAATATATTTTTCAAAACTTTTTTTTAAAAAAAACCAATTTTCACAGCGTTTTTTTAAAAATATGTGTGTAGATTCCACCCAATTGAAATAGGAAACTTTGGAAGCAACATAGAAAGGGATGTTTTAAAGGTCTAACAGCCCATATTTTCATGCATTACTTTGTTGCATGCTTTGTGGTTTTAAATCTCTGCTGGGGTTCTCTCACCGTAGCTCCTAGGCAAACAGGGAATTTTCTTTTTATTATATCCAGTATTTTTCGTGTAACCAAACCAATATACAAAAACTAACCAAAAAAACCCCCACCCTTTCCCAAGGGGTCAATTTGGTGCTCATTAAGGTGATGACTTTTTCATTTATTTTCTCAAAAATTATTTCCTGTAGCACAAATGGATGAACTTTTGCCTATTAATGACTAAAATGAGGTATATTCCATTGAAATATTTAAAAAGGTTACGCACAAACCATTTTTATTTTTTTTGTATGCCGTTTTACCATTTCATAAAACCATTTTTATTTTTTTGTATGCTGTTTTACCATTTCATAAAATCAAATTTGGACACAACACCACATTCCACAATGGGGAGTGTTCTTAGCAACATAGAGTATACAAATGTCACACCTCCACAAGGTAAAAGCCCCTTTTTGGGACCTCAAAACTCAGCCAGCAGACCCTGCCGGACATGCTGGGAAAAGAACCTACAGGAGATGTAGCAAAACATCGTCCTCTAGCAGTGTCTATACTGTTACTGCAGCTAAAAAAAGCTTCCTTGTGTGTTTGATGATCCTATATAATGTTGTATATATGTGACTCTAAAGCTTGGGTTCAATTTTATATCTGCTTACAGTGACTTCAAAAATGGTCAAAAAACTGATAAATAAAAATTTCAAAATCATTTTGTGCGTGAGGTTTTTTTTATCAAATCTCTTTGAAAGTAAGATTTTATCTAATCTTTAATGAAAGCGCATCGAATTGTGATACAGGGAAATGAGATTGTAAAAAAGTCATCACCCTAGTGCTCATACTTGTGTGCTCACACACCACTGAACTTCTTACTGCCTCATCCCTCCTTTTCCTCCTGGTTGTTGTTGTTGTTTAGTCGTTTAGTCGTGTCCGACTCCTGTCTTGCACTGCCTCCCGCAGTTTGGTCAAACTCATGTTCGTAGCTTCGAGAACACTGTCCAACCATCTCATCCTCTGTCGTCCCCTTCTCCTAGTGCCCTCAATCTTTCCCAACATCAGGGTCTTTTCCAAGGATTCTTCTCTTCTCATGAGGTGGCCAAAGTATTGGAGCCTCAGCTTCATGATTTGTCAGCAGTAACTCCAATGATGGGAGTTTGGCAGCTCTCCTCCTCACTGGCCACTACTGCAATCACATATAGACCGTAACTGCACAAAATTGCAGTGAGGGATGTGTCATCTACTGCTTATACAATTGATCACTGCAGTTTCCCCCACCTCCATGCACACCCATACCCCAGTCTCTGTAAAGTCCACAGAAACAGAATTCATAGGACCCTTTTTACATATGGAAACATCATTTACTTCTAAGCCAAATTTCCCTTTGCTTGAAAATGTAATGCATGACTTTCCCGTACCTAATTAGCTGAGCACTTGATTGCTTCCATTTGAAAAGGAAGGAAACAGGCTATTTATAATAGGCCGAGCCCCCAAACTGATAGGGACATCAATATTTGGACGGCAATTTTCACAATAAATCCAAGCCCATAAAGCCTTATGCACGCATTTCAGAGGTGGGATACGTTTTATATCCATTTACATGGAGACAACACATTGATTGCCTGCTATGACATTATTAAAATGAACCGACAAGGCGGCTCAGATGGGAGGGGGGGGGGAATACATGAAATAGTAATCCACCCCAATTGATCTCTATACTTTATGAATTTTAGATCTAAACTATTGACGTGGGTAGTTCATATTCTGATATTGATCTTAAAGACATAATGAAAGAGGAATTCTGTAATTGACAAGAGAAGTTCTTTAATCATTTGCACGTACAGCAATTTCAACAATGTCAATAAATATTGGCATTGCAGGTAACTACCATCATACTTGACGCGGGTGGCGCTGTGGGTTAAACCACAGAGCCTAGGGCTTGCCAATCAGAAAGCCGGCGGTTTGAATCCCCACGACAGGGTGAGCTCCCGTTGCTCGGTCCCTGCTCCTGCCAACCTAGCAGTTTGAAAGCACATCTAAGTGCAAGTAGATAAATAGATACCGCTCCAGCGGGAAGGTAAGCAGCGTTTCCATGTGCTGCTCTGGTTCACCAGAAGCGGCTTAGTCATGCTGGCCACATGACCTGGAAGCTGTACATCAGCTCCCTCGGCCAGTAAAACGAGATGAGCGTCGCAACCCCAGAGTCGTCCGCGACTGGACCTAACGGTCAGGGGTCCCTTTACCTTTATCATCATATTATTATTATTATTATTATTATTATTATTATTATTATTATTTATACCCCGCCCATCTGGCTGGGTTTCCCCCACCACTCTGGGCAGCTTCCAGCAAATACCAAAATACATTAAAATATCACAGATTAAAAACTTCCCTAAACAGGGCTGCCTTTAGGTGTTTTCTAAATGTCAGGTAGTTTTTATCTCCTTGACCTCCGATGGGAGGGTGTTCCACAGGGCGGGCGCCACTACCGAAAAGGCCCTCTCACAATAGGTGGAAGAAGCAATGTCAAAGAATCTAGTCCGGATTCCTGCATCATGATAAAGATTGTGCAGAGTGAGGCTTCAGCCAAATGAAGGCTTTTCCTCATTTTTTGAGAGCTGGGCTGCACTATTGTATTGGGCTACTTTTAAAATTGACCACCTTTCAAAATATGGTGCCCATCCCTCGTTGTGCTTAGGTGCAGTCCATCTCCATTAAAGCCAATTGGAACATTAATGATGATTGAAATGGGAGATACATAACACCACAGAATAGAGCACCACAGAATAAGACGCAGAGATGATCATTTCTTTTACTGACTCAGGTTTAGGAGGGTTCCTCGTGCATTTTCACACAGCTGCCTTGTGAAAGGAAAGGCTTTTCAGAGCCCTAATAATTTTTTAATGACCAGACCTGAGTCCTTGACACAGTACAGAAAAGAAATAATTCAAAATGCATATCTTATATAGCAGTAGGGATGGGCAGAAGCTATCTATTTCTGGTCCATGTCACTTTCATGTGTCTGCATTCATAAATCTGTTCTGTCCCATTTCTGCCTTAATCTGCTACTTTCATTTTTTTAAAAAAAAGCCTGCATGAAGATTTGCATTTAATACAGTTTGAAATATGTATTATTGTCACTTACTAGGAGAGGAAGAGGTGAGGCAGTGACAAGTTTAAGGCTGAGTGGGGACCCTGGCGGGGCACTGAATTGGCTCCATTGGTGTGCTCACCTACCATAGGGCAAGACCTACTCAGTGTTAAAAAATTAACTTCACAGACAACTGGCTCTGCTTCTTCAGCATCATTCTTCAACATCAACTTCATTGGACTGGTCATGATGTGTGGATGCCTGATTATCATCTTCCAAAGCAACTACTGTACTCCAGGGCCGTCTTACCCATAGTCGCTAGGGATGCAGGGCACCTGGGCGCTGGCTCTCAGGGGCGCCAGGCTGAGAGTCTGGGGCCCAAGAGTTAAGTCCGGGAAAGAGCCTGCCCATCGGTCGGAGCACCGCTGCAGACAGCTCTGCGCCATAAGTTCAGGGGTGACTGAGCCAGAGAGAAGCTGAGGCGGCCGGCTGGCTCAGCCCTCCTGCGCACCTGGGACTGGGCAACCTGGTGGATCTTTGCACCCCGGCATTGCATATACTTAAGACAGCCCTGCTGTACTCAATTCCCAACTTAAAAATGGAAAGCATAATGCTTGTGGTCAACAAAAGAGGTTTAAAGACTCTTTCAAGGCATTTTTTATTATTAAAAAAGTAGTATAAACACCAACAACTGGGAAATACTGGCCTGTGAGAGTGCTCCAGTTGGAAAACAGCCTTTACCAAAGGTGTCATGTACTTTGAAGATCCTCGAATTCAGGACGAGAAGGAGAAACGTGCTTAGAGGAAGGCACGCTTGGCAAATACACACCGTGATCAACTCCCGCCTGGAAACCTATGTCCCCACTGTGGAAGAACATGTGGATCCAGAATTGAGCTCCACAGTCACGTACGGATTCACTTATGGAAACCATGCTTAGGGAAGACAATCTTACTCAGCTACGAGAGGAGGAGGAGGAGGAGGAGGAGGAGGAGGAGGAGGAGGAGGAGGAGGAGGAGGAGGAGGAAGAAGAAGAAGAAGAAGAAGAAGAAGAAGAAGAAGAAGAAGAAGAAGAAGAAGAAGAAGAAGAAGAAGAAGAAGAAGAAGCTGACCTGCATCTGACTCCAGTCCTGACACCTGGTCACGTGTGAATGTATTCACAAGGACCTCTATTCAGGCTAAACATTCTGCATGTACTGGAGTCTGCATAGCAGGATGCATTTCAGACTGGGCCTAGCATGCATTAGGTCCACAGCTGTGGGTTAGGCTCAGAGAAGAGCTCTCTGTCTACTAGGATGGCACATATGTGGTGCAGGCAGTGTGTATGTGATGGGATTGCCAATTGTTTCATTTATATGCAAGGCCCAAACTGTTCAGGGCTTTAAAGGTCAAAACCAACATCCTAAATTATTCCGGAAAGCTATAGGAAGACGGTGCAGTAGAGCGTTGAGCTCTAATGTAATATGTTCCTGTAATGGGGAATGGGCACTCGGTTAAGTACCAACCCATTCACCCATGTTCATTGACAGCTTAATTTCACAAAGTAGTAAATACAGCTCACACCTTCAGGCAGATGTTCCATAGTCTATTTTGTCTACAACAGTCAATTATCCAAAGGTCGTTAGGAGAGGATCCCCAAATCACTGTAAAGACAACTGTTTTATGATCAGGAGATAAGGAATTCATGTGCAAAGAGCAAACACTAGTGGACTGATAAATTGCCATTGGCGCGCATGTTGATAAAGAAGGAAAATAAATAGCCATTTGCCTGGGCAACACGTTCTTACACTGCAATACCACCCCACCCCCCCAACACACACAATTGGCTGTTTAAGCTTCATTGACTTCAATGGGATTTCATGTGCCAGCCTGCAGGACTGCGAACATGCAGTCTGAGCTTAAGCATGTTACAAATAAAACACATTGATTTCAATGGGATTTCTTCCTGAGTTACTTTGCCTGGGCTGTAATATCTAATTTTCAGAATAAATGGATTACCTGAAATCAGCTGGATAAATCCCCCCCCAAAAAAGAATAATTCAATAGCTACTATTTAGATTTAAGATTTGGGGTAATTTTCCTGCTATTTATAGCTATGTATTCCATAGTAGCACCTGTGTCTTTGATGGCCTCAGCAAGCCTTATTATTTCTAATTTCCTTCTTATTGAATGTCAGATTTAATAACTACCTAATGGGTTTCTGTAAGTACCTTCAATAAAGGGGAATTTTGAAAACAAAAATGGGAGGGGAAATATTGTGTGCTTAAGAGCAGCAGAAAATATGCCCAGACTTAAAAAATAGCTTGGATCACATAGCTCCCTATAACTGAGGTTGTATTGTATTGTTAGTGAAATTTGTTTACAAATTTTCAGATTCTACTAAGTAATCAATTGTTTTCAACACAAAACATATATTTCCAAGGTTGCCAACAAATAAGACCAAGCAACCTGCAAATCAGTATAGATAACACAGATTCATAGAGCTGTAGAGGTGGAAGTGATCCCCAAGGGTCATCTAGTCTAACCCCCTACAATGCAGGAATTGTTGCTATCAACGTGGTCTGGATCCATTCATTTTTTTCGTGTTTTTAACTGAGCAAGAGCTTGAGTTCTGCATCTCCAGATGGAATTCAAGCTGTGCCTACACAGGAAGATTGCTCTTTTGCATTCCCAACTTGAACTCATGGCAGACAGCAAATGATTTTTTTTTAAGAGTGCATACCTGATTAGTCCCTTTGCAAGGGCGTAGGCAGGGGGGGCAGGAGGGGGCAGCTGCCCCGCCCCCCTAGAAGCAAAAAAATTAATGTATTTTACAGACCATAACCAGCACTTTCCCCCTCCAAAAACTGAAGTGGAAAGGGCTTTGCTTTAGCAAGAGCAGCTAAGTCTCCGCTTGCTGGGGGGGGGGGGACACAGCAGTAACAAAAACACATCAAATAAATAAAACAAAGTGGCTACCAGTAGTTAAGCAGTTAAGACAATGGAGCATATATCCCCAGGCAAGATTCGATAGCTGACCATTTCACCCTATTGTTCTTAAGTGGGAGTTGTTAATGAGCATTCAGGAGCATTAAGAGTTCTATTGGCGATTTAATGAGGGTGCAGACTCAGAGGATTCAATTTGACTAAGGTGGCTCTGCAAGGCTAAAAAGAAGTGAATAAGAAAGGGGGGAGGCTGTAGCTTTGACAGACACAGTGATGTTTATAAAAAGCATTGGTGTTCCAGTCTGCCCCTCCTCCTGCATCTGTATACTGTAAATCAGGGGTGGCCACCTCCCAAGAGACACTGATCTACTCAGAGTTTAAAACTGGGGGTGATCTACCCCCTTTTGGGGGGTTCAGGTCAAAGCTGTTGAGTTTTTTTTAAAGGAAGGGAAGCTTCTTTTAGGAGGGAGGGAGGCCCATTTTTGTTTAGGGCTTCAGGTCATAGTTCAACTTTTTTGAGGGAGGAGGAAAATTTTGGGTGAGCTTTTTTTAGGGGTGCCAGTGACCTACCAGTGATCTACCACAGACATCCAGTGATCTACTGGTAGATCACAGTCTACCTGTTGGACGTGCCTGCTGTAAATCAAGCAGAGAGAAAGCTGCTTACAAGGCTCCTGTACATGCAGAGTTCCAGCATCACAGCGTCACCCAGAGGCACCCACAAATATGAGTTATCCCTCTCTCTATTTCTTCCTTCCTTCCCTCCCTCTTCCATCCTTAATAAAATACGGGGGGAGGCAGATAAGCCCCACATAGAAAGCCCATCAACATGGGGGGATGACTCTTTCAAATACGGTATTTACCAGTAATGGGGGGGGGGGAGAGGCACCTAGGCCTCTAGGAGTTGGCTGCTATGCCTAGGAGTAGGACAATTCAAGAAAGCAGAACGATGCATATGGTATGGTAATATATCAATAGAATCGTAGAATTGTAGTCGGAAGGGACCACAAGGGTCATCTAGTCCAGCCCGCTGCAATGCAGGATTTTTTTCCTAAGGTGGGGCTTGAACCATGGTTGAAATATTATGCTGATATGCAGCAACGCCTCGGAGCCGTCGTGGCTGCGGCCATGCCTTGCCCCGCCCTCGTCCGCCCTTCCACCCCCTCTCGCCTGCCCGACCCTCCTGTCCTCTTGCTGCAGAGTTCCAGCATCACAGCGTCATCCAGAGACACCCACAAATATGAGTTATCTCTCTCTCTATTTCTTCCTTCCTTCCCTCCCTCTTCCATCCTTAATAAAATACGGGGGGGGGGCAGATAAGCCCCACATAGAAAGCCCATCAACATGGGGGGGGTGACTCTTTCAAATACGGTATTTACCAGTAATTGGGGTGGGGGGCACCTAGGCCTCTAGGAGTTGGATGCTATGCCTAGGAGTAGGACAATTCAAGAAAGCAGAATGATGCATATGCTATGGTAATATATCAATAGAATCATAGAATTGTAGTCGGAAGGGACCACAAGGGTCATCTAGTCCAACCCCCTGCAATGCAGGATTTTTTTCCTAAGGTGGGGCTTGAACCATGGTTGAAATATTATGCTGATATGCAGCAACGCCTCGAGCCGTCGTGGCTGCGGCCGTGTCTTGCCTCGCCCTCGCCCGCCCTGCCACCCCCTCTCGCCTGCCCGACCCTCCCGTCCTCTCCAGCCAAGCAGGGTAGCCGCCAACGCTACCAGCCCCAGAAGCACAAGGTGGCCACTGCTGCCGCCGCCACAATGTCATCAGGCCCGCTGGCCCTTTAGCCCCGCCCACTTCGTGGCCCCTCCCCTTCCGTGCCTTGCCCCCCCCCCTGAACGACCATGGCTTGCCCCCCCCTAGTTTTGATCCTGGCTACGCCCCTGTCCCTTTGAAGTAAGATCCTGTTCACCACCTCTATACTCTATAAAAGGAATACAGAATCTCAAACCAATGGCTAAGCTATTTAACACAACCATTAGAAATTAGGAGGTATGGTGTGTATAAGTTGCTAAAGCTGAAATCCATGCAGTTAATTTATGTGGGTGGGGGGATTGACAAGAAATTGCATATTTTTATACCATGATTGCATGTAATCATTTCCAACTCTTAATGCTCCCATGAAATAAGGCAAAAATGCATGCAGAGATAATAATATAGATGTGTTTCTCCCACTTTTCTACCACAAGAATATTTAAGACAGCTCTTGGAATAAATACGGTAACTAGCAATAGAATATCTCCCCCCCCCCCCATCAAAGCACAATAACATCACAATACGACACATGTAAATTAGGTCCTGTGGAGTTCAGTGGCTTTACTCTGCTGAAACTTAAAAAAGACCCCTATCCATTGTATTAAGCCATATTGATACTCTGGTCTGATTTTTATTTTTTTATTTTTTTATTTAGGCTTAGGGGAATGAGATTTCACTATATCAACACACAGCCCTACCTTATTCCTTCACTTGGAGAGGGTTTTGTTGTCTTTTGGAGTTTATTTATACAGTATATATTTATTTATTTTACTACTGTATATTTATACACTTGTTAAGCAGGTTCAATAAGAGATGCAAAGCAGCATTTCCTAGGATGTACCTGAATTTTAATGCTTTATACACCTCATTATCTAGACAACATGCAGAAAGTGAAAAGCCTTCAGGCACTCCAGTTGTTAAAATGATGATTTCATTTCCAATTAGACTTCACATTTAGTTCAGCTAAAAGTTCAGCCTGAGTTCAGACTTCAAGTTTTCCACTCAGGTAATCCTGTAGTGTCAGCTTTGATGGCACACCTATGGCCTGCAGCTTAGCATGTCTGGCTACCATTAAATCCTGTCAGTTTCATCACATACCTGTGACAAACAGGGAGTGTCACATTTTCCCTGTATCCAAAGGGCAGAACATAACACCATCGAGATAGCAGCCAAACCAATGTCAGAAAATGTTAGGGGAAGGTTGTAGCTCAGTGGCAGAGAATTTGCCTAGCATGCAGAAAGTTTCAAGTTCAATCCCTAGCATCTCCAGGTACCTACCAAAGCCCTAAGGCCCGGGGGCCGGATGCAGCCCAATCGCCTTCTCAATCTGGCCAGTGGACAGTCCGGGAATCATCACATTTTTACATGAGTAGAATGTGTCCTTTTATTTAAAATGCATCTCTGGGTTATTTGTGGGGCATAGGAATGTGTTCATTCCCCCCCCCCCAAAAAAAAGTCTGGCCCACCACATGGTCTAAGGGATGGTGGACCGGCCCAAGGCTGAAAAAGGGTTCCTGAACCCTGAGAGGGCCACTCTCAGTGAGATGAAACAGTGGTCTGACTCACTGTAAGGTGGAATTTCAATGTCTTTACGTAAAGTGCACAAAACCTTCTCATCTTGAACTTCTTTCTCAATTAATCACTTGCTTTAAAAGCCACATCTGAGGCTGCTGTTTGTGTGTTATGTACAGTTGGTGGGGGATGTGTGTGGCGCTGTGGTCTAAACCACTGATCCTCTTGGGCTTGCCAATCAGAAAGTCGGCGGTTCGAATCCTCGCCACGGGGTGAGCTCGCGTTGCTCTGTCCCAGCTCCTGCCAACCTAGCAGTTTGAAAGCATGCCAGTGCAAGTAGATAAATAGGTACTGCTGTGACAGGAAGGTAAACAGCGTTTCCATGCGCTCTGGTTTCCATATCACAATGTCCCGTTGCATCAGAAGCAGTTTATTTTTTTAAAAAATAATTTTATTGATTTTACAGAATAACACATAAAATACATATATCAAATTCATCCCGCCCTCTTCCACCACCCCCCACGAGAAGATCCCGTGCCGGGCAGATAGTTGAAGGTGGTCCATTTTCTAATTGGGTTTATCCCCCTCCCCCTTCTCCCTCCCCCAGAGCCCTCTTCTGCCACCAGTGGGCCCCGGGGTACGAGGCAAGAGAGAGAAGAGTGTCCACCCTACCTCTATCCATACATATAAGAAAAGCAACAGGAAAAAAAATCCCCCCTATCCCTCCCCTCCCCCCAAAAATAAAAATAAAAATAATCCCCTCCCCCCCAAAAAAGCTTTAAAAAAAAACGGGAGAAGGAAAAAAAAAAGGAAAAAGAAAGAAAAAGAAAAAGAGGAACAAAAAAAGACCAAAAAAAAAAAATCCTTAGTTCATATCATTATTTAAAACAATTTGGACTTTCCCGACTCCCCCCGCTCTGTGTTCTTTGTTAATTATCCATTTGGCAGTTTCCACAATAGTAATAATATAATCCTTTTTTATACTCAAAATTACATCAGAAGCAGTTTAGTCCTGCTGCCACATGACCCGGAAAGCTGTCTGTGGACAAATGCCAGCTCCCTCAGCATGAAAGCGAGATAAGCACCACAACCCCATAGTCGCCTTTGACTGGACTTAACCATTCAGGGCTCCTTTACATTTCTTTTTCTTTTCTTTTTTACAGTTGTACAAAACTTGATCTAGCCTCAATGTGTCTCAGTACTGAACTAGTAAATAATCTGTATTTGTTTTGTTTTTTAATCAATGCTAAAATGAATGTTTAAAAAGAACTCCATTTATTATTGAATAACTATAAATGTCTACCAGCACTGGAAAATACCCTCAAACTAAATATTAATATATGCATAAAACTTAGAACCATTATGAATTTTCCTAAATACCATGCACAACAAACACACACACACTATACAGAATTATAAGGGGATTTCAAAGACTTCAAAGCTTGTTTCCCAGAAACATCTCAAAAGGTCAAATTCATACTATAGTTATTGTCTGTAAAACCAAATGATATCTTCCTTTTCCTGTAATAACATTTAAAAATAGATTGGGGGTGATGTTTGATGAGTTTTATATGACTGGCCCTGAAGACAGCAGCATCCAGGAAACATCTCAGTTTTTGGTTTTTTTATCAACTGGACTTTGTCAAGGGTAAGATGACAATTCACACCCCCATCACTTCCTTTATGGGCATAACAAACTAAAATGAATTTCACTCTCTTGGATTTATCACTAGTGTTACCGAGACTTTTGAGGATTCCTTCAAAGTCCTATAGCAGACATGTCCAACTGGTCAAACGCGATCAACAGGTAGATCCCCTTGTGATCGTGGTTGATTGCGGGATCCTTATCGATCACAGGAATATAGAAATTGGGGGGTGAATGTCTCCGTCCCTCCCCCCTCTCTCTGTTTGGCATTTTCACTGTGTGCGTTTGTTTGTGTTTTTTCGGTGAGCGATGTGTGGTATTTCCCCTTTTTTTTAAAAAAAAAAGTGCAACAACTCTGTTAAATCCTCCCTCAAAACAGCTCAACAACTCTGGTCTGTTATCCCCCCCCCAAAAAAAACCTCAACAATTCTGGTCAGACAATTCCAAGCACGCTCCTCCTCCCTCCATTGACAATGGGTGGATCACTGCCAGTTTTTTTAAAACTGGGAGTAGATCGCAGTCTCCTTGGAGTTGGATATACCTGTCCTATAGCAATTCTGAAGGAAGGCACCCCATCCCCCACATGGCAAATTTGGGTGGCAATTTCAAACTTGTTTCATCAGCCGTTGTACCGACAAACATATCTACATGCTTCTAGCTACCATCCCAAACATACCAAACAATCCATCGTATACAGCCAGGCCTTACATTACAACCGCATCTGTTCCAACTCTACAGACAGAGAATCTCACCTAAGAGATCTACAGCAAACCTTTTTAGAACTAAAATATCCACCTGATGAAGTTAAACAACAGATCAACAGAGCCAGACAGATACCTAGAGAGAACCTGCTGCAAGACAGACCCAAAAAAGAAAATAACAGAACACCACTAGTCATCACATACAGCTCCCAAGCTAAAACAGTACAACGCATCATCAGAGATCTACAGCCTCTCCTGGACAATGACAGCTCCCTTTCTCAAGCTCTGGGAGGAAGACCTTTCATTGCCTACAGACAGCCACCCAATCTTAAACAACTCCTCACCCACAATAATACAACCACCAGACTTAACATGGACACTGGTACCAGAGCCTGCAATAAACCCAGATGCCAACTTTGCTGCCACATACACCCAGACAACACCATTACTGGCCCCAACAACATCCAACATACCATCTCAGGACTATTTAATTGCTCATCCTCTAACATTGTGTATGCCATCAAATGCCAACAGTGCCCTTCAGCTCTCTATATTGGACAAACAGGCCAAACCCTACGCCAAAGGATAAATGGACATAAATCTGACATCAGGAACCAGAAGACAGAAAAACCAGTAGGAGAACACTTCAATCTCCCAGGACATTCTATACAAGATCTCAAAGTAGCTGTCTTACTACAAAAGAATTTCAGAAATAGACTGGAAAGAGAAGTTGCTGAATTGCAACTTATCACCAAGCTCAAAACCATGGAGGGACCTGGTTTGAACAGAGATATCGGATTTTTATCTCATTATACATGATAAGCGATCTTCAGCCATCTCAACCCTTGCTTTTTCATGCAAAACCATTTGCAGTCGTTTGCAGTCATCAACAGCTATCAGTCAGTCAATCACCCATTTCCACCACCCTTCTGAGTGATGCCCCCTCCCCATCCCCACCCCTCCCCACCCCTTCTCTACATAAGTGCCTGGAAACTTCCATTTCACTGTATCTGAAGAAGTGTGCATGCACACGAAAGCTCATACCAAAATAAAAACTTAGTTGGTCTTTAAGGTGCTACTGAAGGAATTTTTTTTATTTTACTTCGATCCAGACCAACACGGCTACCTACCTGTAACCAGTTTCAGCACCATCCTTGATGCACACTGATCTCCACAGGTTCACATGAATGGATCCAAAACATACGCAACATTTCTTTCACATCTTTTCACTAAGGCACTAGCCTTTACAGAAAAATCCATGCCAGATTCTCCTCTCTCATGATCACTTTTTATTTACTTGCAAATTTTGCCAGTTGGTTTTTCCTGCTCATGGAAACCCGAAACAACAGAAAGAAAGTAAATCCTATGACAAACTTAGTTGGTCTCTAAGGTGCTACTGGAAGGATTTTTTATTTTTATTTTAAATCCCACTTAGATACGTTAAAAGCAAGAGGAAATAGAAATGCATTAAAAACATCCCACCCACTTCTAAAAGGCCACTAATATTTGACAACAATATCAATAATATAATTATTTGTGCCCTGCTCATCTGACTGGGTACATCAAAGGCCTGGTTATAGAGGAAAGTTTTTGCCTGGCTCCTAAATACATACCGTCATGGTGCCAGGCAAGTCTCATCTGGAGAACATTCCACAAATGGGGAGCCACTACTTTATTTATGTCTCATTCCCCCCGACAGGGACGCAAGGCAGCTTACAGGTAAAATAAGAAGAGCTAATATAGCAATAGGCAAACTAATGCCAGTGTACTAGAAGAAGCAAAGGTCACCAATGTCAAAACAATGATTCTTCAACATCAACTTCATTGGACTGCTCATGTTATGCAGATACCTGATTATTGTCTTCCAAAGCAACTACTCTATTCCAAACTGGAAAATGGTAAGCGTAATGCTGGTGGTCAACAAAAGAGGTTCAAAGACTCTCTCAAGGCAAATCTTTTTTTAAAAAATGTAGCATAAACACCGACAACTGGGAAACACTGGCCTGCGAGTGCTCCAATTGGAGAAAGTCTTTACCCAAGGTGCAATGGGCTTTGAAGACGCTCAAACTCAAGACGAAAGGGAGAAATGCACTAAGAGGAAGGCACGCTTGGCAAACCCTCACCATGATCAATCCCTCCTGGAAACAAATGTCCCCACTGTGGAAGGATGTGTGGATCCAGAATTGGCCTCCACAGTCACTTACGGACTCACTTTTAAACTGTGTTTATGGAAGACAATCTTACTTGGCTACAAATGATCGCCAAAGAAGAAGGGTTTTCCCCACCCTACTTAGGATTTACCACTCCATTTCTGACCTCTTTGTACAGAGAGAACACGGATACAGTATGCCACTTTTATGGAGACTAATGCTACCCATTCCTATTAGCCTTGCCAGCTATGTTCTTCACAGACAGAGGCAATATTTTTCCTGAATGCCAGTTGCTGTAACCATAAGAATGGACATAAGCATTTGGTTGTGAGAACAGCACGCCAGACTAGATGGGCCTTTGGCCTAATCCAGCAGAGCTCTTCTCATATTCTCTTCATTGCATTTCACCATAGTTTCCTGTGAAGGGCAGTGGAAGGTCATTTAAAATGGAACCAAGGAACTATTACGTACTATTAACAGTATCTATCAGGTAAAAGGAGCAGGGAGAAGTTGGCTTGATCTGGAAGCTTCACACCACCCTGAGTGTTATGCCTGCTTGCTTGGAAGAGCGCCTGCAGCTTTTGCCAGCTCGCTTTCACCTCCAAGTTGACATTCATTCATGCAGCTTCCTGAAGCAGTGCCCTGGAGAGAGACAGCTTCCATTAAGCACCTGCATTAATAACAGATGACGATGTAAAGTAATGTTGAATGATGAAGTGGTTAAATAAGCTCCTAGAGTCATTTTATTAACGACTTTTCCATCCATGATCTGAAAAACAACAACCCACCAACACCAACAGGGGAGGGAAATAAAAAAAACCTTCAGTTGTTTCTCAAGAGAACACACATTTTGTTTTTCTGTTCTGTGAAATTATATTTTAAAAATACACCGTCTGACCCAACATTATAACATGCGTTGCTGTGTTTTAGGAATGTGTGAGTCCATCTGTACAATAAATTGAAAGCAGTATCATACCATCTTATACAATCATGGCTTCTCTCAAAGAATTTTGGGAAATGTAGTCTCTTAAGGGACCCAGGTGGCGCTGTGGGTTAAATCACAGAGTCTAGGGCTTGCTGATCAGAAGGTTGGCGGTTCGAATCCCTGCAACGGGGTGAGCTCCTGTTGCTCGGTCCCAGCTCCTGCCCACCTAGCAGTTCGAAAGCACATCAAAGTGCAAGTAGATAAATAGGGACCGCTCCAGTGGGAAGGTAAACGGCGTTTCCGTGCGCTGCTCTGGTTCGCCAGAAAGCAGCTTTGTCATGCTGGCCACATGACCCGGAAGCTGTCTGCGGACAAACGCCGGCTCCCTTGGCCTATAGAGCGAGATGAGCGCCGCAACCCCAGAGTCGGACACGACTGGACCTGATGGTCAGGGGCCCCTTTACCTTTACCTTTAGTCTCTTAAGGATGCTGATAATTGCTAGTAGTTCTCTATTCCTTAAGCCACAATTCCCAGAGTTCCATTGGCTGCTAAACCACATTAAGAATTTGTAGCTCTGTACAGAGTCTACTAACACCCTGAGGTCTCATCCTGTTTGGATTCCAGTCATGGGGTCATCCTGACAGTAGTGTTAGATGGGAAACAGTTCCATATAAGCTTTCTTAAACATCCTCTCCTCCTAGCTTTCCACTCTTCATTGCTGCCACTCATGACAATTTCTAAAATAAAAAAATGCACACAACTCTATACAATACATAAAGTCAAATTTGACAGGAAGGGTTGATATTCACATGGGGTTTTTATTATGTAATGTATAGTTTTAATGTTCCTATGCCGTAAGCCATCTAATTTATTTTTGTTTCAGTTCAGCTTGCTCTGAGCTGTACTTTGAATTGAGTGAAATAAAAAGAGTGGGGTTTTTTTCTGCCCACAAAAAAAGTTGTCCTACAAAATGAATGAAGTGCAACACAACGCTGAATTTGGACTGAAGTGAGGAATTAAAAATCAATGGTGAAATACAGCCTCTCCACCGGTTTTCAGCAAAACCATGGGAAGCTTGCCTGAAGTGACTTTTTATGAAGTCTGCCAATTGATTTCACATGGATTACTTCAGAGTAAGTGCTTGAGGAGCAGGGGCTAAAGAATGCCCTTCATCTCCAGGCATTCCAAAGAACCGGCAGGATAAGTCTGACTTAAATATGAAACTCTTCACATTTGCTGGTATGTGACAGGCCATTAAATTTTAAATGTTTTATGGTGTGACTTTCTATAATAGATTTGTGGAAGAGTCGAGGAATGCTAAAGCGGGTTCCTTTATTTCAAGAACACAAATGAACAAAGATGTGAATGCAAGATGTGAATAGATACACATGGTATCAGAAGAGTGATATAACTAGCAACATTGTCTCTTGCTGACACAACATTGGTACTTTTGTCTGTGTGTGTTCTCAGAACTGTGGACTCACTACTTGTGCCCAGGTAGAAATTTGCAAGATCAAAGACAGAACCTGCCACAATTTGAATAGAAGCAATTCACAGCTGCATAGCAAATATGAATCCATTAATATGGCTCTTTAATAATGCTTCTTCTTCTTTTTTATTAAATGAAGTTTAGGGTTGCGGAGAATATCTGTGATTTTTCATTTCTTTTTATAAAGAAAAGTATATTCGCTGTTGTAGATGTGTTTCCTGAACAGGCAGCAAGCAGGTTTGAAATTCTGATTGCCAGATATGTAAAAAAAGAAGAAGTCGGATTTCTTTTTTTCTTTTTATAAGTTTAATAATTAAGATGAATAAGAGGATGTGGAATTAATCGAATTGTGCATGTGGTACAAAATGATCACTCAACACATATGCAACAGAAAACCACAATTTGAAGTTGTGGGAATGAGCCTGTGCTCATTTGGTGGCTTCATTGGTGACTTCATAGAATCATAGAATCATAGAGTTGGAAGAGACCACAAGGGCCATCCAGTCCAACCCCATGCCAAGCTGGAAACACCATCAAAGCATTCCTGGCATATGCCTGTCAAGCCTCTGCTTAAAGACCTCCAAAGAAGGAGACTCCACCACACTCCTTGGCAGCAAATTCCACTGCCGAACAGCTCTTACTGTCAGGAAGTTCTTCCTAATTTTTAGGTGGAATCTTCTTTCTTGTAGCTTGAATCCATTGCTCCGTGTCCGCTTCTCTGGAGCAGCAGAAAACAACCTTTCTCCCTCCTCTATGTGACATATTTTTATATATTTGAACATGGCTATCATATCACCCCTTAACCTTCTCTTCTCCAGGCTAAACATACCCAGCTCCCTAAGCCATTCCTCATAAGGCATCGTTTCCAGGCCTTTGACCATTTTGGTTGCCCTCTTCTGGACACGTTCCAGCTTGTCAGTATCCTTCTTGAACTGTGGTGCCCAGAACTGGACACAGTACTCCAGGTGAGGTCTGACCAGAGCAGAATACAGTGGTACTATTACTTCCCTTGATCTAGATGCTATACTCCTATTGATGCAGCCCAGAATTGCATTGGCTTTTTTAGCTGCTGCATCACACTGTTGACTCATGTCAAGTTTGTGGTCTACCCAGACTCCTAGATCCTTTTCACATGCACTGCTCTCAAGCCAGGTGTCTCCCATCCTGTATTTGTGCCTTTTATTTTTTTAATTTTTTTTTTTTGCCCAAGTGTAGTACTTTACATTTCTCCTTGTTAAAATTCATCTTGCTTGCTTTGGCCCAGTTGTCTAATCTGTTAAGGTCATTTTGAAGTGTCATCCTGCCTCATGGTTTGTGGCAAGCCATAGGTTGGCCCTACCTGCATTGCATACAACAGTTTGGAGGTGGTTTACAATCCTGATTTGGAGGGCAAGCACAAATCATGATTTATGTGCCCAGGTGTACTGGCAAACGTTGGTAGCGTTCCACTAACCCGTCCCATCAGTGCAAGGATTTTCCCTTGTGAAATGGGACTTTCCCTCCTCTCCTTGTTCCCATGCACCCTGTATACTCGCCAGATCTGCTCTGGGGGGTTAGGGGAACCCATAAAACAGATTTAAAAGCTATGCAGGGAAATGAAAGGGGGGCATGTTCTGTTCTGCTAAGGAACTATTCCTTAACGCTGTGCTGGATTCCACCTTATGATTTGTTGCAAGCCAGGAAGTACACCCTTGTGCAAATTAATTGAAACAAAGCAGGTTTTCTATGCCACATCGATCAGTCTGTCAACACCCACAAAAGAAGATGTTTGGGGGATGCTTCAGTTATTATGGTGTCAGAAGCCTGTAGCCAATTGAAGGAATGATGTGCTTGCCACAATATATTGAGGTTCTATGAAAGAGAGCTTTTCCAGAGCTGGAAAAGAGGTATCCTGACAGTACTGGGATATTGCAGCAGGACCTAGCCCCTGTCACACATTGAAAGTGGTGAAGAAATTCATGACAGAGCAGCAAATACAGGTGCTTGATTGGCCAGGGAATTCCCCGGACGTAAATCCCATTGAGAATTCATGGGCTATATGCAAAAGTCACCTCCATGCTGTAGACTGTACGGCAGTGGAGAAGCTCATTCAGACACTGATTCAAGTGTGGTACAGGGATCCGAAAATCAACAGTGACTGCTCGAAACTAGTACAGGTATTTGTTGTTGTTTAGTCGTTTAGTCGTGTCCGACTCTTCGTGACCCCATGGACCATAGCACGCCAGGCACTCCTGTCTTCCGCTGCCTCCCGCAGTTTGGTCAAACTCATGTTCGTAGCTGCGAGAACACTGTCCAACCATCTCGTCCTCTGTCATCCCCTTCTCCTAGTGCCCTCAATCTTTCCCAACATCAGGGTCTTTTCCAAGGATTCTTCTCTTCTCATGAGGTGGCCAAAGTTTTGGAGCCTCAGCTTCACGATCTGTCCTTCCAGTGAGCACTCAAGGCTGATTTCCTTAAGAATGGATAGGTTTGATCTTCTTGCAGTCCATGGGACTCTCAAGAGTCTCCTCCAGCACCATAATTCAAAAGCATCAATTCTTTGGCGATCAGCCTTCTTTATGGTCCAGCTCTCACTTCCATACATCACTACTGGGAAAACAGGTATACTCCATGCCAAACCATGTTCAAATGCTGCTTAAAAATAGCAGAGGCCATATCCGTTACTAATGTACGTATATGTGAGTTTTATACATGTATATGTGAGTTTTGTACAATAAACTACTGTACTAAATTCATTGTTTCAATTAATTTGCACAAGGGTATAACTCATTAAGTGAATGTGGGACCTCAACAAGGTTCTAGCTTCAAGCCATTGTTCTTTGGACCTGGATAATGTTAATGTTGAGGGACTTGTCTGTGCGAGGCATGTTTCTCCAGTCATACATCTGCACCATGATGACCAGGGCTTCTTGCAAGGTGCAAGTAAATTAACTTCTGAGAAGCAGGAGTCAGGCCAAGCCTGACATGTTTTTAAATGAGGTAGAAAATGTAGCTTCTGTCTGTGCTGCATCATATTGTTAAGCCTATAGGAGTGACCTTTAAATGTTGTACTGAAATGCATTCTTGATTACTTTCATTTAAAGATAAGGTATCTGCAAATCAAACCAATGGCTTGTTATGCAAAACCTGAATTTTGAAATGTACTGTGTATGTCTATCATCCATTACAATCATTCTGTTCATGATCTGAGGGAATGAACCACCAGGGGGTTCCATTCTTTTCATTTGATCAACAGCAAAGAAAATATACAGATTGAAAGCACCTCCACAAATATTTTGGTTATCTGAAATGCTGTAGTTACCAAAAGCAAAATAAATGAAAACAAAACAGGGACTTGTTTACTTGACACTCCCGCATACATAAATATCTCAATTATGAACAAATAAGAATGAGATATTTACTCATGTAGCATGTGTCTGATGCAAAACTGATTTTTCATTTTATCCTTCTGGATTGCAGCAATGCTTTCCCCCAGAGGAACGTGAAAATATTGAGGGGGGGGAGGGGGAGAACATGAGCAGTTTTGATCCAAATTATGCTTACAATGCACTTTGTCAGCTGCCATTAGGGATTAATTTAATTATGGAACTTCTTCCAGATGAAACACACAGAAAACTTGGCATTCTCTTAAGTATTTATGAGAAAGCAGTGAATAAACCAGGTTATTTTTTAGAAAGCCTTGTTGTCATCTTTGATGAGTAAGAGTTGTCTCCAGTTGACTAAGAAGTGATAGTGTACAACATGTTTAGATCACAGAATAGTGGATATGGGACACATCTGGGCAGCCATGCTTCTAAAGTATACTCCACTTGTGGGGTGGCCATGGAGAAACAGCACAGTAAGCTTGCAAACACAGTGCGTAGCCCCAGCTTGTTCCAGGTGGACTTGGTCTGCAGTGATCTGAGACAAATCCTATATCAGCCGCAAATGACCCTGTTTGGTTTGGGATCCAGGATTAATCCAAACTGAATGAACAGCCCTACAATATTGCCCAACTAAGACTCTACTCATTCTCTCTTCTGGGAATTTTTGCTGTCTAGGACAGCCTTCCTCATCCTCGAGTCCTCGGGAGTTGTTGAACTACCATCATCCATGACCACTGGGCTTGCCAGCTGGGAATGATGGGGGTTGTCGTCACCAAATCTGGTAACCCAAAGTTGGAAAAGGCTGGGATATACTCCCTAGGGACTTGCAGCTCTAGTGGCTCATGACACAGAGCACCCGTCCAAATTGCTGGGGTTGCTTCTGGTTCTAATCCTGTTTGGTCTGAATGTAGTGCTGACAAGCAACAAAACAGTTTAAGCACTACTGAAATTATATGGGGCGGACCCCAAAACCAAACCCTGAAAACCTTAGCTCCATACTTCCTTAAAATCAGCCAAGGGAGTGATCAAGAGTCAAATGTGTCATGCCTATTCTATTGAAATCAATACATATTTTGTGTGTGCTTCATGGATGCTGAAGTGTAGATGATATTCTTTGAATGCTCTAAATTCTTTTGGCGTGAATGAATCAGTCTATTTCAGCTTTATGACAGTTTTCAATGTGTTATGTTCCATTCCATTTTTACAATAATCTGGAATATATATATTGCACAGTGTATGGTGCTGTGAAACCACTGGGGCTCTTGGGCTTGCCAATCGGAAGGTTGGCGGTTAGAATCCCCACATCAGAGTGAGCTCCCGTTGCTCTGTCCCAGCTCTTGCCAACCTAGCAGTTCGAAAGCATGCCAGTGCAAGTAGATAAATAGGTACTGCTGTGGCGGGAAGGCAAACAGTGTTTCCATGTGCTCTGGTTTCCATCACGGTGTCCCGTTGTGCCAGAAGCGGTTTATTCATGCTTGCCACATTACCTGGAAAGCTGCCTGTGAACAAATGCCCACTCCCTCGGCCTGAAAGCGAAATGAGAGCCTCAACCCCATAGTCGCCATTGACTGAACTTAAGCATCAAGAGGTCCTTTACCTTTACCTTTTTAAATATTGCATGCAATATATACATTAAATGGTCAAAAAATCACATTTCAATATGTATTTAATGTTGATGGTTTCAACTGAATCATACTCAGAGCAGACACACTGAAAGCAATTTGGCATAAGTCCATTGGTTGCAATGGGTCTTCTCTGAATATGGCTGCCATTGAATTTCACCCTCTATTTCCTTTCAGCACATACATTGCTGAACATCTTTTTCTCTCTCAAACACGTTTCTAAACGCATTGTGATACTATGAGTCAAAACTGAGACAGAAATTTGAGAAATGTGACTGCTGGTGAATCATGGGAATTTTTTATTGGGGGGTGGGAAGCAAAACACTGAAATGAAGAGGGTAGTTTCTCACAATAGAAGCAGAAGAATGGTTTCTGTAAATTTTGCTTCATATTTCTATGAATGCCAGAAACTTAATATTTAGAAAAATGAAATGAAAGCTGGGGATCTGGAGATTACCGTAGATCTGGGGAGGGGGGGGTGCCTCTCTTACATGGCTGTCCATGTAGTAAAAAACTAACATTAGTACTGCACATTAGTCTTGGAGATATGGATTAGGGCCATTTGTATCAGAATTTGTAAAGCTGCAATTGTTTACATCCCCTCAGTTCTTAAAAGATGACACAATAATTGTGATGATAAATTTGTATAAGGGTGAAATTGCTTGAACACTCACTGACAGCTCAATAGTTGCTTGTCTTCAGCTAAGTATACTGGACAGCAACACTGAAAAGCTGAAACTTACCATATTTTACAAAAGCTGCTTCTTCTTTTTTCACCCAAGAAATATATTTCTTATTTTTGAGAGTTGATGCATGCCAAATAGACCCCTCCCACCTTTTCCCGTCACATTGGAAAAAAAAGCTTTGAAATATTTCTTTTGCACATTTCTTTCAGATGGCTCTGTAAAGAGACTGTCATCTTCTCTAGAAACTGCTTTCATTTGAGAAGAAAGCGCAAAGAAAAGATGGGGTGGGAAAACAAGTTCCTGGACCTTATGGTTGTGTAGGAAAGCTTAAAGATGACAGTATGAAATAACAATGGATGTGGCTACATCTCGAGACACACTGGGATAAGCAAAGTTCATCTGCACCCGACCTGTCAGATGACTGATACATATGCAGGTACATCACCTGCTTGCAAAAATCAGGGCCAAGTTGTTGACAAGGCTAAGTAGATAAGCAAGATGTAGTTTTCTGAAACTGCCCCAATCAACTCCTCTGATGTTGCACAAGCAAGTGTACATCTGTTATCACAGGGTGACCAGCAAGGTGAAATGAAGGATAGCATGCCTCATATATCACAATGTTCTCTGCTTGACATGAATAGCTCTAATATTTTGATACTAATCCCTGGTAAATCACTTCCATTTCATCTTTTGCAGAGATGTTACATCCAGGGCTGGATTTAGGTTTGATGAGACCCTAAACTACTGAAGGTAATGGGGCACTTCATATGTCCAGCTGTCCTTTGTCAACAACCAATTGTCGCTTTTTTGTGTTTAATAATAATAATAATAATACCCCACCCATTTGGCTGGGTTTCCCCAGCCACTCTGGGCGGCTTCCAACCGAATATTAAAAACAGTACAGCATCAAACATTAAAAACTTCCCTAAACAGGACTGCCTTCAGTTGTCTTCTAAAAGTAAAATAATTGCTTATTGCCTTGACATCTGCTGGGAGGGCGTTCCACAGGGCGGGTGCCACTACCGAGAAGGCCCTCTGTCTGGTTCCCTGCAACCTCACCTCTCGCAATGAGGGAACCACCAGAAGGCCCTCGGTGCTGGATCTCAGTGTCCGGGCTGAATGATGGGGGTGGAGACTTTCCTTCAGGTATACAGGACCGAGGTCATTTAGGGCTTTAAAGGTCAGTACCAACACTTTGAACTGTGCTCGGAAATATATGCTATATGATAATTTATGGACCTACTAGATATCTAAAGCCATTTGCACATGTTGCCATGCAACCACTCCATGCAGAATGTAGGCACCCTATATATATAGAAATGAGCAAACCAGTGATATTTTAGGGAGCAGACTAGCAGGCGGGGCCCATTACTTACATCATAGGAGCCACAA
The DNA here is from genome assembly GCF_965207765.1 of Zootoca vivipara. Taxonomy (NCBI): domain Eukaryota; kingdom Metazoa; phylum Chordata; class Lepidosauria; order Squamata; family Lacertidae; genus Zootoca; species Zootoca vivipara. Next base: position 12,639,196 of record NC_142590.1, on the reverse strand, counting down.
CACAAAACACTATTGCTGTATGTATGTTTTATTTTATTTGTTTTTTTATCTTATATTTTGGAAATGTACATCCAGGGTTTTTTCTTTTAGTTTTTTTTGGGGGGCCCCAAGAGAGTGGGATCTCTGAGGGATAAGCCACAATTCCCATGACTCTTTGGGCATAGCAGGGGTGCCCAAACCTTTTTGAAAGAGGGACAAATTTGATGAAGTGAACATGCGCGAGGGCCGACCAAAGTTGTTGAGCTTTTTTAAGGATTGAAGATGTTGAGGATTTTTTTACCCACAGGGGCTGGATTCAACCGGCTGGCGGGCCAGGTAAGCCCCCCCCCCAAATGGACTTTGGACATGCCTGGGGTAGAGCCATGACAAAGAGGTATAAATGTGTGTTAAGTGTATGGTACAAATGTTGCCTTTGTATATTTTGTCCCAATAATGACAGATTTCCCATTCTATCCTCTCAGGGAAGTTAACCACACAGTGCTATGCATGTTTACTTAGAAATACTGTAAGTACACTGAGTTCAGTGGGTTTTTTTCAATGAATCCAGGGACACTTTAAATACATACATACATACATACATACATACATACATACATACCGCACGTTCGGGACGTTGATGCAGTGGCAGTGGACGTTGATGCAGCAATGGCAGTGGTAGAGAGGCGGCCGCCGCCTTGACCTCAGCCGCCACATTTCCCCTTCCTCTGAGGCTTCTATCTCCTTTCTCCATGAGCCTGGGCAGCCCCTGAGTTGTTGGTTCTTTGGTGGTGGTGGTGGGGAAGCGGCGCGCAGTGGGTCAGGCATGGAAGGCAGAGAAGGAGGGCTGAGAGCGGTGGTGGTGGTGAGGATCGGGCAGCGCAATGCCTCCCTTCCCATTGGAGCAGCCCCAATCCCGTTCCTACTTGCGTGCAAGCAGGAGGGGGTGGGGATCCCTCAGCTGGGAGCCCCGCTCCTGCTTGCACAGAAGTAGGAGTTGGGAGGCTGCCCTGATAGACAGCATGAAGCCTCCCTTCACAGCTTAGTTGCTTGGTCAGGGAAGGTGGAGGCAGCCCGGAAGCTGCATCTTAGAGCCCCTGCACCATAATCATATGGGGCTTTCCAAGCAGCTAGCTCCTGAAGCCAGCCAGCGCTCTGGGTTGCTGAGACTGCCGCTGCTGCGTTTCCTGGGGACATTAGATGAAATCTGGGGATGAAATTTGTCCGGGGACTTATTTGCAAATCCAGGGACTGTCCCCGGGAAACAGGGATGTCCGGGAACCCTAGGTAAGTAGGTGTAGGATTGTAGCCTAACCCTTCAATCCTATTGTCCCTGGGAGGGGAAACCTGGCGCCATTGGATATTTGAGAGTCCCTTCCCTGAGGCCTCCCAAGTATTGTCAGATAATGTAGAAGGTGATTTGAAAAGAAAGACACACACTTGGAGAGAAAGAGTGTGTGGAAGGGCAGGAGTTCCAAAAGTGTGCTCCACGAACCAGTTTGGCCAAATGTACATCTACCCACCTGTACCCACCTGCTGAATTACATGTTGGCACAATTGCCAAACGTTTTCAAGCAAAACAAGGAAATACAGCCATGTAATTCAGCAGCAAATTGATTCAAAGGATTCAGGTCAGGATTTGAAGGGCAAATGTGCAGCAAAGGATTAGAAAGGTAAGAGCGAGAAGAGGGAAGAAGAGGATCATTGGGGAAATATATGTCATTTCCTGGCCTTTAGATGGCTGGTTGTTTTAGTCTCACAGTATACTTAAAATATCCTAGAAGGTGACTGTCATCAACGTATGTGTGGGTAGAAAAGAACAGAGCTTTAAAGGCTCTTATTTCAGCACAGTGAATTTGTATTTGATAATCTGCATGGAATTATGTCTGATACTTAAGTGTAAAGTCGAGAGGACGCCTGAGGTAAGGGAAGTGCTGCTGTAGGCAATCTTTCCTCCCAATGTGTCTGGACATAGTTTCTTGTATCAGCCTCTATTTTACTTTAATTGTGATTGCCATCCTCCTGGAACCGATTCAATTGCATTTGTCGGGACAAATAGACATCCTTCTTTTGCCAAAAGGCAGGCTTAAAACTGCAATGAATATCTCTCTTCCAGGCCTGCAACAAAAGGCGCCAGAGTCGGCAGGGTTTAATTATGGATCCTTCTTCCATTATTACCACTTCATTTGAAAGAATGCAGCACAGCACCAAGAAGCCGGCAGTGCTTGATTATAGCACAACCCAGTTGCTCTGTGTTTTCCCCTCAATTTAGTAGAACCCAGCTATCCTGTACTGAGATATGTCCTTTGCCTTTACATGCAGCCCACTTCCGTGAATCCAACAATGTATGTGCTTATCCAAAAGCCAAACCTTTATACAGTGGTACCTCGACTTACGGAGATGATCCGTTCCGCGGCCGTCTTTGCAAGTCGAGCTTTTCGGATGTCGCTATGGTGCATGCATGAAGTGCGATCTCGCGCTTCTGCGCATGCACCGAACGCGTGCGGCGCGTGACGAAAGGACTTCCGGGGGTTATGTGTACATTTGGCCCAACCTAAAATTGTGTACATTTGGCCAAACTGGTTTGTGGAGCACACTTTTGGAACTCCTGTCCTACCACAAAACCATTGCTACTTAAGTGGTAGCAATTCTTTCTAGTTTTGTTGTGCAAGACCTGCAGTAGGAGGGAAATCTCTGGTCTTCTTTCAGGGTAGCAAACCATGAGCATGCTACTATTAAAGTCATTAGTACTTATTTCTGTGGAGACATGTATAGGATTGCATGTGCATACTGCACTTGTTTAACGTTGGCTGGATCAAGCCCATTTTTTGCCATGACCTTATGATCAAGACTAGAGATAGCAGCCTGTTTTGACCCTGCACTGGGCCCATGTTCCAAGCTTTGTTGAGAACAGCAACAAAAATTTCTGTCGACCTTAGAAATTTTGTTTCAGAAGGTGACTAGCTTTTCTGTAAACAAGTGCTTACAAACTAATCCCCGACAAAACTTCAATTTATGGCCTCTTGTTTATAAGTTACTGCCCTATTGATTTTAGCATTTATTTGTCCTTGAAAGGCGTGCTTGTCTCCTTTAAAATGAATAATCATAATAAAGAAATATATATATTTCTATAGTGTGCCTGAATGACTCATTTGCACTATGGAGCCATGGTTATTGCATTTTAAAAGGCAGTTGAAAAATGTGAGCAAAGAGACAGGGAAATAATACAAAGGTATTATGTATTATAAGGTAGACCTTTCAGCTAATCTGCTTACAGTGCAAGCCAACCCAGGTCTGCTATGTCCCATTGTTTTAATTTGGCAGCCTAAAATGCCTACAGTAATATCTGCCTTCATAACAAATAGGTTCGATCTGAAATCAACATTTCAAAACCATAATAATATGAGTAACATCCAGAAGTGTAGATGTGATCAAAAATAAGGTGAGTTTCAGGCAAATCAAACCATTGTAGGTCAAAGGAACATAGGAAGATGCCTAGCCAACTCAGTATCGTCTACCTCCTGGGTTCCAGGCAAGACTTTCTCCCAGCCTTACCTGCAGGTGCTATGGATTGAACATGAGATTTTTCTGCATGCCAAGCAGAAGTTCTACCAGAAGTTTCCGATCTAAATTGGTTTGGTTAAAATCCACACAAGCAAAGATGCTAGGAGTAGTAATCAAGACACTGCCAACAAGTTGAGCTCTAAGATTGCCGTACCAGTACAAACATTTATCACAAGGATGGGCCTACTGGGGAGTAATTGTGCACCATGGGCAGAAATGTCTGCATGGTGAGGTCGATTCATTGTGGGGTATAGTAATAGTTGGATATTTTGGGATATGTTGGGTAAGACTCAACATTGGAACAGCAGATATGATAGGACTTCCTCTTCCTCTCCTTTATAGTCCCTGCCCACAATCTGCTCAAGAGGGTCTCTCAACCTTCCAGATCAGATTTTGGTAACATGCAGGGGATTATAGCATAGAAGAGTGGAAGGTGGAATTTTGTTTGCACATGTTACAAAACATGTGCATTTATTAATTTTCTTATCTATTGTATTTTATGTGAACACTGAGAGCTTTAAATCTGAAAAGCTATGATCAAGCTTGACAGTCAAAACCAATGGTGTTTTAAAGAAACCTTCAGATCAGTACATGATATCTCATGTAATATTTTTGCAGACAATCTTTTAAAGAAAAGTAATCAATAAAAGCTCACTATGCAGACGGGGGCGGGGGGGGGGGAAAGAGATTTTGGCCACAGAAATATAAGGACGTCCCCACTCCAATGATGAAACATTTTGTTTCTCTTAAAACACCTTAAATACTTTGACTCAAAGGAATATTTCCCTAAGAGTCTCAACATTTTGGTGGAAACCTTTTTTAATTAAGCATCTATTTAAAAGCAAGCTATTTAAAAGTGCTTAAGTTTTGATAGATAATGCCCTCAGGCTATGCACAGGAATGTGTGTCTAAATTCACAAACAATTAAACAAACAGTGAAGATCATTATTGTTGGAACAGATTGGATTTTTCATCACTTGCACTGTTGAGGGGCAAACATGACCACTAAACTGATATTTGATAGTTACAGGTAGGTAGCCGTGTTGGTCTGAGTCAAAGCAAAATAAAAAAAATTCCTTCAGTAGCACCTTAAAGACCAACTAAGTTTATATTTTGGTATGAGCTTTCGTGTGCATGCACACTTCTTCAGATACACCTTCAGATACAGGTGTATCTGAAGAAGTGTGCATGCACACGAAAGCTCATACCAAAATATAAACTTAGTTGGTCTTTAAGGTGCTACTGAAGGAATTTTTTTATTTTGATAGTAGATAGTAAAGGCAGTTCAGGGAAGTTTTAAATGTGTTACATTTTAATGTATTTTTTAAAAAAAATCTGGAAATTTAAATTTATTTATTTTTTAAATTTTAAATTTAAATTTTTATTGGAAGCCACCCAGAGTGGCTGGGGAATCAATTAATTAATTAATTAATTAATTAATAATAATAATATAATTATATAAACTTCACCTTGGATCTAGATATGTATTGAACGAGCACAACATGAGTCTTTGCACCTTTCTGTTAAGCACAGATGGGAGTTTGTGCATTAAATGTCCTGACAACCAATGAAATGTGGGCATGTTTATTAGTGTGTTTTCAGTATAGCTAAACTAGCACTCAAAAGTAGCATATAGATGGATGGTCATCCTTAGATCAAAAGAGTTCTCCTCTGATGGATAAATGACCAACTAGAACGGCTTTTTTATGCATATGTAATTTTATTTATTTTCGTCTTTTCTGAGTTTTTAAACTTTGTATTTGTTGATTTTACCCTTGACCACAATAACATGACTCACTTACAATACAGGCAAGACTGAGGCAGTGCAAACACAACCTCAGCAGGAAGAGTGTACAGGCACTGTGGATTTTTAAGTGAATATTTTCTGAGACCAATTTTATATTGGATCCATTTGGTTGGTTAAGCCCATTTGCTTTATTCGTGGAAACCAAAATAAAATATCAGAAACCAAAGCTCACCCTCGCAGCCGCTGATATTACAGTGAAATGCTGCCTTCTGTATCATCCAAGTTTCCAAATATTCATGGTAGCGGTGGCAAATATCAAGTGACCTAGCTATCTTAGATCAAACACCACAAACAGGCTTTTCATGCTGTTTGATGGAAAGAGTTCAATCTCTTGCATGGAGTGCATGAAACACTGAGTAACCAACTGATGTACATGCATGAGTGAACCAGCCACCCCCCACTGTTCTGAAAAAAAGTACTCCTAGTATTAACAGTGTGAGCATCTGCTACAAAAAGAAGCACAACAGATTCCAGCATTTTGTTGCTGGAAATCACTTTTGTGTAGTTGGGGGCACCTCATGGCTATGGTGGTGGTTCTAGGTCACCTGGTTTAAATGGCAAGTTCCTGAACTTTCCTGGGGGCTGGTGACACTGGGGGCATACCAGTTGATGGTTTGGGACCCACTACTTGCCAACTGACAGCTCAACCCAAGGTGACTGGAACAGCAGTACTATCACCATAGAGATATATGGTAAAGAAAGAACTTGGTCCTCAAATGCATGGTTGGGCTAAAGGAAGGTCCTCACTATGAAAAGGTTGAAGGCTAGCTGATTTCCAAGGGAAGTCAATTCCATCGATTCTTTCAGATGCCCTGCCCATTTAGAAACAGCCTGCAGGGGCAATTGTGTGCTGTAGCACCATTTCAATCAACTCCATGCTGGAATGGGAAAGCCATTTGTTTGTCTCAAATTTTAATTAAACATACCAAATTTGTACTTGTCAAACTAATATGCAAACCGAAATGCATCTCTCATTTGATGATGAGGATGATGATTAAAATGTGTGTGCAAATGTATATGGGAATGAGGAGAACTGAAGACTGGAAAGATGAGAAACTATTAACAACAACAACAACAATAACAATAATAATCATCATCATCTTTATTGCGGTCCAACGACCCATAACATGGATACAGAATAAAATACAGATTCATACGACAACCCCCCAGGGAAGGGAGACCAAAGCATTATTTGTTTAGTCATGGGTATGTTGATCTTTGATTCATATGACTACTGAAAAAAACTTTGAGAGCCAGTGTGGTGTAGTGGTTAAGAGCGGTAGACTCATAATCTGGGGAACTGTGTTCACATCTCCGCTCCTCCACATGCAGTTGCTGGGTGACCTTGGGCTAGTCACACTTCTTCGAAGTCTATCAGCCCCACTCACCTCACAGAGTGTTTGTTGTGGAGGAGGAAGGGAAAGGAGAAGTTAGCCGCTTTGATACTCCTTCAGGTAGTGATAAAGTGGGATATCAAATCCAAACCCCTCCTCCTCCTCCTCTTCTTCTTTGCCACGGCCACTGTGATATCATTGAACTTGTCATCCAGAAGAAATTTGATATAGTAGGCTTCAGATTGACATGGACAATTTGCCAATAGTGGTTTAATCAATAGTTCCCTAGCTTGATCATATTGTCTGCACTGCAATATGCGATGTCCTGAGAGCATACACAGATCCTATTTTGATAACGGATACCTCTCAGTCTGCCATTTAACACTTCTGATGGGAATACATTTAATCTGGCTTTGGTGAAAAGACACCGATATGTTGGTACAGACAAATTTCTAAGATATGCAGGTGTCTGAAAATCGAACCCATAGTGAATTCCTACTGCTAATGGGCCACAGATAACATGAGATGGAGATCGAAGATCATTATGTGATATGTCGCAGAGCCTTTGCCTCAGAGATTCAAGGGCGGTATCACAGCCCAGATGGTACAGGAAAGAAGGTGGCATACCAATCGAAGTGACTTTTCTAACCATAATTTTCATCCATGAGCTGGTAAACTCCTTGTTGTTTAGGTATGGAAGTAACCCCTTCCCTAGGCCAAAGACTGAGATCTTGAGCCAGTATCTCAGAGCAGCCCGCCATGCTTTAGTTGATAGAGGACATTCACCTGTTTCTAAAAATAGAATTGCATTTGGAACACAATTTGGAACTTGTAGGAGGGAGCGGAGAAACTTTGCCTGGAAGCCATCAAACCTGGAGAATGACCCATTGAACCAGATGTTTGAGGCGTAGAGGAGTTGAGAAATGAAGAGAAACCAAAATTGACTGATTCATTTATCCCTGGTCCCAGAACAAATGAGTATAAAAACAAAGAGACCCTTATTTACTGGGTAAAATTCCATGTATGACAGACCCTCTATCTCCCACCACCACCCCATGAATCTATGTTTCATTCCTACAGGAATAGGCAAGGTAAATATTTCACCTGGTAAGCTAAATACTTAAGAGAAGCTCTGGAGTGATGCTCACACAGATGAGAAAGGATCAAAATCCAACTTAGAAGAGCTTAAAGCAGGGGCTAAGGGACAACAGGTGTGAAGTGCGCAAAGCAACAGTGGTCAGCCGATAACAGACTTAATGTGCCATCTGCTAAGCCATCATCGCCTTTATACAATAAGAAGGCAAACATTAAAGGAATACTGATCCATAACATTCAAAGCTTGACTAAAGCCCAGCACCTTTGTTGCAAGAAGACTCACATTAGCATAGACTGCGGGCAAGGAACAAACAGATGGGGTGGGGATAGGGAAGGAAAGTCCCAGGCAGAAAATATTCAAAAACAATCCAAACACCTGGAACCAACTGAACACAATACATCCTGTTAGGATCTCCTACACACGAGTAGGACCTTGGTAAAGACACATGCCCGACTGGCATGTTCTCTCCCTCCTGGTTGATCGTTCAGGAGCTTCAAAAGCTTTTGTCAGCCCAAACTTCACAGTGACTAATGCCAAGAAGCATTATCACACTTAGGAATCCACAGAATTTGCGCAGTTGTGTAACAGACCTCAGCAACTCAGCGTTTTGGCTAATCTACATTTATTTACATATAATATACTCAGAGCACTGCAACATGATTCCCCCTCTCTCTAGCATCAGACAGCAAAGAGAAAGAAGAAAGGACAATAGTCCCACTTCAGGGAACACAGTAACAAACATCCTGTCTTCGTCACTTCCCACTGTGGAATGAAAAACATATACCGTCATGTGATAGACAACAATCCCATGACAGCAGACACGGGGAATGAATCTCCAACACATCCTTCATAGTGGACTGCTAAGAAGCACAGGGTATTATAACTGGCCAGCATTCTTATGCAAGAAATTGGCCTGGTTAGCTTGCTGAACAGCAAAGAAGGTATGCACTCAAAAGTGAAAAAGACAATAAGTGAATGTGTAAAGTAATGCTCTTCGCCTGGTAAGTTATGGACTGATCTAAGGTGGGTCACGAGAGCAGCAGTATCACCACACAAATATATGGTGAAAATAAATGAATTACAAAGTGGGTCTCCAGACACCTGTATGGAAAGTTTTGTTTGAAAAACAAAAAGGGTCTCTGAATGCATGTTTGAGTTAAAACTAGGTCTGAGTCTTGAAGACTTATAATAATAATTTATTACAGTGGTACCTTGGGTTACAAGCGCTTTGGGTTACAAACGCTTCAGGTTACAGACTCCGCTAACCCAGACGTAGTACCTCAGGTTAAGAACTTTGCTTCAGGATGAGAACAGAAATTGTGTGGCGGCAGCGGGAGGCCCCATTAGCTAAAGTGGTACCTCAGGTTAAGAACAGTTTCAGGTTAAGAACGGACCTCCGGAATGAATTATGTTCTTAACCAGAGATACCACTTTATTTGTACCTTGCACATGTGACTGGGTTGCCCCAGCCACTCAGGGTGGCTTCCAGCATATATAAAAACATAAAACCTTAAAATTTTCCCTATACAGGGCTGCCTTCAGATGCTGCCTAAATGTTATATAATTATTCATCTCCTTAACATCTGATGGGAGGACATTCCACAGGGTGGGTGCCACTACTGAGAAGGCCCTTTGCCCTCTGCCCTCTGCCTTGAAGGCTGAAGACTAGTGGTTTAGCAGAAACTTGAAACTGAGCTGAATCGCTCCCCCATCCCTAGCCTGCAGCATGGAGTGCTGCAGGTTTTCCCTCCTCAGCAAGAACTAGGCTGACACATTTCCCAGGCACAGATGTATCAGTTAAGATGGGGAGGCTGCCACGTACTAGGAATGTTTCTGTGAAATGAAATCATTGTGAAGAACAGCGGACAGATTTGAATGCTGCAGCACTTGGGGGGAATGGTCATTAATATGCATCGACGAGTGTGCCCTTAGGCACTGAGAAAATTCAAAGAACAACTCAATCTGCAACATTTCCAACTGCTTATGCCGTTGGTTCATTACCTTATTTTACTGGAAATTCATTGGGCATTTTAAATAGCCTACTTTATAATAGTTTGAAAATGTCATTTTGATGGTGGTGACTTCTTCTTCTTTTTTAAAAAAGTGTTTGGATTTTTGTCTTGGGTGCTTTGGCACGATTTTGGGAAATGCTTTGTATGATTAACAGTAGCCTGAAAAAAAAAGCAAATAGCTGATTGTTATTAAATTTGAGTTTTTATCAATCAAACGTTGGGTTGATAAACGCAAGTAAATGCCCCATCATCACAGCTGCTACTGTGCCCCCTAACATTTGACATATTTCCCTGCTGCCATGAGCAGAGAGTGAATTCCTGATTCTAATTTCTCTTAACTGCAGCTTGGAGTTTAAAACTGTGCCTTGAATTTTCTCACACCTGAAAGTGTGGGATGTGATTCCTAGGAAAGGTATGTATGGTGGGTCAAGGTCTATTTAGTCCTATTTAGGCTCACAGGCCAGATGTTCTCCATCACTGGCCTAGACCAGGAAAGAGCTACCCATGGAACATTCATAGTCCTGATTTCGTACATAGTGGACACTACTGCTGAGTCTACCAGAAATTTCAGAAACAGGACCAAGTGACTGTGCTCATTCCTAATCAACTGAAGGACTTCATGACTCACTTAGCACATGCCCAGATAATACTACCATAAGGCATAGCTGCCAAGTTTTCCCTTTTCTCGCGAGGAAGCCTATTCATCATAAGGGAAAATCCCTTTAAAAAAGGGATAACTTGGCAGCTATGCCATAAGGAAGTGCTGTAACTTTTTTTTATTAGTTGTGTTGACTTGGTTGATTTAACAAAAAGGAACATAGCAAGTTTTTACTGTGTTACTTATTACAGCGGTACCTCTACTTACAAACAACTCTACTTACGAATGTTTCTACTCCGTCTGCCATCTTGAATGCGGTTTAGATAGGATTTTTTCTACTTACGAATGTTTAGATAGGGTTGCTTCGACTTACGAATTCCCCCCCAATGCATTCCTATGGGATTCGACTTACAAATCTTTTCGACTTACGAATGTGCGTTCGGAACGCATTAAATTCGTAAGTAGAGGTACCACTGTAGTTTGATAGGTTTGTTGTTTTTAAAAAAAGAAAAGAAAAGGTCTATCTGAAGGGCAAATGCTACTTTATCTCAGTATATTCAGAGGCTCAAGCTTGACTGTCAACTTTACTTAAGCCTGTATTTTATCAATGGTTTAATAATTACGGTGACACGGAATTGAATGTAAAGGCCGAGGTCAGTTACTTCAGTGAAAGCAACCCGTGACAGAGTACCTAATGACAGTGCCACACATTGCTCAAAAATTGCAAGCAACATAATGACATGCATTGCCACAACAAGTTGAAGGCTAGCGTTGGATGCAATAAATCACTATCTGTGATGATGAAGATAATTGTATATTTATTTAGTGACCCCTTCCGCCACAGGGTTAATAGAACTGTATGCAGAATTTGCTAAACAATGGATCAATTTATATAGTTGTGTGGTGATTCCCATTAGCTCCACAGAAAACACTTTGCATTGCAGCCGGAATTGTGTGTAGATATCATCTGGCTCATTGATGTATTGCAGAACAATTTAAGCAAAGATGCCCAATTCTGTGCAACTGAGGAGTTTCGTCAATCAAGGACAGCGCTTGCAGGAAACAAGTGGGACCTGCAGCAACATGTTGCTATTCGGAAAGGTTCCATCCAGTCACACTTTCTTCCAAGATGCTCCATTACATTCCCCCATTGTATCCGCAATGGAAAAACCAACATTTTGTGGCCACTGTGCATGTGCATGGGTCTCGCCTTCCATTCTAAAGCATAGTTGTCCCCCCCCCCCCCAATATGCAGAGCAACTGAACCAGTCACACTCTTGTGAGGAGAGAGACTCTATCAGGCAAGGCTTCTTTCCACTTGCCTTGTGCCACCCTCCAGTCTCTGCTTCTCATTTTGTGTTGTATTATATTGTGCTCTTTGGTTTGCTGTTGTTTTATTGATCGGCGTTTAGAAATTACTTATTGTAACTGTTAAGAGTGGATTTCTGTTTAATTTTGAAAAGATGATACAGTATTTAATATTATTCTATATCATTTAATGAATGTTGAATGTTATTTTATTTGCATATTGTATATTGCATTATGCATATTGTCTTATTTATATGATGTTAGCCGCTCTGAGCTTTGGCCAGGGAGGGCGGGATACAAATAAAATGTATTAAAATTTATTATTATTATTAAATCTGCCTCTCTGTGTTGGTAGGCTTCTTCCCAAGTCTCTCCTCCCCGCCCCATACAGGGTTTTTCTTTTCTTTTAGTCATTTATGTGAGCCATCGTACTGGTACCACTTCTTTATGCCCTTCCTGACTGGCCTTTGATTAGGGTGTGTGTGTGTGTGTGTGTGTGTGTGTGTGTGTGTGTGTGTGTGTGTGTGTGTTTTGCCTCCCTGGAGTTGGTATTCATTCATTAATTGGATTAGTGTCTCATTCGGCTGAATTCAGCCATATTGTTACTTACATGCTCATAGCTTTGCAGATTGATCAGTGGGAAGCACAGCTGCCAAGTTTTCCCTTTTCTCGCGAGGAAGCCTATTCAGCATAAGGGAAAATCCCTTTTAAAAAGGGATAACTTGGCAGCTATGGTGGGAAGGAGGACAAGTTTTAATGCAGGCCCTCCAGATGTTTTGGACTACAATTCCCATCTTCCCCGACCTCTGGTCCTGTTAGCTAGGGATCATGGGAGTTGTAGGCCAAAACATCTGGAGGGCCGCAGTTTGGGGGTGCCTGTTTTAATGCTTGGGGAGATTTGGAAAGTGCTCTGAAGTTTCATCAGAGATAAAACTTTTTATATTGAATTATTTTCCTGTGAACCACCCTGAGATCTTCAGGTGAAGTGTGGTATACAAATTTAATAATAATAATAATAATAATAATAATAATAATAATAATAATAATAATAGGATTACAGCCCAAATAGCAGGGAAGTACCTGGCACTAAGCTATAGGCATCTATGAGATGATTGAATGAAACGGCCCTGCATTTGGGTTTTTCTTGACTTTACATTGATGTGACCTCCTAAGTGAGATTAAAATGTAGTCTGTCTTTATTCTAAATAAGGACCCCTTTCAATTAATTTGAAGCTCTTGCAAAGGTGAGAAAATCCATTACTGGAAAACACTTATACCACTTCTAAAGTAATTTCATTCTGCTGCTCCCCTGTTTCTTAATCTGATTCCCGCCCCCGCCCCCTGCCCCCTTACTATTCTCTTGGCCCATAAATGCTTAACAATATACATCACCGAAGAACGCTTCTGCTGATGAGAAGAGCTGAGGCTCTTAGCAGATTTTATTCTCTTGGAAGACCTTGACGATGTGCATGTTTATTGATTCTCAAATACATTAGGGGGAAAGAGGGCCAAACAGCTGTACCTAGTCATACCACAGAGACTTCTTTATGTTGGATTGCAAGCTCTTAGACTGACCTCTTGATAATGTCATGGGTGCACCAGCTTAGATGTGGAGTATTACACATATAGAGAAACAAACACAGCAAGGCAAGCTGATGGTAGGTGAGTGCTCCATGCAAGACACAAATGTTACTTAACAGAAATTCACCAGCACAAGATGCCACGAAGGCCTTGGATACCTTTCAAATGGGATTAGACAGACCCAGGGACAATACACCTATCAATGGCTATTAGCTGTGATTGCTACATGGAATTTCAATGTCGAACTGCCGTTTATCTTTGCATCCAATATTCTGTCCCAATTAGGGGACGACGACAAATCTGTCAATTTCACTTTACTGTTTTCCCAGTTCTCTTTGCCACATTTCTGCAACTGTTTCAGATTAATTTTTTTCAAGTTGATAATTCATCAGCATTTTTAGCCACATTTGTCCTTATATACACATATAATACATTTCCACCTGTTCTTTTTACTTGCATATAATTTTTTCTCTCTCCATACTCCATTCATATATATTGTATACAGTATTGTATTGTATTTGGGGGCAGCAATTGAAGATTGATAATAATAATAATAATAATAATAATAATAATAATAATAATAATAATAATAATAATAATTTATTATTATTATTATTATTATTATTATTATTATTATTATTATTTATACCCCACCCATCTGGCTGGGTTTCCCCAGCCACTCTGGGCGGCTTCCAACAGAAAAAATGAAATAAAAAAATCTATTAAACATTAAAAGCCTCCCTAAACAGGGTGGCCTTCAGGTGTCTTCTAAAAATCTGGTAGCTGTTTTTCTCTTTGACGTCTGATGGGAGGGCATTCCACAGGGTGGGCGCCACTACTGAGAAGGCCCTCTGCCTGGTTCCCTGCAACTTGGCTTCTCACAACGAGGGAACAGCCAGAAGGCCCTCGGTACTGGACCTCAGTGTGGAGGTGGTGGAGACGCTCCTTCAGGTATACTGGGCCGAGGCCATTTAGGGCTTTAAAGGTCAGCACCAACACTTTGAACTGTGCTCGGAAACATACTGGGAGCCAATGTAGATCTTTCAAGACTGGTGTTATGTGGTCTCGGTGGCCGCTCCCAGTCACCAGTCTAGCTGCCGCATTCTGGATTAGTTGTAGTTTCCAAGTCACCTTCAAAGGTAGCCCCACGTAGAGCGCATTGCAGTAGTCCAAGCGAGAGATTCACCACTCTGGCGAGACAGTCCGCAGGCAGGTAAGGGTCTCAGCCTGTGTATCAGATGGAGCTGAGAGACAGCTGCCCTGGACACAGAATTGACCTGCTCCTCCAGCTGTGAGTCCAAAATGATTCCCAGGCTGCGCACCTGGTCCTTCAGGGGCACAGTTACCCCATTCAGGACCAGGGAGTCCTCCACACCTGCCTGCCTCCTGTCCCCCACAAACAGTAGTTCTGTCTTGTCAGAATTCAACTGGATCCATTTGGCTAAGCCTTTGGGAGTGGCTGCTGGCCAGCTGAGTTCTGTTCCTTATGAAGATTTAATTACTTACTGTTTAGTCTTATTATTCTGTTGTTTTATTATGCATTATTGTTTTCATTCATATAAAATCTTCGGTAGTTGCTTTTACTGATGGAGTGTGGATCAGAAATACAGTGGAGCCCTGGTTTTCAAATGTAATCCGTTCTGGAAGACCATTCAACTTCCGAAATGTTCGAAAACTGGGGGTCAATGGGCTGGCTGCAAAGTCAGTGGGGGGGGGGAATGAAAAACACGCATTGGAAGCCATTTGACTTCCGAGGCCCATTTGAAAATGGAAGCAATTACTTCTCGGTTTTCGGTGTTTAGGTTCTGAATTGTTCGGCTTCCGAGACGCTCAAAAACCAAGGTTCCACTGTATGTTAAGCAAATAACTAAAATGAATGCTTTGATATTCTACCTCATCAAAGGTCCAAGGGATAGAAATGATACGCAGTGTGTTGTTTTTCTTTCGTGAACTGGTTTAGAAGTGCAAAAGAAGGGTATAAGGGTTTTGTTCGTCATTTCCCCCCTTTGCCTGCCAGTACAGGAATTGAATGGCACAAACAGCCCTACTAAAAGGAAGTGAAAATGTTTCATGGTATTCCAGGGAATACAAAGCTGAGCCAAAATTTTCTCAGAAAACAATTTCCTGACAAATGTTAGAAAGTTTTGTTGGGATTCTGGTGAACACAGAGTTGAAACACTCTGGAGGCGTTCTGATTCTCTGGGTGTCTGCCCACAAGTGATACATGCAATTTCCTTTGTTCTGAGTTTTGCTTTGGTTTTGAGTCTGAGAGTCTGAGTCTGAGTCTCTGCCGGAGAGGAGTGTGTAGGAGAGAGGGCTAGAGATAAGAGCTGCAAACATGCAGCTAGCTTCTGTTGGTTTTGCTGTTTCTTTTATGCTTCTGTAATAAAGTTGAGTTAGATTAGAAGCAACGGAGTTGAGTCTGTCTTATTGAAGACACAGACTGCCATCGTTTCAGCTGTGCTGTAACTCTGCTGGGTCCGAACAAGAAGAAGCTTTGCAGAGCGAGCTGGGGAGCGTGCTGGGCAGCCATTGAAGATTGGCTGCGTCGGTCTAAGTATTTACGACCCACTAATGAACTTTACAACACTATATTTACCACAACAAGTTTTTTTGTTTCGAGCTCTGCTTGAACATCCCCCTGGAGAATAATTGGCAATGTGACCTGACCCACGTTCTGCCTTCCATGAATTTGAAGCTGAGCAGGCCTGGTTCTAGGGTATGTGCTTGGATTGGAGAACACTTGGGAGCCTGCGTCTTCGCATGTCTGTTGTACCTAGAGCTCCTCAGGGGGGAAGCATATGAATACAAATATATAAATGTATTTTTTTAAAAAATACTGTAAAATATTTATATTCTGTATCTGCAGGAGCAAAGCAAGCCCATGTTTATAGCAAAGAAAGTGTAGTAGAACTACCTGTTCTGGCACTGGAATATGCTTTGGGCAGTTCTATGCATATAAACTAAAGAAATAATGTTATTAATAAGTAATTGATCAAGGGATGCACATACTTCGGTATACAGTTTATGGCTTCAATCTTTTAAAATAAATCGGTGTGCATACCAGTTCTCTGTGTGATACCAGGAAATGAATTTTTCATCTCTCTTCTGTTTGAGAACTGGGGTGCCACATTCCCCCTCCTTCCACTGCATAAGCCTCCTTAACTTGACCCAAGTAAAGATACATCTTGCCCATGATCTGTTTGCAGCCCTCTTACGTATGCTGCTGTTCTTCCCTCTAATGTGCTATGCAGAACAGGGCTTCTGCTATTTGCTCATGCTTATTTGCGGATATTACTGTATTAAAGTCTGAGCCGCAAAGGTAATCATTTTCCCCAGGCCACTTTGTGTGGGATTCATAAGGAATTCCATGCTCTTGAACACAGATTGGCAAAGATGTAGAGGGATATTGGGGAACAGAGGGGTGTTGGTGGAAATATGTCTTGTTTCCAGTCACTGCCTTACTTGAGGTCAATGTTAAATACCGAATATTAAAAACACTATATGGGTGGGGTGGGTAGCTGGAAAATATACTACACCATTACAGTGGAACCTCGGTTTATGAACACCTCGGTTTACGAATTTTCGGTTTACGAACGCCGCGGACCCATCTGGAATGGATTAATTCACTTTCCATTACTTTCTATGGGAAAGTTCGTTTCAGTTTATGAACGCTTCAGTTTATGAACAGACTTCCGGAACCAATTACACCCATGCTTCAGGTTAAGTACGCTTCAGGTTGAGTACTCCGCGGACCTGTCTGGAACGGATTAATCCACTTTCCATTACTTTCAATGGGAAAGTTTGCTTCAGTTTATGAACGCGTCAGTTTATGAACGGACGTCTGGAACCAATTGTGTTCATAAACCAAGGTACCACTGTACTATTATTATTATTATTATTATTATTATTATTATTATTATTATTATTTGTATACCATCCTAGACCCACAGGTCTCAGGGCAGTTTCAACATAAAATCACAATATAAAAACATAAAATACATAATAAAATAAAAATAAAAATGAACAACCCAATAAAGCCCTTCTCCAAAACATTTTAACAGGGCATTCAGTGTTACTAAGTCCAAGGCCTGGTTAAAGAGGAACATTTTTTCCTGGCACTTAAAGATAATTTAAGTGCTGGCCGGATCTCCCTGGGATGAGCATTCCACAAACGGGGAGCCACTACCGAAAATGCTCATTCTCGTGTTGCCACCCTCCAGACTTCTCATGGAGGAGGCACATGAAGAAGGGCCTCAGAAAATGATCACAGAGTCTGGGTAGGTTGATATGGAAAGAGGCGGTCCTTGAGGTATTGCAGTCCTAAGCTGTTTAGGGAATTATAGGTCAAAATCAACACTTTGAATTGGGCCCAGAAACTGATTGGTAGCCAGTGCATTCAGACCAAGATCAGTGTTATATGCTCAAACTGTCTTGCCCCAGTGAGCAACCTGCCACTGAATTCTGCAGCAGCTAAAGTTTCCAACTGTCTTCAGGGGCAGCCCTATGTATAACGTGTTGAAGTAATCTAATCTAGAAGTTACCAAAGCATAGACAACAGAAGTTAGACTATCCCTGTCTGAAGCTGATGGAAGGCACTACACACAACAGAGGCCACCTGAGCCTCAAGCAAAAGCAAAGGATACGGAAGTAACCCCAAGCTACGTACCCACTTACCTTGAATTAAGTCCCATTGAAATCAATCAGACTTGCTTTTGAGAAGACCCATATAAACACCAACCGTAAACACCAACACCAAATCTAGCAACAATGAAGACTCCAGTGGTGTCCAAACTTTTTTCAAAGAGGGTCAGATTTGATGAAGTGAAGGGCCATGAGGGCCAATCAAAAAAGGGGCAACCTTTTTTTAGGATTGAAGTTGGACATGCCTGGACTACACTATATCAATATGATATGATCATTGTCATTGTATAGAGGATGTTCCCTGCAAGATTTATAGAAGGGGTGTGTGGATGAAGGATGGTGGAGACTTTATTCTCTTAACGATATGTGGTTTATTTACACATAAACCAACCAGAGTCTAGGATGGAGAGGCTCATAGCATTAACACCCCAAGAGAGTCTTGCTTCTCTCATAACCAAAGCCTTGGATTCCAGCAGAAATCTATATCTATCTATCTATCTATCTATCATCTATCTATCTATCTATCTATATTTCTATCTATCTATCTATCTATCTATCTATCTATCTATCTATCTATCTATCATCTGTGTCATGGTGCATTTGATCCCACCCGTTAAAGGATGGTTACAATGGTTTTAAGTTTATAGCAAATGTAGGATCCTTGCTTGAAATTAGAATCATATAACAATTTTATTTTATTTACTATATTGACGGACAAAAGAACTTTCAGAAAACCTTTAAAATCTGCCCTGGTACTGAAATTCAGCTATACAAATATAGCTCTAAATTTATTGTTGGAACAAAACTTTCCAAGCCAATGTAACCTAACTTTTTAAATTTTGTAACTTTCAAGCTTTTGTTTTGAAGGTGCAAGTATGAGGAGCTCTGGGTGCTTGGTTCAGCATTTCCATGTCAGAACCTATCCCATAAATTTAGATCTCTCTTAAGATTACCTCTACTCTTTTGGTAACAGATGATACTTGCTGTGTATGCAGTAGTATAAGAAGGCAATAAAACATCATGTCAAAATGACCTAGCCGTGTAGAAGACATCCTTTTGGTGCTGTACACTGCGCACAAACTGTCAACTAGCAGATGGCTTGAAAAGGTAAAGAGATTGCTAATAGGTCTCAAGGTACTGCATAGCAATTAAAATGAGTGACCAAGGTTAAACAGCCATTGTTAAATCCCTTTGACATTGTTGATGCCAGGACATGAAGAAGTACTTCTCTAAGTGATAAACCTATGGGGTAAACACTGGGAGAAGGTTAAAAAGTTTGCAGACAAGGTGCAATAATGCAGAAGGTTGCCCTCTTTAAAACACACAGAAGCAAACTGTGCCACATCCTATCCAAGTTTATGCCAATCCTGCTTAGAAGTAAAAGTTCTTCCAAAAGTAGACACAAGAATCTCCCTACACACACTCCCTACATTCATCGTTTAAGTCAATTCTGCAGCATTTTGTTTATACGCCAAATGAAGACCCAATCTTGCATCACCACCCAACTTTCATCTGCAGACATGAGGTGGGTTATATGCCTCATAACATGATCTTATTAACTCTACTAACCAAATAGCATTTTCAAAAGCAGAGACATCATCTTGCCAACAAAGGTCCGTATAGTTAAAGCTATGGTTTCCCCAATAGTGATGTATGGAAATGAGAGCTGGACCATAAAGAAGGCTGATCACCAAAGAATTGATGCCTTTGAATTATGGTGCTGGAGGAGACTCATGAGAGTCCCACAGACTGCAAGAAGATCAAACCTATCCATTCTGAAGGAAATCACCCCTCAGTGCTCACTGGAAGGACAGATCCTGAAGTTGAGGCTCCAATATTTTGGCCACCTCATGAGAAGAGAAGACTCCCTGGAAAAGACCCTGATGTTGGGAAAGATTGAGGGCACAAGGAGAAGGGGACGACAGAGGGCGAGGTGGCTGGGCAGGGTTCTTGAGGATACTAACATGAGTCTGACCAAACTGCGGGAGGCAGTGGAAGACGGGAGTGCCTGGCGTGCTCTGGTCCATGGGGTCATGAAGAGTCAGACACAACTAAACGACCAAACAACAAACCAAACAGCATGGATATTTAATCATTATTTTTTCCTACCGAGATGTTCCGGACTAGGGTGGTCCAACTTTTCATACTAAGTGGGCCGCAAGAGTACTTTAACATAGAACCCAAAGAGCCACACACTGAATTAAATTTCTATATTGTAAATTATAGTGTTCACAATATATTATTTGATATTATTTAATATACACTCTACACACACACACACAATTAATAGATTTAATATATTCAATTATTAAACAAATTTAATACACAAACAGATGTACATGCTTTCGTTAGCAGCACATGACACAAAAATAAATGTTTAAGCCTTTAAGACATTTTGTTTCCTTGAATGTTACTGAGGGCCACAAAAAAATAGACCTTGTGGGAGCCATAGGTTGGACCTCCCTGTTCTGGACTATTGTTATAGCCCAATTAAACACATTTAAAAATTTCATCCATTTAACAAATTGTAAAAGGAACCCCCTAAACAGCTTACAAAAATATAATATTATTTCATGTTCACTTGGAAGCAAGTGCTAGAGCAGGCATCCCCAACCTGCGGCCCTGCAGATGTTTTGGCCTACAACTCCCATGATCCCTAGCTAACAGGACCAGTGGTCAGGGATGATGGGAATTGTAGTCCAAAACATCTGGAGGGCCGAAGTTTGGGGATGCCTGTGCTAGAGTTTTCAATGAGCCTTCCTTTTGAATAAGTGTGCATGGAGTTGAAGCCTTCATCTTCTTTCTTTTCTTTTTTTAAAAAATCATTTTTATTAATTTCCCAATAAAAACAGCAAATCAACATATAATCATAATACAATTAAAAGCCTTCATCTTCAAGTTGAGATGGGTGGATCTGTCAATTTTGGTTTCTCCTTTTTCCGATCTTAAATTCAGTTCTTCACATTGCCTCATGAACTGCGTTTCTTTTCATAAGTCCTCAATAAAATTCATCAGTATTTTAGTGTTAATTTCTCCTGATACACAGTTTTGTGGAAAACAATTTTCCATAAGACAATGTGTTTGTGCACGTTCCTGTCCCCGTCCCCCCATAGATTTTATTATTATTATTATTATTATTACCCCGCCCATCTGGCTGGGTTCCCCCCCACCCACCCTGGGTGGCTTCCAAACAAATAGCAAAATACATTAAAATATCACAGATTAAAACCTTCCCTAAATAGGGCTGCCTTTATATATAGAAAGTTTTAATGCACACTTTGCCCCATTTTTGTGTACATTACTTGGATGGAAAAAAAGTGCATTACAAGATTGGGAGAAGTATGAGTTTTGAGAGAGATCTTTGTTTCGGATCACATAATGTTCGGCAAAGTGCACATTTAGGTCGGTATCCCTTCAAATGAGAGTTGAATAAAACTTTTCCCCATCTTCACTTTCAAGGAAGTAATCTGGTTTGGCTGTCTATCTCAGGGCTGGGGAAACTGGATCCAATCCATTCATTTCATAATCAGAAACTGAATTTAAATCAATGGCAAAACTGATGTTTCCTGTTTTAAAAAATCAGCCCACCATCATTGTCAGCCCTCGAGAACCACCAAAAAAGGCAAACAATTCACTTTGCCAAATGGCAGAGACATCCTTCAAAAATGCAGCAAGGTTTCCTGGGTTAATGCCATTGTTGCCTGCATCATTAAATTCACCATGAGCTTGCCGTAAATCTCAAATTTTGCTGCCATTTTCTTTACCGTTCCCCTCTCTGAATTCTTTACCAACACCTGCAGTATATATTTATGTGGCGGAAGCTGTTCTGAGAGATGTACCAGCAGATGACACGATGTTTATTGCTTTGCTTTCAAATGCCCTCTCCCCGGTTCCCCTCTGCGCCCGAGAGGCTTCTACATTCGAAACAAAAAAAATGCATCAAAGATTGCTCCCAATGCATATTCATTTCCCTGTCATTCCTTTCACTTATTCTAATTTCTGCAGACAGTTTAACAGCCATGTCACTTGCAACCATTATAGGGGCAATATCTCTGTTTTCTTTAGCCAAATGACTTTCGTCTTCTTCCTCTCCTTTGCCTTGTTTCACAGTAAATAAGACAGGGCAATGTAAACAGTTCTGTCTCTATATGACAGTTCTGTAGATGTAAATCACTTTAACAGTCAAAGTTAAATCCGGTTAAAACCTTTTGCACTTGAATGTTCTCTCGCAAATAGCCACGAAGATGTGGAGCTGCTGCATGCAGAGTCAGGCCATTGTTCTGTGGAGATCGGTGCTGTCTACTCTGGCCGGCAGATGCTCCCTTGAGCCTCAGGAAGAGTTTCTTTTTTTCTTTTTTAATGATTTTCATTGGGGTTTTTAAAAACATATAACAACAAAACCGACCCCCAGCACTACCTAAAAAAGAAAAAAGAAAAAAACAAGAAACACATAAAACAAGAAACACAAATAAAAAAATTAAACATAATAATAATAATAAAAAAACAGAAACTTACATATATAGTTCAAAAACCATTCATCTTTTCTGACATTGTAAGTTGACCTCAGCCCCCCTTCCTGTGGTTCATCTTATACCCTCTTTGGCAATTTCATACTCTTCATCTTAACATTATTTCTTTCTATCTTAAACATGTTTATACATTTTAAATTTTACACCAAAATTCTATAATTATCCTTTTCATTATAGTTTACATATTTATCATCTATGACAACATCATACTCCTCTTTCCTTACATATTATATTTCTACCTTAAACATACTTATTCATTTAATTCATATTATAAAATTCTTAATCTACTTTTACACAATACTAAACTAAAAAATTCTCTTCCTTGTACCCACGCCTCTCTTCTAAGAACTCCTCATCTCAGTCAAAACCATATTTCTATTGTTAACCCTTCTAATCACAAGGCCCCCTTTACGGTCAGCAAGTCTATATAAACAGTTCTATTTTGATCCGGGTTACCCTATTACAAACCACTTATAAACTATTTCTCCCACCCCCTTCCTCACCTTTCTTTCTACCCTCATTCCTTTAACCTTCCCCTGCTGCCCTGTGACTTTCTTCAGTCCTGTAATTCTATACACCCCTTTTCTATTTCCTGTGATCATCTTGACTTCCTGGTCCGATGTCTTCATCTGTCGAGAGGAGATATTTTCCGATCCATACTGATTTTTCTCAACTAGTTTTTCGTGCACAGACACTCCTTCTGTACCACTCAATTTCTTCTATATGGACTGGGGTGCTCTCACCCTTCCTCAGTCCTTCTTGTTGGGTTTTCTTCTCCACTTCCGACTGGACAGTTGGACTCTCACTCCTGCTGTTCAGTTCTTTCTGATCATCGCAACCTTTGAATTTTCTAATATCCAAATTGCATTATACCAAGTCATGTTTTGGAAGAGTTTCTACCTGAAACCTTTCTAGCTGGAGATTTGTTGTTGTTGTTTAGTCATTTAGTCGTGTCCGACTCTTCGTGACCCCATGGACCATAGCACGCCAGGCACTCCTGTCTTCCACTGCCTCCCGCAGTTTGGTCAAACTCATGTTCGTAGCTTCGAGAACACTGTCCAACCATCTCGTCCTCTGTTGTCCCCTTCTCCTAGTGCCCTCAATCTTTCCCAACATCAGGGTCTTTTCCAAGGATTCTTCTCTTCTCATGAGGTGGCCAAAGTATTGGAGCCTCAGCTTCACGATCTGTCCTTCCAGGGAGCACTCAGGGCTGATTTCCTTCAGAATGGATAGGTTTGATCTTCTTGCAGTCCATGGGACTCTCAAGAGTCTCCTCCAGCACCATAACTCAAAAGCATCAATTCTTCGGTGATCAGCCTTCTTTATGGTCCAGCTCTCACTTCCATACATCACCACTGGGAAAACCATAGCTTTAACTATACGGACCTTTTTCGGCAAGGTGATGTCTCTGCTTTTTAAGATGCTGTCTAGGTTTGTCATTGCTTTTCTCCCAAGATGCTGGGTACCAATTCTGGGAGTTTGTGTGTGCCTTTCTAGCCCATTGTGCTCTGAGACTTCACAGATATTTTCCCCAGCCTTCTTATCTGAGACTCTTTAAACACAAACACACATGCTGAGGCTCAACGTGAGACCTTCTGCGTGCCAAGTGTGTGATCTATTGACCACGCTCCCTTTCTCAAGAAACCTTCTAAACTGAGATACCAAAGGAGCAGAAACGATTATTCATGTATGCAGTGACAACAGTGTGGATACTACTGGCCCAGAGATGGGAAGACGATAAAGTCCTGACCAGAGACGAATGGTTGATGAAGATGATTGACTATGCCGAAATGGCAAAAATGACTGAGAAAATCAGAAACCAGGAAGGTAGAAACTTTAATAAGGAATAGGAAAAAAATATAAATAATTGCTTAAGAAAACACTGTAAACAACTAAAAACTTTGGAAGGATTTGAGTAACACCTGTAATGTATTGAAAACTAAGGTAAAAATGGATTTTTTAAAAAAAAGAAAAGTGGAGAAATTATATGATGCAGTAGAAAAAGTTTGACAATGGAAACCATGGAGGGAAGTTTAAGGATTCTGGGAGTCCTAAATGCTGATGATTATGATTCATGTTTGAATTCAAATGTATAGTGTAAAACTGAATAAAAACATTAAAGAAAGAAACCTTTTAAATTAGTTTTCTTTAATCCCAAACTGTATTTATATTAGACTTTGATGCATATTTTTTATTATTGATATTTTTAATTGTGAAATTGATTTGAGACGTTTTATGAGAAATGTTTCATTAATTAAATTCAACAAATAAATACCAGAGTCATGTCCTCTTTCTCCTATCAACACCTTGGATTGGATCCAGACTTTACCATACTTACAGTTGAATTCCCATTGGATAGGAATGAGGCACTGAGTCTGGAACCGAGCCATTGTTTGTGTGCTTTATTCTGCAGATACATCGACCTAATCCATAGTCTCACGTTGCCTGTCATGAGTGCATTGCCAAAGTGTGTTCAGTGGGTCTTCAGGGACAATGTAGCATTAAATAACATTTTAATAATTAATAATTAATAATAATAATAATAATAATAATTTTTTACTTATACCCCACCCTTCCTGATTTAAAAACCGGGCTCAGGACAGCTAATAGCAAAGATAAAACATTGATTAAAATGCAACTTAAAAACACATAAAAACAGCATAATACAACATAAATGCAGCATCAATGTCAATAAAATTCTAAAATTCAGGGGTCATGGGGGGGGGGGAACCCCAGTCAGTAGACATCGAATGATCAACCAGGGCTAACTGGCCAAGTTAGTCCTACTAGGGGCAGCAAGGAGACTAGGGTAGAGTTTAAATGTGAAGTCCCATAAGGGTTTCTTCATAGAAAAGGAAAGGGAAAAGGGAATAGAGGATCAGGCTAATTCAAATTGAAGGCCAGGCGGAATAGCTCTGTCTTACAAGCCCTGTGGAAGGAGTTCAAGTCCTGCAGGGACCTAGTCTCGTGGGACAGAACATTCCACCAGGTCGGAGCCGTCACTGAAAAAGCCCTGGCCCTGGTGGAGGGCAGTCTGGCTTCTTTAGGGCTCGGGACCCTTAAGCTGTTATTATTCGTGGACCTTAGGGTCCTCTGCAGGACATACCAGGAGAAGCAGTCCCATAAGTATGAGGGTCCTAGCAGCTGGAGCTGACAATGAGCACCATGTAATGATCAAGTTTGATTGAAATCCTCTTGTGGCGAAAAGCACGGGAAGCTTGGGTTACTGGTACACCGCCAAGTTGTTAAGCAGATAATTAGAAAGATTAGTGCAACCTTGCGCTTCATGAACAGCCTTCTCACCACGTGAACTGCTGTACCTACCGCAGATCCTACCAGCCAGCTGCTGATGAGCAACTGTTTATGATTATGTTGGGCATGCCTCATCAACCCAACCACTAGAGCTGAGAAACCTATCCCAGCAAGATACAGATCCCTTCTCCATACACACCTCAACCGATGATGGATGTTTCCCTTGTTTCTCCAGCAAGGAGACCATTTCTGAGAGTTGCAATGAAGACCAGGAATAAGACAGAGAAATGATGGCTTGGGCTTTACTGTCCTTGCCAAGGGCATGTCCGTGTGTGTTACGGGTTGCTGCTAGCACCTCATATTCTACTGCAGTTGTATTCTGTTCTCTGTTTTTGGCAACTGTCCCCGAACTTTAATTCATTCAACTTGACCATAACATCAAACCGACTGACGGATTCCTCTACTTAGTAATTAAATTGTTGCCACATAGCTTTGGGCTTTTTAGAAGGGACCCAGGATGTGCCATTACTTTAATAAGATCTCTGCTTGCTTCACCGAAGAAGAAGAAATCAATATATATTTTCAAATATGTTCAGAGCTTGGATGCCCTGGTGTATTAGGTTTTAAGGTGCAGTCTGTCCCCTGGTGGTCAGCAACAGAGCTTTCCAGTGTGTTGAAGTTGCCACCACACCGAGAGTCCCATTGCTTGCTTGAGGTAGCAAAATGGAAGGTATGGAGTGGGGAGGGGGAATCCAGCAATTTTTCACTGCACCAGTCTGATGCATCAGCGTGGCCTAGATCAGGCCCATTGCTGCAACTTGCTGGTAGCTGGTCTGGCTCACTATATCGCCTTTCTGGGAAGACTTGCAACTCCTGACATTGTCAATGCTACAGGTGGCGCATGCTTTAGGTGGGCACAATCAAAACCTCCCCCTACTTATGAAACCCAGTGCAGCTAAGCAGAGATGCATGGAGGGACACATCCAAAACTCTGGAAGCATGGCAGTTGGGGGGGGGGTTGGATTGCTGTGTCTGGATGCGTGGAATATAGTCTTACCTTCCAAGTCCCGGACTGCAGAATCCGGGACCGGCAGCCGTGTGACACCTGAAGTTGCGTCGACGTAACTTCCGTTGTCGCTTTGCCCTTCTATGGGCACCAAAAATGGCCGCCGCCGGCTTCGAAAGTCGCTTGTACGCATGTCAGGAGGTGCGTTGACGCAACTTTCGGTGTCGCTCCGCCCATCTATGGGCACCAAAAATGGCCGCCACCGGCACCAGAAGTCGCGTCTATGCACTTCCGGACATGCGTAGATACGACTTTTGAAGCCACCGGTGGCCATTTTGGGTGCCCATAGAAGGGCAAATCGGAAAAAAAATGGCTGTCGACAGGAGAAAATAACGGAGAAAAACGGGAGACCAAGTGATACGGGGGACCACCGGGAAAAGGTTTTCCCGGAGAAAACGGGGTACTTGGCAGCTATGTATAGTTGCTTCTAGCTTTCTGAGACATTAGACTGCACCAGGATCTTTGATTCCACTCGTATCCAACAGAAGTGGGCCGAGGAAGGTAAGGGAGCTGACAATCACATTCAAAGGCCACCTGTCACGCTGATCTTCTGTTTGTTGCCTCTTCTACTATTATTGAGACTATTCAGGTTCAAGGTGTGTGTGTGGGGGGGGGGGAGTGATAAATGCTTCCCAGTTCAAAATAGCCCAGGAAGCATTTATTACAGCCTTTACAGACCTAAAATATCCACGTTTTTTCTCTGTCATTCCCAAATGCATTTCAGGACCCCAGTTACACAAAAATCCAGCAATGTGTAAAATGGGGGGGGGGTGTATGTGTTTACATGAAGAGAAAAAAAAATATGACATTAATTAGTTTCTTGGAGAGAATAAACCCATTGTCAAAAGAGGCAGTGCTGATCCCCGAGAAGCATATTGATCCAGCACTATCCTTTTAAACATTAATAGAATGCTATGCTTGCTTTAGTTCTGCAGTCTAGAAAGCTTTCTTAGAAATGAGCTGAATACTCATCCACTGTAAATGAATAGTTGTAAAACTGTAGAGTTCAAAGGGACTCCAAGGGTCGTCCACTGCAATGCAGGAATCTCAACACACGCCCCCCCCATCCAATTTGAAACCATGCCGTACCCAGTTAACATTGCAAATGTGCTAGCAGTTTGATTGCTGCACCGCTAGGAGCTGTGTTGTCATACAGAAAAGGAGAATCCAGTGATTAAACAGCTAAACAAATGGGAAGGTGAGAATAATGGCTAAAAGGTGGTCAGATGGCATGGAATGGTTGGTGTCACTGCTTGAATTGATTTGGATATGGAATACAATGTTTATAAAATGTCACTATGGCTGGGACCTTTCATTCAAGCATGGGATGATGACCCAGAGCTCAACCCCGCTGTCATTTTAAATATGACATTGATTCCAGAAATCTCTTTTTTTTTTCTGGGAAGGTGAACTAAACCGATGCTTAGAGTATCAGGAAAAGAACAAGAAGAACCTTTTAACACCCACATCAGGAGTGTGTAGTATATAACATGGAGGTGTCCTCCTCTCTACCTGGTTCCTAATACAATCAAGCCATCCCATACAGCTCCATGCACCTCTTAAAATGTTTCAAAGCCCAGCCTGGGGCAGCAGCATGTCTGAATAACTGCATCCACTGGTAAACACACTAGCACCCATTAATATCCATCAAGGTAGAGACCTTCACCCAAATTCCGCCCACGGAAAACACACATGTTTTCATTCACCTTCTGTGGTGGGACCGTACTGTCCTGAATACCTTTCCCCTTCCTTGAGCTAGGAAAACTCCTTCATTATGTACCCAAACTTTTAAGAAAAGATCTAAGTTTCAGGACAGTGGTCAGAGTACCTAGTTCTGCTCATCCTCCTACCCCTTTGCATCAGTTTTTCTTCCCCACCTTTTCTGTTATTATTTTGGGCTCTGTATCAGTAAGGAGAGGGACGTGGGTGGCGCTGTGGTGTAAACCACTAAGTCTTGGGCTTGCTGATGGGAAGGTTGGCGGTTCGAATCCCCACAATGGGGTGAGCTCCTATTGTTCGGTCCCAGCTCCTGCCAACCTAGCAGTTTGAAAGCACGTCAAAGTGCAAGTAGATAAATAGGTACCACTCCGGCAGGAAGGTAAACGGCGTTTCCATGCACTGCTCTGGTTTCGCCAGAAGTGACTTAGTCATGGTGGCCACATGACCCAGAAAAACTGTCTCCGGACAAACGTCAGCTCCCTCGGCCAGTAAAGCGAGATGAGCGCTGCAACCCCAGAGTTGTTTGTGACTGGACTTAACTGTCAGGGGTCCTTTACCTTTATCAGTAAGAAGACTCCTCTGCCAAGCCTTTATCCCTAATGCCACACAACCTAGGTTGCTGGGCCTCCTTGCATCCAACTGAAATTGAGGGCACACATAATTTTATTTCTGTGCCACATTTATTTGGTTCAAACCATGCCCAGAGTGGCCTACAGCATCTCATTGTAGAGCTCTAGAACTTCTTCCACAAATTTAGAACAAAAACAAAAAGAAAAGATGTCCTCTTCTGAAGCAGTTAAAAAGTAGAAACAATTACGAATAGTAATTTTTCCTCCCTGCTCCATGCCGCTATGCCGCCATGACACTTATTCCCCATTTAGTCCTGGCTCTGCAATATTGTGAAGCATGAATGTGTCAGTTCAGCTTCAAAATAGGCCACATTTACCATCTCAAGAATAAATGAAGTTGTGTCACTCTGTCCCTGCAGAGACTATGTCATGACTTAATAATGCCAAATTATGATGGCAAGACAAATTTATACAAGCCCTGTGAGGCTATCTTTCCTTTCCTCAGTATGAGGAGGTCACATTACTCATACGAAAACTGCTGAAATATGCCCCGTTGTACGGACACCCGTCATCTCTTGTCAAAACGTAAAGCTGAAAGCCACGCAGTTTCAAGCACAAGGATGATATTGTGATGGGACAAAGTCACCTGCAGACATACAGCGGTGACACACAGCATGAGCTCTCATACTGGTTTTACAGGCATCTTTTACCAAATTACATGCCCTTGCTTAAGGAAGCATTATGGAAGGAAGGAAGGAAGGAAGGAAGGAAGGAAGGAAGGAAGGAAGGAAGGAAGGAAGGAAGGAAAGAAGGAAGGAAGGAAGGAAGGAAAAGGAAGGAAGAAAAGAAAAGAAAAGAAAAGAAAAGCCCCAGAAGCATTTGTCAAGAATGACTGTGGAGATGCAGCAAGGAGCAATAGCTAACACAGCCATCCAGTGCCAAGTCATCACATGATATCTGTTTTACTGTTATTTTTTTCTGGATTGTTGCTTCCAGCAGATGGGCAGTATCTGGTTTTCAACTTTGTGATATATTCCCAAATATATCTGCTATATCACAATGTCTGAAATAAGGATGGAGCTATGTAGAGCAGACACCCCCCAAACTTCAGCCCTCCAGATGTTTTGGACTACAATTCCCATCTTCCCTGACCACTGGTCCTGCTAGCTAGGGATCATGGGAGTTGTAGGCCAAAACATCTGGAGGGCCGCAGTTTGGGGATGTATTGCCACTGTGGCTCCCCCGAGGCCTGGGTCCCTTGTGCTGGCTCCACCCGCTGCAACGGCTGGCAGTGTGTCTGTGATTATACGGGGGGTGGCTACACTGGCTGCCCCTATGTTACTTCCTTTCGCCGGGACCGCACCAATATTGTCTCCCTGACTTTCAGCCGCAACCATCCAGCAGTTGCCAGCTATGGGTTCGGTATCGATGGCCCCGGCTCCGACCCCATCACATACATCACTGTCACGGTCTCCAAACTGTTTGAAGGCTCCCAGCGCTCATCTCACTGGTCCGTTTATGACTCTGTGGAACAATTGTCCTCCAACCCATTGCAGCTTAGCCAAAAGGCTACTAATTTGTTTTTGAAACTGGCGGAGGACATTGCAAAAGAACTCAGCATTAAAAGTTGTTTTGTATGTGGGGGGACCAACATGGGTGAGCAGTGGCCATGGGAGGCTCTTGAAGCCTCCCCAGAGACCTTCAACAATATGTCCATAGCGGGTAACATTACAGCCAGCACATCCAATCAGGACTTGATTTGGTCCCTCACCACAAATCTGGTCGGTCATAATTGCTTCACCCGCAATGGCTCAACCCCTGTTGGTGACCTCATTTGTTTAGGCCTATGGGACGATACCTATACCTCATGGGCCTCCCCCGGTAATTTGAGTGCCCCTCCCCATTACAATGTGTCCCTTCTCCCCTTCCTAAATTCGTTTGCCTCCATCCCCTGGAAAATTCAATCTTACCAACTGTTGTCTCCAAATCAATCCGGTTGGTAAGGTGGTACAAACACTCATTACAGAACTTTGCCAACTGACACACAACCCAGACCAAGTTTGGAAAGGGTTTAGTTTGCATGATGTTTTCGGATCCTGGTTCCCAAAGCTCCCAGGTTTATAGGCCATTGTGGCCCTCATTGGTTTTATAGCCATTGGATGTATTTTGCTTCCCTGTGTGTTACCTATTCTAATGAGAACCATTACCAATAGCCTGTCAGTAATTGCAGAATGCAAAGCAGCTGCCCAAGTTATGCTTCTCCTTGCCCAGCAACACATTACCCCCATCGCTCCACCTCCCTCCCCAGTGGGGGACCTTCTGGCTCTCGATCCATGGGAAGGTACCTCTCAGACCAGTTCTCTTAGCCTTGAAAAAACAAAAACGGTGGACATGTGGGAATAATGCAGCCACATCCTAAAGCCATGAAATGGTGCTTCTGCGCTCCACTCTCCAAGTGGTATGCAGGCACCATGGCAAGATCGGCTAGGCATAACGAGCCGGATGTAGAGTCTGTACTTCTCCCCATACCACAAGATAGATGGTCCTAGGAAGCCAAGCCAGCCATGAGGAACATCTCACATACATCACATACATCACAATGGATAACTATCCATTCCTCAGGTCATGCCAGTCCTGGGGAACGTTTTCATCCATCTTTAATTATTCATTCCCCAGGAGCTCAAACTTCCCATGGGAAACATGCATACTATGGAGAACAATAGGGTCTGAGCATAGATGGGCATAAGTGTATTCTGCTGATATTATTGGATAATGCTAGATAGGTGTGCTGTAATGATTGGTTTATGGCTATTGCATATGCATTTACTATACCTAATAAATATGTGGTCACGAGAGAGCTCGGGGCTCTCGTCCCACGGTTGGTTGATTCTATCAGTTGTCTGTCTTCCTTCACGAGAGCCCACCACTTGTAATAAGCCTCGGTGCTAGACCCTTCGCTGCTACATCTGGCTGTTAGCAGCTGGCTGTTACTTTGTAACAAGCCTTGCTGCTACACTCCAAGCTGCTAGGACCCCTGGCTGTTACATCGATGCCTGATGTAGAGGCATTGTCTGGCTTCACAGTTTTTCTCACATTGTGATTTCTCTCTCTCTCTCTCTCTCTCTCTCTCTCTCTCTCTCTCTCTCTCTCACACACACACACACACACACACACACACACACACACACCGATTCACAATATATTGCCAGGTCAAGAATTATGAAACCCATTTCATAATTCACAACCAATTTCATGGTATGGACTTTTGGATGATATATCGATATACAGCCGTACCTCGGCTCCTGAATAACTTAGGAGTCTAACGTTCTAGCTTCTGAAGTACGAAGACTGGAAATGAGAGTTCTGGTTTTCAAACTTTCTTTTGGAAGCCAAATGTCCACGGTTTCTGATTGGCCGCAGGAGCTTCAAAAACCGTGCTTTGGTTTCCAAACGTTTCAGAAGTCAAACAGACTTCTGGAATGGATTCCGTTCAACTTCCAAGGTACAACTGTGTTGCCCAGGCCTAGGCATACATCTACCATTTCCCACATGAACCAAAGTGATGAGGGCACTGAGGAAAATGCAAATGATAGCCATCCCTACTCCCAGTGCTGCTGGGAACATTACTGCTGCCCTCCACCACTGCCAGATAAGCCCACCAGCAGGAGGAGGGGCCATACTTGCCAAGTTCCAGCCTGAGAAATAAGGGACTGGACCGGAAGTAGCAGACTGGAAGTAGCGCTGCCGCCATTTTGGAACTGGGCGGAGCATGCTCAGAAGCGACTTTTGATGCTGCTTTGCCCTTTTCCAAAATGGCCGCCACACCAGAAGTCACGCTGCAGTCATTTTGGAACTGGGCAAAGCAGCATCAAAAGTCGCTTCTGAGCATGCTCTGCCCAGTTCCAAAATGGCCGCCGTGCCAGAATAAACGGGGGAAAACAAAAAAAAATCAGTTTTTTCGGCTGGGGACAGCCGGGAAAACTGGGGTTTCCCAGGGAATACGGGAGACTTGGCAGCTATGGGAGGGGCTGGCCAGAGAGCGCTTTCCACAGGACAAAGTGAGAGCCAGCTGATTATTTGGTTGCCTTTCGTGTGTGTGGTGGGCCTGACTGCGGGTGGAACACCTGACCGTTCTGAGTTACACTATCAACATTTATATGTAATCGAAAATATACATTTTAAATAATTGAGAGAGAATGCCTTGACCTATCTTACACATACCAAAAAACAAAACAAACAAAAAACCAACCCCACCGCCGTGAGATCTAATTTAGAGGCCCTATTACAGCAGAGAAGATAATGAGCCGTCAGAGACAGAGTGCACCCTCTTGGCCTTTTTAAAATAGCTGTTTATTTGTTTCTGTTTAAAATCGTGTAGCTCTTTAAAGGTTGACTTCTGCTTTCATTTTTTAGAATGGGTTCACTAATGTTTAGGTCAAAAACAGCATCTATATTGTAATAATAATAACAACAGGAGTAATGACAGGAGATATGATGGTCATCTTCACATATCGAAAGGGCTATCACATGGAAGACGGAGCAAGCTTGTTTTCTTCTGCACCAGAGGGTGGGACCCACACCAATGGATTCAAGTTACAAGAAAGGAGGTTCCGATTAAGCATCAGGAATAACTATCTGACGACAAGAGCTGTTTGACAGTGGAATGGACTCCCTTGGAAGGTGGTGGACTTCCTTGGAGGTTTTTAAGCAGAGATTGGTTGGCCATCTGCCATGGATGCTTTAGCTAAGATTCCTGCATTGCAGGGAATTGGACTAGACAACCTCCAATGTCTCTTCCAACTCCTCACTTCTATTATTACATGATGCTGATGTTGAAGCATCAACATAAGCCTTCACCTCAGGAATCTTAATGCTGAGGTTCATGGCATTATCTCAAGAGTCAACCACATAAATTTTTGTTTGTGAAGTCTCACCAAAGTGATATTTGGGTCCACCATCTTAATTCAAAATGGCGGCCAATGCCCAAACAGTGATGAAGACTGCTGCCAGACCTCAAGAACCCTCGTAACAGATTTGGGGATGATAACTTGAGAGGAGTTTGATTGTATAGAAAACAATCCATCAGACAAACCACTTTCCAAAGCATATAGTAGATAAGGCTGCAATCAGTCACTGTATTTTTCCATCTATAAGACGCCCCCATATATAAGACGTCCCTTATTTTTGGGGACTCAGATTTATGAAAAGGGGGGAAGATGTATCCATGTATAAGACACCCCCTAATTTTTGACACTATTTTTAAGGGGAAAAAACCTAGTCTTATACACGGAAAAATATGGTATATTCTCCTGGCTCCATTAATTTTTGTGAGACTTAGGATGCAATCCTAACCTCACTTACTTGGGAGTCTTCCATTAAATTCCATGTGACTTCTGGGTAGAGGTGGGTAGGATTGTGCTGCAAAAAGCATTTGCACAGCTGAAGATTTGCATTAATCTTCATTGTCACTCATAGTCGGTCATAGTCGGTCTTGAGTGTTCAATTAACATGTGTGCATAACAAACCTTACAAGTGGTGTTGGTTTTTATTTGATAAGGCGGTCATCTAATGTCAATGCAAAATAGATGAATCAGTATTTGGAGCTACAATCTGTGCTCCACTGTTTTATAATTAGAATTATGGGGAGGGGGAGAACTGGGAAATTCATGAGAGCTTGGAGTGATTGTAAATAAGCTCCCGGTATCAATTTTACACCTACCTCCCCTGCACACCAGCAGCGATTTTCAGAGCAGAAATTAGGAAATTACCTCTGACTTCAAAGGCACTTCAGTAAGCCCTTCTGTATTGCCTTAACATTTGATACATGGAGGCTGACAGATTGCCTTGCTTCTGCTTTCAGGAGCAGATGGTTAAGAAGGATATATGAAAGGACTCCTGTCCATTAATAATTAGTACATTTATTTTGATTCATGGGCTTTCCCAAGTGCAACTAGGGCCTTATTCACTGCTAAAATCAGGATTAAAAGTAAAATCAAAGATAGAGTGGCTCCCTAGGATTTGGTCCCATTTGCCCCCACAGTCCAGGAAGAAAGACACAAGCTCAGGAATGGGGGAAAGAGTCAGCTATAATCCACAACTCAGGAAAGCAGTATGAACTGGGGCAAGCTGACGGGAGCCACCAAATCAGATGTTGTTGGACTCCAAAAAGAGAGGTATTATTACTCTCAAAATAGCAAGTGCTCGGGTACTGCCACTGATGACACAGAAATGATAGCACAAGAGCAAGCTTGGGAATAGCCACTAGCCTATTCATTTATGGCAAATAAAAATTCCATCTCAGTGCTACCAGCCAAGAGCTGCTTCTCCTCCCTTCCCTTCTGCAGCAGCAGCAGGAGGAGGAGCTGGCCACTGAAGACATTTTGCACTTGGGCTCTGCACTTGGCCCTGATTTTTTTTTTAACATTGGGGGGCAGCCCCCTAAATATTGGGCCCCCCAAAAATGGTTGGTCCCCCAGGAGTTGAGCATTAATTTGCAAAGCTACACAAGAGACTAATCAACAACGCAGCAAGTTATTTGATTTATTAGAATATAACCTTATGCATAGTTTTCCTCAGATTACCCCTCATGTTGGAAACATGCAGCATTAAATAAAAATAAGCAAACTGTTAAGAAAGTCATATGCAAACATAATTTGCTGTGGTGCATTGGTTGCAGGCATTCAACACTCACTTGTTTCACATCTCCTATACATTTTATTCCCTACTCACTGCAACCTATATGCCATAAGCAAGTTGCTAGCCATCATACTAGATACAGCAGGGCGGGTGGGAGTGGAAATAGCTTCTCCATTGATTACAGTTCAAGGACAGCTTCAGTCAGATGGAATATTGCATTATTATAATTGGTAACTATTTCATTATGTTCCTCCATATACTTATTGAAAGGAAAGCGCAGAAGACACAAGGATCAAGGGCATTCTTATTTTCTTTTGAACAATATGAATTCACATCCAAGGCTGAGTGCTTGGAAAATGCAAAACTCATATATTTGGTTCTTAGCAAAGTTTCGTTCTCCATAAATCACCCATTGTGAAAGGTAGTTCCTGTAAGGAGCAATTACCGATAACTCAGAAAATAAATGATACATAAACAGATAGTACATTTTGTAATAAACATAATGGCTTAAATTGAGTCAAAGTAATATAGCATACTGTCTGATACCCTTTGCCGCCTTGACTCTGGAAAACAATCTTGATTTGCTCTTTTTTGCAAGGTGGGGGACAGTAGACAGAAACATTCAACATATGCTTTAAGCCTCTAGATTTTTAAAAAGTTGAAGATCTTAACTGTCATGAAGCGCTAACTTATTTACAACTGTGATGTAAATGATGATCATTTACAGCTTGAACTCTGGAAAGAATCCATCTGCTCACCCCACTCCTTTATAGTACTAAACGGCCTCGGTCCTGTATACCTGAAGGAGCATCTCCACCCCCATCATTCACCCCGGACACTGAGATGACAGCAACGAGGGCCTTCTGGCAGTTCCTTCATTGCGAGAGGTGAGGTTGCAGGGAACCAGACAGAGGGCCTTCTTGGTAGTGGCACCCGCCCTGTGGAACGCCCTCCCAGCAGATGTCAAGGCAATAAGCAATTATTTTACTTTTAGAAGACAACTGAAGGCGGCCCTGTTTAGGGAAGTTTTTAATGTTTGATGCTGTACTGTTTTTAATATTTGGTTGGAAGCCGCCCAGAGTGGCTGGGGAAACCCAGCCAGATGGGCGGCGTATAAATAATATATTATTATTATTATTATTATTATTATTATTATTATTATTATTATTATTACATATGCTGTGTTTTCTGTGCTCAAAGTAAGGATGCAGTGCAGTCATTCAAAGTGCCTCCTAAGTCCATCAACAATCACCAGATGGATTCACCATAAATTCCACTACATGACACTGAGCAATTTTTTAAAAGAAGATTTTTTAAAAGAAGAACCAGGGTTACCAGCTAAACATTCATTTGCCTACCTGGCCAGAAGTCCAGTCTCCTAGCTACCGGTAGTTAGCAGAATAGGAAGAAATAAAGGCAGTCACCATTTCATTATTTCATTTCATTGTATCCCTACTTTCTGTGGGTGGTAGGTGTGAAAGAGAAAATTGATACAGTATGCATTTAAAGCCAAATTCGCCAAGTTTTCACTTTCTGAAATGGTACACAAAGTGTAACACAAATGTCCTTTGAGATCTGCACATCCAAATTTTGTCGTGCGGTTCTCTAAGCAATGTTTACCCAGATGCATATACTAGTGGGAGGTGTGTGTGAAAAATGAAGATGTTAGTGAAAACGGTGCACAAAATGTTATATTAGGGAATAACGTTAGGGGAAATTGCTTGCACAAACCTGTACATTTTGTCAAAACTGCGGATAAAAATTAGGAGAGGCTTGCACTACAATTCTGTTAATTAATGTGTGTGTTTTTAATGAAAATTGCTGCAAAATGTGGAGAACTTAATTGAAAACTGGAATGATGAAAAAACTGGGGAAACAGCACTGAGAGATCCTTCCAACCCCTACTCTTATGGTCCCCCCATGTAAATATGGGGGGGGGGGTCCTCTGCTAAAATCCCAAGGGGGATTTTCTCCCAATGCAAATAGCACTTTCAGAGGCGTTTTCTTCGGGTGGTGTCCCCTGGTTGGGCGAACCCAGCCAGATGAGCGGGCTACAAATACATAATTAAATCATCATCATGACCCTGTCCAGAAGTGGTGGCAGTAGCAGCTTCCAGTGAAAGTTTTCAAGAGCTCCACATGACCTGGACACAAGAAAGGCTTAAATTGCCTCTCAATGCTTACTGTGATAATTCCAGAATCATCAGCTGATCTATCTGTCTACATATCAGAAACAACGATTGTTCTTCTAGTGAGTATACATGGTGCAGAAAGGTAAAAGGATGCAGCGCACGGGGGCCATAT
The DNA here is from genome assembly GCF_965207765.1 of Zootoca vivipara. Taxonomy (NCBI): domain Eukaryota; kingdom Metazoa; phylum Chordata; class Lepidosauria; order Squamata; family Lacertidae; genus Zootoca; species Zootoca vivipara. The sequence goes on along the minus strand of NC_142590.1, from coordinate 12,601,201 downwards.
GTATGCAATGCTGGAGAAAGAGAGGTTGCTTTCCATCCTCTACAGCAGGCTAGGCACTAGGATCAATATTTTAAGCAGTGTAGGTGAACCAATTGCAAGGAATATTTCACCCCTGTAAATATTGAAGAATTCCATAAGACAGAGACACACCCATTCCTCTATGTGCCAGTCATACCAAGTTAGCTTATTTATGAGAAAACCTACTTAATTCTTTGTCACCACCACATCCAGCATGCTAATAAAAAAGTCTGTGCAAAATATATTGGTTTTTCACAGCCGTTGCCTTATTATCTCTGTTCATAGGTGAAGATGCACAAAGGAGAGTCTCGGCGTCTCTGGATTCATTATTGCCGCTCATTCTCATACCATATCATCACTATGGAGAAATAAGAGAATGCATTATTTTCTTTCCAAATAAGTTCATTATAACTTAGGTTACGCCTTTGTTGCGGTTCTAACTAATTTCATGGGCATGTGAAATCTCATCACTGCTTAAAGTCCCATGACGTTCAGACTTCTTTTCCCAATCAATCCGCATGAAATATGCACATTTTGCTACAATTTCCCATCAAATTGCAGAGATTAGTTACTTTATCTCTATGGGCTCCCCCCCCCCCAAGTTAGTTTTATTGGTTTTCCTTTCCTCTCCTTGGCCAGAACATGTGTTTTCTTATTGTACTGTGCCGGACTAAGCAGATGCAATTTCTTCAGCAGAAATAAAACCTAGCATTGAGATGGCAGGTCTCTATGGGTCTCAGAATCCCAATGCCCACATTTAGGCAAGAAGTGGGATTTGATCTTTTCTGGATAAAAGGGCTACGGAAGCTGAATATTCTGCGCCAGTTGGTTTTGCTTTAAACTGGCCCTTTCATGGACTGAAGAATGAGTACAAAACAGGAACAGCGTGAATGCAATCAGCAGCTTTGCATCCTTTGTGGCTGCTAGGGACATGTACGTGTGAGCAGGGGCAGGGGATGGGCATGGAGGGTAAATAAAACCAACTGCACCAGTCCAATGCTTGCCACTGCCAGGCAGGTATGGGGCATGGAAGGCACACTGGGCCATGCTGTGTTGCCTGCCTGTCCACCCACCTGCGCAGGAGGAAGCCCAGCCAGCTGCTATAGCCCTTGGTGGGTGCATCCCCCCGATACTGGTTGGATGGCCATTCAGTGAGGGGGCCGGAGGCATGGTGGCAAGGCCAGACTGGACTCATGCAATGGGCATATTTGCGCAATTGGCGGGCAGTGCTGGCACCCCTCGGAGGATCGGCGCACCGTGGACGATCGCGCCAATCACAAAAATCCACCTGCCAGGGGTTCGAGCACCACCACACCGATCCGCCTAGGGGGATTTTGTCACCCCCCCCCCCAGGCATGACAGCTGGGGTGGACCGTACACCCGCACCCCCTTGCGATGCCCCTGGCTGAAAATACAGTGATTAGAAGAGGAGAAGATGTCAACATTGGGGATGTTAGCAGCCCTGATCTTGTGTGTGTGTTTTAATGTAAGCAGACCTAACACCTGCATATGGCTTACATTTTTAAGATATGTCTCCAGGCAAAAAGAAATAAGCAACGCATTGCGCTGTATTGGACTGTGATGAAACTGAATATGACATTATTTTGGATGAGGCAATGGTGCTATTGCACAGGATGTCACATGGTGATCCAGTATCTGTGGCTGGAATTTGGATCAGAGCTCCAAAGTCAACGATAAATTAAACCCAAGTATGCTTGCCATATTCTTGCTCCCCAGACTTCTCAAGGCAGATGGTTGGACGAGTCAGCTCCCAGAGCTTTCCTTTGCAATGGAGAGAATATCAGGCTTGGACTCTGCATTAAAAGGCAAGGCAGAGAGACATTTATGACAAAGAAAGGTCAACAACTGAGGGATCTTTCAAGAATGGACATTCTAAGGGAGAGCCATCACAAAATTTGAAAGGGCCGAAGCTTTCTCAAATCTAAATTTAGATGGAAGATTTGGTGGCAGCTTACATTTAGAGAATAGCCTGTTCCGATTCTTAGCAATTTAACAGTTCAAAATACCTAACAGAGCCTGAACCTTACAGGTCTCCTTGTTTGAGAATAAGCCTTCTTGACTCTAAAGCACCCTATGTATTTGGAGGTCAACATAGGGGAAACTGAAGACAAGGTTCAGGAATACAGAAAACAATAGTATCATTTATCTCCAGGCAGACATGTAATGCCTGAGAGAGCAGCCACATTGTGAAAATAACACAAGAAATAATCTAAATTAATAGACAAAAACCCATGGTCCACTTAATTGGAGGGGTAAATATTAAGGGGCATGCAGTGCCTATTGGGTTTATGAGTCTTCATTAACTTCCATAATTCCTTTATTTTCACACTGCATAATACAACTATTCCATTCCTACCAAAGACATTTATTTATTTCCTGTCATAGATGGCAAATTAACTGCATGTGGTTTCACTGGTGTGTGTGTTCCCCCCCCCCTTTTTAGAAACTATCAAATAAAAAGCAAAACAGTGAGCAGATGGTGCTTTTTAAACCCTGCACTTTGCTAAACTAAACTCTGCAATTTACTGCTACAAAGACAATCTACAGATCTATTTTTCCAATCTTGTTGCCTGCAATTTTCTCCTATCATATGCAAACAGCCTTTTACTTTTGAACCAAAACCCCATCTGATGAAAATGCCTAATCTTCTGCTCCTTTTTCTCTGACATTGTTGTTTAGTCATTTAGTCGTGTCCGACTCTTCGTGACCCCATGGACCATAGCACGCCAGGTACTCCTGTCTTCCACTGCCTCCCACAGTTTGGTCAAACTCATGTTCGTAGCTTTGAGAACACTGTCCAACCATCTTGTCCTCTGTCATCTTTCCCAACATCAGGGTCTTTTCCAGGGAGTCTTCTCTTCTCATGAGGTGGCCAAAGTATTGGAGCCTCAGCTTCAGGATCTGTCCTTCCAGTGAGCACTCAGGGCTGATTTCCTTCAGAATGGATAGGTTTGATCTTCTTGCAGTCTGTGGGACTCTCATGAGTCTCCTCCAGCACCATAATTCAAAAGCATCAATTCTTTGGCGATCAGCCTTCTTTGTGGTCCAGCTCTCATTTCCATATATCACTATTGGGGAAACCATAGCTTTAACCATACGGACCTTTGTCAGCAAGGTGATGTCTCTGCATCAATTATCTACCATAAACTGCTGCCCTCTGGTAAGGTGTCACAGAAAGCTTAGAGAATACATTAGTTAGGAAGCTAGAGAAGAAGGGGTTTTCCCCCCTTGCTTCTCAAACAGAAACAGAGCAACAATATGAAACTTCTGACTCCACCAGATACAACTAAGGGATCATCCACATTTACCTTTGCTCAGGGCTTCTTTTTTAAAGCCGGAATCAGTTGGCCACCCTTGCCATTGTAAGAGGACAAGGGAGGTTTTTGTGGTGAGTTCTGACACCTCTTTTTCTGGAAAAAATAGAGCTTCATTTCTAAGCCCCTCCGCATATTCCCCCCCCCCAGCACTTTTCCTGTGGAAATCTGCCCTTTACTGCTGAATCAGAGCAAACAACAATCTGTGGAAAACTTAAATTGTCATTCTGATTCAGCATTAAAAAGTGGGTTTTCCTGGGGGAAGTGGTGGGGCACACACACACACACAGACAGACACACACCCAACACAATCCTTGGACACAGACCAGGAAAGTGCAGGACCACATCTAGAAAGCACAGGGCAAAAGCTACGGTAAGTGAGGATGAGGACCATAGGGTTATGGGAAATAAAAGTAGGCAGGCAAAGGCAACATCAGTTCAAATCAAAATGCTTCCAAGTCAGATCCAAATGCACTAATAAAAATACAGAATGAGAAATAAAAATTTTGTGAGGAAGTGCTTGGGTTTGGGTGGGGAGCACATTTTTCACCAACCACCCCTTGGGAAGAATCCTGTTACTGTATTTTTATTAGTGCATTTGGATCTGAATGTGGATGTTGCCTTGGGGAAGGTACCTGTGTGCTTGATGGTGATATCAGGCATAATAAACAGATAAAATGGTACACATAAAGTTCCCAAAAGCAGCTTGCTGAGTATGGGTTGTGTCATTTTTAAAACCATAAAATGGGTCCACTCCATTCTTCTCTGAAAGTGATGGATTGCCTTAAAAAGAAAAGAAGGAACTTTGCATGATTGATTTTCATGCATCAGCGAAATTGATTCATTTGAGGTATTTATTCATGGCTGGAATGAAACTCTCTTTAGAGTGACACACAGTGACTTCAAGCAATTATCAAGCCTTGATCTTGGAAATGGCTCTGCACAGCTTTTGGGTCTGTTTACTCTTAACGGGGAGAAACATCAGGCCCAAAGAGGCATTTTGCAGCCCGGTGATTGGAATCCATTACACAAGGTGGGGGAGCAGGGGAGGTAGATATATTGTAGATGGGGACAGAAAGATGTGGGGAGGGAGGGAGAAGTGACAGTGATAAATAGGAGCCATGAAGCAGCAGGAAGAGAAAGCACGATAAAAACAGGAAAAATGGAGAAGCAGATAGATATATTGCAGAGTCAGAAAGAGATTGGAAAGCAAAGAGATACATAGATGGCTAGATATATTGGAGATAGGAATGGAAATAAATGGGGAGGAGAGAAGAGGGGGGGACAGTTAAATGGAAGAAGAGATATAAACAGAGAAGAGAGGAGGGTAAGATAAACATACACGAAGAGTGGATAGATATACTGCCCAGTTAGAAAGATAATCAGAAGTGTGTGAGAGAAAGGAGTCCTTAGATAGATACCCTTGTCCATCAAGGGTTGTCAGCATGGAGAATCATGTTTTCATACATCGACCCCTTTGATGGATGAGATTTTCACACCCTCAGAAGGGTGCCTGCATGGAATTAAACAAAACACGCCATGCCTCCTGGTATCTGCGCAGAATGTACCATGTTGAGACCACCTACAGATTCTCTACTGCAGACTAGATTCAACTGCCAATGCAATTTAACCCTGGGCCCTGCATCCCAAAGTAAATATTGCAGAGGTCTTCCCATCGTTTCATTGAGGAAAAGGAGGACAAAAGAGATATTTTCGGGGTGGAATCCAATGTAGTACTGACCCTTGTTCCATCAGCACAAAGATTTCTTCGCCCTGTGCAACAGAATGTCCTTCCCCTCTCCTCCTCCGTGTCCATGCAACCTTCTGGAGTGGATTTGGAGAGGACACAGAGTACCCACAGGGGGAGGAGAGGAAGGGAATTCCTGCTGAGCTAGTAGAAATTCTTGCACTTAAAGGAGGTGGTAGTCGAGAACCACCCACTTTGTACAAAATAGATACAGGCCATATTTAAATGCTACAACTGTCTTTGGCAGGGCCGGCTGTAGGGGTAGTCTGGGTGGCGTGGGGTGTCAGGGCGCCGGCCCGGTAGGGGGGCGCCGCACGGCAGAGCCGCACGGAAACCGTGCGGCGTCCGCCCACCAGCCGCGGCAAGAAATGGAGCGGGGCGGGGGCGCCAGAGCGATCTCCGCACCACGGCGCCCGGGCGCCCGACGTGCTTGAGACGGCCTTGGTCTTTGGGATTATTTGTAACATGCCATCATGTTACAATAATAGCACGTTATCACGTTATTATGTGTGCTCAGCAACTTTGTAATGCTAAATGGCAACATCTTTATAATGGAAAATGCATTTCTAGCCTTGGACCACTGTTCTGAGACTGGGGAAAGTGCTCCACCAGATGATAGGAGATGAGCATTCCTTTGCTTAAAGACATTTGGCAGTATCAACCTACTTTTGTAGCAGCAGGATGAATACGTTCAGGATTCTTGTATAGTCTCCAGTAAGTGAACAACACTACTAAAGCAAAAGAACTGATCTAGAGATGGGCAAACCTATTTCCAATCCATGTCACTTTTTTATGCTTTTGTTCATAATTAATTTCTGCATTAATCTGCATTTAAAAAATTCAAATTTTGATATATTTTAAACTGTGATGAAAAGTGTTACAGCAAAGCAAGAATCCAGTGGCTTATAACAATGTGGTAATAATTTTATCATTTGCACCTACATCGGAAGACCTACATTGGCTCCCAGTACATTTCCAAGCACAATTCAAAGTGTTGGTGCTGACCTTTAAAGCCCTAAATGGCCTCGATCCAGTATACTTGAAGGAGCATCTCCACCCCTATTGTTCAGCCCGGACACTGAAGTCCAGCTCTGAGGGCCTTCTGGCGGTTCCCTCACTGTGGGAAGCGAAGTTACAGGGAACCAGGCAGAGGGCCTTCTCAGTAGTGGCACCCACCCTGTGGAATGTCCTCCCATCTCTGACTTTTAGAAGACATCTGAAGGCAGCCCTGTTTGGGGAGGTTTTTAATGTCTGATGTTTTATCACATCATCATCTTCATCATCATCAATTATGCTGGGAGCTGCCCAGAGTGGTTGGGTAAACCAAGCCAGATGGGCGGGGTGTAAATAAATTATTATTATTATTATTATTACCCTGCTTGTTTGACTGGATAGCCCCAGACACTCTGAGTGGCTCCAGCTAGTTAAATTCCAATCCTGATTATTAGTTTGAAAAGAGCAGATCAGGTGAAGAGGTGAAAGTATATTTGTCGAGTTGGTTGCAATATCATCAAATTAATGATGTATTTGTGCAAGATAAAAAAATTGGTTTTGAGGAGAGAAGGTCCAAATTTCAAATAGAGTTGCTAGGGGGCAGAGTAAAATTGTTGTCCAAAATGTATAACTTGCTGGTAGAGTGGTATACTAAAGATGAGTTGACGAAAGAGGTAATGATAAAATGGGCTAAGGATTTTGGGCATAATATTGAATATGATGCGTGGTTGAAATTATGGAACCAAACAATAAAATTTACAGCATGTACTGCTTTGAAAGAGAATGTTTGGAAGATGATGTATAGATGGCACTTAACTCCAGTGAAATTAGCGAAAATGTATAGAATGAGTAACAGAATGTGCTGGAAATGTAATGAAAAGGAAGGGGACTTTTATCATATGTGGTGGAAATGTGAAAAGGTTAAAGGATATTGGGAAATGATATATAACGAACTGAAAAAGATATTTAAATATACTTTTCCCAAAAGACCAGAGGCCTTTCTGTTAGGACTGATGGGCCAAGAGATAACTAGGGAGGATAGTACCCTTTTCTTATATGCGACAACCGCGGCGAGGGCATTATTAGCCCAAAAATGGAAAACCCAGGACTTACCGACAATTGGAGACTGGCAGACAAAGATGATTGAATATGCAGAATTAGCGAGACTGACTAGCAGGATTCGAAACCAGAGGGAGACAAGGTTTCTAAGGGATTGGAGTAAATTTGTGGACTATATGGAAATGAACTGTAAAGGTTTAAAGACACTTGCAGGCGTGAAATAAATCCTACGAATTGACCCTAAAGATTAGATACAAAGGAACTGCGAGATAAGAACTGATTAGAAAACCTTTTGAGGGGAGGGAGGGAAGTCAAGCTCGGCGGAGCATGTTTTTTGGGATGTTTGTATTTTTGAATGTTTGTTTATGTGTTTGTTTGTCTTGTATAATGTTTTAAATGTGTTTATTTTGGAAAATTTAATAAATAATTATATGAAAAAAGAAAAGAAAAGAGCAGATCAGGTGATTTAATATCGGAAGGTGAAAATTTCACAAGCAAACCTAGTACTCAACATCACACATTGGAAGTCAGTCTGTCTGTCACATACCTAGAGTGGGTTTGAGCATAATGGGAAACCAAGCAGAAGACCGGGCTGGTTCCCTGTTCCAAGGGTAGATGGAGCACATTTGCAAAGGCAGGTGCAACAAAATCCCACTCCCTCCTCTCCCTTTGAGGCCTGAGCACCCACAATCCTTGTAGGCTCACAATGCACCATCCTAGCCTCAGGCCACCAAGTTCCATTCTGACTCAAGTCTCATGAATCCTAACAAATACTATGAACTGAAAAAGCTGGAACACTGCCATAGTACTGGCAGCCTCCCAGGGGCAAAGATGTATTGCCAATTTGATTCTGTCTCTGGAAGCAAAGTTTAATCTTCTGTGCACAGTTACATGAATGTAACCTGGATATGCATACCATCGGAAGCACGGGTAACCCCTTTACTCTCCATAAGTAGCTTGAGAGAAAGAAGCCCCAACTGTGCCCACAAAGGAGCTCTTGAAAGCAGATGTTCTGAAGCACAATATGGTCACTCGCACAATAGAATGCATTGTATCCTTGCTGTTGCTACTGGGCTAGCACTTCAGGGAACCTCCTGTGCAGTACAGTATATTGTGGAAAGGACCTTTGGGAGATAGCTGCAGAGAGAGGCAAGGTAGAATTAATGCAGTGTTGCGAGCACTTTCTGATACTAAAAAATGGCCTTGCACAACTGAACTGTAGCAGCATTGGATTAGACTGTTAATTATGTTTTTATAATAAACATAATATATTTATTAAGGGGACATGGGTGGCACTGTGGTCTAAACCACTGAGCCTCTTGGGCTTGCTGAGCGGAAGGTTGGCGGTTCGAATCCCCGTGATGGGGTTAGCTCCCGTTGCTCGGTCCCAGCTCTTGCCAACCTAGCAGTTCGAAAGCACGTCAAAGTGCAAGTAGATAAATAGGTACCGCTCCAGCGGGAAGGTAAACTGCATTTCCGTGCACTGCTCTGGTTTTTCCAGAAGCGGCTTCGTCATGCTGGCCACATGACCCGGAAAAACTCTCTGCGGACAAACGCTGGTTCCCTCGGCCAGTAAAGTGAGATGAGCACCGCAACCCCAGAGTCGTCTGCAACTGGACTTAACTGTCAGGGGTCCTTTACCTTTACCTTTATGTTTTTATCATAGATGTTTTGTAATGTGCTTCTAATGTTGCACACCACCTTGAGATCTTTTGATAAAGGGTGGTATATAAATTGAAAGAATAACAGTAACAATGATAGTGATATTGATAATAATGGAAAAAGGACAAGCATGAGTGGGTTAAATCAGGCATCCCCAAACTCAGCCCTCCAGATGTTTTGGGACTACAATTCCCATCATCCCTGACCACTGGTCCTGTTAGCTAGGGATGATTCCCGCTGTAGTCCCCAAACATCTGGAGGGCAGAGTTTGGGAGTGCCTGGGTTAAATGGTCATACGCAGTTGGCTTCCTGCAGAATATTTGTACTCTTGCAAGCCTCTAGATAGCAGGAGAATACCTATTCTAACAAGGCTGACTCATATGTGGGTTCCGAGGCAGCCTGCTGGATTTTAGAATGGGCACCGGGATGTTCAGCACAGCATTAAAAAGCGACAGCGCTACAATATTTGACCCAGATTCTGTCCCCCAGCCCTGGATTCTGGAAGCAACGCTAATTCCTCGCAGCAGGCAAAGAACCTGACAGCGACGATCCTTTTTTTTTTGCTCTCTGCATAAAATAAATGTCAAACATTACAGCTACTTAAAAGTCCCAATGTAGCAACCCACATTCCTTGAGTGCAAGTAAATGTCTTCTGATTCCTGAAGGAAATGCATTATTATTATTATTATTTTAAAAAAATGTTGCAGTGATAACTGTGCATAAAAATATGATCTACCGAAACCTGTCTGGAAATTCCCAGGTGCTGTAGCATTATAAACAGCTGCATTTGGACTGGATTAATTACTAGCTTTAATAATTCAATACTTGGTTGGCAGTGACCCTCGTGATCCAGACTTAAAAGTTCCACTAGGGGAAAGAGCTCATTAGCAGGCTATTAGGCTGTCTCTCCTACTTATCAGCTCTCTGCAGAAGGCACCCACGGATAACAATCAGAATGGTTTAGGAAATCATTTTAATAAGGTTAGAGAAATATGGGTTTTTTATTTTAAGTGTTCTATGTATACACCATAATTATATATATATATTATTATTTTTTAAAATCCAGACAGCATCTCAGAATGGTTTGGAAAATAAGGACATAGATTCATGAACAAATGAATGAATCCAGGTATCATAGAATCATAGAGTTGGAAGAGACCACAAGGGCCATCCAGTCCAACCCCCTGCCAAGCAGGAAACACCATCAAAGCATTCCTGACAGATGGCTGTCAAACCTCTGCTTAAAGACCTCCAAAGAAGGAGACTCCACCACACTCCTTGGCAGCAAATTCCACTGCCGAACAGCTCTTACTGTCAGGAAGTTCTTCCTAATGTTTAAGTGGAATCTTCTTTCTTGAAGTTTGAATCCATTGCTCCGTGTCCGCTTCTCTGGAGCAGCAGAAAACAACATTTTTTTCCCTCCTCTATATGGCATTCTTTAATATATTTGAACATGGCTATCATATCACCCCTTAACCTTCTCTTCTCCAGGCTAAACATACCCAGCTCCCTAAGCCGTTCCTCATAAGGCATCATTTCCAGGCCTTTGGCCATTTTGGTTTCCCTCTTCTGGACACGTTCTAGCTAGTCAGTATCCTTCTTGAACTGTGGTGCCCAGAACTGGACACAGTACTCCAGAGCATTCTGACCAGAGCAGAATACAGTGGTACTATTACTTCCCTTGATCTAGATCAGGCATCACCAAACTTCGGCCCTCCAGATGTTTTGGACTACAATTCCCATCTTCCCGACCACTGGTCCTGTTAGCTAGGTATCATGGGAGCCGTAGGCCAAAACATCTGGAGGGCCGCAGTTTGGGGATGCCTGATCTAGATGCTATACTCCTATTGATGCAGCCCAGAATTGCATTAGCTTTTTTAGCTGCTACATCACACTGTTGGCTCATGTCAAGTTTGTGGTCTACCAAGACTCCTAGATCCTTTTCACATGTACTGCTCTCAAGCCAGATGTCACCCATCCTGTATTTGTGCCTTTCATTTTTTTTTGCCCAAGCATAGTACTTTACATTTCTCCCTGTTAAAATTCATCTTGTTTGCTTTGGCCCAGTTCTCTATTCTGTTAAGGCCATTTTGAAGTGTGATCTTGTCCTCTGGGGTATTAGCCACCCCTCCCAATTTGGTGTCATCTGCAAACTTGATCAGGATGCCCTCAAGCCCATCATCCAAGTTCTTTATAAAGATGTTGAATAAGACTGGGCCCAAGACAGAACCCTGTGGCACCCCACTAGTCACTTCTCTCCAGGATGAAGAGGAGCCATTGATGAGCACCCTTTGGGTTCGGTCAGCCAGCCAGTTACAAATCCATTGAATGGTAGCATTGTCTAGCTCGCATTTTACTAGCTTCTTTACAAGAATATCATGGGGCACCTTGTCAAAGGCCTTGTTGAAATCAAGATATGCTACACCCACGGCGTTCCCTTCATCTATCAGGCTTGTGACTCTGTCAAAAAAATGAGATCAGATATCTACCTACACATACAATCTTCTCTCTCTTTCTAACATCATCATCCTCATTTTATTATTTATACTCTGCCCATTTGGCTGGGTTGTCCTAGCTACTCTGGGCAGCTTACAGCACATAACAAAACGTCTAGCATTAAAAAAACTTCCTGATACAGGGCTGCCTTCAAATGTATTCTAAAAGTTATGGAGTTCATAATACTAATACTAATTTATTTATATCCCACCCATCTGGTTGGGTTTCCCCAGCCACTCTGGGCGGCTTCCAACAAAAGATTGAAAATACATTAAAACATCAGTCATTAAAAACTTCCCTAAACAGGGCCACCTTCCGATGTCTTCTAAACGTCAGATAGTTGTTTATTTCTTTGACATCTGATGGGAGGGCGTTCCACAGGGTGGCCACCACTTCCAAGAAGGCCCTCTGCCTGGTTCCCTGTAATTTCGCTTCTTGCAGGGAGGGAACTGCCAGAATGCCCTCAGAACTGGACCTCAGTCTCCGGGCAGAACAATGGGGGTGGAGACACTCCTTCAGGTAAACTAGGTCAAAGTCATTTAGGGCTTTAAAGGTCAGCACCAACCACTTCCAGTCACCAGTCTAGATGCTGCGTTTTGGATTAGTTGTAGCTTCCGAGTCACCTTCAAAGGTAGCCCCACGTAGAGTGTCACGTCTTTAGCTGCCAATCTCCCTATGCAATGACCCCGTACCATGGCCATGCTGCAGAAATTCACATTCAGCTTGTGGGGGGGGGAATGTTCTTCATGTCTACTGACGTACATAGATGGAGGACCTACATATGAGGAGACACTATGGAGCAATTAGGTTTCCTCTGCTTGTGGAGAAGCACTTGTGCATGAATGGAGGCAGACACTTCTTTAAACGTGAATGGGACAGTCACATGGACAAACAAACGGACCTGTCATATCTCATTTGCTCCTGAGATCTGGCAGGGGAACTTTCAATCATTCAGAGTTTGAGATTGCACTAACAAACCCTGCTTATTCCGGAGAAATCTTGTTCCATGCAAACCTCCCTGGGAAGATGTTTTAATGGAGTCCTGCATTGAATTCCATTTCTCTACATGGAAGTTGGTCTTCTCAGTAAGGGAGATGTGGACAAAACTCCTGACTTTCTGGCAGAGTCTGATGAAAATGCATGTGTGTCTGGGGAAATTGTACCAAAAGGCCAGTAATCATCGTTAAGGCTTAGCTTGACTCCCCACACCCCTCTTTTTTATATATTGATGCTTTGTGAATTTTGCTCTCATTTATTTGGGACCGATTCTAAGTTATGATTTTGTATTGTTTTAAAACTGAACACTATGATGGTTTCTTTGAGGAACATTGTTGTTGCCATCCATCCATCATGAGAGACAATGGAGTGCACCTCTGGAGGTGAAGTAAAACTGCTAGGGAATCACAGGCCACCTCCCACATAGTTTTTGCTACATTAGCAGCACTGAAGTGGCGCAAGCCTGGGCAGTGTGGATGGAGGTCCTGGCAGGGGCGTACCCAGGATCAAAACTAGGGTGGGGCAAGAGAGGGGAAGAGAAAGGGAAGGAAGGCAGGAGGGAGGGAAGAGAAGGGAGGGAGGGAGTAAGGAAGAGAGAGAGAGAGAGAAGAGAGAGAGAAGAGAGGGGGGGGGAAGGAAGGAAGGAAGGAAGGAAGGAAGGAAGGAAGGAAGGAAGGAAGGAAGGGGTGAGAGAAAGAAGGGAGGGAGGGAGAGAGAGGAAAAAAAAAAGGAAGGAAGGAAGAGTGGGGAAGGAAGGATGGTGGGAAGGATGGAGCTCCCGTCCGCCTCCGCCCCCCCCCCCAGCTCAGGCTGCTCCTCCCCCCTCCCACATTCCTCTCGCTGGCTGCAGCTGCGGAGGGGTTGAAAACAGCCCAATTTCAGGCTGCTTCTCACCCTCCCCACGTTCCTGTCGCTGGCTGCAGCCAGGGAGGGAGCGGAAACAGCCTGATTTCCATAACCCGCAGCGACTTTTCCCCTTCAATTTTTGGAGGGAAAAAGTGCAGGTTATGGTCCGTAAAATACGGTAATTTTTTTTTGCTTCTGGGGGGGCAGCTGCCCCCCTGGGTACGCCCATGGGTCCTGGGCTGCCGAGATGACAAGGACCCCCCCCCCACCTTTGCTGATGCAGCCCAAAGGAAAGCAAAAGCAGAGGAAAGGAAAGCGGGGCCTGACGGGCTTTAAAAAGGACTGCTGCCGCCGCCACTGCTGGGCAGAGAGGACTCCATTTTGTTTTGTTTTTTGTTTAAATTCCTGTTATTTTTTACCTATGTTATTTTAAACTATATTAAGGATGTATTCTTAGTTTTAGATTTTGATTTATGTCGGAATTGTTTTCTATTCGGTTGTGTATTTTTTGATGTGGTTTATGTACTGTTTGTGACTTTTGTAATTGTGCTATTGCTGTATTGTTTTGATATTCGACTGGAAGCTGCCCAGAGTGGCTGGGGAGACTCAGCCAGATGGGCGGGGTACAAATAAAAAATTATTATTATTATTATTATTATTATTATTATTATTATTATTATTATTATTATTACATTTGGCACCAGCTGGGCTGCAGGAATTGCCAGAAGGAGGCATACAAGACTGTCTTAGGGACTCCACCCTGGATTTGTGTCGGGTTTACTCCTTAGCCTTTCTTCTCTCGAAGACATCCTACAAGTCAACATGATGAATAAGTGTATAATAAAACAAGTCATAATCTAACCACTGTTAAGCACCCGATCCTTTTGATTTCAACTGGAACATTGAGCACGTACTTAAATTTGCCATTGGAAATCAATGGAACTTAAAAGTTACCGGGTGTTATTCTACTAAGTTTTACTTCAAAGTAGACCCATTGAAAGTTAAGAACATAACTTACATCCATTTGTTTTCATACTAAGTATAACTAAGTTAATTAGGGAGGCTTTTAATGTTTAATAGATTACTGTGTTTTATCTTTCTGTTGGAAGCCACCCAGAGTGGCTGAGGAAACCCAGCCAGATGGGCGGGGTATAAATAATAAATTATTATTATTATTATTATTATTATTATTATTATTATTATTACCCCTGAGCTTCAACAAAATCAGGTATTGGACTTTGTGATTATATTTTATTTGGGAAGTGGTCTATAAATATCCTTATTAAACAAAGAAACAAACAACCCATCCCCGTAATACTGGAGCATGCACACACACACACACACACACACACACATGCCCTCTCCACACCTAAAGTTATCAATCTTTGGAATAAATTTTCACAAGCTGCATTTGATTGCAAAATATGGCCATGCCACAGTAGCCTACTAAACAGTTTTTTGTGTGGTTACTTCTCCTAATTTAAGCCTTTCCCAATGCATTAATTCATCTTAAAATATTAATGCATTGACAGCGATATTATTAATATGCTGCTAATGTTCTGGCCCTGAACAAGATGGATAAGGCTTATCAGGCAGAGATTAAATAAATGTTAGCTTTAATTATCTCACAACCAAGCCATGAAGTATACTAGAATGAGGTCACATGAGCAAAACCACTTTGATTACGATGCTTAATTGTGTGGACATTACCCCGCTTGTATGAAATGGATTATACAATATTGTTCTTTATAAACACGTGCGTCTTTACAAAAATCTACCGTAAATCCTTCATTAAATTTGTAAGTTCAGTTCTTTAATTGTGTGAAAACTCAATTACAAGGGAAATTACATCACATAGACCAAGGTTTGGTCAAGGTTAGAGGAAGGAGCTATGGCTTATGGGTAGAGCACATGCTCTTACTTATATGAGGCTCTAGGTTTAATCCCCAGCATCCTTATAGGTATCTCAGATACTAGCAAGGATAAAGGGGGGGGAATCATTTCCTGTGGACAGATGCTGCACTGGACTTAACAGACCAGATGTTTGACACATTATCACACAGCTCCACACATTCAGCATTCATATGTTTAACCCTTTTAGGTTAGCCAATGTAGTGCTCTCCAGATAATGGTGGACTAGAGCTCCCATTATCCCTAACCATTGGCTATGTTGGCAGGATTACATCTGCACCAAACCATTGTTTTGTGCACCATGAACAAGCCTCAGGCATGTCTGTTTCCCGCATCCTCTGTCTTTCACTGGCTGTGCTGGAGGAGGAAAGAGGAGAGCATGCTCATACAGGTAATGATTTAACATTGCATCTGAACCAGGCTTGGATGTGAACAGTATTTCTAAAACGGCAATGTTTTAGGAGAGGAAATTGTGATATAGCAGCACAGATTATGAGATAGCATACAACAAACAGCATGTTCTTTGTATACAAACATTAAATGTCACCTTTACTAGAACAGGTAAACTACCTATAGCAATTGCTTATCTTACATGTAGGATAAAAAAGACCTGCAAGAAGGAGTACATTGATCTTCAACCAAATAATCTTACCAGTCATCGAAAAGGTGGCTCTTAAGAAAGGGATATGTGTTTCTAACAGGGGACAAGAATTGCAAGATGTAGATAATAGGCTCCAAGAATGAAGAAAGAACAAAGACAAGAGACCAAATGTATACCTGCACTAGACGTGATGGAATTCTGAAAAAAAGCAGAAAGATGCTTATCTGAGGATGCCAACTATTTAATTGCAAGAACAGAAACCAATCAAATGGCTGTTCCTTCCGACTGACTAGTGAAATAGCCAACCATTACGATGGGTAATCATCAACTAGGGATATTCCGAGTGTTACCATGAGAATCGATATTGCAAGCAGTTTGTAGTTAATGCATCTGTCCATAAAAAATGCATTGCACATACCCTCCGAAGCATCCTTACTCTTAGAAGACACTGGGAAGGTGCCCCTTACCCCTCAGCCCGTGGGAGTAATATTTCAGTTCTATAGAATATAGTGAAGGGAGGAATTTGTGAATAGCAGTGTATCATCTCTCACACCTTATATGTGTAGAAGAGGCTCCACATGATTAAACAGGGCACTCAGGGTTCCAAATCAAATGTGCACTGATCTCTATGTGCTTAGATTTCACTTTGTCAGGTGTCCACGCTCAACTTACGTCACAGACAGGGAGACATGCAATGTCCAGCAGTGTGTCTCCAGTGCCTTCCTTCATGCATACAATATTTGCAGGGAGCTTTGAGGGCTAAACCTGTTTCAGTGATGTTTTCTCTCCTTTGCAGTGCATTTATTTTGCCTCATGGAATTCAATGGAAACCACTGAGAACAACACACACCCCTTCCCACCCCCCTGCATGCTAACCTCTTCAGCTGCATCACTCCAGATTGGACTCCATTTCTTGGCCACTCTGTTTTGTGATGCTAAGGTGTGACAGAACACAGGAAATGGCTTTTGTGTCCACAGAGAGAAGAAATAGCCCAAAGATGGTAAGCTCTCATCACCGCCCAAACCCCCAACACAGAGTACTGTGGCCAAGAGAGGACAAGTCTGACCACCAAATACCACAATTTCACAGAGCATGGAATACAGTAGTCCTTGAAAAGTAAGGAAAACTCGTTCATCTAAGATGTTCCCCTGTAGAAGGAAGGAAGGAAGGGGGGCAGAAGCAGAAGAGGAGGAGGAGAGCAATCAGTGATTACAAATGGGCAGCATTCACACCCTCAGACTGTAAGAACTGTAAGTGACTAAATGATTGTCCCTAGACACATTCTGACTTTGTTGTTGCAGACTCTTCTAATCATAAAAAGGTAAAGGTAAAGGGACCCCTGACCATTAGGTCTAGTCGTGACCGACTCTGGGGTTGCGCGCTCATCTTGCATTACTGGCCGAGGGAGCTGGCGTACAGCTTCCAGGTCATGTGGCCAGCATGACAAAGCTGTTTCTGGCAAACCAGAGCAGCACATGGAAATGCCGTTTACCTTCCCGCTGTAGCGGTTCCTATTTATCTACTTGCATTTTGACGTGCTTTCGAACTGCTAGGTTGGCAGGAGCTGGGACCAAGCAACGGGAGCTCACCCCGTCACAGGGATTCGAGCCACTAACCTTCTGATCAGCAAACCCTAGGCTCAGTGGTTTAACCACAGTGCCACCTGGGTCCCTTTTCTTCTAATCATAGATTCATATAATTGTAGAGTTGAAAGGGTCCTTGAGGGTTATCAAGTCCACCCCCTGCAATCTCAACTAGATCATAAATGAGAGGAGGCCCTCCAACCTCTGCTTAAAAGCCTCCAAGGAAGGAAACTCCACCACCTCTCATGGGAGTCTGTTCCACGGCCGAACAGCCCTTACTGTCAGAAAATTCTTCCCAAGGGAGATACAAGGGAATTTATCCTAGATGTGCTTAACAGTCCCTGACCTAGTCTAGACCTACAGCCAAGCTTTCTGTTGCTCTCCAACTGAGAAATTCTTTTTTTAAAAGAGAGCCTTAAAATAATAATAAAAAGAACCGAAACACTTAAAGTATTTCATTATATGCAGAAAATGGATGGGAAAAAATATTTCAGTGATAGCGTGATTTTCAGAGCTGTTTAACAGAAAATCCTTTCCTGTTGAATATGCAGATTTTGATACAAGAAAAAAAAAATTGGAGAGTAAAAAAAAAACCAGCACTGTTCAATACAGGACAATTTTCTGCATATATCATGAACAATGGTAGGGAAAACATAGGGCTAGAAGACTGAATACAGAAATCAGGTGTTTTCTTCAGAAACACTAGGGATGAATCCAGGCTAGTTTCTTTCAAAGAGCCAGGAAATTGTCCAACGAAAGCATAGAAACTTCTTGAAAGGGAATGCGAAGAGTGCAGATGAGAGAAATGAAGGGAGAACATTAAAACAAGACTCCTGCAGAGGAGCAAAAAT
Organism: Zootoca vivipara; assembly: GCF_965207765.1. Classification (NCBI taxonomy): domain Eukaryota; kingdom Metazoa; phylum Chordata; class Lepidosauria; order Squamata; family Lacertidae; genus Zootoca; species Zootoca vivipara. Next base: position 12,583,102 of record NC_142590.1, on the reverse strand, counting down.
GGTGGGAGCTGTTGTTGTCTTAGAGAGAAGTCCCTTGTGCATGGGACAACTTTGCCCAGTATTGAAAGGCAAAGTGGGGGGTGGGGTGGGGAGGCAGAGATATCTCTCCCCCATAGTACTCTTGTGAGCTTTCTTGGGATAGGGATCTTCATGAGAAAGATTTCACCTGATTTCACCCAATACCTGTGTCCTGTATCAGTTTTTCCCCTGCTCTTGCAGGGCTGCAGGGCTGCCTGGCCAATCTATTTTAACTCTGCAGAAGTATCTTGCTGTTATGAGGTTCCCAAAATTCTTAAAACCAACTATTTCCTTGGGGGTTTTAGTTGTAAAACTAAAACCACAGACTCCCGAGTAGTGTCTTGGGCAGGCATCCCCAAACTGCGGCCCTCCAGATGTTTTGGCCTACAACTCCCATGATCCCTAGCTAAGAGGACCAGTGGTCAGGGATGATGGGAATTTTAGTCCAAAACATCTGGAGGGCCGAAGTTTGGGGATGCCTGGTCTTCGGAATAAGCTATTTTTAGTTTAAGTAGTCTAGAAGTTAGCTCTGTGAGGCACTCAGGATGGAAAGTCAGATTTTTCCAAGTTGTCCCCAATGGTGAACATGAGGTTCAAAAGTGAATGCTGCTGCTACTCCTTACTGGGGGTGAATATGCTTCACACATACCCCAGGAGAAGACACAGGGAGGGGGGCTGGAGAATCATAGAATCATAGAGTTGGAAGAGACCACAAGGGCCATCCAGTCCAACCCCCCTGCCAAGCAGGAAACGCCATCAAAGCATTCTTGACATATGGCTGTCAAGCCTCTGCTTAAAGACCTCCAAAGAAGGAGACTCCACCACATTCCTGGGTAGCCAATTCCACTGCCAAACAGCTCTTATGGAGATCTCATGGCAGGTGAGCCTAATGGGTGGAGGTTATTGGGTCACTATTTAGGTCTGCTCTGCCCCTTCCTCTCCCTTCTTCAAGGGGTTAAGTAAGAATTTTGTTTGTCACTTACTTAGCCCTGTAGGGTTATTTGTTTATTATGTATCTGTTAACCTGGTCAATTTGGCATTCTGTGCAGCTAAGTAAGGGAAATTAACACCTTACCTGACAACCAGTTTGAGGCATTATTGGGTTAGGGGCACTCTAGAATCATCTTCCACAGCCTGTAGCTTGGGGATGCCTTTTGGCCACGATGTACACATATTGGTGACTACTGGACAGTGCTCCTTCATGGATCACTGCCTTGTCATGGAGAAGGGGCTTGAATAACTCAGAGAAGCTATGAGCTGTGCCGTGCAGGGCCCCCCAAGATGGACAGGTCATAGTGGAGAGTTTTGACTAAATGTGATCCACCTGGAGCAGGAACTGGCAAGCCACTCCAGTATCCCTGCCAAGAAAACTCCATGGACAAAGTCAACAGGCATATAAAAGTTATGACGCTGAAAGATGAGCCCCTCAGGTTGGAAGGCATCCAACATGCTACTGAGGAAGAGCAGAGGACAAGTACAAGTAGATTCAGAGCTGATGAAGCGGCTGGGTCAAAGCCGAAAGGTTGCTCAGTTGTGGATATGCCAAAGGAAAGTCCAATGCTGTAAAGAAAAATATTGCATAGGAACCTGGAATGTAAGAACCATGGATAAAGGTAAGCTGGATGTGGTCAAAAATGAGTTGGCAAGAATAAATACTGACATCCCGGGCATCAGTGAACTAAAATGGACAGGAATGGGCAAATTCAGTTCAAAAGAGGAAGTACAAGTTATTGGGTTTCCTCTTTTGCGGTTTTCCTTAATATGTTCCAAAATGTGAAGGGTGAGTTCGAGATGAATGCTCATTGCTGTGTTTAACCTCCCTGTAAAGAGCTAAGAACAAATGCTCAATAAATACCAGACATGGTCTAACTTCTGTGCAAACTTTGTGCAAGCAAAGCAGGACGAATGCTCAGGTTTACAGGAGGAAACCTGGGAGAGAATAGACCCAGACACGTTGAGCATGATCACAGCCCGATTCAAGACTGAAACGGAAGTACACTACTGTCTAGCCAAAAGTTTAAGTGCTTAGCTATCTCTTCTTGTTAAAGGAGCCTTTTTTCTTTCTTTTTTTAAAGGAGCTACATGGTTCATGGAACTTTTTGTAATGCTCGTTGGCTGTGAATACTTAATCCTCTGATTTCTATGCACAGTAATTAAGGTTTTGATTATGGTACACATCTTAGAATAAATAGTTACTACTTTCTATGGAAATGAAAATTAGTGTCATCTTTCTGCTAACCACATTATATTGCAAATGTGTACCATAAAATAAAAGGCAGAAATTGTATTACAGTTCTTTCTACCGCCATATATTTCTAAAAAACTGATATATGGTGTGATAATTAAGGAAGGGGAAACTTACCTATATTAATTATAGAGGCAATAAGGGGGGAGGGGACCTGCAGTCTGCTTTTAATTTTAAATGCAGCAGCAGATGCTCTGGGTATTATGGGTCTATTAATTTCACTAGAATTACATTTGCCTTTTTAAACTGTCAAAGTAAAAAAGAAGTCCCAGGATCTCCAAACACACAGCATTATCCTAACAAAATGGAAGAGTAATTATAATGAACATTTACTCTCACCCCCTTTTTTGGGGGGGGGGGAAGAGAATTTCCAGTGCAAAGGTACCGTTAGACAATAGTTTCCCACTGAAATTTAGACCAAGAAAACCCACATCAGAATTGAATGAGGGGAGATTTAGGTATCAATGTGCAAGCTTCCTGAAGGTCAAAAGACACTCTCTTTTAAACCTATATGATTTAAGTCGGATTCAGGCAGAAGATCAAATCCCAAGGCAAGAAGGAGGGTTTTGTGCTAATTTTGCTCTGTTTGAAGTAGAAATCTGAGTCTGATTTCTACTTGGGAGAAACTGAGTTTGCCAGTTAAGTCTTCCACTTTAATTCCTTCTGTAGCAACTGCCAGGTTAAGAGAAGAGTTACCAGTAATCCTACTTTGTATCAGCACACAGAACACTTAGTGTTAGAGCATGAGCTTTCAGGCACACAACAAATACACTTCCTTCTTTAAACATTAGGGAAAAGACAAAGATAAATAACCAGCATTACAAATGTACGGTAAAATATTGTTGCATGCCATCCCGATCTCTGAGCAACGCAAGATTCCAGGGGTCCTGGGCACATAACCAGGGTCTGTGTTTCCTTTTGAAAATAAGGCACAGCAAAGACTGTGGTGTCTTTATGATATATGGTTTATTTACAAATAAATACTACCTGAGGCTACGATGGAGGGGTTCACAGTATTAACACATTGACAGGGCCTTGTGTCTCCCACACCTACTGCCTTGTATTGAAGCAGAAAGCGAACAGCCTGCCCTGCCTCCACTGGGGAACAGCAGTGCAATGCTACAGGGGTGCCGAAATGAACAAATGAGGTGCTGGAACCCGGTTCCAGTGAGTTCTGGCTAAGGGGGGAAATCCCCTTCAATTCTGAAATCTGGCTTTTGTCATTTTCATTTTGCTCATTCCACACAGAGCCCCCTTCCTTTTGCTTTCTTAATGGTTCACCACCTTCCCTTTGTTCTCTTAATGGACCATCACCCAGGTAATTACCTGTTCTGAACACAGGAAGCTAGTCTTACTTGTTTTGCTTTTAACACTTGCTAGGTCTGGCACCGAGTTTAACACCTCAAGCCTTGATTAAATTCTAAAAATTACCGTGTTTCTCCGAAAATAAGCCATACTCCGAAAATATGCCATACCCCGAAAATAAGCCATAGTGATAGGCAGTTTAACCTTGTAGGTTAAACTGTACCATACTTAATAATAAAAAAGACATTCCCTGAAAATAAGCCACTGTGTGTTTTTTCGAGGAAAAATAAATATAAGACGGTGTCTTATTTTTGGAGAAACACGGTATTGGATCCAGGATTTTTGGGGGGTCTGGCACCCACAAACTCATAACAATATTGATTATTGATGCAGACCTGACAAACGCTATATAAATAATATTTACTTGAACCAGCAATTGGGCAGCAAGCAAAAGATGATGTGGGCATTCTAAAATAAAAGAGTGAGAAATGCTCAAAGGAAGGGATATTTATATTCAATTTCTCAACATTGAAGCAGATAATTTTTAGTAACTTTTCCCACTTCTAAAGGAAAAACAAGACTACATTCCACCAAATATCTAAGTTCAGGAAAGGATTGGATAAGTCATGTGTGCCAAATACACACATTTTAACTTCTGCAACAAGTTTGATTAAACATAGTTTTCCATGATCAAAGCAAATACTATTTTAGCAACACCCAGTAAAATTACACTAAGTACCAACAATTGCTATTTTTCAAAAGCATATCTGGATAGAAGTTACACAGACATGTTCTCAACACCTAAATTATACAAGAACATGTCTGGCTCACATGAGAGCGTAGTGAAAGTACGAATACAAAAAAACAGCATTTCCTCTGAACACAACATGTTCGATCTACAAAAGCTGGTTGGTAAAATAAGGCCAATTCAATGTTTCTTCTTCTTCTTTTTTGACGAGACATAATCCTTTTGGTTTAAGATAGGGAGGGAGGGTGTCACAATGAAGGACAGTGGTAACTCCAAAAGCAGAAATAAATGGTACAGTAGAAGCTGCCATCCAGACCCAGTGGCCCAAGTAGCTTAATCTTGTCCACACTGACTGGCAGTAGCTCTCCAGGGTTTCAGACAGGGAGTCTCTTCCCACAATACCTGGGGATGAACCTGGAGACTTCTTCATGCAAGGCTCTACTGCTGAGTTACAGCCCTTCTCCATAAGAAGCAGGTAAGGCATACAAGTAATGTGTACGAGAACCATGAAGCTGCCACTGAAAATGGAAGTTCCCATGTTGAGCTCCACTTCATTGGTTGCCAATTTGGAAGTGTGCAACATGACAACAGGAAGTAGCAGGATGACATATCCTTCTGCATCTTTATGTCATATTTCTTGTTATGTTTAGCTCCTCCCTGAAATATGAGAGAGGGTCTCTTTCTGATTCCCTCAAAACCCCTCCAATATTTTCTTTGTAATTCCTAAGTGACTTCTATTTATTAAATACATTATTATTAGGCTTATAAAGAAAAAATACAAAGATTATCATCATTTTTTTGTTCAAATATTAATCTAAAGGCAAGAAAGAGAAAGAAAAGAGGAGAAAGGAATATAAAAGCGATGAGAGAGAGAGAGAGAGAGAGAGAGAGAGAGAGAGAGAGAGAAGTTAAGAAGTTAAAGAATTTATGATTCTTCATCAGACCACTATATAAGTGACTTTTAGATTTTCTTGATAAGGTATGAATGTATAATAACTTTCACATCAATCAGTGGACCTTGAAGACAACAACCTTACCAAGCCATTATACAACCACATTGTGTTGTGAGTTGCCACTTTGCAAACAGCTACCTGCAATTCATTCAACATTATTTATTTAAGCCAGTGTTTAAAGATCAGGGATTAGTATAAGCCCTCCCCACCTACAAATGTCAGTTTCATTTCATGCATATTTCACATTCTATGTCTTGGATCCGTTGCACACTAAGAGGCTTAGGACCAGGGTAGGGTAGGTCAACTGAAATGCTACAATGAAGGCTGTGCATACAATAATTGCCTAGTTTATTATATGACATTTTTATATCCATTTTCTTTCTTTCTTTCTTTCTTTCTTTCTTTCTTTCTTTCTTTCTTTCAAGAAGGACAAAAAAATGTGATTTTTAGCTAAAATTGGTCTTGACAGCTTGTTTTTTTTATGACCCTTTGGAATTTATTTGACTTATGCGCTGTTTCACAGTGTGCATTAGATGACATTCATAAACAACAGAAAATGCTTGCGTTGGTCCGTAAGCTCCATTATCTTGATTGAATGTATTTGTCTATGTCTGTTCTAATATTCAAACCTTACATTACAGGTTAATGAGCTTTAAAAATTATATTTTGGGTGCTCAATAAAAGAAAAATCATTGCATCAGCATTCATTTCCAAGGCAGGAGAGCTATCCAAAAAATAAAATTAAAACACAAACCTACAGTTTTATATTCTGAAATGAACTAGAGGACTTTATCCAAGATTTTGACAGAGAGAGAGAGAGAGAGAGAGAGAGAGAGAGAGAGAGAGAGAGAGAGAGAGAGTTGTTGTTTAGTTGTGTCTGACTCTTCGTGACCCCATGGACCAGAGCACGCCAGACACTCCTGTCTTCCACTGCCTCCCGCAGCTTGGTCAAACTCATGTTCGTAGCTTCGAGAACACTGTCCAACCATCTCATCCTCTGTTGTCCCCTTCTCCTTGTGCCCTCCATCTTTCCCAACATCAGGGTCTTTTCCAGGGAGTCTTCTCTTCTCATGAGGTGGCCAAAGTATTGGAGCCTCAACTTCAGGATCTGTCCTTCCAGTGAACACTCAGGGCTGATTTCCTTCAGAATGGATAGGCTTGATCTTCTTGAAGTCCGTGGGACTCTCAAGAGTAATAAGTTATTGTTAGTTTAAGTTAAGTCTGCTACAACTGGATTTCTTCTGGACCGTGCCAATCCTGAATGTGTTGGATTTGTGACCATTATGCATTTGCCTTCAGTAGCAGTAAAGCTCTGCTGGATGAAATATTAATTGCCTCTGGTCTATCTTTTTAGGGGAATCCTGCAACGTGTTTAAGTTTTTACTCTGCTAACTATACATTGGGATTCTACTCTGGATCAATATTGATCAAAGTTGCATGGAACCAGGCAGAGGGCCCTCTCAGTAGTGGCACCCGCCCTGTGGAACGCCCTCCCATCAGATGTCAAAGAGAAAAACAGCTACCAGATTTTTAGAAGACATCTGAAGGCAGCCCTGTTTAGGGAGGCTTTTAATGTTGTATTTTAGTTTTCTGTTGGAAGCTGCCCAAAGTGGCTGGGGAGGCCCATCCAGGTGGGTGGGGTATAAATAATAAATTATTATTATTAGTATTAGTATTAGTATTATTATTATTAAGTAGACTTCCATGTCACGAAATTAAAAGACGCCTGCTTCTTGGGAGAACAGCAATAACAAACCTAGACAGCATCTTAAAAAGCAGAGACATCACCATGCCAACAAAGGTCCGTATGGTTTTCCCAGTAGTGATGTATGGAATTGAAGAATTGATGCTTTTGAATTATGGTGCTGGAGGAGACTCTTGAGAGTCCCATGGACTGCAAGAAGATCAAACCTATCCATTCTGAAGGAAATCAGCCCTGAGTGCTCACTGGAAGGACAGATCGTGAAGCTGAGGCTCCAATACTTTGGCCAACTCATGAGAAGAGAAGACTCCCTGGAAAAGACCCTGATGTTGGGAAAGATTGAGGGCACAAGGAGAAGGGGACGGCAGAGGACGAGATGGTTGGACAGTGTTCTCGAAGCTATGAACATGAGTTTGACCAAACTGCGGGAGGTAGTGCAAAACAGGAGTACCTGTCGTGCTATGGTCCATGGGGTCACGAAGAGTCGGACATGACTAAACGACTAAACAACAACAGACTTCCATGTCAGGAATCATGGGGCAGGCAAAACACTTCTCCATACTACTCCAGTTAGGAGCGGTCATAGCAATGGGTCCCAGATCAGTCCTGAGGCATACAGTCAAGTGATGGCAGAGGGAGTGGTTTCAGATTCTGTTGAACCTGAGCTTTCTCAGCTCCTTCCTGGAATGCCCCATCTGGGGGACTTTCCATGGGCCACCATGGATTAGAATCCTGCCAACAATGCTCCCTCTTGCACTTTCGGCAGGTGGGATGGGAAGTTCCAAGCTTGTGGTCTGGACTAAAGATGGGGGAGCTGCATGCAACACACTGGAAATGGGGGGGGGGAGAAGCCCTTTGGCTTAAAGGCTGCTTCTAGTGAGACATACACCGCCACACATGAATGCATGCATTTTGATGCATGCTGGCTTCTTTGTTGTTGTGAAAGCTTCCTGTCATTCAATTTTACAATTTAATGCTCCAGACTTTGAATTCTTAAGTCCAGATGGTTGACTATAGTTATTCTAACTGCAGCCATATTTCCCCATCACACCTTCATTTCCCATTCGCTCTTTTCTTAATGTAAGCATTTTGTCTAAAGTTGGTTTGTGGGTGGAACAAGGCAGTCGGAGCCATGGAAGCTCTGCCCTATTGCCTCAGAATGTCCATTGTTTAAAGAGTTTGACCACAGTTATTAATTTACCTGATAAATTCAATTTAAATGTGTTTCCACAATAGCAAAATCTTATTATAAGCACATTTTATGATGAAAAAACTACCACATAATGTAAAAAGGAAAGGAAAGTATACTGTTTTCTTTCTTTATTCCTTCTTCAGTAATGTACTGAAAAAGCCTTGAAAAATAAGCAAGTACATCTTTAACTCTCAAACTTTCCGACTAACATTTCCCCCACTAATTAAAATGGACTCTGCCTATTAACTAACTAACCAAACTTTATTAATCTCCTAATTAAAGCAATTTAAGATGATTGTGGACAATGTGGACAATGTGAAATTAACAGTGGAATAACGGTGCAATCCTATGCAAGTTTACTCAGAAGAAAGTTCTGTTGTATTCTATGGGGCATACTGCCTTGTACAGACTTTCAAAATTTGTGGACCGAGTTGCGAAAATCACATATTAACTTGGGCTGGATCAGGGCTTTTAGCTTTTATAGCAACAGTTGTAATCTGAGCACCTAAGCAAATGAAATAATAGAGAGTCTTCCTTCCTTTGTGATACCTGCTTTTAGCCAAAATTGCAAAAAGATACAGAAGATCTCTTCATGGATCTCCAACGTCTCATCTGCTTTTGTCCTGAGTGTGCTAAATTTTTGGCGCGTACCTTGCATTTACAACACTGGATACTTTAAATCTTAGCAGGAAAACATTTTTTTTTAAAAAAAATGCTGTTAATTTTCAAAACTAAATGGAGAGCATAAGTAGGAACAGATGGTAAACTATAATACTATATAGATTGAATTTTCTGAAAAGTGACAGATTTAAAAGTAGCCAATATTCAAAAGGGATGCCAAAACAAAATCCTCTTTAAATAACCATAAATTCATTTCTTCCCCCATAATCACCACGGGAGGCAGTGGAAAACGGGGGTGCCTGGCGTGCTCTGGTCCATGGGGTCACGAAGAGTAAGACACGACTAAACGACTAAACAACAACAACAACTACTACTTATAATAAGTCTAAACACTAAGCATACTATGTACAGTGGTATCTCGGGTTACAAATGCTTCAGGTTACAAACTCTTCAGGTTACAGACTCCGCCCTTTTTTGGGCCACGGCACACTTGTTCTATGAAAAAAAATTCCGCGGCACACCAACTCTGTGCCGCCCTATATTTAGTTCAGTTTGGAGGGGAGACGTAAAGCATGCCACTGAAGAACTGCTGCACAGTAGCCAGGCGGACCCACCAGGCGCAGAGCCTGCGGAGCGAGCGAGGACACGTTAGACGGCACGCACAGACCCCAGGCGGGCAGACACGGGTGCGCAGCTGCCGCTGCCTCCCTCCCAGCCGCCCCAGGCAGCTGCCGCTCTGGCCCGGCGAAGGGAAGCCCTGCACAGCCTTCCCCGTCTGCCTCCTCCTCCCCCTCCTCCGGCTGGATGCCGACTTGTACACTTACTGACGTGTGGCGACGAGAAGGGCGATTTGCATTGTCACGTGCCTGGCGGCCGCCAATACACAACGCTAACCCACCGGAAAGGAAGCCGGCCAGGTCACGACGCGGGCGCTCGCCTCGCGTCGTGACCCGGCCGGCTTCCTTTCCGGCGGGTCAGCGACGTGACAATGCAAATCGCCCTTCTCATCGCGGCACACCAGCCAGCGTCTCGCGGCACAGTAGTGTGCCGCGGAACACCGGTTGAGAAACGCTGCTGTACAGAACACCACACCAGAAGGAAGAGAGATAGAAAGAGAAAGTGAAACCCAGGCTCCTTCTGGCCTTATTATTATAATCAGAATGATCTTGACAGAAGAGGTAACAGAGCCAGTTTAATGCAGCTGTACTCCGCTTCTCTGAAGAAATAACCCAAACATCATGAACCTTCTTGCTTGTTTCTTTCACACAGAGAAGAAGAAGAAGAAGAAGAAGAAGAAGAAGAAGAAGAAGAAGAAGAAGAAGAAGAAGAAGAAGAAGAAGAGGAGGAGGAGGAGGAGGAGGAGGAGGAGGAGGAGGAGGAGGAGGAGGAGGAGGAGGAGTAGTTTGGATTTGATATCCCGCTTTATCACTACCCAAAGGAGTCTCAAAGCGGCTAACATTCTCCTTTCCCTTCCTCTCCCACAACAAACACTCTGTGAGGTGAGTGGGGCTGAGAGACTTCAGAGAAGTGTGACTAGCCCAAGGTCACCCAGCAGCTGCATGTGGAGGAGCGGAGACGCGAACCCGGTTCCCCAGATTACGAGTCTACCGCTCTTAACTATGTCACACTGGCTCTCTCAAGAAGCTTCCAGAACCCTCTTGAACTAATTAGAATAGGAAAGATCTCTACATATAAGATCAATACTTTCTGCACTAAGAAATGCAAACTGATCCTGACTGATACTAGTAGCAGAACTGCAAGTGCCTGCTGCTTCCAGGGAGAGTTGGTTCCAGGGTTGTTCTGTATGTGTGGCATTCCACATTGTGCCTCTAAAAGTAAGTCTCACAGATGTGGGGAGGAACACAGTCTCCAGGGAGGTTTTGGCTGGGAGGCAGGCAGGCATAAAGTGCTCCGTATCCTCCAACATTTTGCTAATAATAATACTTTTACTATTTATACCCCACTCATCTGACTGGGTTTCCCCAGCTACTCTGGGCAGCTTACAAATACAGTGGTACCTCGGTTTATGAACACAATTGGTTCCGGAAGTCTGTTCATAAACTGAAGCGTTCATAAACTGAAGCGAACTTTCTCATTGAAAGTAATGGAAAGTGGATTAATCTGTTCCAGACGGGTCCGCGGAGTACTCAACCTGAAGCGTACTTAACCCGAAGCATGGGTGTAATTGGTTCTGGAAGTCTGTTCATAAACTGAAGCGTTCATAACCTGAAGCGAACTTTCCCATTGAAAGTAATGGAAAGTGAATTAATCCGTTCCAGATGGGTCCGCGGCGTTCATAAACCAAAAATTCATAAACCGAGGTGTTCATAAACTGAGGTTCCACTGTATATAAAAACATATTAAAAATTAAACATTTTTTTTTAAAAAACTTCCCTATACAGAGCTGCCTTCAGATGGCTCGGGGTTCAAATCACTCCATACCCTCCAATGTGTCTCCAATGAAAAAGGGGATGTCCTATGGAAAAGCCGGACATTCCAGGATCAAATCAGAAACCAGCACGGCTTCTGTAAATCCTGGACTGTCCCTGGAAAATAGGGAAACTTGGAAGATCTGAGTGCTCCTTCTCATGTCCTGTTATCCTGATAACAACCTCTGCCCCTTCCTGTGGCTATAAACAAACAAACAAACAAACAAACGAAACCTCCATGAAGCGACATCTCTTAAGAATGCACACGTAATTTGACCCTTCGTTCGGCATTCATAAGAGGCGTTGGCTTTGGAGATGAATCACAAATAAGCTTCAGTGGCTTACTCAACTACTGTTCTACCATGAAGTCTCAGATTCTGCACTGCTCTTAACTATGGGATATATCTGGAAATAAGCATAGAAGGCAAATGGAGAAGGAAGGAGTTTCCACTGAAATCCTGCTTTGCACATTCCATTCCTAGATTCATCAATTAATTCATTAACAGATTCTAAAGCACCATTGTCCATGTATTAAAAGAATCTTGTCTTTCATGTTCAGCCGTAATTTAAGTCAATATTTTGTCGCGGTCCTTGAAAATTCTAATCGGCAAAGTTGGCACCATGAAGGTTTTTTGTTCTACTCACAAGACACATTGAATTAAAGGGCATGCCTGTAAAAATAGCATGGGGAGCTTTTATCTTAGCGACATAAAAATTAGTGATACATAAAAAATTATCCCCATCTGAAGGTTTCATTGGTTTTGACAATTCTAGGATCCCTGATCTGTGCAGTGACATTAATTCACTGCCAATCATAGCTGCCAAGTCTCCCGTATTCCCTGGGAAACCCCTGTTTTTCCAGCTGCCCCCAGCCGAAAAACTGATTTTTTCGTTTTTCCCCGGTTTATTCTGGCGCGGCGGCCATTTTGGAACTGGGCGGAGCATGCTCAGAAGCGACTTTTGATGCTGCTTTGCCCAGTTCCAAAATGGCTGCAGCGCGACTTCTGGTGTGATGGCCATTTTGGAACAGGGCAGAGCAGCATCAAAAGTCGCTTCTGAGCATGCTCCGCCCAGTTCCAAAATGGCGGCAGCGCTACTTCCGGCTTGCTACTTCCGGTCCAGTCCCTTATTTCTCAGGCCGGAACTTGGCAGGTATGCTGCCAATCTACCATTCTTTTACTTTTGATTTGTGGACTCTGTTCAGCCCACTGCAGATCTACAGTTTGTTGTTTTCTCCGGTTCATATCTTTTTTGTTCCCCATACAAGTTGCCCATGCACATGACCATTGTTAAAACTGAGCAAAAAGGGAAGCATGATGCAACCATGCAATGTGGCTGTAATTGCTTTCGGTAGGTGGTTTGAATCAGGGTACAGATTGACAGTGTGGAGGGCAGGGGACACAGAGAGATGCAAACACAAAACTGCAGCAATTTAAGTCTACATCAATATGAAAATTAATTTTAGAAATGCTTCATGTTATGCTTGAAGGCGGGTAGAATGGCACACAGGACAGAGCCAACCCATAGAACAATAATGAAATGGGATGTAGGACATTTTGCTTATCAGTTAAAATGTTGTTGTCCTGCCTGTACCAGCACAAACTTGCAATTAAAGTTTCCGTCACATTGTGATATTTGTTGAAAAAATTATATTTTAAAAAATAATTATAAGTTATGTCCAGCTTTCATGTGCTGTTTGTTTTCCTTTCTGTAAATCTACCAAAAATAAATCTACCAAAAATAAAATAAAATAAATAAAATTGGGATTAAGGGGTAGCAGAGGGTGTGTGTACTGTGTGCTGCTGGTGTAGTGGTGGTAGAAATGCTCTGCATGGGGGGCAAAAATGGGGGATCAAGGAGGGTCAGTTGGAGTGAGTGAGAAATGTCCCTATTTTCATCTGAGGAATATACTGTATATTCCTGAGTATGACTACTTTTTAACCCGGGAAAATCTTCTCAAAGGTTGGGGGTCGTCTTATACGCCGCACCGTATTTCTTATACGGCGAGTATATCCCAAACTCTATATTTTGACTGGAAAAGTTGGGGGTCGTCTTATCTCAAGGCAGCCCTGTTTAGGGAAGCTTTTAATGTTTGATGGATTTCTGTATTTTAGAATTTCTGTTTTTTTGGAGGCCGCCCAGAGTGGCTGGGGGAGCCCGGCCAGATGGGCGGGGTATAAATAATAAATTATTATTATTATTATTATTATTATTATTATTATTATTATTATTATGCCCAGTCGTTGTATACGCCGGAATATACGGGTATGATTTGTCACATTTAAGGGTATTTTTTCACACAAACAGTGTGGCAACAATAATAGAACTCCCTGGGTGCTAGTATATGGTTACCAGATTTTTTTCGACGAATCCGGGGAATCCGGGGATTATTATTATTATTATTTTGAAGCTGAGTAGCAACAGGGAGTCAGTATTGGGGATGGTGAGGCAAAGGACCCTGGGCCCAAGCACAAATGCATATTTTATAAAGGTGCAAAGCCCTTCTTTTGCACTCTGTGAAACATAAATGCACAGTTTTTTAAAAACAACAACAACAACAACTGGGCAACGGCTGCCCACTCGCAACTCCCGAGCCTCCCCCAATCAAAGCAAAGCAAAGGGGCAAGAGAGCAGGAGATCTGTACCACCGGACATTCCCGGTTCCCCTTCGGCAGAGGCGGCGGCAGTGGCAATCAGCAGCCCAGAGCCAGCCTGGTAGCGCAGTTGGCTCTGGCTGGCTTCAGGAGCTGCTTGCTGCTCACTGCCATGGCACCCGCCATTTCTCCTTTCCGGAAGTCCCCATGTGATGTGTTGCACACAAAACACATCATATGGGGACTTCCGGCAAGGAAAAATGGCGGGCACCACGACAGCAAGCAGCTCCTGAAGCCAGCCAGAGCCAAGTGCGCTACCAGGCTGGCTCCGGGCTGCTGAGGCTGCTGCTGCCACAGATTTGCAAATCTGGGGACATTCTGGGGACATTTGTCCAGGGACAGATTTGCAAATCCGGGGACGTCTGGTAATCCAATGTTAGTATACCCAGAAACAAGTTCAGGCTGCTGAATGAGGCATAAAATTTTGAGGCAGGAGAATGGACTGTACCACTTCAAACTAGGGAATGCCATTTTTGGATACACTTCCATATACGTATAAAACTATCTACAAGGATGGGGGGAAAGTTCACCAAGTTGTAAAAGCACACAGGGTTTTATGAAACTTGTTTCATATTGAAATTTTGATCAGAATAAGTGGGCATCCTGAGACTGTGCCAAGTATTTATTTTTTTTCAAGTAGGCAACTCTAATTAATAATGAAATATCCCATGACATAAGAAAAACTCCAATCATTGAATTTGGCTATAAAATATTGTCCTAGGAGAAATACTGAAAACTCTCCCGAAGTATCTTCATTATAATTTCATTTTCTTTCAACTCCAACGTTTTGAAGATGTGAACAAAAGGAAATGGAGAAACTTCTAAGCTTTGTTAGATTGCTCTCTCTCTCTCCCTACAGTCATTGTAGCACTTAACAATCATCCACTACCTTTGACTTTGTTCAAAAGCAAACCCCTAACTTTTTTCTTTTCTTTCTTTCCAGGGAAAGTCTGCTGAATTTAAATCTTTTGTCTTAAGGGCAGAAAAAATGTTGGAGAAAAATAGAAAAGCACCCAATTGTACTTAAAGTAAACAATAACTTTACATTGGTGTTTAAATACATAATATATCTGATTGGTAGCTTTTAAAATGTCGCAAAAAGGAGAAAGATTTGACCACTTCTCAAATTATTCATTCATGAAAAAAAAGGATCAAAAGCTGTATTTTCTTTTGCATTCATGAAGTCACAAAACTTTTCTCAGAAAAAAAGTCATAAATGTGTTTCAGGTTACCTATTCCAGTATGGATTCTTCAGGAGTCTTGTTGTTATCAACTGGCTGTTGAAAGTATGTCTCCCAATATTTGCCCTCGTAGTACTGTCTATGCATCTTTGAATTCGGCTTGGTTGAGTTTGGAAAGGGAAACCTATTTAAAAAGCAACTTTCTTAATGGAACAATCCCTTCCCTGTTCATCTCATGGCATGCATCCATAATGACTACAGAGAGCAGTGGCCTAAAGCATAATATTTGAAAATCATAGAATGATAAATTTCACCTTGCCGCAAGCATTTATCTCCATCTTGGGCAGCTTTTATTTAACAAAGGCCACATTTTTTAATAAGGAATTTAAAGTAAAGGTAAAGGACCCCTGGACAGTTAATTCCAGCCAAAGGCGACTAGGGGGTTGTGGCACTCATCTCACTTTCAGGCTGAGGGAGCCACCGTTTGTCCACAGAAAGCTTTCCGGGTCAGGTGGCCAGCATGACTAAACTGCTTCTGGCACAATGGGACACTGTGACGGAAACCAGAGCGCACGGAAACACTGTTTACCTTCCCGCCGCAGCAGTACCTCTTTATCTACCTGCTCTGGTGTGCTTTCAAACTGCTAGGTTGGCAGGAGCTGGGACAGAGCAACTGGAGCTCACTCCATTGCAGGGATTCCTACCGCCGACCTTCTGATTGGCAAGTACGGTACTTTCTACACAGTACTGTGTGACCCTCCCAGATCTTGCTGGGCTACAGCCAGTGCCAAGCTATTTGAGCCTGTAACACCAATCCTGGCCCAATTGCACTAGCTGTCAATTAGTTTCCAGGCTGAATTCAAAGTGCTGTTGTTGACCTATAAACCCTTACATGGTTCAGGAAGGACCACTTCTCCCCATACAAACTGACCCAGATACTGTGCTTGTCATCTGAGGCTCTTTTCTATGTCTCCCCGCTCCTCGAGAGATTTGGAGGGTGACAACATAAGAATAAGCCCTTTCTGGGATGGCTTTCTGACTTTGGAATGCTCTCCCCAGAGAGGTTCAACTGGCGCCACCATTACATGTCTTCATGTGCCAGGCAAAAACACATTCCTCTTTACCAAGGCCTATGGCCATTAAATAATCTATGTTCTGTTAAAGCTGGGTGTGGGGCTGTTATTATGATTATTTTATTATGATTTTACTATTGATTCACTGTAAAATGTGTTCTTAATGTTGCACACCTTCCTGGGTTCTTTTGATATATCAATCAAATAAATAATAAATTTGCACCATGAGCAAGGCTAGCTACTTGATAACTTTTCTTTGCTAACTTCAGTTTTTTTAAAAATGCATATCTTGTTGAAAAAATTAAAAGCACAAGACTTGAAGCTGCTGAATTTAGTTTAAATTGCAAGAATGAGTAATACAACAATCTTTGATTATCCTTCTCAATGCAAAAGAAAATGTTTTAGCACACAAATAATTTTGAATAGTCATGCAGATAGCACTGTTAAAATGTAAGTCTCTTAAAAGTATATGTATATGTAGTTTATATTTTCTTCTTCTTCTTCTTCTTCTTCTTCTTCTTCTTCTTCTTCTTCTTCTTCTTCTTCTTCTTCTGCGATCACTCATAGCTGAGTAAGATTGTCTTCCATAAACACGGTTTTAAAAGTGAGTCTGTAAGTGACTGTGGTGGCCGATTCTGTATCCACAAATCCTTCCACAGTGGGGACATTGGTTTCCGGGCGGGAGTTGATCATGGTGAGGGTTTGCCAAGCATGCCTTCCTTTTAGGGCATTTCTCCCTTTCGTACTGAGTTTGAGCATCTTCAAAACCCATGACATCTTTGGTAAAGGCTATTGCGTGTTTAGACATTTAAACCTCCCCATATAAATAAATTCAGACAAGATGCAAATTTTGGTTTGGTTTTTGGCAGAATTTAGGCCACAACTTTATTGATTACATCAGGTGAGTTGTTGCATAGGCTCCGGTTTGACTAGCTCCCTGCACCATTGCAGGTAGCGCTGACCCAAGGCACCAGCCTAGGTCAGCCTAGGGTGAACATCTGGAATAGCGGAAAACCGGGGACATGCTATGTCCACCACCCAGATGTCCCCCTGAACTCAGGCATGGGCACAACCCCTCTCAGGGTTGACTAAACCTTTGAGTCCCTGGATTCCTTTAACAGAATACCCTTCACATAGGGATGGCGAGAGCGTTCCCCCATCCCTATCACTTGAACCAGAGTCTATCCGCAACCTTACAAGTTGTGATGATTTTCTACGTGGCAGGTGAAACCCAAGTGGCACCAGCCAATCAGCCAAGTGGGGAAAATTCCTGCCGTGCCCCTGTCCCAACGACAGGTGACACATGACGGCATAGCAAGGTCAAGTGTGCAAGCCCTAAAAGTAGGGAGAGGTGAGCGGGTGTTCTGATGCACTGACCAAAAGAAGAAGCTCTGAGTCACATGCATGGGCCCTTGATCAGTTTGGCTAGCGTCCCATTGGCCTGTTTAAACTCAGCATCAAGGGAACTACCAATCGGGTGTTGTAGCTGTCCAACGCAGGGTTCAGTTGCCAGGTCACATTGCAACATGTGTCCTCTTTGAGGGAGGACACAATTTCTCCAAGTGGATTGCTCGCTAGCCAGTGTCGGTGTTTATACTACATTTTTTAGATTTGCCTTGAGAGAGTCTTTGAACTCTCTTTTGTTGACCACCAGCATTATGCTTACCATTTTAGTTTATATCATATATACATAAAACACAATTATAATGACTTCAAAAGTGATAAAATTATTCAAAAAATAAAAGAAAAGTAAAACATCAGAAATTTGACCACCAACTACCACCGAAAAGAAGTTACACAAAAAGGGACTCCACGTGGACCCCTCCTGATGGACGCAATACCACACTAGATCTGTACATCGAATGCTTCCGCCACAGAATCCAAACGGATGTGACCAGAAAACAGCATCGCTTACAACAAAATCTAAACCATGCTGAAAGGAGAGCCATAGAAAATCTCAGGAACAACCCAGACATTATAATTAAAGAGGCAGACAAGGGTGGAGCTGTCGTCATCATGAACAAAACTGATTACATCCAGGAGGCCCACAGACAACTTTCCAATACTGCCTTTTACATGAAATTGGACTCAGACCCCACACAAGCATACAAAAAAGAACTGAACAAGATTGTCAAGGAGCTACCCCTACACATCCAAGAACAGATCCCCACAAACACACCAGCGGAACCTCGGCCAGGAACTTTCTATCTTCTACCCAAAATACACAAACCAGGAAATCCAGGACGCCCCATCATCTCAGGTATTGGCACCATTACAGTGGGTGTTTCCGGCTATATGGACTCTGTTCTGAAACCATATGCTATCAGTGCTCCCAGCTACGTACGTGACACCACAGATTTTCTGAGGAAAATACAATCTTTGAACAATCTTCCTAACAATACTATACTAGCCACTATGGATGTGGAATCTTTATATACCAACATCCCACACAATGATGGTTTACAAGCCATAAGGAACACCATTTCAGATAAAACCACAGTGGACTTTGCTACCAAACTCTGCCACTTTGTCCTTACCCACAACCACTTCAAATTTGGTGATGACCTGTTCCTCCAGATCAGCGGCACAGCCATGGGCACCCGCATGGCCCCACAGTATGCCAACATCTTCATGGCAGATTTAGAACAACGTTTCCTAAACTCCTACCCACTCAAACCTCTCTTGTACCTGCGATACATTGACGATATTTTTATTATCTGGACACATGGACAACAGACCCTGGAAACCTTCCACCAGACATTCAATGACTTTCACCCCACCATCAACCTAACAATGAACCAATCTATGCAAGAAATACATTTTTTGGACACTACTATAAAAATACAGGATGGACGTATAGACACCACCTTATACAGAAAACCAACTGACCGACAAACATATCTACATGCTTCTAGCTACCATCCCAAACATACCAAACAATCCATTGTATACAGCCAGGCCCTACGTTACAACCGCATCTGTTCCAACTCTACAGACAGAGAATCACACCTAAGAGATCTACAGCAAACCTTTTTAGAACTAAAATATCCACCTGATGAAGTTAAACAACAGATCAACAGAGCCAGACTGATACCTAGGGAGAAACTGCTGCAAGACAGACCCAAAAAAGAAAATAACAGAACACCACTAGTCATCACATACAGCTCCCAAGTTAAAACAGTACAACGCATCATCAGAGATCTACAGCCTCTCCTGGACAATGACAGCTCCCTTTCTCAAGCTCTGGGAGGAAGACCTTGCATTGCCTACAGACAGCCACCCAATCTTAAACAACTCCTCACCCACAATAATACAACCACCAGACTTAACATGGACACTGGTACCAGAGCCTGCAATAAACCCAGATGCCAACTTTGCTGCCACATACACCCGGACAACATCATTACTGGCCCCAACAACATCCAACATACCATCTCAGGACTATTTAATTGCTCATCTTCTAACATTGTGTATGCCATCAAATGCCAACAGTGCCCTTCAGCTCTCTATATTGGACAAACAGGCCAAACCCTACGCCAAAGGATAAATGGACATAAATCTGACATCAGGAACCAGAAGACAGAAAAACCAGTAGGAGAACACTTCAATCTCCCAGGACATTCTATACAAGATCTCAAAGTAGCTGTCTTACTACAAAAGAATTTCAGAAATAGACTGGAAAGAGAAGTTGCTGAATTACAACTTATCACCAAGCTCAAAACCATGGAGGGACCTGGTTTGAACAGAGATATTGGATTCTTATCTCATTATACATGATAAGCGATCTTCAGCCATCTCAACCCTTGCTTTTTCATGCAAAACCATTTGCAGTCGTTTTCGGTCATCAACAGCTATCAGTCAGTCAATCACCCACTTCCACCACCCTTCTGAGTGATCCCCCCTCCCCTCCCCATCCCCACCCCCTCCCCACCCCTTCTCTACATAAGTGCCTGGGGACTTCTATTTCACTGTATCTGAAGAAGTGTGCATGCACACGAAAGCTCATACCAAAATAAAAACTTAGTTGGTCTTTAAGGTGCTACTGAAGGATTTTTTTTATTTTACTTCGACCCAGACCAACACGGCTACCTACCTGTAATCAGAAATTTGTTAGGTATAACAAAAACTAATCGGTATAATCTGGAAGTAGTAGATTTGAAATTGGTAGTTTTAAGATACACCCTTCCGTTGTGTTGGTTAAGCCCATGGAGCCTTGCAGACATATGATAATGCACATTTATTTTAACTTTTGCTTTTCATTAAAAAGTCTCTACTGAGATAAACATACCCAGGAGCTTTGGAGAGCAGACTAGATAGATGAGGTAACAGATGCACAAGCAGTGGCAGCCAACAGGAGCAATGTCTTATACAAAATGAAACAATCCCATATATATATATATTTAAAAAAAACTGGCTTGAGAGCAATTTTAATCACCATGGTGGCAGGAGTACTGAAGCTGTCACAACAGTCTATGCCATCAGCACTCAGATCTTAAAATATAATGGCAACCCCTAGAACATGAGGGGGGGGAGAGAGAGAGAAGGAAGGAACTCACAGGTATGGAGACAAAGCATTCTGGGACTTATCTATGTTTGATTCCACATGTTCCTGCTGTCAATCTATTCCCACACATTCTTCCTCCCAAAGAGAACAGTGTATATAATTGTATAAAAATATGTATTAATATTAATACTTAAGCAATTATGCTGCAATTATGCTGCAGGGCCTGAGGCATGTATCTATTATATGTATAATATCATACCCTCCAACATTTTTCCAATTAAAATAGGGACACCCTATTCCATAATAATAATGCTAATAATAATTTGATTATTTATATCCCACCTATCTGACTGGGTTGCCCCAGCCACTCTAGGTGGCTTCCAGTATATATATATATATATATATATATATATATATATATATATATATATGTAAACATAATAAACCATTAAACATAAAAAATAAAAAACTACTTCCCTATACAGGGCTGCCTTCAGATGTCTTCTAAAGGTTGTATAGTTACTTAACTCCTTGGCTCGGGGGGTGACATAACTCCACACCCTCCAACATTTCTCCTATGAAAATAGGGACATACTACCATACCCCCCTAAGGAAAAGTGGGACATTCCACGATCAAATCAGAAACTGGGGTGGCTTCTGTAAATCTGGGACTGTCCCTGGAAAATAGGGACACTTGGGTGGGGGTCTGCAATATGCATTGTTGTTTTTGCAGTTAATTAGTTGGAGGTTGTTGTTTTTTTTTAAAAAAAAAGGCAAACATGAGGTACTCAAACATAAGTGGGTGTTTGATGCGAGAGGGTCTGATGGCGACAAAGCTCAATCAGGTCTGAACCACCCAATTCCATATCAGTGGTACCTCAGCTTACAGACGCTTCAGATTACAACTCCACTAACCCAGAAATAGTACCTCAGGATAAGAACTTTGCTTCAGGATGAGAACAGAAATTGGGCTCCGGCGGCGCGGTGACAGCAGGAGCCCCCATCAGCTAAAGTGGTGTCTCAGGTTAAGAACAGTTTCAGGTTAAGAACGGACCTCCGGAACGAATTAAGTTCTTAACCAGAGGTATCACTGTATGGATCCATATAAAATGGATTCTTTCTCCAACCCTAGCCCTGAAAAAAGGAAGCCATATATATCTACACCCCAGCAACAGTAGA
Source organism: Zootoca vivipara (assembly GCF_965207765.1). NCBI lineage: Eukaryota > Metazoa > Chordata > Lepidosauria > Squamata > Lacertidae > Zootoca > Zootoca vivipara. Next base: position 12,561,298 of record NC_142590.1, on the reverse strand, counting down.
CATTTCTAAACCAGGCGTAGTCAACCCTTTTATACCTACCGCCCACTAGTGCATATTTCTTGATGGTAAAATTTCCTTACCGCCCACCAGTGCTTGATGGAAGGAGGATTCAGCTTGTGCCCTAGAACCCCCTACTGCCCACCTAGAATCCTGAAACACCCACTACTGGGCGGTAGGGACCAGGTTGACAACCCCTGGTGTAAACAAAGGAACTCAAAGCACAGTCTCTTCTCCATATCTTAATGCCCTAAGACTCAAACAGCAACTAATGCCCACCTAAGCTTGAATCTCCTGGAGTCCACTTACTTTGACATAGTGCCCACAGACCTCTCCCATCAGACCTATATGCCTTTGGGAAAATGAAGGGAGGCTGCTGCTTATTCATTCTTTAGGGATGCTTTCTCCATGAGTAGAAATGAAAATCTAGATGTTTAATGCAAGAAGGAAATAAGAGGACCATTTATGAGAAGGCAACTTTCAGTGCCTCCCCATATCTTATAGAACAGACTTGCCTTCCCCATTTTCCAGTAGCTTGCTTGGCTCAATGTATCAGCATCACGTACAACTACTGTCATTCTCACTGCATGGCTGTTCTCTGGGTGAAAGGATTTCTTTCGTTTACTATTAGCTGATTCATCCTTAAGGAGAGAGGATATCGATCTGTTGTCTGATCTTTTATCGATTGGAGCTACGATTGCACTGATATACTCCTCTGTATTTCCATCTCTGATGGAATGATAGGCATGCTTAATTGACAGGTTACATAGCAGACTGGTCTAAAAATAACCTACACTAGCAGCAGATTGACATCTGTGACAAGTGCTATCACACTTCCTTGATATGTATTACGGAAGTAATTTGTATCACATAGACATCATCCCAAGCTAGTACCTTAAAAAAATGCACATAACAAATATACCTGCTGTCCTTCCATCATCCCAATGTTGACCATCTGGAATGCTGTGGACCTGTCAAGACAAACAGAATTTTTATGTTGAATCTGAGTTTAGAAAGAGGCATTGCTTGGAAAACCCCATTTAAAAAAAAACCTGTGCAAATTTATGTACACCCAGGAACAATTTTGGCACTTTAAAAATGCTACAGGGAATGGAATTGGAACAAACATCTCCTAAACATTAGTTATGTCACAGGGATATGTTTCAGATTTTATGCAATGAGGAGAAGGGGGCGGACAAGGTACATAGCTGTCAAGTTTTCCCTTTTCTCGCGAGGAACCCTATTCAGCATAAGGGAATTTCCCTTTTAAAAAGGGAGAACTTGACAGCTATGACAAGGGTACCATCTAATCCTCTTAGGGACTCAGCTCTTCTGGGTTTGTGTAAGGTTTACTCTTAGCCTTTTGTTCTCCAGAAGATCTCCCTCAAGACAGTAGAGATTTAGGATCAGAATATTCCTTCTCCTAGATGGGCTACCTTCCCAGATTGACAAACCCCACCCCCCACCCCTTTCCCTCTACAGGAGGTGCAGTAACTGCCTTCTTGATCATTGAACCCACTATGGGTCTACAACATCAACTCAATCTGCAGGAGCCTGTCTTCTCATGCAGGGGGAACTCACTGGAGATTTGAGACCCATTGGCTACCCTCATCCTCACTGCAGGAAGTGAGGTTATAGGGAAACAGCAGAGGATCTTCTCAGTAGTGGCACCCGCCCTGTGGAACGCCCTCCCATCAGATGTCAAGGAAATAAACTACTATCTGACTTTTAGAAGACATCTGAAGGCAACCCTGCTTAGGGAAGTTTTTAATGTTTGATGTTTTATTGTGCCAGCCAAAGCTGGGCTCAGAGCGGCTAACGGGTAAAAATAGCACAGTGTACATAAAACCACACAATCAATTAATTAAAATACATTCTAAAATCAATTCAGAATCAAATTAATGGCAACCATTGGGTTAGAGTTCTATGAGGATTACAGAAGGGGGGGGTGTCAGATGGTGCCTTGGCCAAAGGTCTGGCGGAACAGCTCCATCTTGCAGGCCCTGTGGAAAGATGTCAAGTCCCCCAGGGCCCTAGTCTCTTGTGACAAAGCATTCCACCAAATCGGGGCCACGGCTGAAAAAGCCCTGGCTCTGGACGAGGCCAGCCTAACTTCCCTGTGGCCCAGGATCCCCAATATATTTTTCTTTGAAGACTGTCAGATCCTCTGTGGGACATACCAGGAGAGGCGTTCCCGTAGGTACGAGAGTCCTAAGCCGTATAGGGCTTTAAAGACATAGATGATGATGATGATGATGATGATGATGATGATGATGATGATTAGCTGGCCAGTCAAAGCTGTTCCCAGGGTGTGGTAGCTGTAGCATCCTGACATGTAGCATCCTGACAGCTTCTAGGAGCCACAGGTGAGAACTGAGTGCAAGATGGGGACCAAAGATGAATAAACTACCCCAGAAGGAGAGTTCAAGGATGCATTTCAGTCAGGCAAAAACAATAAATGAAGGCATGGAAGAAGAAACAAAATAAAATAAAAAATCCTTCCAGTAGCACCTTAGAGACCAACTAAGTTTGTCATTGGTATGAGCTTTTGTGTGCATGCACACTTCTTTAGATACACTGAAACAGAAGTCACCAGATCCCCACATATAGTGAGAGGGGCCGGACTGTTTATGGCTGCATTTGGTCTTACAGGAAGAATTTACGACTGTTTACGATTGGTCCCACAGGAAAAGCAAGGGGGGAGATAGTTAACGATAGCTTACTCATGTATAATGAGATAAGAATCCAATGTCTTTATTTAGACCAGGCTTCTCCATCGTTTTAAGTTTGGTGATAAATTGCAGTTCAGCAACTTCTCTTTCCAGTCTATTTCTGAAATTCTTTTGAAATAAGACAGCTACTTTGAGATCTTGTATAGAATGTCCTGGGAGATTGAAGTGTTCTCCTACTGGTTTCTCTGTCTTGTGATTCCTGATGTCAGATTGATGTCCATTTATCCTTTGGCATAGGGTTTGGCCTGTTTGTCCGATATACAGAGCTGAAGGGCACTGTTGCCATTTGATGGCATACACAAGAAGGATGGTATACACATGAAAGAAGGCTGGTGAAGAGGTGTGGTTTGGCAGGGTGTGTCCAAGGACCAGGCAGAGAAACCTGGAAGGCCACATGTGACTCCCAGATCTGAGATAATCCCACTCTTGTTTTGCTTTATTTTATTTTACATTATTATTATTATTATTATTATTATTATTATTATTATTATTATTATTATTATTATTATTACATACCCTGCCCATCTGGCTAGGTTTCCCCAGCCACTCTACCAAAGCTAGCTGGGGCAATTGTTCTGTAAATGCACTGTTTTGCACTCTGTTTGAATGTGGAGGACTTGCAGCAAATCAGAACATCTCTGCCCTCAGGTGTTATCTTCATTTTCTCCACCTTTCCCAAGGAGCACGAGCATCTACCTCCCACCTTTCGATAAGCCAGAGCAACAGGTGCATTGCAGAGCCACTTCATTTCCCTTTCCAGACCCACATCTCCCAAGAGGTACAGGAGAGAGGATTTTTTTTAGGCAGCAAGGTTGTGCAGGGCAGCAGCAGCAGCTGCAAAACCTCCCCTGGCCAATCTGTCTTAATTAGCAATTTCCAAACAGTTATAATTTGATGCTACCAGCATCTCTTTGGCCCTGTCCCAGTTGTCCATATGGAAAATTAAGTAATCTACTAGTAAGTCCTGCCTAACAACCAGCAAGTATTGTTCTGGATCTGTTGTTCAGAGTACAGGTTGTTGTTGTTGTTGTTGTTGTTGTTGTTGTTGTTTTTGCAAAGCAATGTATGTTTGTGAGAACCTTTGAACAGTGGTGCATTCTGTGCACAACGGTGGGTTCCTTTGAAAGAAGGTTGAGGTAACTGACAAGGCTTTCCCCTCTATTCTGTAAGCATTCAGAAAGCTCTTTAACTTTCTGTGGCAAAACTGGCAGGGGAGATCCAAAACAAAAGCATGTCAGAGGATAGAGATCTGTCATTTTCCATTTCTCGTTCTCCCAAGCTTAAATTCAGTTCTGCACATTCCCACACAGTTTATTATTTTGTTCCCCTACTTAAAAAAAAAATCCTCATGAGATTTCATCTGCGAGTTTTTCCTAGCATGCGTGTTACTAAGCAGTTTTGCCTAATATACAGATTGTGACAAGCAGTTTCCCTTAAAATAACAATTATTATATATTTATTTATGCCCTGCCTTTTCCCCTGGCAGGACTTAAGAGTGGCTTAGAGATAAAAATAAGAACCACCCCAAAACATGGAAAAATCTATCTGTAAAGCTCAAAAGAATTAGAACTAATTCTGATAATTACAATAAAAACAGCCCTGCATCAGCCCTTTAATTAAAAGCAGTTAATTCCCCAAAGGCTTTTGGAACAAGAAAGTCTTCATCTTCCTGCTGGAGGACAGCAAGGAGTAAGCCAGTCTAGCTTTTCCAGGGATGGAGTTCCAAAGTCGGGGAGCAGCCACCAAAAAGGCCCTCTCTCATGTCTCTACCAAACGTGCCTGTGTGAGTCGTGGGACTGAGAGAATGGCGTTCGCACAAGATCTTGAAACCTGGGCAAGTTCATATGAGGGATTACAATATTTTAGGTACCTAGGACCTAAGCCATCTAGGGCTCCATCAGTGATAACCAGCCAGGGCCGTCTTACTCATAGGCGCTAGGGGTGTGGGGCACCCGGGCGCCGGGTTTTCAGGGGCACCAGGTCAAGAGTCCGGGGCCTGAGAGCCCTGTAACCAGGACTTCAAATTGTGCCCAGAAACATGTTAGTAGTTCATCACACCTCAACCAGTGTGATGTATCAACAGAGCATGTGGAGACATCATAGTCTTCAGAGATTTGCTGCTGCCAGCAGACAGCTTTTTCCAGAGTCTTTAGTTAAGGGAAAAATTTCTGTCCTGCACAGTTCAAAGTAACTAAGTATTTATTCTCTCCAAACACAAAGGTAAAGGTAAAGGACCCCTGGACAGTTAAGTCCAGTCAAAGGTGACTATGAGGTTGCGGCGCTCATCTCGCTTTCAGGTTGAGGGAGCCGGTGTTTGTCCACAGACAGCTTTCCGGGTCATGTGGCCAGCAGGACTAAACCACTTCTAGTGCAACAGGACACCATGACAGAAACCAAAGCGCACGGAAACACTGTCTACCTTCCCGCCACAGTGGTACCTATTTATCTACTTGCACTGGTGTGCTTTCGAACTGCTAGGTTGACAGGAGCTGGGACAGAGCAAAGGAAGCTCACCCTATTGCGGGGATTCAACCACCAACCTTCTGATCAGCAACCCAAGTGGCTCAGTGGTTTAGACCACAGCGCCACCCACATCTTTTTCTCCAGACACAAGACAAAACTAAACAGTACTATCTACTATATAGTTCTCCTGGTCTTTGAAGTAAAGATACATATGTGCCACAGGGTTCTGTCCTGGGCCTGTTGTTGTTCAACGTTTTTATAAATGACTCAGATGAAGGGATGGAGGAGATGCTCATCAAATTTGCAGATGACATGAAACTGGGAGGGGGAGCTAATGCCATAGAAGACAGAATTGGGATATATTTTCATATGGGTCAATAGGTCACAATGGATCAATGAAACATAAAAGCTTGGGGGGGGGGAGAATAATGAAAAAGACAGGCACACATCCTGAATTGTATGCACCATTTCTTGAGAGCACCTTCATTTTGCTCTTGTCACCTGTGCACCTTTTAAAATCACAACCTTCCCAGAACACCTGTAAGAAACTATGGGATTACAGCTGTGCCTGGCTGCGTGGAATGGCTCAAAAATTGTAATGACATTCCAAGTGTGAGATGCCTTACTTGGAAAAGGGTATCAATGCACATTGGCAAAAGAAAGGAAAGGATCCTAAAGCATAGTATATGAAAGTACTTTAAAGTGCACATGAGGTTTTGACTTTAGCGCAGTTTCTGTGTCTGTTGGTTGGCTGGGTCTCCTGTTGGTAGATTTGTGCTCTAGGCAGTTGGACAACAAGCTCCCTTCTGGGCAAAGGTTGTTTGTGAGCAGACAGAAGCTCTGCTGGGAAGCTCTCTGGAGAACAGATGAGCTTGAAGTGTTGCAAGGCTTTGTAGCAGGAACAAGGACTAAGGGCTTTCTTTAGCAAGAAAATGCCTTGCTTTTCATTCCTCACTAGCCCTCAAACAGTAGGGTCCACCCTACTCTGTGTTATTGACTTCAAGTGGAGTCTGAAGAGGTTTACTTTGAAAGTCTCTGGTTCACTGTGGAAATGAAATCTTTCCTTTAAAATATTTGGAGATACTGCATGAAGTTTTGCCCATAGAAAACTTTCCTTTTGGCTCTCAGCCTCTCTCTCTTTCAAAAACAAGCTCTCTTGAAATGCATTGCCCAAAATAAAACATAAGTAATCTCTAGGAAAAAAAGAAAAGAAAAGAGGAATGGTTGTTTAAAATATACATCCTTTTCATGATGTCTCAGCATTTAATCTTTTCACCTTTCACAACACAATGTTTTGAAGTATTTTAAAGTCAACTTGGATTAATCATCATTATCAACAGAATGTGAATGCTTCAAGAATTAACTCACTGATGAGCAACTGCAGCTGCTGCTCTTTTAAAGCAAACTTTCATTTGCGGTTTTATATAAGCTTGACTTCTGCAACGATGGGGAAATTATGATCCTCCATTGGGCTTGAACTCCTATAAGCTAATCAAACAATCTGAAGAGGAGGAGACATAGCCAGCTGTGGGAAGGCAGGGATCTGCTTCATGGAGGCAATACCTGAGTTGCTGTGCTCATCTGCCTGACACTCCTGTGGAGATCCTGTTAACTCCAGCTTTGATCAGTGTGATTTACTGCTGGCTCCCTCCTGTCACCAGGGATTATGGCAAGGCTCGGCCCTCCAGATGTTTCGGGACTACAACTCCCATCATCCCTAGCTAACAGGACCAGTGATCAGGGATGATGAGAATTGTAGTCCCAAAACATCTGGAGGGCCAAGTTTGGGGACACCTGGATTATGGGAACTGTAGTCAAAGAGCATCTGGTTTGCTCAGGCCCTGACCCTTTTGCCTTTCATTGCAGCTAGATTTGTAGCCCCAGAGAGCTTCACCTGATCTACAGCCTCTGTAGATCAAGGATGGGGAACCCCTTTCAGTTTTTGGGACACATTTCTATTTGGGCAACCTTACGGGGACCAGATGGCATTGAGGAGTGGGGCCAGAGACCACAATGCATGGAGCAACACATTTAATCTTTTGTGCAGGGGGGATTGCTTCATTCAGGCAAGCGAAATGATTATCAAATGTCAAGGGCACATTCCAGCCAAGCAAATACACCTGAGGATGGTGGAATGCAGGGCTGGCAAGGGGCTTGGTTCAGAAGAATGTGTTTGGTTCAGAGGAATGTCCCAAAGCCCAGATAAAGGGGTTAGGAGGGGCAAATTTGACTCCCTAGACCAGTGTTTCCCAACCTTGTGCCTCCAGATATTTTGAGAATACAATTCCCATCATCCCTAGCTAGCAAGACCAGTGGTCAGGAATGATGGGAATTGTAGTCCGAAAACAGCTGGAGGCACAAGGTTGGGAAACACTGCCCTAGACTGAGGTCCCCCATCCCTATTTTATCCCAATTTTGACCACAACAATTGATACTGAAATGAACATTCAATTGATATTGAAATGAACATTCATTTGCTAAGCTCAAGCCCCTGGCTCTGAAGACTAAAATAAGTAAATCCATAAATTCATAGCTATGTTAAATGAATTTTGGCAAAACTTGCTTGGACTTTCAGCATTCGGTGATATTCCAAGAGATTCATTGCAAACCATATCGCCAGGGATTTGAATGTTCTCTTTACATAGGTAAAATATGTCATATCTTGGAGTTTGCATAAACAATAGCCTGAATCTCATCAGCCGGTGGAAACTTATATACAAGGCTTTCTAGTACAATGACAGATTGAGACAACTGTTCTAGATTTCCTGCTTCACAACGAGGTACTGTAATAGATTCCCATATATCACATCTGCAAAAAAAAAAACACAACCCAGAACATTGTGTAAATGATGAACCGCTTACTATGAATTACACAGATCCAATCTGAAGAGTGATAAAAGAGATTAGTACTGTATGTACCGTAAACTCAGGTGTGCTGCTGTTCCCAAAAAACAGAAATTGCAATTTATTAGCCCGTCTTTGCAATACAGTCTCTGGTATATTGACTTAGTGTGGCTACATAGAAAGGGCTTGTGCTAGAGAGATTGCCTCACAAAATAGCATTGCTTGTGTTAACAAGACACATGCAATAACTGAATAGGGATGTGTGCCCATTTCTGCATTGGGAAGCACACCCACACACACCCACATACACCCTTTGCACATCTTGTATGCCTGTTTAATAAATGATACGGCACAGGGATCTTAGAACTGTTAGTATTTCAACATGCAGAATGATGTTTTTATTTATTGTATTACCCCACCCTTCCTCCAAAAGTAGCACAGGGCAGTGAAAACATACATGATTTTAAAAGAACTTTAAAATAATATAAAATATGTTTTGAACACTTTGAATCATATAAAAAATTATCACACACTCTCCTACCTTGCCAGGAACAGTTTGTATCAGCTATCCAATGCCTAGGTAAACAGGAATACTGTTAAACTCATCATGGAAATGAATAATGAAGGAGACAGGTACATCTCCTTAGGGAAGACATTCCACAAATGAGAAATCACCACCATTACCAAGAAGGCCCTGGGAGGGGGAGATGGGTGGGGTATAAATAAAATTATTACTATTAGTAGTAAAGGGAAAGGGAAAGGATCCCTGGACGGTGAAGTCCAGTCAAAGGCAACTATGGAGTTGCTCATCTTTCTTTCAGGCCAAGGGAGCCGGCGTTTGTCCACAGACAGCTTTCCGGGTCATGTGGCCAGCAGGACTAAACCACTTGTGGTGTAACAGGACACCATGGCGGAAACCATTGCACATGGAAACGCCGTTTACCTTCCCACCACAGTGGTACCTATTTATCTGCTTGCACTGGTGTGCTTTCGAACTGCTAGGTTGGCAGGAGCTGGGACAGAGCAAGGGGAGCTCACTCCGTTGTAGGGATCCAAACCGCCAACCTTCTGATCGACAAACCCAAAAGGCTCAGTGGTTTAGACCACAGTATTAGTATTATTTTTATTATACTATGAGCACTAAGAAAATGATGCTGTGATTATTAAGACCCAGCAAAGTCCCCCATGATATTCTTGCAGGAAAGCTGGCGACTGTTGGGTGGATTTGTAGCTAGCTGGCTGACAGACCCCAATTTGTGTCTAAAGATTCCACATCATCTTGGAAACAAGTGGCAAGTGGGATGCTGCAGGGTTCTGTCCTGGAGGGGATGCTCCCCAAATTTACGGATGACAAAGTAGCTAATGCCACAGAAGACAGAATCGGGATTCAAATGACTTCAACAGCTTGGAGAACTGGGCTCAAACTAACACAGTGATTTTCAGTTTCAGAGACTGGGTGTCCATCTGTTATGGGTGCTTTCTCCCGATTGAAGTGCAGAGTGTTTGAGGACCAAGATATTCACAGGGAAACCAAAATGCTTGTTTACAAAGCTGTCATACTACCAATCTTACTGTATGCTTGTGAAACATGGACCACTTATAAACACCATCTCCAACTCCTCGAAAGATTCCATCAACGGTGTCTCCGACAAAATTTACACATCACTTGGGAAGACAGGCGAACTAATACCAGTGTACTGGAAGAAGCAAAGATCACCAGTGTTGAAGTAATGATTCTTCAACATCAACTTCGTTGGACTGCTCATGTTGTGCAGATGGCTGATTATCATCTAATAATAATAATAATAATAATAATAATAATAATAATAATAATATATTATCATTATCATTATCATTATCATTATCATTATCATTATCATTATCATTATCATTATCATTATCATTATCATTATCATTATTACATCGCCCATCTGGCCGGGTCCCCACCACCACTCTGGGAGGCTTCCAACACACATTAAAATACATTAAAATATCACAGATTAAAAGCTTCCCTAAACAGGGCTGCCTTTAGGTATTTTCTAAATGTCAGGTAGTTGTTTATCTCTCTGACCTCTGATGGGAGAGTGTTCCACAGGGTGGGTGCCACTACCGAGAAGGCTCTCTGCCTGGTTCCCTGTAGCTTTGCTTCTCGCAGTGAGGGAACCGCCAGAAGTCCCTCGGCGCTGGATCTCAGTGTCCGGACTGAATGATGGGGGTGGAGACGCTCCTTCAGGTATACTGGATGCTTTAAAGGTCAGCACCAACACTTTGAATTGTGTTCGGAAACATACTGGGTGCGAATGTAGATCTCTCAAGACCGGTGTTATGTGGTCCCGGCGGCCGCTCCCAGTCACCAGTCTGGCTGCCACATTCTTGATTAATTTCAGTTTCTGGGTCACCTTCAAAGGTAGCCCCACGAAGAGCGCATTGCAGTAGTCCAAGCGAGAGATAACCAGAGCATGTACTACTCTGGTGAGACAGTCTGTGGGCACTGCAGGTAGGGTCTCAGCCTGTGTACCTGATGGAGCTGGTAGACAGCCGCCCTGGACACAGAATTAAACTGCACCTCCATGGTCTTCCAAAGCAACTACAGTGGAACCTCGGTTTATGAACACCTCGGTTTATGAATTTTCGGTTTATGAACGCTGCGGACCCATCTGGAACGGATTAATTCATTTTCCATTACTTTCAATGGGAAAGTTTGCTTCAGTTTATGAACGCTTCAGTTTATGAACAGACTTCCGGAACCAATTACACCCATGCTTCAGTTTATGAACGCTTCAGTTTAAGTACTCCGCGGACCCGTCTGGAACGGATTAATCCACTTTCCATTACTTTCAATGGGAAAGTTTGCTTCAGTTTATGAACACTTACTCCGCGGACCGTCTGGAACAGATTAATTCACTTTCCATTACTTTCAATGGGAAAGTTCGCTTCAGTTTATGAACGCTTCAGTTTATGAACAGACTTCCGGAACCAATTGTGTTCATAAACCGAGGTACCACTGTAATCTATTCCGAATTTAAAAATGGAAAGCGTCAACAAAAGAGGTTTAAAAACTCTCTCAAGGCAAATTAAAAAATAAAAACAAAACATAAACACAGACAACTGGGAAACACTGGCCTGCGAGCGCTCCAATTGGAGAAGAGCCTTTACCAAAGGTGTCAAAGGCTTTGAAAACACTCGAACGCAGGACACAAGGGAGAAACGTGCTAAGAGGAAAGCACATTTGGCAAACCCTCACCTTGATGAACTCCTGCCCGGAAACCTATGTCTGTACTGTGGAAGTACGTGTGGATCCAGAATTGGCCTCCACAGTCACTTATGGATTCATGGTTAAAACTGTCTTTATGGAAGACAATCTTACTCGGCTACGAGTGATCGCCAAAGAAGAAGAAGAGTTCAGAGTCCTGCATTGCAGGGAGTTGCACTAGATAACATCCAGGGTCCCTTCCAACTTTTCAAAATAACCATAGAATCCTAGAATTGCAATGTTTTTAGCATTTGTTATAGCAATCATATCTAAATATTATATTAAAAGGTATGTTGTGTAGTCATGTTTATTCAAACGCATACACACTTAAGATTTCTGTTTGAAATAACATCTCCCCCACTGGGCACCACACTCACATCCACATTTTTGTTTGACTTCTAAAAAAAATAGTGTGCCGCCCAGACAATTCTTCTCATCTTTGTGAACTATACATTTTCTCATTTAAATTGTTATTCCCATTGTCAGGCAGACAGGGATATTAATATAGATGGAGAGTAATACCCTGAAAACAAAAATTTCTAATTAAAATGTGAAATATAGACTTGCCTTTTAAAACATAGGGATGACTTCTCGGTTGTAATAAGCTTTCTTTCTCTCTTTTTTTTTTCATCAGCAAAAACTTAAGTCATTAAAGAGTTTAGAAACTACTTCCTTCTCTGTAAAGTCTTCAAAGAGTAAAATGCCTTTGTCAGTTGAAAGGCCCAAGTCTAATGACAGTGGAGCTTCTGCACTTAGATAAAACAGAATAAAAATCACTGTAAGACATCTTCACTTTCCTAGAATGTAGATCTTTAATAGAGTTCTGAGAAGTCGTGAAAGGCTAAAAAAATAATATGAATTCATGCAGCTTAGTGGGAAGATCAAAAATGACCCCTCAGCCCCCTAACTGAAAATTCAGTATTGCCCTTGATTTGTGTTTGCCAGCGGCAGTGCAGTTCTGTCAAAGGCTAATGGCTCAGCAACTGAGCTTAGACCTACTTGACACTTATGCCCAGTGAGGTGGGAAATGCTTCCTTGAGGATTGATCCGAGACCTCTTGAGCATAAATATGGGCATCCCCACTCAATCAGCAACCTTTCCCCTACCCATATGCCACTCAAATAGGTTGCTTCATTCATACATACTACCCAACAGGGTTTTTTTTTTAAGCCAGAACTCAATGGAACTCAATGGAGCTCAGTTCCAGCACTTCTCAGGTGGACACCATTGCCATTCTAAGAGAACAAGGGAGGCATTCATGGTGAGTTCCGGCACCTCTTTTTCTAGAAAAATAGCACTGCTCCCCAGGAATGTGGAATCATGTATTCAGGTGAAGTGGTGTATTTCTTTGAGATATTTTGATATTGGCCTTTGATTCAGAATATCTGGGAACAGTTATAGTATCTAATAAAAGGAAGAATAAATTGATATAAGGCAGGACTACACATGATTGGTGGAGTGTGGAGGTATGGAAGTTTTTCAAAAGTTATGGTTTCTGCCAGGCCCCTAAAATGCATTAACATAGGCCATGGGTAGGCAAACTAAGGCCCGGGGGCCAGATCCGGCCCAATCGCTTTCTAAATCTAGCTCACGGATGGTCCAGGAATCAGTGTGTTTTTACATGAGTAGAATGTGTGCTTTTATTTAAAATGCATCTCTGGATTATTTGTGGGGCATAGGAATTCGTTCATTTTATTCCCCCCCCTTCAAAATATAGTCTGGCCCCCCACAAGGTCTAAGGGACAGTGGACCGGCCCCCTGCTGAAAAAGTTTGGTGACATAGGCACTAAGAGAGCCTCTGTAGGGATAGGGTTTCAGAAGTTAGGCTCCACCGCCGAAAAGATCATCACTCCAGTGGCCACTCACCTTAGTGTAGTAGATTACAGGGAAAGCTAGACAAAGGCATATCTGAGTATAAGGGCAGGTTGATGCCCATAGGGACATCTGAGTATGTGGGCAGATTGATTTCCCTTAACCATCCAGGTCCCAAGCTCTGTGCAGCTTTAAAAATATGCACCACCACTTTGAATTGTGCTCAGAAAGGAACTGGAAGCCACTGGAACTCTTTAAGCAATGGCAAGTTAACTGGTCCAAGTTAGCAGCTTAGCAACTGACCTGCAGTAGCTTGCCTTTACAACAACCACCAGGTTTATGCAACTACAGTGGTGGGAGAGAAGAAATATTTCTTTGCCTCCATCACTGAGACAGAGTAGGTATTCAAACCAGCTTGTTTGATTAGATTGATCACAAGTCTTTCTCAACTGTGTTTAGTAGGGATGTGCATTTGAAAACATTCTCCCTGTATTATCAGGACCTCCAAGATTTCGAGGAGGTTAAGGCAGAATCCATCAATGATCATTTCATGCCTAGAAATCCTGTGGGCCTTTAAATACTTAATTGTTTTTTTTTCCCATTAAAAGTTCATTTATCACAGCTAGCTATATGTCAATGTGGCATCAGGTCCGTGAATAATAACAGCCTAAGGGGCCCGGGCCCTAAAGAAGCCAGATTATCTTCCACAAGGGCCAGGGCCTTTTAAGTGATGGCACCGACCTGGTGCAATGTTCTGTCCCATGAGACTAGGGCCCTGCAGGACTTGATCTCCTTCCACAGGGCCTGTAAGACAGAATTATTCTGCCTGGCCTTCAATTTAGCCTGATCCTCCATTCCTTTTTCCCTTCCCTTTTTCTATGAAGAAACCTTTCTGGGTCCCCACATCTAAATACTTTCCTGGTCTCCTTACTGGCCATAGCAGGACTAACTTGGTCAGTTACTCCTGGCAATTCTACGTTTATGTTGTACAGTGGTACCTGGACTTACAAATGACTCGGCAACCGAATTTTTCAACCTACGAATGGGGATAATGGCTGCGTGCTTACGAATGTCTCGGCATCCAAAAGGAAACCGCGGCGGTTTTAGATAGGAATTTTTTGACTTACGAATTTTTATATAGGGTTGCTTCGACTTACAAATTTTTCCGTTTCCAATGAATTCCTATGGGAAATCGCATTTCCAATGGCGTTTTTCGACTTACGAATTTTTCGACCTACGAAGGTGCCTTCGGAACAGATTAAATCCGTAAGTCAAGGCACCACTGTACGTTATGTTGTTTTTAAGCTGTTTTTAAGTCATTTTAATCAATGTTTTATATTTGTTGTTAGCCACCCTGAGCCTGGTTTCTGGACCGGGAAGGGTGGGGTATAAATAAAAATAATTTATTATTATTATTATTTATTAATCTCCTGCTGATCCCATGTTGGCACCTAGAATAGTTAGTATTGACTAGTCTTGTAAGTTATCTCTGTATGGTGTAGTCTTTCACTTTTGTGGGAATGGACGTGTAACCTAAACAAAAGGTTTATGCAACTCCAGCAGCATATAAGCTTCAAGACCATCTGCTAGATGGAATCCCAGCAGATACCGAAGAAAATGTAGTGTTCTAACCAAGCTCCAGCTTCAGGAGTCATGCTCATTGCTGATGGAGTTCCCAGCAACCACAGGAACATAAGCACAATTGAAATGCTCTGTAGTTTCTTGTGGCTATTTAATAAAATCTGTAGCCTTCACCCCATTTGTTTGCTCATTGTGTTCAAATCCAGACAGAACTTCTGCCCCTGGGCAGAACAATCATTTCATTTCATGCTTTCATTTTGCTTCTGGCAGTCTCATTCATTTCACTTGTCCATTCCATACGTTATTCTGTAATTCATTTCATTTCTCTTCATTACTGTTTTGTTCATTTATCATTTGTTTCATTTCTATGCTGATTACAAAGGAGACATGAAGTGGGTCCACAAACAAGGAGAAGGGCTTGTCTGAAGAGGAATCCCTCTCCCATCTGGTCAGGCCTCACGTATACCCCAAAGCCATAATTAAATCATGAATGACCTGTGTTTTCTCGAGAAATTGCCTTGCATTTAGAAGGAACACACAAAGTATCAGTGACTAGCAAACCCGGGTCCCCACAATCAAAGAACTGGGAGCAATAAGAGAAGAAGAGAAGAAAAACCATTACCAGCCTGGTCTCCCTTTCCTGAATTTGGAAAGTCACCCACAATAGTTCTCTTACTTCCAAAGCCAAACAGCACAAAGCAAAATCCTTGATCAAAGCCAGAGCGGAACATATGAACGGACCCAGATTTAGCTGTGATCATAGCTGCCAAGTTTCCCCTTTTCTCGCGAGGAAGCCTATTCAGCATGAGGGAAAATCCCTTTTAAAAAGGGATAACTTGGCAGCTATGGCTGTGATTCCTGCATTGCATGTAGTTGGACTAGATGACCCTTGGGGGACCCTTCTACCTCCCAGTTCTATGATTCTATGACCCTGTGTGGCGGTTCACTCCACCTGCACAGAATCCCCAGACGTTTGACGGTCCGTTGGTACCTGCACCAACCACTGATCAATTACCTGCTGCCACCAACTACTACTATATGCCTGATAATCTCTTCATTCACTCCAGTCAGGGATAATGTTGGAACAAACTGTGTTTATTGAAGTTCAGTACATAAGCATGTGGTTTCCAAATGAATAGTTCTTATGATCTTTAATAACAAGTCTTTTACTGGCCTATACCTACAGTTTTAAATAATAATAATAATAATAATAATAATAATAATAATAATAATAATAATTTATTATTTATACCCCGCCCATCTGGCCAGGTTCCCCCAGCCACTCTGTGAGGCTTCCAACAAAATATTAAAATACAAAAATCCATCAAACATTAAAAGCTTCCCTAAACAGAGCTGCCTTGAGATGCCTTCTAAAGGTCTGGTAATTGTTATTCTCTTTGACCTCTGGTGGGAGGGCATTCCACATTCAATCACAGTTCCAAACTATCTCTCCCTTCTCTCTCCCTGAGAGCCAGTGTGGTGTAGTGGTTAAGAGCAGTAGACTTGTAATCTGGGGAACCGGGTTCGCCTCTCCGCTCCTCCACATGCAGCTGCTGGGTGACCTTGAGCTAGTGACACTTCTCTGAAGTCTCTCAGCCCCACCCACCTCACAGAGTGTCTGTTGTGGGGGAGGAAGGGAAAGGAGAATGTTAGCCGCTTTGAGACTCCTTAGGGTAGTGATAAAGTGGGATATCAAATCCAAACTCTTCTTCTTCTTCTTCTTCTTCTTCTTCTTCTTCTTCTTCTTCTTCTTCTTCTTCTTCTTCTTCTTCTTCTTCTTCTTCTTCTTCTTCTTCTTCTTCTTACCTCACTACCTCTCCCTCTCCCCTCATACGCTCTCCCCCTGCCCCTCTCAGAACTCCCCGCCACCCTTCCTCAAACCTCCCAAAAAACCAACCACCCCCTCCACTTCCCAGGGTGGGTTTATATAGTCCTCCTAACTCCGCCCCCTAGGGTTCTAACTGGCTAATCCCTTTGACTCCTTCTATGCTAAATTTGGGGTGATCGTCACACCCTGTTACAACCCTCTCATAAAAGAATCAAACTCCTCTTCTTAGAATGGAAGGCTAGCTAGTCAAAACACACTTCTTTATTCCTGCTGGTAATTTTTAAAGCCTATCACCAGACAAACCGCAGTTTATGAAACTGGGGACAAGTGACAGAACTGAATACGCCCCACACCACCCAGCTTCTCCTTCATTTCTGGATTGTGTTAAGCCAGAGATCTTTGTAGCATCTAAACTATGAAACTCTCACATTACATCAATTGACAAGCCAACATAATTAACCAGGATTAAGCCAGAGGTTCCTGACTTGGACATAATGGTGAAGCGTAGGTTACTACAAACCAGGAACTAAGCACCAAAGCGACATGGAACTGGAAGGGGAGTGGGAGGAAAGCATCATTCTGATGCTTATTCCTGGCTTCATAAAACATGTTTTATGAACATGTTGGTACTGGGCACACAACCTTACACAACAATAAGGTAAACAGCAGTTGGTTTGATTTGCGGTGGCAAAGTAATCACAAAAACACCAAGGTCCTCATTGAATCAAATTCAAGATGCTTATGAATTTATGAAAGGATATTGCATCAATTCACAGCCCCTCACTTCTCTCATTTTAAGGAGTTTGTGCTGAGAGAAATACACAGCAAGGAACCCTTGTTGGGTTCTGTCTCAATTAAGGGGAGATGACTTGTTTGAAACAGTTTTATTTAGAGAAGCTATTACATGACTGTGGCCTGTATATTTTCTCCCGTGAAATATAGCAATATATTTTATCATTTTAAATATACATATAGGAGATGTTCCCTCCATCCTCCTCTGGAGCCCCATAAATCTGTTGGGGAGGATTGAGGGAAACCCTGGACAGGTTTGGGGGTGGTGGTGCTTGGAAGGACAACTATGTTGAATTCCACCCATACATTCTCAGCTTTAGATAGTTGTACAGTATATGCAAACATTCTGAATGGTGGATGTTCTGGTTGAAAAGCAACTGTTTTCTGTGTCCATCCAAAGAGGAGAAGGACACAGATGTAGGCAGTTCTAGTAATGGGGACTATATGTATCCACATCTGCCTGAAGATGTTGTGAGTGGCTGTGTACCAAGAACACAATCAAAATGGCTTACCTTCCAAGTCCCGGACTGCAGAATCCAGGACCGGCAGCCGTGTGACACCGGAAGTTGCGTCGGCATAACTTCCGGTGTCGCTTTGCCCTTCTATGGGCACCAAAAATGGCCACCGACAGCTTCGAAAGTCGCTTGCACGCATGTCAGGAAGTGCGTTGACGCAACTTCCGGTGTCGCTCCGCCCATCTATGGGCACCAAAAATGGCCGCCGCCAACCCGGAAGTCGTGTCTATGCACTTCCGGACATGTGTAGATGCAACTTTTGAAGCCGGCGGCAGCAATTTTTGGTGCCCATAGAAGGGCAAATTGGAAAGAAAAAATGGCCGTCAGCAGGAGAAAATAACGGAGAAAAATGGGAGACGAAGTGATATGGGGGACCACAGGAAAAAGGTAAGTAAAAACAGGGTTTTCCCGGGGAAAACGGGGTACTTGGCAGCTATGAAATGGTTGTTCTTCATTCACCTGAGGCATGGTCAGGGAGATAAATGTATGGACAACTTGATTTAGGAGGAAAGTTTTCAAGCATGTATCAAGTAACTACACCCACTCCTGTGGACAACGGGGTCTAGATCCCAATGTGGGGCACACACCCCAGAGGGGGGTAATTTGATTTTTAAGGGGGGGTTGGAAGCTCGCTTAGACCAAGTTAATGGCCTTTTAGGCTTCCTCCACATGAATAGGAGTTCACTTTTTGAATAATAAGAATTATATGTCACAGGGGGGCGGGCATCAGGATTTTAGAGATGCTTAGGTGGGGCATGGCCAAAAAAGGTTGGGAACCATTGGTCTAGATCAGGCACCCCCAAACTGTGGCCCTCCAGATGTTTTGGCCTACAACTCCCATGATCCCTAGCTAAGAGGACCAGTGGTCAGGGACACAGCCACAAGTTTGTTCGAGTGAAGTCAAAGCAGCGTTCGTACGACTAGTGCAATTTCTGTTGAGCTTTCCACATATCTCAACTCTGTCCCCAGATTTCACTTCCAGTGAGATGCGAAGTGAGGGCAGAGGTGCCTCCGTGGGAGGAATTTCAAAGGAAGCCAAAAGTAGTTTCAACAAAATGACAAATTTCTCAGAGGTGTTTTGCACCAATCGTAAATTCGCAAGGTTATTGAAGAGCCAGCCGTAAGATGGCTGCCTGCACCAATTGTCATGGGAATGTTGCAGCAAAAAGTGCAGGAACAATGCAATGTGAATGCAGTTTAGTTCCATATTAAATCTTTGGAGTTTTGCATTCTAATTTCCCCGCCTCCTCTGATGGTGTGTTTGTGCATCTGTCCAGTTTGCTTGGTCTTTGAAGAGAGATCAAAATATGGCTCTAAGGAATTTTAGTCATTGCAAAGCCACCTACATGGTTTGATATTGATTTATTCCAAACTTTGACTTTTCGCCCGCTGCAAGCATGCTTATAAATGAAGCTCAGTGGCGGACAATTTGTTTACATTTTGACAGCTTTTGAAAAAGCCTGGTATTTTTCCAGCAAAAATGGCTGGTTCAAAAGCGGGAAAGAAAAGTTAGACAAGACCACCAGCAGAAATTCTTTCCCTTCCCAACCCCTTCATCAGTTGCCTGGAGAGCAGAAAAATGTCTTAAAATGTATACAAAAAATGGATCATTATCTTGAAATGTGGGGTGAAATGTCCTCAGGGTTGTTGTGTTGTTGTTGTTGTTGTTGTTGTTGTTGTTGTTGTTGTTGTTGTTGTTGTTGTTTAAAAAACCAACCAAACAAAAAACAAGCGTATAGAAACTGAACCCCACCCCACCCCCACCTTTCTAGGCAGCGAAGCTTCAGTGTGCAGGGCACAAATGTTAGTCCAGGGGTCCCCAGACTTACCGTGCGGCGGGCCGGTGCCCGCCGCACCGACCGCGCGGTGGGCCGGAGGGCAGGGGAGTGCGCGCGCAGCGGGCCGGAGGGCGGGGGAGTGCGCGCCCGTGCGCATGCGCACACGCACACGGGCGGGAAAAAAATCGCCGAAAATCGCTTGTGCGCATGCGTATGGGCCTCCCCTGACCCGGAAGTGCACCAGAAATGACCTCTTCCGGGTCAGGAGAGGCCCATACGCATGCGCACAAAGGATTTTCGGCGATTTTTTGCCGATTTTTTAGATCGTCGCTGCGCCGCGCGCCGTAAGAGCGGGCGGCGGCAGCGGGCGGCGGGGGTCGTCGCGGGCCGGATTGGAAGGCCGATTGGGCCGCATCCGGCCCGGGGGCCGTAGTTTGGGGACCCCTGTGTTAGTCAATGAGCTATCTAAAGATATTAGGAACCAATCCCAAATAAAGGGCGCTTTGAGTTCTTTCAGCCCTTTCATTTGGAGGAAAACAGAGAATAAATCTGTGCATGCTCAGAGGCAATTTTTAATGTGCCATTTTGTCTTGTGAGTGTCAGAAACAATAAATAATTAGATAAGAATGCTACCACAAATACAAGTGTTAGCTTTACATTTCAAAAACAATTATACAGTGTTTTTTGAGTGACCAAATAGGGCTTATATCCAACCCATCAGCTTATTACTGCTGAACTTCTGTTGACTGGAGTACACCTTCCTTTAGACAGACCTTTGGCCTGCTGAGGTTATTTGTTTTTGTCGGTTTTGCTGCATTTTTATGGACTGCTTTTTAAATTTGAAAACACACACACACACATTGCTGTCTTTCTTTGGGGGGGGGGGGGAAATGAGTTGCTGGTAGCCATAATAAAACTATTGTGTGTACCAGCACAAAATGGATGTCATGGGCATCAAAGAAGAAAAAAGGTGTTGCTACTGGTGAATACTGTCCCAAAAACACTTGGTGTGTTTGTGTGATGAGAAACTGGGGGCAGTAGGTTCTACAGCTTATAGTTACTGTATAGATTTGAAAGTTGGCAGTGTAGAAGAGGTGCATTTGAGGAAGGTCCGTGCCAACTTTGGAATAGTAAGGGCACGAAATAGCGTTTTTGGAATAAATTAGACATGGGATGAATGGCTTTTGGAAGCTGTCAGGTGGCATGCTGGAGTAAGTCTTTTTTAGGGGGAGACATCTCTGTTTGTTTGTTTGTTTGTTTGTTTGTTTTGTGTCATTTGTTTGTTTTGTGTCTTTTGTGCCACACCCATTAGTTGTGTGACATGTTTGCAGCTTTTATTGAAAAAGCATTTTTGTGTGTGGCCAATATTATTTGGTGAGAGTTCATAAGTGTGTCCCCTGCATATGTTCAGTATGAACCTGTTGTGAGAGAAGAAGAAGAAGAAGAAGAAGAAGAAGAAGAAGAAGAAGAAGAAGAAGAAGAAGAAGAAGAAGAAGAAGAAGAAGAGTAGTTTGGATTTGATATCCCGCTTTATCACTACCCGAAGGAGTCTCAAAGCGGCTAACAATCTCCTTTCCCCTCCTCCCCCACAACAGACACCCTGTGAGGTGGGTGGGGCTGAGAGACTTCAGAGAAGTGTGACTAGCCCAAGGTCACCCAGCAGCTGCATGTGGAGGAGTGGAGACACGAACCCGGTTCCCCAGATTACGAGTCTACCGCTCTTAACCACTACACCACACTGGCTCTCCTTCCAAGTGTCCCTATTTTCCAGGTTGAATGGGACAACCAGAGAAGGTCAGTTGGAACAAGACAGAATGTGGCTATGTGGGGGACAGGGAAGACTGGGGAGGTTGAGATTAAATAGCTATAAAAGTACCCACATACCAGGCTTCAGCCTTGAAGTTCAGCTAATATGCACAAACTAATATCAACCTTCTTGAATGTATTGCTTGAGTGTACAGTACTGCAAGTAGCCTTCCTCTCCAACAGAGCATGTCAAATGCCTGGTTTAACTCCAAATCGGGTCCTCCCTAACAAGAGGGCACATGTTGCGGTGTGACCTGACAACCAAACCCTGTGTTGTGGGTGGGGGCATTTGGATGGCCACAACACCCTATTGGGGGTCCCTTGATGCTGGGTGCAATCAGACCAATGGGATGCCAGCTAAATTCTATCAAGGGACCTCTATTTAAGTCCATGCAAGTGTCCCTGAGCTTCCTCTTTGGGGCCAGTGCATCGGAACACCCGCCCACCTCTCCCTATATTTAGAGCTTGCACGCATGACCTTGCTATGCCGTCATGTGTCGTCTGTCGTTGGGACAGGGGCACGGCAGGAATTTTCCCCACTTGGCTGATTGTCTGGTGCCATTTGGGTTTCTCCTGCCGCGTAGCAAATTGTCACAACTTGTAAGGTTGCAGATAGCCTCTGGTTCAGGTGATAGGGGTGGCAAAGCAGTCTGGCCATCCCTATGCAATGGGTATTCCATTAAAGGAATCCTGGGACTCTTGGTTGGTCAACCCTGAGAGGAGTTGTGCCCTGAGCCTGAGTCCAGGGGTGCATCTGGCTGGTGGACTGGCTTGACCCCACTTTCCACTTTGTTGGGGGCTCACCCAAGGCTGACCTATGGTGTGCTCTGGGTCAGCGCTACCTGTAAGGGTGCAGGGAGCTAGTTGAACCAGAGCCTATGCAACCACTCACTTGATTGTAATCAATAAAGTTGTGGCCTAAATTCTGCCAAAAACCAGACCAAAAATTTGAGTCTTGTCTGAATTTATTTGGGGGTTGTTAAAAGTTCTACACACGCAAATGTTTTCTAAAATCAGTCCCTTTGGAATTCTGACCTAGTCTTTCAACTAATGCCAAAATGCTGCCCTTAGAATTGTCTCAGGGGGGAGAATCAACATGTTCCACAAACCAGCAGGCTGCCCCAGAGGGTGCAAGATAAATTAAGAAAAGGGAGCATCTTTTTGGAAGTGTGTGATCCTTTTATCAAGTAAGCCACTTTGCAGGTTTGTTTAATGAAAAAGCCAGCCTGCATATGATGACAACAGTGATAATGAAACAAAATTTTGACAGTGTAGAAGTAGAAGTAGCTTTTGCAAATGCTGGCGAACAGTAGGATGAAAATACAGTGGTGAAGTCACTAAAGAATAAAATTTATCTTGCATGCAGCTTCAAGCCAACTCAAACCTAAGGGTCCTTTTTACTTCCAAGTGACACAAGTCTGTTTCTGCCACCAAAGTGTACTTTAAGTAATACTGGTAAGATTAGTAAACATGAATGTGCTACAGTATGTTTGTACATGAAATAAGAAAACACTTCAGTTATTGATCTTTCCCCAGGAATGCAGCTTCCAATTTGTTTGTTTGCACAGTGTCTTTTGTTAACAGTATGAATTGAGGCACCAGGGAATTCATCTGAGAACGGGCTTTCTGATCTTCCTGGTGAGGTTGTTGGTACAATAGCAGAGGTCAAAAAGCAACAGACATTGGCAGAAGTCTATAACAAGTTGAGAAAGTTGCTTCCCCCCTCCCATTTTTTTCAGCCTAAAGTGATGTTAGAATTTTTTTAAATGTAGTAAGCTAGAAGTCTGATCCCATGAATTGCTTTGCCCAAAGAATGGCTCATAATTGAATCCCAGGGTAATCCCAGAGGATGCGAACACATGAAGTTACCTTATACAGTATTGCATGTTCAGATCCAGAGACCTCCCCCCTAAATAAAGACACATTTGTCTCAAATTGTAGTTTTGGTTTTTGGCAGAATTTAGGCCACAACTTTATTGATTTCAGAAAAGTGAGTGATTGCATAGGCTCTGGTTTGACTAGCTCCCTACACCCTCGCAGGTAGCGCTGACCCAGAGCTCTATCATTGGTCAGCCAAGGGTGAACACCTGAGGCAGGTGAAAAGCCTGGGAACAGACTCTGTTCACTCCCCAGATGCTCCCCTGGACTCAGGCATGGGCACAA
Organism: Zootoca vivipara; assembly: GCF_965207765.1. Classification (NCBI taxonomy): domain Eukaryota; kingdom Metazoa; phylum Chordata; class Lepidosauria; order Squamata; family Lacertidae; genus Zootoca; species Zootoca vivipara. The sequence continues at coordinate 12,537,734 of NC_142590.1, read as the reverse complement.
CCCCATTCGGGGGTTGACCAAACCAAGTTGAGTCCCTGGGTTCCTTTAACGGAATACCGTTCACATAGGGATGGCAAGACCGTTCTCCCATCCCTATCACCTGAACCAGTGCCTATCCGCAACCTTACAAGTTGTGACGAATTGCTGATTGGCAGGCGAAACCCAAATGGCCACATCCAAACAGCCAAGTGGGGAAAATTCCTGCCGTGCCCCTGACCCAACGACACACGACACACGACGGTATAGCAAGGTCAATCGCAAAATGCCCTAAAATTAGGGAGAGGTGGGCGGGTGTTCCAATGCACGAGCCAAAAGAGGAAGCTCTGGGACATGTGCATGGGTTTGTATGGTTCCCTCGATCCATTTATACTGCACTCCACTGGCCAGATTAAACCCAGTAACTAGGGACCTACTAATCGGGTGTTGTGGCTATCCAATAGACCCACCCACAACCATGAGGTCAGTCTCCAGGTCTCACCGCAACATGTGCCCTCTTTTAGGGAGGACACAATCTATCTCATCACTGGCTCATCCAGCCCAGAGCTGGCAATGGCTTTCCAAGGAATTTCCCAACCCTGAAATCAGTGCAAATGAAGCTGCTGGATTGAGCCTTCTGCACTCCACTACCACACTGCAAACACCAATGAGAGCTAGCCTCCCAGCAACAAATCTGCCAGTACATTTGCAAAATTATACACCGAAGAAAATCCCCTGTGTTGCAAAACAGAATACTCTGAACAACAGCAAGCAACATGTCGGCTAATAATATGCTGACAATATTTTTATAACACTATACTGTTTCAGAATTCATAAGCAGAAGACTCATAATATGTGCATGGAGTCACAAAGTAATAAGAATCAAATAAATGTTTCAAGAACAGGAATGGTAGGAGTGGCAAGTCACTGCGAAAGATCACTGAAATGGAGGCAAAATATCCTACAACACTTTTTAGTGATAGCTGATCCATGGCCATTTGATGTACCTTTGGGACTGTTAATTTGCTGGTGAAGAGTTATTATTGAAACAGTTCCTTATCCTGGAAGAACTGTACTGTCTGCTGCCGTGCTGGAAACACCCTATTGCGACGTTTGGAGCACCCATCACCTCAAGTTTGTAGGATAGTCTTATAAAAATATTGTCAGTATATTATTCGCTGATGTGTTGGTTGTTGTTGTTCAGAGCACATTTGCAAAGCCAAGTAGGGTCCAGTGTGGTTTCAAATTGTATGGGGGACTGTGTGTTAAGATTGCTGCATTGCAGGGGGGTTGGATTAGATTACCCTTGGGGTACTTCCAAATCTACAATTCTATGATCTCCCTGCCCATCACAAAAAAGCAGCACCAGGGGGGGGGGACATGTACTTTAATTGCATTTACACAATTTGCATCTTCTTCTTTTTTTAACCTCACCAGCCAATACACCAATCATGTTGTATCAATTAGTCATCAATAATACTAAATATACTTACATTCTTGCAAAAAAGTGTATTGTGGGATACAATACCCCTTTCTAAAAACCAAAGCCTAAATGTCTTGTATAATGTGCATGTCTTGCTCTGAAATGGACCTGTAAAGTGTACTACTTCAAAACTATTTTAACAATCTACAGATTTCCATCTAGGAAATAGGTATGTTGCACCGTTTAGTTTTGTTTGTTAAGTTGTATCTCCCTTCTAAAGTTGGAGGAGGCATCTTCTGTCTTTACATTGAATGAGATGTGAAGCAGCTCTAAAAGAGGCACTCCATAACCTGAACAAAACAGAAGCCAAAATAATTGCTTAAAAGGGACTATGTGGAGACAGAGGAGGATTTCAGAAAGACCATATTAATTCAAGTGGAATAGATTCTCCATCATATCCACAATAGACTCCTGGAAGCAGACTGTGTACAAAAAAAGGGGGGGGGTTCAGGAGTCCTCGGCTGCCACAGCTAATCTCCTTTTATGTTCACTTAATCCCAGGCAAAATCCAACACTATTTTTCTAAAATATATTTTAAAAATCCTTCTAGATAACAGAGACTAAAGCTCCCATTTATACCAGGCAGAAGCGAGTGCTTAAAATGTTGCTGTTTTAGAAGGTCAGTGAAAGGAAACACTTTCTCTCTTCAGACACTAAGGACTTGGTTTTTTAAGATTACTGAAACTAAGTCACTATAAAATATAATCTCGCTCCAAAAGCAAACACTTCCTTAAGCCTATAGAGAGTCTTAGCAGCCCCTGTTAACTGCTTGAAAGTTAAAAGACTTTGTAATTTCTTTTCCTTTGATAGTATGACACAACACTTCTATTCAAATCTGCGGAGCCTGGGGATTTCAGAGTAATTTGGGTGCCAAAGATATACAGCTCACTTCAAATGCATATCCTACTTCACAGTCTCTAAATCAATGGGAGTTTTGCTTTTATTTGCTGCAGTGAATGTGTCTCCACTCTTGTCCCTTTTCCCGAAAGTATTGATACCACCTCTGACTTTTCATTTAGTTCTTTTGTAATCCTGCTATGAACAAACATAGCTAATCATATTATATTGCACATGGCACAGTAGCTATCATATTAACTATCAGGATTTAACTGATGGTTACCTGGGACTAGATTCAGAGGTCGTATTTCCTTTCCACTGCCTGGAAGATATCACGTTGGTTTCCAGTCCATCTCCTAGCTCATTTCAAGATGCTAATGCTGACTACAGATGGGTGACTATTCTGCATCTCCCCCTAGATTAACTCAGAAATTTCATATGCTCTTTTTTTTGGGGGGGGGGTGTTGGTAGAGTCAAAAAATCAATGGCTCAGAACGGCTACATTTGTTTGTGTGTGTATTGGTAAAATATGCCATAGCAGCAAAATGACCTCACTTACCTCCTCACTTATCTCATCACAGCTCACCCTAACGTCCCTTCCTCCTTTCCTCATAGCTTTCCCCAAGACCCTTCCCTCACAACTCACCTCAAGCCTCTCCCCTTCCTTCCCAGATCATCAGAAGCCCCACATCCTTTAAAAGGAGGGGGTGAGACTTCACAGAGTGTAATGGTAAATCATTCTCAGAATCGCCTCCCCACCCTATTAAACCTTGCTGCAGCCGCATTTTGCAGAGGAACGAAGCACTTCAGATAGAGGTTTGGCAAGCTCCTCTGTTGCCGAAGCCCTAAAGGCATTTCAGAGAGTGGTTTGGCAGCTCACCTGAGCCACCTATCACCAGCTTGCTCATTCGCTGCCTGCCATTCTGTTGTCACGCTGAAGTTGGTGGGGCCACCTATTGGTGGCCATGGAAACTGCAGCATGACGACAGCCTTAGATTTTTATGTGTATATAAAGAAATGTTCCTTTGAGGAATGCTCATCTCATTGATAAGGAACAAAGTCAAATGGAGGAGAGAGAGTGAGGTGAGCAACTACTCAAACATATTTGAGATGATTTCTCTAGTTCACCTTCAGCTTGCTTTAGGAACAAAGTGGGAAGTTCATACCCTACCTCTTTTATTTTTCACTGTCAAAGCAGGGGAGGAAAAGGTTTATTGTTTGGCTGGAGATAAATTTTCAGCTATGGTGTTGTTATTGTCATTGGCATTTATTTCCATTAGATAGATTTTCATATATGTGTTTTGTATTGGTAGGAATTATTCGGACATTCTGTAGCATGATAGATTTATGAGAGGAAAGGCAGTCTAATAACAAGAAGGAGAAGCCAAAAAGATCAGCCAGATGTGTTTGCATATTATCTCAGCCTCATAACTGACTCTCTCTTTAGCCTTGCAGACCTTTCGTTCCTCTTGGAAGGAATATGCAAATCTGTTCCAGCTCTGAAGGGAATTCTGCTTGACGATTAGGGTTGTACTCTCAACCTAAAGAGATAAAACACTGGAGCTGAAGCTCCACATGATGTATTATTCACTGGGCAGTACCATTTCAGAATGAAGGTGAGGAATGGAATGCTTGAATGTAAAGTATTTTCACACAAAATGCTTCCTAAACAATCTATGAAACCAATGTGTCAGGCAGGCAGTTCCAGGCTAGCTTTTTCCCCTGCCAAGAAAGATTTCTAGGCTAACAAATATTTAACGTGGGCCAACATTCAGACATTTGATTCCCACAGCTGCAGCAGTACAGCCCAGCAATGGATTATTATATGTTAGGCTCCTGCTCATCCGTTGTAGGTCATAGAATGCTAGGCAAATAGAGGTGGATTGGACTAGTTAAAATCTTGGAATAGAGACCTAAAAGTTGTTCATAAAACAGGTCTGGAATTTCATGCCCATTTGTCCATCTCCTAACATCTCCTGTGCTCGCTTCACAAATTCCACCCACTTCTCTGGAGGCTCCTTGCAGAATACATTTCAGATGGTCTGGAGATTGCTGGCTCCCATTGTAGTGGTGGTGGTGGTGGGGACAGCTGGAGCATTGGCAGGATATATGGTTGCATATCTTGAGAATAATGCCACTCAACTTCAGAGTGACCTTGACTCTGCAGTTATTGCAGTTCTGATACAACGTGTTCCAGTCCAATCACAATCCCTCGGGGCCATTCTCAGGATCCCCCCTTCTGTTGCGGATGCAATCATGAGATTGGAGACTGGCTGCCAAGCCTTTAGGTATGTGGCACTGAAAGCGAAATTGTGGCTATGGCTCAAACTATGTTTCAGGTTTGGCCCCCCTGATTCTGAGGGATAATTTAAAATCTCCATGGGAAGGGGAAGTGGTAGAGGAAGTGCAGAAATGCGGTCTGTCCTCCCTTTATATTGAGTCCATGACGTATAGCCGCGCTAAAGCGGTGATCGCTCAGAGATTGGGGGATATCGCCAGACAGGAGGACATAGCCTGCGTGAAATCTGGGATGTTTTTAGGGAAGTAGGTGTATCGGGCTGCACCAGCCCGTTACCTGGCGGGTATCCACTACGTGGAATACCGCAGATTACTTACTGGGGCCAGACTGAATGTTCTTGATTCGGCGGTTTTGAGGGGAAGATTTGGAGGAGTCCCATACAGTCAGAGAATGTGCCATTGTGCCTTGGGTGAGGTAGAATCCACAGAACACATTTTACTATGTTGTCCCTTTTATAATGATTTAAGGCAATATCTTATAACCCCATATTTATCTCACTTTAGTTCCCGACTAAGAGAACGGCAGGCAGCATATTTGCTAAACAAGCCCACTGGGAAAATAACCTTCTCGGTGGCTAAATTCCTCTTCCTGGCGCTTAAGTGTCGGAAACGTATAATTGAATGCCTTGATGTGGGTTATCTGGGAGGTTCAGTAGCGCGGTCATACTTCATTTATGTATCCCTCTGATGCCTTCAGTTTTATATTTTTATATTTGTATTGAGAAATGTTTTCCTTTCTATCGGTCAAATAAAGTATTTTGATTTGATTTGTTTTGTGTGTGTGCTTTCCTGCTGCAAACAAGGGGTTAAATTGAAAGCAACATTTATTATCACTGCCTCCAGCAAGCTCAAAAATGTTTTAAACCCTTTTCACCTAGTTTGACCCCAGATATCTGGAACCTGCTGGAACCTTTCAGCCAGTTGTAGTAGGTTGGAAAATATATCAGAAGCCATCCAAATTATTTTCTTGTCAGTTCATACCATTTGCAGCCTGTCTCTGAATGGCTGTCAAGTTATCAGCCAGTTTCAACAGGTCTGATACAAATGAAAAGAGGCTTATGTTAGAAAGAAACAAAAGGCTCATTTAAAACTCTGCTCTCTGCCAAAGTTCGGAAGCTGTTGCCCAAACATTTTAAACTAAGAATTCAGTTATCCCCTGCAGAGTTATTAAATATGAAGGAGGGTGTTTAAATTTTGCCATTCAAGTGTAAAAGCAGAGGGATTTTAATCCAGCTTTGCTGCAAATGTTGGTGCATCCTTATCTACAAAAGAGACAATGTCATCTCCATAATTAGAAGCAGTATTTCTGTAGAATGTATAAAGATTTAGACAGTCCACCAATAAAAGGAATGACATGGAATCATATCAGAGGTGTTTCATAATAGCCCAGCCTGCTGGACATGATAGTCTAGTGTACTGCATCAAACATCACGCTCCAAGCCTCTTAATTACCGTAGCTCAAAGTCATACTATCCCTATTCTATGTAATCTTAACTGTAGGGAGAAGGATACTATTGTTATTAACATTGTGCAATTTAAAATTCCATGTTACGAATAGGTAAAACAGGTTACAGTCACAGGAATAGAGTGGATCATGGGAGCTCATGTTTCAGGTGTCAAAATCCAGTGTAAAGAAAAGTATTTTGTATAGTGAAGGTGCCAGATGGACCTCTGTAGGGAGGGAATTTCTTAACTAATGGCCACCATGGAGAATGCCCCTCACCTCCCTCAAATTTATTGGGGTGGTAGATACAAAAATGGCCATTACCCCCATTCATAAGTCGAAAAATTTGGTTGTCGAGTCATTAGTAAGTCGAGGTACCACTGTAATTCAATGATAGGGTTGCCATAAATTCAGCCTGAACACTGCTGCCAAATGTATCTTCTGTATATTTCCAGCAAATTTCTGACATATGACAACCCTACCAATGAATATAATCTAACATGGACTTTCAGATAGGGATTTAAAACAAAAACAAAACCACCTCCATCATTATTCTGGAACTTGGTGATGAAATTGAATTGGCAGTTGTTTATGTCTCAGATTGCAAGGGGACATAGCACCAAAGATATAGCAGCAGGAAAAGAAAATGCACTCGCTGTAATTTAACTAGTCATCTCTATTCTACCAACTGAAATGTTTCAAGTGACACATGATCTTTTGGGGAAGATTTTATCTTTATTTTAGACCAGGGGTCCCCAAACTAAGGCCCGGGGGCCGGATGCGGCCCAATCACCTTCTAAATCCGGCCCGCGGACGGTCCGGGAATCAGCATGTTTTTACATGAGTAGAATCTGTTATTTTATTTAAAATGCATCTCTGGCTTATTTGTGGGTCCTGCCTGGTGTTTTTACATGAGTAGAATGTGTCCTTATATTTAAAATGCATCTCTGGGTTATTTGTGGGGCATAGGAATTCATTCATAATTTTTTTTCAAAATGTAGCCCGGCCCCCCACATGGTCTGAGGGACAGTGGACCGGCCCCCTGCTGAAAAAGTTTGCTGACCCCTGTTTTAGACCCTGCTCATCTCAGTAAAGTCTCTTAATTAGCAAAATCCTTGTGGGAGCAAATTAATGAGCCAGTCTACATGTGTTAGCAAGGATTTCATCATCTTAATGTCATATATTTAAAAGGATCTAAAATGGTTTATTAACAATACCACTGAGTTTCATTTTCCTCTCAGTTATTGCTTTTATGCTGCTTTTTCTTTCTTTCTTGAGGGAATCGTAAGAGGTAAACAACAGAAAGGGAAACTGCACAATTAATACAAAATGCCAGAATGATAGTCAACAGAAGAAAACGTAATGTATCCAAACGTAACACACACAAAAATGAATTTCATATTTTAAAAGTATCAACAATAAATAAATAAATAAATATGCTAAATCTATAAAATCCTATATAATAAAGTCCAAGTTGTCCCTGCGTCCAAGCTGTCCCGTGTGTCCCTGGGTCACTGCGCATGTCCCCCAGGGACACAGGGATTGGACAGCAGAGACTGGACACACACGCGCACGCGCTCTCCCCACCCCCCACCTACCGTTTCCCTGCGGCCGCCAACCGCTGATCCCAGCCGGACTGAGCGTTGGCGGGGGGGGAGCGCGCGTGTGTGTCCAGCAATGTCTCCTTCCTGTCACTTCCCGTTTCCCGGCGGCGGCAGACCAAGGGCAGCCAGGCTTTCCCCGTCGCCGTAGGCGAAGTTCGCGCCGAAGCGCGCCATGGCTGAGGGACGCTAGGCCCAAGCGCCGGACTCCGCCTCCCCTCACGCCATCCCCTCGCGCGCTCTCCCTCCGTGAGGGAACAGCCCGCGGGGGGAGAGGGCGCCAGGAAGCAGCGCGCAAAAAGGCGGGCGAGGAGGAGGACGAGGCTACTGAGGTGCCGCCGCTCTTGCTGCTGCTGCTGCCGCCGCTGCTGTCCTGCCTCTCCGCGGCCGAGATGAGCTAATCCTGCCTGCCCGCCAGGACGAACCGCCCGCGAGGAGGAGCCTGGCGCCCCGCGGACCTGACAACCCTCCCTGTCTCCTTGCTGTCGGCGGCTGCGGGAGAGGTACGGAGGAGGAGAAAGCAGTGCTTTCTCCTCCTCCGTTCCTGTCCCCCTGCCGCCGACAGCAAGGACAGGTCCCAGGGTTCGGAGAAGCGCTTGCGCAAGCGCTTCTCCGAACCCCAGGATGTTCTAGCGCCCGTTATTGAACGGGCTGAAATACACTAGTTAATAATAATTTCCATTGATGGTAAAATGTGGCATGATGGTTTCTAAGAATTAGATAAAATATTTTAAAAATCTTTTATCATGAGCAGTTAGTGACAAATGTTTCTAGTGGGTAGAAATTCCTGATCTGTTTTTGGTTTTTTTTCTTATTGTTTCTTGTTGTGATACTGTTCTATTGGTACGTAAAGTTCATTGATTTTCATTGGTAGAGTTTCACTCTCAGAAAACTTTCTAAGCCACTTCAAAGTGGCCTGTATATCCAAGTTCTAATCAAACTGTGGATCCCATAGATCACTTGAAGGTGACTCATCTACAACCAGTAGGCATCTCTCCAGTAATGATATTTTCTGATAGCTAGCTTTTTGTTCTCGTACGATGTTACAAACGATATTGGATTAGTGCATACGTTTGAGTAATGAGCCCTCATTCTCATCATAAGGCAATTTATGGCAGTGATACAAATTTCAAACTGATTTGCAGAGTTAAATTAACGAATCCTACTTTAGGATGATTGGTAGGTGATTTTTCATCCAGTTTTATGTGAATTCAATTGTGAGGTAGCTGGTGTTTGTATAGTAAAATAAAAGTGTGTGTGTGTGTGTGTGTGTGTGTGTGTGTGTGTGTGTGTGTGCCATGAATGAAATTGAATCCATTGGTTTAAAACCATACGAGCAAGGTTTGCATTCATACAGGGTTGCTGAGAATACTACTGTGCTTTCTTTAACACACACACACACACACACACACAGAGAGAGAGAGAGAGAGAGAGAGAGAGAGAGAGAGAGAGAGAGAGAGAGAGAGTACAGTTCTTTATTACAGCTCAGAATTCATTTACTTATCGATTACAGAATACTTCTTTCTTCTCCAATTACTGATTACTGAAATCACTAAATCTATCTCCCTCTAGACAAAGAGTTTCACATGGGAAAGGAGTTGCCAGATATGCTTGTGGGGAAAGCCTATAGGTCAGTGGTAAAGGTAAAAGACCCCTGGACAGTTAAGTCCAGTCAAAGGCAACTATGGGGTTGCAGCGCTCATCTCGCTTTCAGGCTGAGGGAGCCAACGTTTGTCCACAGACAGCTTTACGGGTCATGTGGCCAACATAATTAATCCACGTCTGGTGCAATGGAACACTGTGGCAGAAACTAGAGCGCATGGAAATGCCATTTGCCTTCCCACCACGATACCTATTTATCTAGCTGCACTAGCGTGCTTTCGAACTGCTAGGTTGGCAGGAGCTAGGAAAGAGCAATGGGAGCTCACTCTGTCACAGGGATTTGAACCGCTAACCTTCTGATCAGCAAGCTCAAGAGGCTCAGTGGTTTAGGCCACAACGCCACCAACGTCCCTCCAAAGCTCAGTGGTAGAGTATCTGTGCTGCATGTCGAATGTCCCTAGTTCAATTCCTGGCATCTCCAAGGAGGGCTGGAATAGAACCGCTGCTCGAAGCCCAGGAGTGCCGCTGCCATGCAATGTAGATAATAATGAGTTGGATGGATTGGTGGTCTCACTTGGTATATGCCAACTTCCTATGTGAACCCTTTAGTTACATGTGTGTCCATGGAACTATTATTTTGCAGATTTGTACTGGAAATAATTGCACTTTGTTCCTTAGTTCTAAGTGTATGTATTTGCCACATCTAGTATATTGCAGGATTCTCTGGTTGATAGACTGTGGAGTCTACTAAACTATAACAACCCACTCATGTCTACTCATATTTCTTTTTTTTTATGGCATCTATCTGCCTCCAAAAGACCCAGGTGGCGCTGTGGGTTAAACCACAGAGTCTAGGGCTTGCTGATCAGAAGGTCGGCGGTTCGAATCCCTGCAATGGGGTGAGCTCTCGTTGCTCGGTCCCAGCTCCTGCCCACCTAGCAGTTCGAAAGCACATCAAAGTGCAAGTAGATAAATAGGGACCGCTCCGGCGAGAAGGTAAACGGTGTTTCCGCGCGCTGCTCTGGTTCGCCAGAAGCGGCTTTGTCATGCTGGCCACATGACCCGGAAGCTGTCTGCGGACAAACGCTGGCTCCCTCGGCCTATAGAGCGAGATGAGCGCCGCAACCCCAGAGTCAGACACGACTGGACCTGATGGTCAGGGGCCCTTTTACCTTTACCTTTATGAACAATTTAGTCCTTAGTCCTGCAAAGTAAAAATGCAATTCCTTGAATTTTAATTCATAGCAGAGATTGTCCCTTTTCCCTGAAATTATCCCAGCAAAACTGGTTTTTTGGGGTGTGTGGGGTACAGTGGAGGGACTTTTCAGAAGTAAAATCCACCAACATATGTCAATGATGGAAATCATATTGAAATAAACTGAAGCTTATTGGCAGTACTACGTACTTGGCGGATTACACAATATAATATGGGTGAAAATCAACTGTATAAAATTGTAGCATTCAACCAAGAGCAATCCCCATCGAATTTTAATGCTCTTGGGGTCAGTTGCATTGTTAAGGATACTTCTTTTATACCACATTTTGTTCACGTGCAATGAATGCTGAAGTCCATGGCTTATGCCCCGCCCCCGCCCCCCACTTTAATGAAGAAGAGACCCAGCAGGTGTTTTTGGACTCTAACTCCCATCAGCCTCTGATTGTGTGACCAATGTTCAGGGATGATGGGAGAAGTAGTCCAAGAATAGATGGAGGGCTACAGATTCCTGAGTTAAAGGAATATAAAGATGCAAGTAGGCACGTGAAAAAGAGCCTGAGTAGAGTGTCCAGAAGTATTTTTAAATAAAATGCAACAGCAGAAGAATGAATGATCTGCATAATGGACCACATTTAATTCATGGTGGAGATCTTTGTGTTAAATAGATCTTTTCATGGGAATAATAGGTCTGACAATGCTAGCTAATTGAAGCAGAGAAAACTACAGTTTACTTAATTTTCTAGTCCACTAACTTTTAGGAGAGTCGGAATTTCACATTTCACTTCAGTGCTATATAAGACGCCGTTTAAACTTCTAATAAAGTTTAATATTATTCTTGGAAGAGACTCATTTCAAGGTTTCATTTTAGTGAGAGAATCCAAAAGAAGATTGCTGTAACAAATCATGTACCATATTAGAGAGGGGGGGGGGAACTGGCTTTAATTTGTAGATATTTCTGCTGAAGCAGATGGTTTAAAGGCACACTCATAATAAAAAAGCAGAAACAACCAACACTGAAACACTTTGAAGAAATGAAAATGGCCACCTTTCTAAATTTCAGCTGATAACAAATAATAATAGAACCTATTTCTGCTTGAGATATCTGCTTACCTAATTACAAGGAACTTCCAGGAAAGTTCCACCTCACCTAGCATTCCACGACAAGGACTGCCTTCCCTTCCGCTGGCTGGGAAATTTGAATTCAGCCTGCCTGCTGAATTGGCCAATGGCAGGCAGCCTTAGCAGGCAGGTGACTGGAGGAGGGGCGGGCCTGACTGAGCCTCCAGGCTTCACTCAGGTCCACTCCCCCTGTATTTAAACAGGTCTGTCTCTTCCATGCTCCTCAGTTTTTCATTGGCTCTCCAGCCCACCCTCCCTCTATATCCTACTTCTACACTGCAGGTTGCCAAACATATTCGGCCTACCACCCCCTTTTCACAAACAAACAAACAAACAAACAAACAAACTCAGCACTTCCCTGGAAATCTACCTTCTTTAAGCAAACAAACAGAAAAATGCCGTGACAAATTCATGTTCTTTTATGTATCTATATTTCTACCTACATCCTACAACAGAGTAAAGAAAGATGTCGCTGTAAATAAGACACATTGAGGCTTGAAATTATAAAAATATTTGTTAAAACCAACCATGGTAACGTTCACACTACACACAGAAAAACAAGATAACGAAGGATAATGCTAAAATAAAAATTACGAATAACATTGAAGACAATCCTAATGAGAAGGATGGGCCTGAGAATTTCAAATTTTCCTTCTCTTCTCTCTTTATGCTTCGATTGCCCCCTTACTTTTATTCAATGTCCCCCCAACTGCACCTGAGGATATTACTGCCCCCTGGATCATTCCAGCTCCCTCCAGGGGGTAGTACCACTCACTTTGGGAAACTGCTCTAAACCCATCAGTTGCCGTGTTATGTTTTTCATCTTGCTATGGACAAAGTTGGTTGCTGTATTCAGGACCGGGGAGCAATTTTTCTCTTCAGACCAATTGGCCCCGTCTGACAGTTTTGCCTACCTGAAAGCAATCATCACAACCTTTGGCGGTTTAGGCATTGGGCAAGCCTTAGGCATGGTTAGAGAGGTTTTCTCCAAAGGATAGGGATAACCCATTAAAGGGATCCTGAAGGATATGCTTCTGTCCAAACAACAGACGGCATCTAGGGTCACAACACTCCTTAAGGCAGTGATCCTATCAGGGTATACCTATTTGAAGTAAGTCACAGTCAATGTGAGACAGTGTGGGATGGCCATACCCACCTTCCAAAGGCCATATGCAAGCTGTGGGTGTGGCCATCCCACACTGTCTCACATACACTGTCACACTCTCACACAAAGTGCACACAGCCCTCCCGAACAGAGGCACATTTAGGGCAGTGCAAGCGATGTGGTTGAACTGGGTGTGCAACCAAGCACTTGCCTGGGGCTTTAAAGCAATTGGAAGATAGGTTTTGGTACAGAGCTGGACAGGGCCGGCTCTAGGTAGACCCCCGGTGGTGCAACAACAACAACAACAGCTGTAGTATAAGAACAGATGCATTGGACAATTTCTAGTCCATGTTGATTTTGCATAGATTCACTCACAAGTCTGTTCTGACCTGTTTCTGCATTGTTATCAACCCCCCCCCCAAAAAAAAAATCTGTGAAAAAATTGTATCTGAATGCAAATATTAAATTCAAAGTTGCTTCCCACCCCACCCCCTCAGTGTCTCTAAATAGGTGATTTATCTCAATGTGCACATTTGCAAATGTATTTTAACATGCCAAATGTATTTTAACATACATTTTTATGGATTTCTGTATATTTTCTGCAGTCAAGGGCTGCATTGCAAAATTCAGAGAAGTGCAAAATCGGAAGGCTAATGACATTCTGTTCCATGCATTAGTTCAGGACGTGTGAATGGCATTATTTCACTTCAAAATGGGGACCAAACTAAATCACCTTCTATCCCTTTGGTAACGTTGCCTGTTCATGAGACCAATGCTTCTCCCAGAATGTCATTCCTATTCATCTTAACACCCTGCTCTTCCAGAGGGCAGTGGTCCAAAATTATATTTCTTTCTATTAGTGTACGTATCCATCTAGCCAATGGTTATTTTGAAGTACTTGATCTCTCTGCCTCAATCTTTCACTGCATACATTTCATTCTTGGATGTTGCAACACAGTCCTTGAACACTGTACAGTCATTAATCTGACACCTAAGCTGTGGCAGCTAGACAGTTTCCACATTGACATTTTCTTCCCCATGAAGTGGCTGAATTTCTGACTTTAATCTTGTTTTCATTAGTGCCACTGCATATTGTGAAGCCCAGAAGCCTGGCTTGATCTCTCTTCTTCTGCCATGAACAGCACCTCTTTCTTCTGACGATCACATTCCACCCCTGTCTAATCATGCCTCCCCTTGGGTGACGGCTTTTCAAACATGTTGGCATATCAGTTGACAAAATGGCTGAGAGATAATAACACAGGATGAGGAGTGGGAGGAAAGGCCCAACAGTTATTTTTTTAAAAAAGAAAAGAAATCACACTGCCTTGCTAGTAATTAAATTTGGGACATTGCTTCCGCCTTTTCTTCTTCTTTGTGGAGCTTTCATAAGCCAAAGGGAAAGAGAGTTACGGGTTGCCTTTAGATGTCTCTATTTCAACTATCTTGGAAGAAAACCTGTTCTCCAGTCAAATGGCTCCCAGCCCAATTAGCATGAGCGGGGCAAAGAATACAAAATACGACAATTTCCCTGAGGAACTATGCACAACTTAGTTTGTTTTTAAAGGAAGAGAAGGAAACAGCAGGCCACATTCTTACATATTTTCTGCCCTAAAACATATTAGCAATGCAGGCTCAAACACTGTGAGCTAAGTGGGGATCCAGCTTCTGTGGATACTTCCCTACCTGGAGGGGGAAATACACTAACCGGCAGGTGCTGTGTGTGGCATCTTCCTGCCCAACTCAGCAGTCTGTGTGTAGCACTATATTTTAAAACAAAACAAAACAAAAACTGAAATCTAATGTATCGGACAAGGGTGAGGAGGCTAGAAGGGTCTGCAAGCTACTTCTGACAGCCAGAGATTACTTTGGGAGTTCCAACCTGGGAGAATCTAAGGCTATCTCCACCCAATTTGGATGAAGTTCAGATCATGCTCCCCTCTCAAATTGGCCATATTGGGTTCAGGATGCAGCTGGATCCAAAGGACAGCCTAACTAGGTTCACTTCCTTTGCACCAGAGATGGGCAAACTGCAACCTTCCAGGTGTTGCTTGACTCCAACTCCCATAAATTCCAGCCTACCTGTCTAGTGGTCAGGGAGGATAGGTACTCATTTGATTTGTTCTCATTTCTCAGACATCAGAATTGGGGTTTTTTAATGGCCTCCAGCTACCTAATTTTGAAAGTACAGGATCATGGCGATGCTAAATAACCTGCAGTACTTTTGAATATGTGGACGCGGGTGGCGCTGTGGTCTAAACCACTGAGCCTAGGGCTTGCCGATCAGAAGGTCAGCGGTTCAGATCCCCGCGACGGGGTGAGCTCCCGTTGCTCAGTCCCAGCTCCTGCCCACCTAGCAGTTCAAAAGCATGTCAAAGTGCAAGTAGATAAATCCCCACTCTGGTGGGAAGGTAAATGGTGTTTCCATGTGCTGCTCTGTTTTCGCCAGAAGCGGCTTAGTCATGCTGGCCACATGACCTGGAAAAAGTGTCTGCGGAAGCAGACAAACGTCGGCTCCCTCGGCCTGAAAAGCGAGATGAGCGCCGCAACCCCAGTGGACTTAACTGTCAGGGGTCCTTTACCTTTTACTTTTAAATAGGCTTGAACCCAATTCTGCATTTGCACCTCATTTTGGTTTCTTTGTTTAATTGGGAAATTGGGAAATGGCATTTAGAGAAGATAGGGGCAGTGGGGCAGGGAGCTCCTTTCAACCTGATCGCTGCATTCCCTTCTAGGCAATGTCCCAAGGGCTGAATGCCGGTGGCAGGAAGGGCCAGAATTAAAAGTGGAATGACAAATCTAAATATTCCCTTCTGTCTGGACGAGCAAGATGCAGTTTCATATTTCAAGGGTACATTGACTCTAGGCAAAAGCAGCACCAGTGTGTGTGTGTGTGTGTGTGTGTGTGTGTGTGTGTGTGTGTGTCTGTGTGTGGCCTGGGGACAACTTGGGGGCTGGATCGAGCTCCTGGAAGGTCAACACATTCGGCCCTCAGGTCTGAGGTTTCTCCACCCCTGGGTTACAACGTTTAAATGGATATGAGCCACAATCCAGTGCAGTGCATTTAGACAGATTGATATCAGTGAGCTTAAGCACCCGTAATTCTTCGTTGGACTCTGCGTTGATAGTAAATGGCTTCTTAATGACCTCAATTCCAGGATACAGCCTGCCCGCCCCCATTAAATTCATTCAGTTACTGCAAAAGAAATATTGGGGGGGGGATTGTTATCTGAGCACATCCCCTGTATAGTATTTCACTGAAACCTCAGTGCTCCTGATTAAGTGCAGAACAATGGATGCCTTTTGAACAGCACTTTGACCTGAATTAAATACATGGATTTAAACAAATTTCTTAGGCTTTCATTTCAAATTGCCTGACAGAACAGGGCAATACGGGCAAGGGAGTGAAAATTCCCTCATATTGACCACTTTATTGGGATCCAGATGCTTCAAACTGAAGGTTAAAATGCGAAGTAGAAGTACATAAAGCTTGTGAGAGCTGCATTAGTAACATTGATCAGTGTGACACGGTACAGGTTTGATGGGGTCTCATATTTGGCTTCTGTATTGGATTAGAATTGATTTTATGTATGTGCTGGTGCTGTTTTAAACTATCTATGTGTATATAAAAACATTTTCTATATGCTATTGTTTTAGCTGGTTTTTATGTATGTAACTATTGTACATATGTTTTTTTATCATATTGCAAATCTCTTTGGGAGGCCTCGTGGGAAGCAATTCATAGAAGATTATAATGGTGGTGGTGATGGTAATAATTTATACTTTTTACGTGTAGAAGTTGCACACTCAGCCTACAGGCGTACAGAAAAAGCAACAGCAGGTGAGGAAGAAAGATGAGGGAGATATTTCTCTCCCTCCCCCCCCCCTTCCAGGCTATTTAATGAAGCTGAATGCCAGGAGGTTCAGAACACACCAAATGAAGTCCTTCTCTAGGACGATGTTGTTGTTGTTGTTGTTGTTGTTGTTGTTGTTGTTGTTGTTGTTTAGTCGTTTAGTCGTGTCCGACTCTTCATGACCCCATGGACCATAACACGCCAGGCACTCCTGTCTTGCACTGCCTCCCGCAGTTTGGTCAAACTCATGTTCGTAGCTTCGAGAACACTGTCCAACCATCTCGTCCTCTGTCGTCCGCTTCTCCTAGTGCCCTCAATCTTTCCCAACATCAGGGTCTTTTCCAGGAAGATGTTAACATGGAGAATCCACTGCCATATGATGTGCTAGAAGGGTTTAAAGGGGGATTAGACAAATGAAGGATAAGGCTGTCATTGGTTAGTTATTTACCTCCAAAACCATAATAATAATAATAATAATAATAATAATAATAATATTTATTTATTTATACTTTTTTTTTTACTTACTTATTTAATTAATTATTTCTACACCACCACCACCACCCCCAAAAATCTGACTGCGTTTCCCTAGCCACTCTGGGCGGCTTCCAACCGAATATTAAAAATACAATATAGCATCAAACATTAAAAAACTTCCTTAAACAGGGCCGCCTTCAGATGTCTTTTAAAATTAAGAGAGTAGCTTATTGCCTTGATATCTGCTGGGAGGGCGTTCCACAGGGCAGGTGCCACCACCAAAAAGGCCCTCTGCCTGGTTCCCTGTAACCTCACTTCTCGCAGCGAGGGAACTGCCAGAAGGCCCTCAGCGCTGGACCTAAGTGTCTGGGTTGAACGATGAGGGTAGCTCCTTCAGGTATACAGGACCCAGACCGTTTAGGGCTTTCAAGGTCAGCACCAGCACTTTGAATTGTGCTCAGAAACGTACTAGGAGCCAATACAGATGAATGCCTTAAAGCATGAGTAGGCAAATTAAGGCCCGAGGGGTGGATCCGGCCCAATCGCCTTCTAAATCCAGCCCACGGACGGTCTGGGAATCAGCATGTTTTTACATGAATAGAATGTGTTGTTTTATTTAAAATGCATTTCTGGGTTATTTGTGGGGCATGCCTGGTGTTTTTTACATGAGTAGAATGTGTGCTTTTATTTAAAATGCATCTCTGGGTTATTTGTGGGGCGTAGGAATTCATTCATATATATATATTTTCAAAATATAGTTCAGCCCGTCACAAAGTCTGAGGAACAGTGGACCAGCCCCCTGCTGAAAAAGTTTGCTGACCCCTGCGCTTAAAGCATATGAATGCCCATTGCTGTGAAACAATAGCATGGGTAAGCTATTGCCCTCAAGTCCAGTTTGTGAGCTTCCCAGAGGCATCTCATTGAAGACTATGTGAAAAAGGACCTAGATCAAAGCTGGGATTTTCTTATGTACTGATAAGAAGCATAAAAATAATGAGCAGGTTCATTTAAGGATAGGCTCACCTGAACAACTTATAAAAGTCTATCTCTTGCCACCCGATTTACTTATTTTATTTGGGATGTAGAAAGTTAGCATAGAAAAGAGAAGCCCAAAAAGGGTAGAAATATATATCAACTGTTTGTTGCATTCAGGATGGAAATACTAATACTCTATATATCTTACTTTTTGTCTCAGTGTACCTTTTGGGGAGAAAATAGTCCCTGGCCAACAATTTCCCAATGACATTTTAGTAGCAGCTGGAAAATAGCTTGTAGTTAGTCAGGTAATGAGAACTGAAATAGGATTGCGGAAGGCATGTAAGAACGGGGGAAAGAACACACACACCCCGAATGAGTGTTGAAGGCAGAAACCAGAAATGGTAAATATAAAATCCAAGAGGCAAAAGTGAAATGGTATATATGGCTGTGTTGAGTGAAAATATGAGGTGGGTGG
Organism: Zootoca vivipara; assembly: GCF_965207765.1. Classification (NCBI taxonomy): domain Eukaryota; kingdom Metazoa; phylum Chordata; class Lepidosauria; order Squamata; family Lacertidae; genus Zootoca; species Zootoca vivipara. Next base: position 12,519,275 of record NC_142590.1, on the reverse strand, counting down.
GGGAACCATAATTCAAGTTATGGGGAAATGATGGAATTGCCGCAAAACCCATTTTGTTTGCACAAAACTCAGCAGCAATTTAGGGCCATTTTACACAACACGTGGTAGATGGGTTCAACTGGATTCAGCATATTTCTTACATTGGGCACTGTAATGCTTCAAGGGCAGTTGCCAATAAGCGCACCTGTGTTTATTGTGGCTGACATGTGCTTGTGAGGCATTACCCCAGGTTCCTGGTACACCTTTGCTTCAGTTGTAAAGTTCCCCTTTAAGGCACGGGTATGCTGAAAACCCATCTGTAGCAAGTGCTAAGTACACCTCCGTCATGCTAACTGAACTCAAGACCAGACAAGGACAATAGGTTTTTGTTCAGTTTTCTAAGATGGGCTGGTTGTTGGTTTTTGCTTCCTTTTATGTTTTGCCCAAGTAGGAACCCCCCAGTAGTTGCCTCTGAATTTTGTCTTCAGAGTGAGTTTGATGGTAACTCTAGTCCCAGGACTGATCCATTTTGCTCACATTGTGAAAAGTTTCTTCAAACACACACAAAAGAAATTACAATGTATTATGTCCACTATGACCAGCGACGAACCCTCTTTCACAACACTTCTGTAACTTATTCTTTGAAAACACACCACCACCTATAATCTCCCTTTCCAGCTGCCGCCTCCTCCTCCTCCTCCTCCGTTCTATTTATATACCACCCTTTAGCAGAAATTCCCATTACATTACATTACATTACAGAACATCAATGATAAAAACATAATTCAAAACATAATGACAGACAGCCTAATAGTAAAATAATAATCATCATAACAGTCCCCTCTCCCACACTTTCACAGGTGGGCGTTCTCCAGAAAGTCCCTTTCTAATGGGACTTCTATACTATTGGTGATAAAATAGTGTGAAATAATTAACTAAGACTTTGTTGAGATGGTAAATCTGTATCTGGACTACGCCATTTCACAATTACAATTCCACCATATCCCCTCCCCCCCCCAACAAATTTCCTCAACATAGAGAGCGAGCATGGAAGAGTAAAGACTTGACTCAAAGCTTTCTCCCTGCCCTGTGGTTAGTTATTTCAAAGCTTATTTGACATAAGCCCTAATCTGCAATGTAAAATAGTAAATAAAAAGGTAAAGGGCCCCTGACCATCAGGTCCAGTCGTGTCCAACTCTGGGATTGCAGCGCTCATCTCTCTCTATAGGCCGAGGGAGCCGGTGTTTGTCCGCAGACAGCTTCCGGGTCATGTGGCCAGCATGACAAAGCTGCTTCTGGTGAACCAGAGCAGCGCACGGAAACGCCGTTTACCTTCCCGCCAGAGCGGTCCCTATTTATCAACTTGCACTTTGATGTGCTTTCGAACTGCTAGGTGGGCAGGAGCTGGGACCGAACAACAGGAGCTCACCCCGTTGCAGGGATTCGAACTGCCGACCTTCTGATCAGCAAGCCCTAGACTCTGTGATTTAACCCACAGCGCCACCTGGGTCCCTTACAAAATAGTAAATAGTAAATAGTAAAATCAGCCCTGAGTGCCCACTGGAAGGACAGATCCTGAAGCTGAGTCTCCAATACTTTGGCCACCTCATGAGAAGATAAGACTCCCTTGAAAAGACCCTGATGTTGGGAAAGATTGAGGGCACTAGGAGAAGGGGACGACAGAGGATGAGATGGTTGGACAGTGCTCTCGAAGCTACCAACATCAGTTTGACCAAACTGCGGGAGGCAGTGGAAGACAGGAGTGCCTGGCCTGCTCTGGTCCATGGGGTCACGAAGAGTCGGACACGACTAAACGACTAAACAACAACAACAAAATAGTAAAATAGTAAAATTCAGACAGAAACATGCTTTGTTTTTGTTTTTGTTTTTTTTTTCAAATTAGGGTGGGAGAATGGTAGACTGCTGCCATGGTTATAACCATGAAAACTAAACCGAAAAATGATTTTGCAAGTGGAATGTGGAGGTTGGGTTGGGTTAATCAGAACAGCATTGCACTGACAGATTCTGGCTCTACTACAGTTGGAGATAAAGAATGATTACATTTTGCCTCAGTGTGAGCAAAGATTAAAGAGGTGGATCATAATTAATGGGATGTGCATTATAACATTATGTTCTTTACTCAAGAGGAGGGGCAAAATGATGAATAATTTTATCAAAGCAGATAAGCAAGGAAGAAAGGTTGGGAATACCAATTAACTTCTGACCAGCATGTCATAACTAACCGTATTAGGAGTTTCATATTACAAACAGCCGCAATGCCTGAGGTGGGATCAAAGGCTTTCCCAGAACACTGCAGTCAACACTACCGAATGGCGTGTTTAATGGTACCATAATTAATTTCACTGCGCAGTATGAATTGAAAGGGTAGCGCAGCACAGGATCTAGATTTTTTTTTTTCTGATATGGCAATACCGGATTAACTCATAGGCAGGGAAGATTTATGCAAACATGGACTTTAAGCTAATCATATCTAAGGCCAGGATTTGTTACTACCCACAGGTGTGAAATCTTGCACAAAACCCTACCAAAACAAACTGTAAAAGCGTATTCTCCTTAGATATGAAAGGACTGTGCTCATCTCTTCAGCAATCATGTATATAGTAGAGCTGAATGTTTAATTGTCTCAATTGGCAGGTTAGTCAACAAAAGCTTTCGCTGATTAATCACTGCAGACTAAATTTAATGGTGGATCTGAGAGTTTGTTTATTTCCCAGTTTATTTTAGTCCTGTTGTGCTATTGTAATACAGAATGGGGGAAAATATTACAGATGACCTTTCCTTCTACAAAGAGCCTAGATTTCATTAATTGGATTGTAAGCTATTTTATTATACTACCTTCAAGATCACAATATATTCCCTAATTAGAGGCTGCAGTAATATGCAAATACGTTAATGTTGCAGTCCTATAAACAAATAGAATCATAGAACTGTAGAGTTGGAGGGATCTTGAAGGTCATCTAGTCCAAGCCCTTGCAATGCAGGAATCTCAACTAAAGCATCAATGGGTGTAAGTCCCATTGAACTCAATAGGGCTTACTGCCAAATAGACATGTATATGACAACACTGTAAGGCTGAAATATTTACTTGGGAGTAAGCCTTGTTGAACTAAATCAATTTATATATTATATCACCATTCATCAGAATTCTGCCATTCATTGCCACACTGTCATAGGTTCCTAGGCCCCACAGCTGAACCATACATTATCTTCTGAAGGACAAACATGAGTGATCGAGGGGGTGGAGCTGTGCCAAATATTTGTCATGTTTGGATTTTGTGTTGGAAAACGATTTTGAGGATGGAAGGGAACTGTTCTTAGCCCAGCTGGTTAAAGTATGGTGCTGATAATGCTAAGGTTGCAGGTTCGATCCCCTTAAGCAGGCATAGGCAAACCCAGCCCTCCAGATGTTTTGGGACTACAATTCCCATCACCCCTCGCTAACAGGACCAGTGGTCAGGGATGATGGGAACTGTAGTCCCAAAACATCTGGAGGGCCAAGTTTGCCTATGACTGCCCTTAAGGGACAGCTGCATATCCCTGCATTGCATGGGGTTAGACTAGATGATCCTCAGGGTCCCTTCCAACTCAATGAATCTTTGATTCTATAATTCTTCAGAAATGAATGCCACTGTATAATATCAATCTTCCAGATGTTTTTGCCTCTTCTCATAGTGCATAGTGCACATTTGTCACCTTCCACTGATCTTCCATGCCCTGTAGAGAATTAATCTTCCGATGCAAGGTGCTTCTGCAAATGGGATCACTTGTGATTTTACACAGCTAATAAGTTAAAAGATAGAGAGCATGGCATTCTGTGGTGCTTTGTATCATTATGGCAGTAAATGTAATCATATGAGTCTGTACAGCCAGCTAGGAGATCAGGGCTTACAAACCCAGGGACTTTGTAGTACACAATGGCAGGATCCAATGAAGATGAGGGTTGGGCTACTTCCTTGTGGGAGAATTGCCAGTGCCTTATCTGAGGTCCTCCTGGCTAGACTTACAGCCCTGCCACCTTGAACTGACTTGGAAGATAAGACTCTATCTTCTGCTCTACTGCTATCTCTCCAGCCAAGCAGAAGCAACCCCCCCCCACCCTTGCAAAATAAGGTGAAGATTATTTAATCTACCAGCCACTTCTGCTCATCTTCCTGTTGTCAGGGACTTTTGGAACTGTCCATGGTCTTCTTCTTTGGCGATCACTCGTAGCCGAGTAAGATTGTCTTCCATAAACACGGTTTTAACAATGAGCCCGTAGGTGATTGTGGAGGCCAATTCTGGATCCACACGTCCTTCCACAGTGGGGACATTGGTAGGGCACCTTTTCTAGGCTCTCCCACTTTTCAGGGTGAGCAGAGTGGATCCTAAAAAGAGCCAATGTGATGTATGGTTAAGAGCGGTAGACTCGTAATCTGGTGAACCAGGTTCGTGTCTCTGCTCCTCCAAATGCAGCTGCTGGGTGACCTTGGGCTAGTCACACTTCTTTGAAGTCTCTCAGCCCCACTCACCTCACAGAGTGTTTGTTGTGGGGGAGGAAGGGAAAGGAGAATGTTAGCCGCTTTCAGACTCCTTCGGGTAGTGATAAATCGGGATATCAAATCCAAACTCTTCTTCTTCTTCTTCTTCTTCTTCTTCTTCTTCTTCTTCTTCTTCTTCTTCTTCTTCTTCTTCTTCTAAAAAGGGCTGCTCAGTCGTGGATACAGCTTCCGAGCTGCTCAACTGCCTCGTTCCTTGAGTCAGAATGGCTGAATCTGTATCCACCGCCCATGTGCCGGTTCATGACTAGGGGCTTTCAGATTTCATGGTCCTGCCCCCGTTACCATTTGCCAATCGCCATGGGACTTTTGGGGTTTGGGTTGGGTTTTTGGAAGGCGCCTGTGCATGAATTTGTTTTATGTGTGTAGATCAGTGCACGCTGACCACAAGAACTAGAAATTCACTTTTCCTGCCGAATACAAGTGGAGGTGTCAAATCACACATCATCCACAATACTCAAAAATTGGGGCACTGAGTCTCCAAACAACCTCTGAATTAGGAAAAAAAATTGGTATGAACAAGCAGATAAAGAGACGTTTCTTTCCACATTCAGAATGTTAACCTTGTTTACTAAATATATACATCAAGACATTTTCAGCATCTTTAGTGCATAGTCCAAAACAGTCCCAGTTGGACAAGGCAGGCAATTAGCAGAACTAGTGTCTGACATTTAACAAGCTTCTTTCTTTCTTTTTTTACAGCACAGCCTGTGACCTCCAGCTCATTCCATTTCAAGTAGATGCTATTAATTAACCAGCAACCTATCAATATGGTAGCCAGGGGCTCTGTTCAGCTAACCTGTACTCCGAGTAGACCATTTAACATTAATGATCGCAACTAACTAAGCTCCATTAATTTCAGTTACTTTATTTTGAGTAAAAGTTAGTTGAATGTAACTCTAGGTGACTCCTGCACATTCTAGTTTCTTGTGCTTATTGATTAGCAAAGGACTTGCAACAGGATTTACATTTGTTCTTGTTTGGAAAGTAGAAACAAATAAAGGCAAACTCTTTGCCCATTGAAACTGAGATAATTCAGTAGGCAACCGGGCACAGGATAATGTGGCGGAATAGTGCCTGATGATGATTCCGGTTCATCATGGATTAACCTATCACTCCCATGATGGGCAGGTGTTCCCTGGGAGGCGGAGCTAGACGGCGTTCTAAATGGAGGAGGAACAACCATTGTAAGGCAGTTGGGGGGTGGCAGTTGGGGAGTGGAGGGTTAGAGAGGGAGCAGGAGGTTAGGTTTGGGTGGATGGGAAGAAAGGTTATAACTGTTATTATCAGGATGCAGGAGATGTATTAACAAGTCTGTATTATATGAAAAGAGGATATGCATAGCTGCCAAGTCTCCCGTATTCCCCGGGAAATCCCCATTTTTCCAGCTGTTCCTAGCTGGAAAAAAAAAAGATTTTTGTTTTTGTTTTTTCCCGGTTTATTCTGGCACGACGGCCATTTTGGAACTGGGCGGAGCATGCTCAGAAGCGACTTTTGATGCTTCTCTGCCCAGTTCCAAAATGGCTGCAGTGCGACTTCTGGTGTGGCAGCCATTTTGGAACTGGGCAAAGCAGCATCAAAAGTCACTTCTAAGCATGCTCCGCCCAGTTCCAAAACAGCCACCGCGCTACTTCTGTTCTGCTACTTCCGCCCGGTCCCTTATTTCTCTGACAGCAACTTGGCAGGTATGGATATGCCCTTTTAAGAACCAGAGAAATCAATGTTCTCAAGTTAATTAATAAAGTTAAATGTGCCTAAATGTTTGTGGACTTGACTAAGAGGCGAGAACAAAGCTTTCCTGTGGAAGAGGAAACTGTTTGCTTTTTCTCCTGTCATACAAAGGACTGGTTAGGGAAGCCAAAGGAGCCACATAGTTGCCTACGGAAGAGGCAAATTGTAGCAGTAGGGATCCATGGGAGGGAGACCCCACTGGTGGCAATAGGTTTCGAACGTAGAGCCCTGAGGTGCCCTGGAGACAAGTCCAATTTGGACACTGGAGGTTTACTCCTGTTTGTACAGAAGCACAGGGAGAGCCTCTGTTTTTAAAGCATTGAGGGGTGGGAAATGGGGAATCCCTCACAGATGACACCACTGTAATCTTTACTAAATTATAGGATTAAATAAGAATCTGACAAACTACCCAAAGAAATTCCACTAGTTATGGAAACTCATTTGATTTCCCTCATGATTCAAATTAGACTCTTGGGTTATGAACCAGCCAGAAAGTGTAGGGGGCTGAATGAAGCTCTCCAGGTCTCTCTCTGGCCCTTGGATCTCTGCCCAGCCCATACCAAACCCGCTCTCAAGGTCACACCCTTTGCTGGCCTTTTTTTGCAGCCTGAGACATGGGACACGGGCGGTGCTGTAGTCTAAACCACCGAGCCTCTTAGACTTGCCAATTAGAAGGTCGGAGGTTCAAATCCCCGCAGCGGGGTGAGCTCCCGTTGCTCTGTCCCAGCTCCTGCCAACCTAGTTCAAAAGCATGCCAGTGCAAGTAGATAAATAGATACCACTGCGGTGGGAAGGTAAACGGCATTTCCATTCGCTCTGGTTTCCATCACGGTGTTCCGTTGAGCCAGAAGCGGTTTAGTCATGTTGACCCGGAAAGCTGTCTGTGGACAAACGTCAGCTCCCTCGGTCTGAAAGCGAGATGAGCGCTGCAACCCCATAGTAGCCTTTGACTGGACTTTACTGTCCAGGGATCCTTTATCTTTTTACCTTAACCTTTTGCAGCCTGAGAATTTTCCCCTGACTGAAATATGGCCTTCTTGCTTGGTGGTTGGAGGATAGAGAGGGGTACATGAGTATGCAGAAACTAGCCTGCTGTACGAGGTTAAATTTACCTTTGTCACTCCCCTCACTTATGCCTCTGGCGCTGCGCACCATGGGCATGTCACCCTCAGGAGGTTGCACAGAAGGGAGTGTGACTCCTGGGCTGGAGATGTTTCCTCACTACTGTTCTACAGGCTTTCTGGGGTAAGTGTGCAGCAAAAACATCTGCCCTGGGCCTTCAGTAAGTGTCTGGAAGTTGTTGTTGTTGTTGTTGTTTAGTCGTTTAGTCGTGTCCGACTCTTCGTGACCCCATGGACCATAGCACGCCAGGCACTCCTGTCTTGCACTACCTCCCGCAGTTTGGTCAAACTCATGTTCGTAGCTTCGAGAACACTGCCCAACCATCTCGTCCTCTGTCGTCCCCTTTTCCTAGTGTCCTCAATCTTACCCAACATCAGGGTCTTTTCCAAGGATTCTTCTCTTCTCATGAGGTGGCCAACGTATTGGAGCCTCAGCTTCACGATCTGTCCTTCCAGTGAGCGGAGTTGGTGAGCCAGCATCAAAGCCCCACCACCTAAAATAGTTTGGCAGCAACTTCTGACACCCCAAAGGCTACTTCCTCCTCACTTCCTTTGCTTCTAAGCTGAAAAATAAAAGAGGCCAGCAGCAATCCTCACAGTGCTCAGGAAACTCAATTTGCTGACATGCACTTCCCCAATATGTTGCTCCACTCAGGGAATGCTAGGAGGGAAAAATTCTTAAGTATAAAATCGAAAAACATATTAAGCAGTATCACATTATTCAAAGTGTTATTATTTTTGACCTTTTCGTTTCATGATTTCTTAGGGAAGCACCAAACATGAAATACTGTCAGATGTCAAATACGATTACATGGCCATTGGAATAGTCTCTGTTGTATATTCTTGTTCCACAGTTTCTTTATTAAATTGTAAAGCAAATTGTCCATATTTAAATGTTCTCTCTTTTTTTCAGAAAAAAAGTCTCCCAGCGCATACTAAATAGTTTTACGTGCCAGTAATTAAAAACTGAAATACTTTTGCATAACACCTAACAAATAGTGTCATAAACTAAATGACATTACATGTTAACTATCAAATATTGTCAAACAAGCAAGCAAATATTAAAGCCATATAGTGCAGGATAACAGATATAAATATCATATATTCAGGATCGTTGGCAAATATTCTTTGGATAATAATTTTGACAAAGGAGAATTGGATGAACTTTTTGCTGTCCATGTTGTTTCAGCTGTAATTTGTGCATTTGTTTTAATGAATGGTAGGTATTTAGTATGATTTTTTAAAAAATAGTATGTATTTATGTTTATGTCTTTAAATATTTTGTAAGTCACTTGGAGGCTTTTGGATAACAAAAGGCTAAAATTCTAAGAAATAATATTTAGGATCTTTTCTCTGAAACAGCATTCCCAAACACAGTAAATTTGGGCTCAAATACCAGGAAAGTCATTCTCCAAATTATTTGAATGGCAGAAGCTTTCAGGACCACAGCATACCCATGGTGTTGAGCTGTATTTCTGTTGAGGTATTATGGGTATTCGCTCTCTGAATATTGTCTTAGGTGCTGCATACATGGATTGTATGATCCATGCAGGGCCGGATTTAGGTTTGATGAGGCCCTAAGCTACTGGAGGTAATGGGGCCCTTTATATGTCCAGCTGTCCTTTGTCAACAAAAAAAATGTTGCTGTTTTCTGTGTTGAATATATGCTATATGGTAATTTATGGACCTAATAGGTATTTAAAGCCATTTGCACGTAACAAAATATGTATTTTATCAAAGTAATTGATATAGACATAAGCAAACCAGTGATATTTTAGGGAGCAGGCTAGCAGGCGGGGGCCATTACTTACATCGTAGGAGCCTACACAACACAAAACACTGTTGCTGTGTGTAGGTTTTATTTTATTTGTTTTTTATCTTATATTTTGGAAATGTACATTCAGGTTTTTTCCCTTTATTTTTTTTTGGGGGGGGGGCTCCAAGAGAGTGGGGCCCTAAGTTATAGCTTGTTTAGCTTATACGTAAATCTGGCACTGGATCCATGTGAATGGCCTCAGTTGTGTGGGTTTTTCTCGTAGGTAAGAAACAACATCCCTGTTAAGATAGCACAAACGCTCGCAACCTGTACTTTCCAGAAACAACAGAAGACATTTTTGTTTCAGAAAGTTTTTCCAGCTCAGGCATCCATTCTTTTAAATCTACCTTCATTTGTTTTGTTTGTTTTTTATGCCTTTAAAAAACTATTTTAGCTTTGTTGTTCTAGGTCCGTGAATTGCCTTGAGAAAGAGGCAAAAGTTGGTCCGTTTCACACAATACAAAAATTGGGCATTGAGTGTTGTGGCATCTACATTTTGGACTTCTCTCAGCTTGGCTATGAGGCAGGTACTGCCTCTGTTGTGTTTCCAGTGCCTACTGAAGACCTTCCTCTCCCAGCCAGCCTTTTAAATGGTGTTCTTTCCCAGTCTGCATCCATATTGGAATTGTTTTTATATGTTTTAATTGCTTTATGGCTTGTGTGTTTCATGCCCTGGGCTCCTTTGCAGGGACAGGAAGGGTAATATTATTACTATCACCATTATTAATTATTATTACCATTAATAAAACCATGAACATGGAAACGATCCATAGATGAGAACTTATACAATGGTTTCTTTAAATGGGCTTTCCCTGGAAGTGGATCGTCTCTAAAGTGCCCAGGTGCCATAGTGGGGCAGGACTCCTGCACCTTGACTAATTATAAAGAATTTTTTTTGTCTGATTTTGTCCAGTTTAACTGGATCTGCTGAAATTCCCTCTTTTATTCAACTATTCAATGTGCAAGAGCCCTGCCCATGTTTGCATCGGGTCACCCTAAGTCATGTCACATAGCATACTTGTGTTGCTAAGCATTGCAGTTGCTAAGGCTGAAGTCGCAAGAGGTTAACCTCAAAATCTGTCCTAAACATCGCCATAAAGTCAAGAAAGGGGGAGAAAATCAAGTTCTTCCTTGACCAGAGATGACCTCTGTACTGATACAGCTTGAGATCTAATAAAGGGAGAAAGCTAACATCAGAGTTTCCATTATTTTATGGAAAAGTGTTAAATTCAGAACAATCTCAGCCTTCTTCATCCAAGCATGATTGAAGACACAATTGACTTTAGGAAAGTTAGTGCTTTGATTGAAACAAGCAGTTTGAAGTAGAATGTTATTGCAACTCCCAGCTGCCAGAAGTGTTGTTTGCTTCCCGAGCAGATTTTTATATGTTAGGAATGAAGAATGAGCTTTTTGCGGGCAGGTTGCCAAAGAGTATAAAGGAAGTATTGGAGGGTTCAGCTTGGTGGAGAAAATCAACATTATTTGTTTTCTCTCTTTACTCTCACATGAAAAGGTAAAGTTTGCAAACTTTCTAAATGCCTTTTAGTCACTCAAACCCTTCCCCCTAATTTTGACCACTTTGTAAAGTGCTTTGTTCCCAAAAGCAGCATGGTGGACACCGTAAAAAAGCAAAAAAAATAAAAATAAAATCAATGTTTGAATGATTAATCTACTATATGCAACTCAACACCCCATATTTCCTTTCCCTTAAAGATCTCAAGATCCACAGAATCCTAAAAATGGATGGGTCTTTAAAATCGAAAGTGTGTTGAAACACCTTTCTGTTAATACAAACGGATAAACCTTGGGCAGGTCTAAGACATTTTAGTGTCCGAGGCAAAGGACAGGACAGTGCCTTCCTCTATTCCATTTCTTGCAACTGGGAAATGAACTTTGGGTTGGATTCAACTAATCTTGTGCAAGAAGATACCGATGTAAGAATGTTCCTGTCTCCTCCCTACCTCTCCTCCTTCCAAGTACCCCCTGTGCATCCAACAAATCTACTTGAGGGGACAGTCAGGAGAACTCTCAGAAAACCTGTGTCAGGAGGAAAGGGGAGGTTACGCTGTCTGGGAAGCAGAAATTATTGAGCTGATGGAACAATTATATTAGCACGCTTTTGAATTCCACCCATTAAGTATACCGCTTCTTTCACATGTTACCAAAGTGACATAAAACTGGATTCAACCCAACTCTTGTGTCAGCATACATACATCAATGGATTCAGTACAACTCTGGTAACCCAACATGCATCATTTGGGGAGTTCCCGCCCATATCAACACTTCCAGATTCCAGGAATCTTCCCAGGTGATCTACATGCAATTAAAACGATTAGAATGCAGCAATTGATTGAGCTGTGATAGAGGCCCAATAGCAAATGATTCAGGCCTATGTGTGGTCTCAGACTGTGCAGAAAATGAATGTAACCTGTGAAAGAAAGCAGATATTGTGTTCCCTGACAAAATAACAACTCTAAAGTTAGCTAGTGTCTTGAGAGAGAAAAGTCAGAGTATACTCTTGCTGAATGGCTGATGCAATTTCTCTCTAGAATTCAACAAGCAGTGCTTTTTGCAGTTCAGCACCTTTCTGCGTGGGTTGCAACAAAAGGTTATAGAGGCATACATACTCAGTCTGCATCCCGTCTCTTGTTAAATCTGTCTTAAGGGAAACACAGAATAAGAGGCTATAGGGGGAAGAGGTTTTGCCTGCCATGTATGGGGAATGCCAAACCTCCTGCACTTGGACAGATGACTGTGGAATTCTTGTTAGGCTAAATGTGTACATATACATCACTCATCTGTGCCCATGTCTGTAGAAATAAAATGACAGTACAGAAATATATATATATGAATCTTGAAGATGGTGTTTCAGATGAAGGGCTGGTACAAATTCCACACAAGGTAGAATTAAACTGTGGCTTACGGGATGTGGGTGGGTGTAAAATGAATACCCACATTCTCCAAATAAGGTCGCAAATGTTACTAGCCTGTCAAAAAACAAAGAAATAAAATACTAGCTTGCTGTGGGCTCATGGAGAAGCGATGGGAGTTCTGTCCTTTTCATAGCATCTGCTACATTTCTAGCATCAACCCTCCCAGGCCCTATGACCAGAAGAAGCCCAGTTTGTGTTGCCATCACTAGGGGGTTGCCCCGCTTGCAGTGACCAGCTTGCATAAGAGGGTCTTTTCTTTGTGGTTGCCCTCTATTTCTGGAAGGCCCTTGGTAGTGAGGTGTGTTAGTTTCCCTGATTATTAACTTTTATGAGAAATGCCATTTCGGGTGGTCCATTTATGAAGGCTTGCCACTCAAATTCCAATCACCACTGTTGCATCTTCTGCATATATATATATATATATATATATATATATATATATATATATATATATATATGCATGCTATGTTATCCATACAGTAATTATTTCTTTGGCATTTCTTCATTTTCTTGGCCAATATTAAAATTGTTTGATCAACATGGTCAACATTTCACAGTATATTTCCTCAAATAATTACCCAAGAATATTCTGGCAACTTGGATCCCATCATCATTTAACATATTTTTTAATGTATGAGAAGAAACCTACGATTCTATTTTTTGTTGTTATTTCAAGGGACGGTTGCACCTCATCTTCTTCTAGGTCTGCCTTCTGGTCTAACATGTTGAATTTCTAAAATTAATTCTGGAGCTTAGCATATGTACAGTTTGCCTCAGATTTTAGCCCATGTCCTTTTTCATGCAAGTTAAAACATCCAGTGGAGCCCCTCTTAGTAGCTTGAGCACCTGGTCCAGGAAAGGAGGAAGGTGGCTTGTTTCCTGGAATGCCAACCTGGGTTCCTCCAGATGTTGTTCAACTCTCATCATCTCTGACTGTTGACCATACTTGTTGGGGATGATGGGAGCTAGAATTTAAAAACAAATTGAGGAGTATAATTTTCCCCAGCTCTATGAAAGCCACAGTTAGGCCTGCCCTTGTAAGCAGTGGCCTAGTACATTACATTGTACTCAACACTACGGATGACAAGCCAAGGATTGGTGAGAAAGGAGGGGTGGGAGGTAAAGAACTCCATTGAATCGTATGGAGAGATTGCCTCCATGCAGGCATGGAGAGGATATATCATACCCATGAGTTTTAAGACTTGTCAGATCTTGTTGATTATTGACTTGGTACCCTTTTAGAGACATCTCTCCCATCTTTTTCTTTCTCGAAAGGTGTGCAGGATTCTTAGTATGAAGTTTATCCAATTTAAAATGCTTTACTGCAAAAGTACTGAAAGATCAATAACCTAATGCCATACACACCTATAGGTAAGTCAACAAGGGAAACAAACAGACCATTCCAAGAGGAGTGGCAGAATCAATACATCTAATAAATTGTTGCTTCTCCCCTCTTGAAAAAGTACACATATTGTTGCAGCTAAGATGTATTTGATGGAAAAGCATAGAGAATGGAGAGACAGATGGGCTGGAATTGCATCTGAATTTATCTCAGCTCTTCAATAAAGATACCATAAAACACTTTCAGGAATTCAGTGAGTTGTTGTTGTCCCCCACCCCCATCCAGCTAAAATCTAAAGCCAACTCCATTCCCTCCCCACCTCCCTTGCCCTGTTCTTGAAAAGATTTTTTGTTCTGGGTTGTGATCTCAAGGAGAAGCTAGATATACATCAAAAAATGCATACATGTATTTGCTGCATTTTAAGGTGTTTATTTTCAAGGCAAAGAAAATGAGCACTCACACTTTACATTGTGGGCGCCCTTTGTGGGATCGTGCGCGGTGCTACAGTTCCCAGGGAGCTTACTGGCAAACAAGGGCTGGCCTGCCTCTCAGTGTTAGTGTTGAAAGACCTACATTGGCTCCCAGTACGTTTCCGAGCACAATTCAAAGTGTTGGTGTTGACCTTTAAAGCCCTAAACAGCCTCGGTCCAGTATACCTGAAGGAGCGTCTCCACCCCCATCGTTCTGCCCGGACACTGAGGTCCAGTGCCGAGGGCCTTCTGGCGGTTCCCTCGCTATGAGAAGCCAAGTTACAGGGAACCAGGCAGAGGGCCTTCTTGGTAGTGGCACCCACCCTGTGGAATGCCCTCCCGCTAGAGGTCAAATAGAACAACAATTACCAGACCTTTAGAAGGCATCTCAAGGCAGCCCTGTTCAGGGAAGCTTTTAATGTTTGATGAATTTCTGTATTTTAATATTTTGTTGGAAGCCGCCCAGAGTGGCTGGGGGAACCCAGCCAGATGGGCGGGGTATAAATTATTATTATTATTATTATTATTATTATTATTATTACTTGGAGGTTCACGCTCAGCCTCAGTAGTCAAGTTTCTTGCTGGGAGGTGGGCCAGTCCCATTATATATAGGGGGTGGAGCCGACAATAGCCAGGCAGTTGGCTCTGGAGATTCACCCTCCCTCCACTCCCTTTGTTTAATGTTTTCTTGTTTGCAGGTTAACTTTTTCTTCCTGTTTAGCAGGCGCTGCTACAGTCTTTGACTGGTTGCTGTTGAAGGACCGGGAAGAAATTTTCCTGCATTGGCAGGTTTTGTCTTCCGCGTAGCAATTTGCCACAATTTTGGCGGTTTATGGCCTTGGGTGAAATCCTTTAGTCTTTTCTTCCCTTTAATGGGGGGGGGAGTGGTGACTCACCCCCCTGCGGCGGCAATTCCAGGGTCCCTCTTAAAAGGGGTTATATTTTGGGTGTCACTGGCCATACACCAAAAGGCTGTCAGTGAACTACCCTGTGTGTGGGTATATGGGCTGGGCTGTGTGCTACACTTACGTCTTGCAGAGCACCCCCATATCCCATTCACCCTGCTGTGCCCCAGTTCCCCCGGCTGGGGGGGGGGGGCTGGGAGGGATACACGCCCAAGGCCTAAGCCAAGGTCTTCCTACATTCGGAAGTTTAATAAAGTTGTGGCTTAATTTTAATTCCATAATTCCCCTTCATGGATCAATGCCTTGTCGTGGCGAAGGGGTTTGAATAACTCAGAGAAGCTATGAGCTATGCCATGCAGGGCCACCCAGGTCATAGTGGAGAGTTTTGACTAAACGTGATCCACCTGGAGAAGGAACTGGCCAGCCACTCCAGTATCCCTGCCAAGAAAACTCCATGAACAAAGACAACAGGATAATGTTGCCAGAGTCTTTATTCCTTTCTTGTGATCCCTGGGGGCTGGGGCTGTCACGCCCTGGTCATGCAACGTGTCCGCCCATCTGAAGTGTAGTGAAAGTGGCTTAAAATTCAGATGATGAACTTACCGAGTGGTGAATTTAGGAAGTTTGTGCATTGCTTAAGTGTGTACTCAAGTGCAGCTGCTGGATTTAGCAGGAACAGCTAGACGTTGGGGGGGCCCTGAGCAAGCTGCCAGTGGTGGGCACCCCCCCCCCCATGGCTTATCACTTGGCACAAGGAATGCATACAGACAAGTGTACAGAATAAGACTGATAAGAGAAGCAAACCTAAGTGTGTGGAGCCACCAGCACCTCTATCAGTTCTGCAATAGTTATTGCTCCTTTCCTATCTGAAGAAGTGTGCATGCACACGAAAGCTCATACCAAAATATAAACTTAGTTGGTCTTTAAGGTGCTACTGAAGGAATTTTTTTATTTTGCTTCGACTCAGACCAACACGGCTACCTACCTGTAACTGCTCCTTTCTAGTTCTCTCTCTTTCTGTGTGTGTGTGTTGGGGCGTGTGCCGAGTGTCCATTCAACATGCCAGCAGAGTGTGCCAATGGAACAGGAAAAACACTGAACGGTTCTAGGTAGGGTCAGTCACTTGAATAAAGCAGTTCCACATCTTGTAGGTTACACACAGTTGTGATATACAGTCCTTCCAGAGGCACGCAGTCTCTTTGCGGTGTTCCAACACACACTAGGCTCTAGGGAAGGTCAAGAGCAAACTTGCTTCAAACTTTAGATTGTGCTGAGTCACTCTCACATACATGCTGACTCGCTCTCGCATGATTAACTAGTAGCAGGTGCAGGACAAACACATCTGATCCATCAGCACACCTAACTTAACCCTTTCTTGTCCTTTTTCTCTGCATGCACAAACCCTTATACATTATATACAGTAGAACCTCTACTTACAACCGCCCCCACTCAAGGGTGTTCCAAGTTGCGACCTTTTGTTTCGAAGAGTTAGTCTATAGCACTGTTCTGTGGGATCTGATGTGAAAAATATGGCAATCCAAATATGAAAAATGTAACTGTTTGAGCTCTGTATGAAGGGGGGAAATAATCATGCATTTGCTATGGCAGCTGTTAGAGGAAATTATCCAAGATGTCATATAATAGCGGAAATTTCAATAATTAATCCATCAGGAAACTTACAGTAAAAATTTTACATCAACTGAATTTAATGGGAAATAATTATATTTAAGTGTGTGTTTTTAATGTTTCCAGGAATGTCTTCCTACCAGCACTTTATTGTCGGTTTACTACCAGAATTATCGTAGGAAGTGTTCTTACACATATTCAGTGCTAGTTCAATATATTATATTACCACCAGATGAAGCAGTAGCTTGCACAATCCTGAAGCATCATGGCTAATGTTATAGATTGCGGCGGTTTTGGCAAATTATTTTATGCTTTCCCACTACAACTGAAAGCTGAATAATAACAATAATAATAGCTTCTGAACGTGAAGGCTATAAACCATACCTTCCAACAATTCTCTGATGAAAATAGGGGTGTCATTATTATTATTATTATTATTATTATTATTATTTATTTATTTAAATTTATTGATTTGTGGGGTTTTTTAAATTACAGTTTTACAATCACATATCCAACATAAAAACAAGATTCCAAGGAATCTCCTGGACTTCCCTCCTCCCCTTTGTGGGTCCTATTGTTAGTCATTTCCTCCTGCATCTTATATAATAATCCAACTCTTTTACATCTCCATTATATCTGAAATTCACCATTAAACTACAAGTGTTATTCCAATCCTACTAATAATTTCAACTGTTTACAATGCTTTTTAAGATAAATTATCAATTTCCCCCATTATTTATTAAAATTTTGGTCTTCTCGATTTCCTATTCTTCCAGTCATTTTTGCCATTTCGGCATAATCCATAAACTTAATCTGCCATTCTTCCCTGGTTGGGACTTTATCTTCTTTCCTAATTTTTATTATTTATTGCCCTAGCTACTATGGGTTGCCCCAGCCTCTAAGATTGGCTTCCAACACACATAAAAACATAATATAACATCAGACATTAAAAACCTTCTGATACAGGGCTGTCTTCAGATGTCTTCTAAAAGGATCCACAGGTATGGGTGGGAAAGTCCTCTGTCCAAAACCTTGGAGGGCTGCTGCCAAATTTTCACCTACCTATCTGTTTATCGTTTCCTGCTCTCTTGATCCCCCCCCCCACACGTACATGCCACAAGCCTCAACAGGGGCTTTGTGCAATGGCTTTATTATTTTATTTTATGCTTTGGTTTGCTTTGTTGTTGTTATTTATAGCTCTCCTCCTCCCAAAGCACAAGGTAGCTTGCAAAATACAAAATAAAACACATCCATAAAAGACAGCAAGCGTAAAATCCCCAAAATGTCAACGAATAATAAAACAGCCAATACATCAACATCAACAGTGACCAACAATTTCCTCACGAAAGACCTTGAAACACCTGCTCATACAGATTGTCGGTAAAGGCAACGGGGACTTGTACCAGTGAACCGTATTGGGAAGTGAATTCTGAAGGACTCAAGGAGAAACGTAGAGGAGGTCCTCCTCATCAGAACCCTGGAATCATAACGTGCAAAAACTGGTGATTTCCCACAGTGCCTTGGGGCAATGCTGTGCCAGCAGGGCCGTCTCAAGCATATCTGGCGCCCTGGCGCTGTGGTGCGACGATCCCTCCGCTGTCCCCCCATCCCGTTTCTCAGTGCGGCTGGCAGGCGGGCGCAGCAGCATGGTGCCCCCTGGTGGCCCGGCGCCATGGTGCCCTGCGCCACCAAGTCTGGCCATAGGGACGGCCCTGTGTGCCAGGAACATTGTGGGGAACAAAGATGGCACACACTGTCCACCACCAGGAAAGCCTGCTGTAAACCCACCAGCATAGGAGGGGACGCACCGGAATGCAGCACCTGTACTCCCTTGAACCAGTAGGAAGGAATGTAGCTCAGCAGCAGAGTGCCTTACATGCAGAAGATCCCAAATTCAGTCCTCAGGATCCACAGGTATGGGTGGGGAAGTCCTCTGTCCAAAGCCTTGGAGGACTGCTGCCAAGTTTCCCCCTCCCCATCTCCTTTATTGCTGCCAAGTATTGACTTGGGTAGGGACACAGGTCTAAACCACAGAGCCTAGGGCTTGCTGATCAGAAGGTCGGCGGTTCGAATCCCCGCAATGGGGTGAGCTCCCGTTGTTCGGTCCCAGCTCCTGCCCACCTAGCAGTTCAAAAGCACGTCAAAGTGGAAGCAGATAAATAGGTACCGCTCCGGCAGGAAGGTAAACGGCATTTCCGTGCGCTGCTGTGGTTCGCCAGAAGCGGCTTAGTCACGCTGGCCACATGACCTGGAAAAACTGTCTGCAGACAAACGTCAGCTCCTTCGGCCTATAAAGGTTACCACATGTCCCTATTTTCCAGGGACAGTCCCCGGATTTACAAATCAGTCCCCATACAAAATCCATTGAAGTTGAAAAGTGTGCCCGGATTCATTGAAAAAAATCTGGTAACCTTACTATAGAGCGAGATGAGTGCACAACACCAGAGTCATCCACGACTGGACCTAATGGTCAGGAGTACCTTTACCTTTACCTATTGACTTGGGTGGACCAATTGATCTGACTTGGTACAAGGCCGCTTCATGCGTTCCTAGTATTGTTAAGCAGGGGGAGTAAGGAGTAGCAATGTTGGATTCATACTGCAGAGACTCAGGTTCAAATCCCCTCTTGGCCATAAAGCTCACACAACCAGCCCTCACAACCAGCAGGGTTATTTTGAGGATAAAATGACGGGTAAGGGGAGTGCGACGAACCCTGGCGTTGCCACCAAATAATGTGACGATCACACGCCGCTATCACTAAATATGTGACAATCCCGGAGCTGTCACTAAACTTTAGAGGAACCCACCTAAAATGTGCGGATCCCACCAAATATGTGATGTACCTCCCTTATCTATCACTAGCAGAGTGTCGAAGGAAATTAGTTATTCAACAAACAACCCACTATTCCTTCTTCCTCCCAAATAAACTGCCTGTTTATGTTTGGGATCTGTTAGTAATTGAAGTGCAGTTCCAGTTCTCACAATAACGTGGCTCAGTATCCCTATTAACTCCCGGCAAGTGTATCAGGTACAAACTTGTGCCCACAGTAAGGATTCCCTTTCACCTAAGGTTCACCTCAGCAGCCGATGGCCCTAGCAACCCTTGCTACTTCGTGGCACCCTTTCCCTGGCACTCGCTTTCCCTGTGCTTGACCTTGAGGTTTTAAACTATTTCCCTGCTCCTCAGGTTTAGTCTAGCCTCCTCTCTGCAGTCACCACCCTTTTGAGTTAGGATACGTTGCTGGAATAACAAGGCACATCCGTTTTTAACATAACATTTAAGAAAGCTTTATTTAACTAGAGGACGTGTAAAATTCGTTATGGTTTCATTCGTATAAGCTCTTAGATCATATTCTTAGTTACATATAACACTGGCTAGATAATATAGTTCTAGTAAACTTCTCGAACCACTCTAATATCCACTACCACCCACACACTCCCGCTCCCAAAACCCTCTCAACTCTATCAACTGAAATAACTGCTCCCCATTCCCTTTAAACTCGTGGCAGTCCCGCCCCTCAGGAATGAAATGCGTCACTCAACTAGGAGGTTGGGTTTAACACTTTACACCCTGGAGTTCTATCGCAAGCCAGTCCAATCCGTTACAGGGAGCAATCGTGTACATTGCCTTAAGCACATTGGAGTACAGGAGTGTATGAACTGATAATTTGAGAGGATTTCAAAATTAGAAAATGGGAACAACAGACAGGAAGTTTCCAACAGTCCAAAATAATAAACATAATTTCACTGTACATACCGAGTATGGATTAGAGAATGTCTTTCCTGAGGGGGATGGAGTATAGTTCAATGGTTGAGTTGATACTTTGCATGGAGAAAGTCCCAGTTTTGAGGTTTGGGACCATTAGCTGGCACTAATCAGGTAAAATCACCACACACACACCCCGGAAATTCTGGGGAGTTCCTGTAAGATGATGCAAGAGTGCTAGTTTGGGTGAACCAAAACAGTTCATATGAAGCAGGTTGAGCAGATACACTAAACTATTAAAATTAAAAGGGAGAAAAAATAACTGTGAGGACTGAGGGGGAAGTAAAGCAGGGTTAGTTGCCACTTCCATTAAAAATATATTATGGTGAGTCTTCCGCGTGCATTATGTTATAGATATTACTCAGGCATTCTATTTTCTATGGTGAGGTTAAGTGCTCAACTATAAAACCTATAATTAAGAGCAATAGGAGAGCAATAAAATGCTTGGCACTATTACTTTACAGTAAACATGTGGTAAAATGAGTAGCTGGCATGGATTTGTAAGTAGCTAGTGTAACTTGACTATATTTAACAATATTTCATTTCAGGAATGGAGAGATTTTCGAAGAATATAATCGCATAATGTTTGCAATGTTGCTCAAAAAGCATTTCCTTTGAAATGTTTTATTTGCCATTAAAAACACACCCTACATGAATTAGATATGCGAGAGGAACAGGTCCCCTACAGGGTTCTTGATACTGAGACAATCTGTGGTTTCTCTTCAGTTAAGATGTTTTGCATAGTGAGTGTTTACTCCAAAATCACAAGAAAAACACTATTGTTTTACAACAGAGTTTGTTTCAGAAAGTCCCATTCAGTTCCACACCTTGATGTTAAAGGAAGTTTTGTACTGTTCAGCCCGGACACTGAGGTCCACCGAGGGCCTTCTGGAGGTTCCCTCCCTGTGAGAAGTGAGGTTACAGGGAACCAGGCAGAGGGCCTTCTTGGTAGTGGTGCCCACCCTGTGGAAAACACTCCCATCAGATGTCAAGGAAATAAACAACTATCTGACTTTTAAAAGTCATCTGAAGGCAGTCCTGTTTAGGGACGTTTTTAAAGTTTAATGTTGTATTGTGTTTTTAATATTCTTTTGGGAGTTGCCCAGAGTGGCTGGGGAAACCCAGCCAGATGGGCGGGGTATGAATATATTATTATTATTATTATTATTATTATTATTATTATTATTATTATTATTATTATCTTGGGCCACAGCCATACCATACTAAAGCACATTTACAGCTCATGGTTCCCCCCTCCCCAATAATCATGGGAACTGTTGTTTTTTGAGGGTGCTGGGAATTGTAGCTCTGTGAGGGGAAACAAAAGGCCCCAGGATTCTTTGACAGAATCCATGTGCTGTAAATGTGCTATGAATGTATGCTGTGGATGTTGCCTTGGTTTTGCATATTTATTTATAACAGTATTTCTCTATCATCATCAGTGTGGTGTGCAACATCAAAACATAAAACACCATTAGAAACAATGTGGATAATCATTAAAGTTAATAAAATAAGAAATAAACAGCTGTAAATTCCTGATGGCTTGTTTATAGCCCTGTTCTTTGTTCACACAACCCGAGAGCAAGCAACATTAAAATACAATAAAACAATGACCTCAGTTCTAGGCAGGTATATAAAAGGAGCAGGCAGTGTGTGCCCTGAGCTAAGAATTCAGGCTTCTTTCTATTCATATCTTATAATGAGTTCACACCTTTTAAAGCAGGGGCGGCCAACTACCAAGAGACTGCGATCTACTCACAGAGTTAAAAACTGGCAGTGATCTACCCCCTTTTGGGGGTTCAGGTCAAAGTTGTTGAGCTTTTTTTAGGAAGGAGGAAGGCCCATTTTGGGGTAGTTTGGGTCAAAGTTGTTGAGTTTTTTTCAGGGAGGAGGTAAAATGTTGAGCTTTTTTAAGGGGAGCCACAGTTGTTCAGCTTCTTTGCGGGGAGCCAATGATCTACCAGTGATCTACCGCAGACGCCCAGTGATCTACCAGCAGATCACGATCTACCTGTTGGATATGCCTGTTTTAAAGGGTTCTTCAGTCCCCTGCACCAAAGACATTTACTGGTCTTCTCAAAATCATTTTAGTATCCTTCAAAACCTCTCAGGTATTTCACCTGAGGAGCATCCTCCAAATATATTTTGAATTTCTCCGTGCAAAATCCGACCACTGTCACAGGATATGCAGAACCCTCCTGCAACATCTCTTTTGTCTCTCTCTCTCTCTCCCCCCTCCCCCCCGGCCCATCTGCGAAAGAAGCCTACATATTTTGCCTTATTGATAAGAACTTAAGAATTTTGTTAGCCTTTTTTCATGGGGAAGGCCTTAAAGCTAACCTCATTGTTGTGAAGTGGCCAAGAGCGATGCATGTGTTTTTATTTCTAGTAAACATTTATCCAACCTCATTTCAGCACTTCATGATCTGAAAAACCCTCATGGGACATGTTAAATCACAAGGGCTTGACATTGGCCTTAATTGAAGTATGGTCACCCAGGGAGGCTGCAGAGTGCAGACCGCTGTTGAGACAATCTGTATAATCAAAGAAAGGACACTTGTAACCCCCCCGCCCGCCCCCGACAACCTCAGAAGAAAGGTAAGCATATCAAAAGCTCTGCCACCTATCCATGAAAATTTAACCATTTTCTTTTTCCTTTGAAGATTTTTGAACACTATTGAGTTTTTCAATAATTGATAGGGAATGGTCAGGAGGAAAAAGCAGAATAAAATTTCAACATAGCACTACATATGCACTGCTACCCCTGAGACATTTAGCCAGCATTCTTGGGCTAAATGAGACCTTTAACTAGTTCTGCACCCAGGCAGGTGCTTCATTGTATTGATTTCTGGTACCCCCTGCTGATGATCAACAGCACATAGTATCATAAATGAACGGGAGATGTTGTAAAAGAGTATACTCAGCCGGAAGACTCCTCTGTGTGTTTTAGAGCTGCTATTCCATGCCCATATCCTTCCAATGTGTGCAGGGAAATTGCCAGAAAATGGCCCGCGTCAGGAGCCAGCACTTACCTCCCACGGCGCAGGGAAAGACTGGAAGAGCGTCGCAGCAATGCGCACACGCAGAGCAGCCATAAAGGAAGGCAGGGAGGCATGTGGGTGGAGAAAAGAAGGGAGGGGGAGAGAGAGAGGGAGAGAGAGCGGGAATGGGAGGGGGGAATCACGCACCGTACTTTCCAAATTTAAAGGAACTGTTATTACAAATGTTTCACCACATATGTTCTAGCACCCGTTAATTTAACGGGCTTCATGATACTAGTCACAAAATAAATGTTGATTGGGGCAGATACACTTCTAGTTGTCAAGACTTGATACTGTATGGATAAAGAGATTTTGCCATCCAATTTATCTTAAAAAAAATAAAAGGTTGAAAATTACTCTGGTTTTTTTTTAAAAAAACTTTGGATAATGAAGTTACACAGCAAAGACAGTATCATCAAGGAGGCAGGTGATAACTTTGTTTATTGCTGGAAGAATAGAGCCACCTTTTTAAAGGTGAGATTGTCTTATTGAGTTTATAATTTGATGCAAACTATTAGCTGCAACCCCAATTTTGAGCTGAGCTATATTAAGCCATACCCTTTCTCTGAAATACCTAATCAGAAGTAGATTAGAGAGCTCTTGAAATCAGTTCAAGTGGGAAAGGGAGATGGTTTAAAGAAAGAAAAAATAGCTTTAATATATTTGGGTTCTTCTGCATGTTCCCTTACAAACTAAAACAATAAAGGCTCGAGAGATTGCTATGCACTTCAGGGAGTTTAGACTTTCATGGGTTTGTTATAGTTGGTTTTATTTTATTGAGGGGAGAGAGATACTCATAGAAATGCTTAGTAATCTGAAGTTTCTTGAGGCTACGCATAATCTTCACCGCAGTGAGAAAGAAGATGCTTTGCAAATACTTACAAGGGTGCTGTTTGTTAACTTGTTATAGTGTTACTCTGCTCTGTGGTTATTTGTGCAAAGGAGAGGACTACATTGTACATAAACGTGGCACATTGTTAGACAATTCATGTCATAGCCTTTTACATTCTTCCCTCTTCTCTGCAGTTTGCACCTCTCTCTCTCTCTCTCTCTCTCTCTCTCTCTCTCTCTCTCTCTCTCTCTCTCTCTGTGTGTGTGTGTGTGTGTGTGTGTGTGTGTGTGTGTGTCGTGTCTGTGCGTGCGCACACACACACACACAAATTCTGGCAGCAAAAATAAGAGATCAAAAAGTTGGAAATTGTGTCAAAGAGTGTAAGGGCGGAAAACAGTTTGAGCCTGCCTAAAAATATTTGGCAGTAAAGTGATCCCTCAAATGCTTTATTATGGAGTTGAATTCTGGGGCGAGGATGAGAGTGCTATTAAAGGGTTAGAAATAGTGCAAAACCAATTTCCCAAGAGACTGTTTTCCCTACCCATGGGAACAGCTACCACACTCTTAGGCATGAAAGTTGGATGGCCAACGTTAACTGCAAGAGCTGATTGCACCAGATTTAATTACCTGGAAAGACTGTCCTCCATGTCTTGTGAGCGCTTGCCAGCCCCGTGCTATGCAGAATTGGAGAACAGCCAGTGATGAAAATCTAACACCTAACATTATTGGAACTCTTACTATTTCCATACGTTAGAAATTATATCCATGGACAAACACCAATTAAGAGATTGGTGCGACAGAATCACTACATGATCTGCAAGTGAGCAAATCCTCTAAATGTTCTCCTTGGTTTCCCCTTCAAAAAATGGTCCATTTTTGAGCCAGTTACCTGTCGAATCTCCAACCAACCTCACTAAGAGTCACTTTTACTGAGAGGTGTTTTCAGGCTGTGCCTTCTGCCACCCTAGATGGACAATATAACGGTACCGTACGAAGAGAAGACTCGGTATATGTGGGCAACAGCAGGTGGAAGACATCTTGCACTATTTACTATATTGCCCACTATACCTTGGACTCGGGAGGTGATTTCTCACTTAATAAGTTTCTGGACTCAGGAGGGAATTTCTCACTCTGTGCAGGAAAGATGTCTCTCTCTGGCACAGAAGGTCCTATGGCTTCTTAGTGATGTAAATGCTTAAGTGACTTATAAAGTCACCTTTTTTGCTTTGGCAGCCAAAAGGTCAGAAAGAAGACCCTGGACAATATAGCAGTAAACTGCAAGAGAGACACAGAGACCTAAATAGAGACTATTATTTGTGACAAGACACTCCTTTGGCCTGTGTTTATTTCGGATTTAGATTTGTCATGGCCAATGACTAGTACAATAAAGTTATTCGAATTGGATTGTCGAAGAGTGGAGATTCTTTTCGGACTATTTAAGAAAAAAATTACATCAAATGAAATTGCAGGCAAGGTTTGAATTATAGGCAAGGGAAGGAGAGTAAATAAATGAATGTAATATAAATTACAATGTAATAGGGAAAAATGGTAGTTATGGCAGCAGATTAACGATTATAACAGGAGCATCATGGATGTATGGATGGGAAGTCAAAATGTAAGATATTTTTTTAAAAAAAAAAGTTAGCTGAACAATGTCAAAGTCTGTGTAAAAAGCCTAATAAAGTTTTATTATTAAAAAAGCAAACTATGGAGGGATAACAGACAGAGAGGAACAGAAGGGTTTAATGTGAATTTGCCCATAGCTTTGTGTGAAGCAAAACTAGTGCTCATTTTTAATTGTCTTTCACGAGCCGCATCTCAAGTTGCTTCCTAAAAGAGTTTATATTAAAAATAGCCTGAAGTGCTCACTTACACTAATTAAAAGCGTTGAGTTAACAAATTACTGCAGCCCTTTTTTTGACTGGGACAGACTGAGCTGATCTTTTTAATGTCAAAAGGCAAAGATCTCAGAAAACCTTAGAGAACAATTAACAGTGACTCTGACACCTGCCAGATCTAGCCTATATTTGGAACTAATTGGTAAAGCTAAGCAAGACTGTAAAAGAGGAGAGGCTATATATGTTAGACAGATAATGCCACTCGTCGTTTTTTTTGGGGGGAGGGGGGTTAAAAAGAAGAAGAAAAATGAAAAAAGTCTTCTAGGTTAAATGAAGAACTTTTGAAACCCATTCAGTTTTTGGGGGGTTTTGTTTAAAAAGGAGACAGTGTATTTGCAAAGGAATGGAAAGAATTTATCCTGTCTGTGAATAGGACACTTCTCATCACAGTAATCAATTCTCATAAATATAAGAGCTCTTCACTTGAAACAGAACAAATGTATTGCAGGTTTACACTGTGTGAATCTGCAAATCTAAAGCCAAACACACATCCAAGGAAATAAATGAGGCCCTTGAAATAGATTTTATTAGGGAGTTATAAAATTGTAATTCTTTTCTGCTCAAGTTGATAAGAACATTAGAGCATAGAGTTGCAATGGTTAGATATTTAAATCCAGGGTTTGTTTGCAGTGTGTGGTATGGTTATTGTATATAAAGTGCTTATTGTGTTTGCATTTGTTTTTATTGATTTTAATTTACATTGCAAAAAACCTTGGGATATATATCGGGAAGGGCATTCTGGGAATGCTCTAATTCATTAATTAAATCTCCAACAATTCCTAATGCAGTTCTGCATGTCTGTCTTTGCAGGAAAATTATCTGAACATATCTTGGATGCAGGTGTTCTTATAGGCACATTGAAATATGGAGCGATGTGATAGGCTAAGTTAATTTTCCTTCTTATGCTTGCTAGTAGAGTTGTGTTTTTTATATCCCGGGGGGGGGGGGGACCATTTGCAAATAACATGGAAATGAGGGCTGAACTTGTGCTATATTCCACTAGTTCCAGAAATGTGGAAGCTCAAATTTAATGTGGAAATCAGCAGTTGTGAAAATGGAATAAACCGCCAAGTGACTGCAGCCTCAGTTTGATGCATAACTAGCAGCTGACATTTGTTGATGTTGTCATCGAATATATTGATGCCTACTCACACAGAAGGATTTTTTTTAAAAAAGGATTAGACATTTTCATGGATAACTTAATTGAATGCCAGTTATCCGTGATAGCTAAGAAAGAAAGAAAGAAAGAAAGAAAGAAAGAAAGAAAGAAAGAAAGAAAGAAAGAAAGAAAGAAAGAAAGAAAGAAAGCCCCTTTTGAGAGGTTAGGGGCAAACAAGAGCTATTGGCCATATCTATTGTGCTCCAGTAGCAAACTCCCTGGCTGGCTACCATTAGAGACAAGGTTTGGTTCCAGACCAGTTCATGCTTTACTGCCATTAAAATCAGTGGGACTCAAGTTAATTATGAATGTCTTGTCCCATACAACATTGGGTCCTGAATTATGTGGACTCGGATCCAGGAAGGCTAATCTTATTGTAGTGAAGATTGGGCAAAGCAACAATATATATATATAGAGAGAGAGGGGGGGGGAGAGAGAGTGTGTGTCAGGGTCAGGGTCAGGCATGCTTATTTCTCCTACCAATATATAGCAGTCTGTTCATTTCTATATATCAAGGCTTATGATGCGTGGGCTTTAAAAAATAATAATTGTTATTGTTGCAGCTCCCTTAAAATTGAGCTATCTAATATACTTTACTGATGTCTTCCTCCCACTCAAACAAATTGTCCAACTCTTCAATTACAAGCCCTTTGGAAATATTTTTTTCAAGTATCTACTAATGCACGAGATAATGCAGGGTTGAGTGTGTAGGTTTTTTAAAAAATCAGCAGCATTCAAATACCCAATCACAGAAAGAAAGGAAAAAACTAGGAAGTCAGAAGGTTGCCTATCAAGCATCGTCTCTCTTTGGAATTCACTTGATTGTGGTTTTTTAAGTGCTCTGTATTGTGGGATTAAAAACAACACCACCACAGATAAGTATTAAAGTTAAAATCACTTAAAATAACACAATAGTAGTGAGTGAATGTGTGTAGTGGGGGAGAGGGGCTACATATTCACTTGAATTTCTCATGTCTCCAACAAAGTCATCCTGGTCACACAAGGACTTCTCCTTCAGCACTGGGGCTTCCCCATCTTTTGCCCCCATGCAGGTGGGGCACTGCTATAGAGCATAGCTGCCAAGTTATCCCTTTTTTAAAGGGATTTTCCCTTATGCTGAATAGGCTTCCTCGCGAGAAAAGGGAAAACTTGGCAGCTATGCTATAGAGGTCCTTTTCACTCCTAGTTAATACATTACCTCACATTTAGAGACACTCTGGGTGTGTTTGTGTGTATCTGTTGTACTAGACAACCATCTCTGGACAGCACAACCATCTCCATGTCCTGATCTTGTCCTCAAGGATTTAAAAAAGCTTCTAAATAATACATTCCAGCAGGAGTGTTCTAGGGAGGGCAGGAGACCCTGCTAAATCTTCTTCTTTTCATTTTACTTCCCTTGGAATAAACTCTAGCCCATCAGAAGTCCCTCAGAAATGCATTGAAAGTTCCATGGCAGGACCCTGAAGAGCCTCGGATGCATGCATTTGTAACCTGCTTGTTGCTCTTTTCTGAGGGCGAGATCTTTTCATTTCCTTTTGCAAGCGCTAGATGAAAGCAGCTAGTCCATGGGTAGGCAAACTAAGGCCTGGGGGCCGAATCCGGCCCAATTGCCTTCTAAATCCGGCCTGCGGATGGTGCGGGAATCAGCGTGTTTTTACATGAGTAGAATGTAAAATATTTAAAATGCATCTCTGGGTTATTTGTGGGGCATAGGAATTAGTTCATTTTTTCCTTCAAAATATAGTCCGGCTCCCCACAAGGTCTGAGGGAAAGTTTGCTGACCCCTGAGCTAGTCAATCTACCGGGTTGTTGTTGTTGTTGTTGTTGTTGTTTGCAATCTGCCATATGCAAGTGTCCCTTTTTCCAGGGATGTCCCTGATTTAGAGAAGCCATCCTGGTTTATGACCTGATCCCTGGATATCCCACTTTTCCTTAGGACATCCCTATTTGTACTGGAGAAATGTTGAAGGATACAGAGTTATGCGACTCCTGAGCCATCTGAAAGCAATCCTGTATAGGGAAAACATTTTTTTAAAATGTTTAATGTTTTATTATGATTTTATATACATATACAGAGTGCTGGGGCATCCCAATAATATGTGTGGGGTATAAATAGCAACAATAGCATTATGGAATGGGACATCCTTATTTTCATTGGAGAAATGTTGGAGGGTATGAGTTCGTTGTTCTACTTCTGGGTTCATCACTGCTGGGGGGGGGAGGGGAGATTTCATGGAATCTGGTTTCTTCATGGAGCAGGCTGGGGCTTTTTTATTTTGGGGGTGTGGGGAGGGGAGAGGAGGGGAGGAGTTTTCTGTGGCAAGTTGCACCCAAAAATGTTTGGCATCATGGGGGAGGGGAATCTGGTTTCCTTAGGCACCAGGCAAAAACTTTCCTATAACCAGGCCTTTGGCCTTATAACCATCTTTGGCCGTTTAGAAGTGTGTGGGATATTTTTTTAATGAATTTCTTTTTCCTTTCGCCACCTTGGCTTTAATGTATCTATGTGGGGGTTTGGTTGTTTGTTGTTTGGTTGTAAGTTGCTTTCTGTTACCTTGGGCAAAATAAAGTGACTAACAAATTTAATAAATAAGAATACAGTGGTGCCTCGCTAGACGAATTTAATTCGTTCCACGGGTCTTTTCTTATAACGAAAAAATTCGTCTAGCGAATCCCATAGGAACGCATCGAATTTTTTCGATATTTTTTTTTTTTTACCCATAGGAACGCATTAATTGAATTTCAATGCATTCCTATGGGAAAGCGCGATTCGCTAGACAGATTTTTCATAAAACGAATTCGTCTAGCAAGGCAACCTCCGCTCGAAAAATCCTTTCGTTAAGCGGAAATTTTGTTAAGCAGGGCATTCGTTAAGTGAGGCACCACTGTATATATTATGAATAAATAACAACAGCAGCAGCAATGGATAAAGGAGACAGCTCAGTTAGCAGAGAATGAGACTCATAATGTCAGGGTCATGGGTCATAAGCCCCCATGTTGGGCAGACGATTTCTGCATTGCAGGGGGTTGAATGAGATGATCCTCAGGGTCCCTTCCAACTCTATAATTCTATGATTATTAGATCCACCACTTTTATTCCTGAGGATACACAAGGGTACGCGGTGCCAGCACCTTTTTTTCCAAATGTTAATGTGGTCTGTGTTTGCCTGAGCTTGAGTCTGGACTAAGGATTCTGAGCCCCTGTGTTATGACAGAACATTTCAGGATTTGGGCCTCTGCCATTGGCCCTTAAACTCTGAGTCATGATTCACAGTTTGGAAGTTTAGACAGCCAATCACGTTGGGAGTGGGAGTGGCCCAGGCCTTCGGAAATGTATATAAGCAGTTGCTTTGGCCCTGTTGTCCCGTTCTGTTAGTTCAATAAAGGTTCTTGCTGTTATCACTGTGTCTTGCCTCATGGGAACCCAACTACACTTCAAAAAGCATGGCACTTACTGTAACAACTTCATGGTAAGTACCAACACCTCCCCCCCTTAAAAAAAACCAACACTGATTGGCTCCAATAAAGTAATTTTCATTGGCCCAGTCTGGGCCTGTTTTATTTACATATACTGTATTTATGTTTCACCTCCACTGTCAGAGGCAGTAGACCTCCGAATATAACATAGTTGTTGCAGAACAGGAGTGGGAAGAGTGCTTGCAGGCTTCCCATGTGTATCTGGTTGGCTCCTATGATACGAGGATATGGGACTAGATGGGCCTTCTTACATTCAAAATGTTGTTTATATTTTCAATATGCAACCAATAAAGGATTATGTAAATATCCCTACTGTGCATAATTTATATCCGTTATCAAATTTGGGTCTTATGGCTATAGGACTGAGAATTTTTTGGGAAAGAATTCAAGGCTTGCTTGTTAATGAAAACAAAACTCTGCCATGCACCGTGCAATATTCCCTTGCATGAGCTTTTGCCTCCCGCAAGAGCAAAGCTTCTGGATGCTTAATATAATTATTTTTCCCATGCCAGTTTTCTTCTAATACGGTATAAATATTTATAAAGATTTCAGGGCACTGCAGCAGGAAGAGATTTACCATGTCCGATTCTAGCATGGGAAATAGCAATAAGGACAGATGAATGATGTGACCTTTTCCATATACAGTTTGTAAATGGCTTCTTCTGTGGTTTAGGAATGATGGAAGCTGCATACTGAGTCAGACCATTGGTCTATCTAGCTCAGCATCATGTACACTGAGTGACAGTGTTCCTCCAGGGTTTCAGGCAGGATTCCCCCTGAGCCAGGAGAGGCCAGAAATTGAAAAAGGAGACCTTCTGCATGCAAAATAAATGCCTTACTATGGGGCTACAGCTTCATCCCGATAAATAATCTAATCATCTAAGTAGAAACTAGCAGTTTGGGTTAAACCTAATACACTGATGCTATCTATGCTATGGATAGAAAAGTACAGTGGTACCTTGGTTCTCGAACTCAACCCATTCTGGAATTCCATTTGACTTCCAAAACATTCAAAAATCTGGCTGATTGGCCCCAGAAACAATGCCGACAGCCGAAACAGACATTCGGCTTCCGAAAACAGTTTGTAAACCGGAACACTTCTGGGTTTGCAGCGTTCAGGAGCCAATTTGTTCGTTAACTAAGCCATTCGGGAACCAAGGTACTGCTGCAGTTAAGGCTTTAAACTGGGCTTCAAATGAAAGAGCTCTTCTTCATCAGCGTGTGAAATTTCATCTCCCTGTTTTTTCAAGCTTATAATCCAGCTCAAGATGTATCACTTTCATAAGTGGTTGGCTGGCATCCCTCTGCCTTGGGAGAAATTGGAGGAGTGTGTCTTTGGGGGTCAAACTGTTGGAAGTTTACAGTGTCTGCTGTGGCTGTAGAGGTCAATCCAGGAGAGACATGTTTTGTTGCAGCTGGAGCAGATGAAGTCATCTGATTGTGCTGCTGCAGATGCACCATGGCCGTGCTGCTGCAGATGCACCATGGCCACTGGCAGAGGAAGGCGGGTGTGGGGTGTGTACCGGGTGTCAGCCATGAGGGCAGGTGACATTGCCGTGCCACCCACCGCTCGCTGCGCAGGCGGTGCCCCAGGACGCTCACTGCACAGGCGGCGGGCTGCCGGGGACGATGCTGTCGCAAGCAGCTAGCGGCACCCCCGAAGCTCATCACGCAGGTGGCTAGCAGCACCCCTCCCAATTCTCGTCATGCAGGCGGCAGGCAGCTAGGGGAGCTCGCTGCTTGGGTGGCAAGTGGCTCCCCCCCCCTCCACGCTCGCCGCATCCTTAGCCGTCCATTATGTGGGTGGCTAGCCCCACCCCCACACCACTCCAGATGCCGGAGCCCCTGACCATGACATTTCTTTTCTCTGTTTTTCCCTTTGATTTTTGAATCAGTGATGCATGTCTCAAGCTGTTTATGGAAAACCATGAAAGCATATATGTAAGCTGTACATTGAGGTCTCTTGTCTGCAGCGCAAAGTGGATGAGACAGCAATCTTGTACAATAATTTTTTATTTTATTTTTTGCATTGCTATCCACTGCCTGGTTATTGGTCTCCACCGGACAATGAACCTCAAAGTGGCAAAGTTCTACACCTCTGCTAAAGCAAACTTTTGAAGCAAATGCTGAGATTCTCTTCCAATGAATTTCAAAAGAACCAAAAAAGTTCACTTGCTTATTTATTTCAGCTGTTTATGTGCTGCTTCACATACCTAAATTTGATGAGAGAATTGTCTTGCAGATGGGGCAACCTCAGATATAATAATAATAATAATAATAATAATAATAATAATAATAATAATAATTAATTTATTATGTATACCCTGCCCATCTGGCCGGGTTCCCCCAGCCACTCTGGGCGGCTTCCAACAAAATATTAAAATACAGAAATCCATCAAACATTAAAAGCTTCCCTGAACAGGGCTGCCTTGAGATGCCTAAGGTCTCTTTGACCTCTAGTGGGAGCGCATTCCACAGGGTGGGTGCCACTACCGAGAAGGCCCTCTGCCTGGTTCCCTGTAACTTGCTGCTCTTGCTAATCCCATGCTGCTCTTTTCTATAGCACTAGAATATCTTGAGATGCCACAGACTATTTGGGAAATGCTGGTGTGTCTAGCTCATTTACCATACCAACTGCTTCTCCTGCAACTGGATCCCTGTGTGACCCAGGGCTTTTCATATTACTCCAGTGGTAGAGAAAGGAGCCATATTGTAGGACCACCTCAGCACAGACCTAAGCTGCCTGAAGCCAAATTTAAAGCCAAGAATATCAAGGGGAACCTAAAGAGATTTAATGAGAAGTGAAATTCCTTAAAGAGCTTTGGCACAACTGTACTCCATGTGGATTTACTTTCATTTAAAAAAGAAAGAAAGAAAGAATTAAATGTTTTTAATATGGGGGGTGGTTGCTTTACAACCCTTCATCTACAATAGAAAACTAAATGGCCTGTCTTTCCATTTTATCTGTACACAATTTTCCAGAACTCTGAACAGAATATATGTGTCTGTATGTGTGTGTTCTTATCAATTTTCTGCCACATCTTTTAACATATTCCCCTTAATGGTTTGCCTCAAGGTACATAGTCGAGCATATTTAAGACCCTTTATTCGCTCCCCAATTTCTAAACACGAAAATCAAAGGTCTCTTGAGGAATGTGACACAAATTAGACCTTAAAGCATAATCTCTTTCTTTCCTCCTCTGATTTCACAGTCTGAAGAAATGAGAGATGTTCTTAAGCAGGAACAAGTCAGTTTAATTTGCTTAGGGCCACATTGCACATACTAAAGATTGTTTTCCTGTTTATTTTTCTTTAAAGGTCAGATTTCACTTTTTATGTAGAAAGAAACTACTTATATGGGAGGCACTTACTGACACTGAAGAAGGATTTGAAAACAAACAAGCAAGCAAGCAACAACACTGATTTTTATTTGGAAAGTAATAAATAAATGGGCAAACTCCTCCTGACATTTACAAGTTTTCTTGGCCAGGTTAGGGAAAGCCAGAGGGAAATTTAGGGCAGCCTGAGCACTTCTGTTGCACTGGACACTGAACATAGAGGGTGCCATAGGGTTTTGCAACTGTGATCGAGTGCCTTGAGCAGAATGGAATGCAAGATTATTATTATTATTATTATTATTATTATTATTATTATTATTATTATTTTATACCCCGCCCATCTGGCTGGGTTCCCCCAGCCTCTCTGGGCGGCTTCCAACAAAATATTAAAATGCAGAAATCCAGAGGTGGGGGCTGCTGAATTTTGGCCTCACACAGGACACTGTTGAAATTTCAAAGTCCAAAGTCCACTCTTGGGGAAACTCATGTTTCCTGAGACCTCTCTCTTGGCTTGCGATGCTACACTCATCTGCCTTACCATATCACCCTCCATAGGTGTTAGCTCACTAAGGCCTTGGGTGCCCGAGCACCCACAAAATTACCCATGAAGGGGCTGGGCACCCGCAAAATTCGGCACCAGGGCCATGCACACTGCATGGCACCCATGGCCCTAGGCATCCATGGTTGTGGGGTGAAGCTGGTACTTCTGTCACCCTCTAGGAATGCGGGTTCACCATCATGGTGAGCACGATTTGCGGTGGGAGCTTAACAAACCACTCCTGAGTTCCAAAGGTGGGGGCATGCGTGGTCACTGTGGGATAGGTCCTCGGCTGTTGCTGGGCAAATTTGGATGTTGCAATTTGATGGGTCAGCCCCCTTGGTATAAAAACCAAAGAGAGAGAGGTTTCTCTTTCTCTTTGGCTGCATTTTCGGATCCCCACCCTCCCTCCGCTGTTTTTAGGCCTCTGTGTTGACATTGCTGTGCCTCTCTCATGGGGTTGCCTGTATTCAGGGGCCTGGTAGGAATTTTTCCATTTGGCTGATTGGCTGGTGCCATCTGGTTTTTGCCTACTGCATAGCAAATAGTCACAACTTGTAAGGTTGGCGGTTAGGCATTGGTTATTGGTTGTATATGGGGTCTTGTTGACTGTGTTGGCCCCTTAAGTTAATGCCTGCGTGCTGGGGAAATTCCGGTCAGGAATACAGGGGCTCTATGCAGTGTCCATAACCCCGGTCGGGGGCCAGGAACGCGCATGAGCCCCTGGGAGCCTGAGGGGAGAGGGGAGAGCCTATTGGACCCGACTCCCTGTCTCTCCCTGTAGGGTTTCCCCTTGTTGACAAGGTGAGTTTATTTCTGTCCTTAGGTGATAGTTTGAGGACCAATGCCTACGCAACCACTCACTTATTTTATATTTGTATTTCAATAAAAGTTGTGGCCAAATTCATGCCAAAAACCATTAAACAAAAATTCTGTCTATGGTGTGAGTTATTGGAGGGGTGGTTTTGGGGACCTCCACACGCAATTGTAGTTTCCAGCTTCAGTCAAACAGCATAGAAGACTGATGCATACAGACTAAGACCATTGATGCATTTAGCTACGATGCCTGATTGCAGTTCCCCTGGGATCTTTCCCAGCCCAACCTATGAATGCTTGGGACCTTTCTGCATGCTGAAACATAGCAGAGAGCCGCTTGGAAATCCCTTCCCTTCCCAACAAATCAGTAAATAAGAGTTCAGGATATGGGTGTGGAACAATGGTCACAGAAAATGTTTGCAAGAAATACCTGAGAGAATAGATTCAGCAGGGAAGTTACCAAACGTAAGGCCAAATGTTGGGTGACCTGATCACTCAGGATCGTATGAACTAAATAATTGCACAAGTGGAATTAGGATTACCCTGCCCAATAATCCCACTAAATCTGTTTTGGGGTTTTTCCCCCAAACCTCCAGAAATGGGGGGTGGGGGACGAGAGAGGGGAAATTCTCATTCTGCAAGCAGAAGTTGTCTCACTCGTGCAGTTATTTCATTAAATACATTAAATTCAATTTGCCGAAATGGGCGGTCAATGGGGTGGACGTTCGCGGAGGTATTACTGTACTGACAATAGTTAGCAATTCACATCAACATGCATTGATGTTATATATATTTTTAATCCTTCAGATAAAGATATACCATTTAATCAGAATCCTTTACATGCTATGTGAGAGTAAGTCCCACTGATATCAATAGGGATTATTTCTGAGGAGGCATGTTTAGAACTGCACTGTTAATGCTGTAAATTATGGTATGATATTATAACAGTAATCATATGAGTATGATAACTGCTGTCGTTTATCATCATTTATAAGAATATGCCATGCAAAGCATTCGGAAATAGCAGCAATTCCTAAAATAGCTGGATGGAAAATTAAATTGCATGGGTACGTCATCCTGCTGAAACTAACTAATTATATAAGAACAAAAGAAGGAATACAACAAATTAATACATTACTAGATTAACTGTTAGAAAAATTAGGCTCACACA
Organism: Zootoca vivipara; assembly: GCF_965207765.1. Classification (NCBI taxonomy): domain Eukaryota; kingdom Metazoa; phylum Chordata; class Lepidosauria; order Squamata; family Lacertidae; genus Zootoca; species Zootoca vivipara. The sequence continues at coordinate 12,482,760 of NC_142590.1, read as the reverse complement.
TCTATAAATACACCATGTACACTTGATTTCTTGTAGCAATTTCCATCTTCTTTGATGAAAACCATGTGTGTTTTGAATGTTATACTTTATGAAATTTTATTAGGATGGTAGTCATCCACGTGGGTGGCGCTGTGGTCTAAACCCCAGAGCCCTAGGGCTGGCCGATCAGAAGGTCAGCGGTTCGAATCCCCGTGACGGGGTGAGCTCCCGTTGCTCGGTCCCAGCTCCTGCCAACCTAGCAGTTCGAAAGCACGTCAAAGTGCAAGCAGATAAATAGGTACCGCTCTGGCGGGAAGGTAAACGGCATTTCCGTGCTCTGCTCTTGTTTGCCAGAAGCGGCTTAGTCATGGGTCATGGCCACATGACCTGGAAGCTGTCTGAGGACAAACGCCGGCTCCCTCAGCCTCTAGAGCGAGATGAGGACGCAACCCCAGGGTCGTCCGCGACTGGACCTACGGTAACGGTCAGGGGGACCTTTTTAGTTATTCTACAATTGCAGAGTTGGAAAGTACCCTAAGGGTCATCTAGTTTCCCAACCCTTGATCATCTTGGTTGTCTTCCTCTGCACATGTTCCAGCTTGTCAGTATCCTTCTTAAATTGTGATGCCTGGAACAGAACATAGGAATCCTGGTGTGCTCTGATCAAGACAGAACAGAGTGGTACTATGACTTCCCTTGATCTGGACACTGAACTTCTCTTGATGTAGATAGAATAGATAGAATAGCATCAGCCTTGATAGAACAGCATCAGCCTTTTTTGCTGCTGCATCACACTGTTAAGCTTGTGGTCCACCAAGACCCCTAGATCCTTTTCACATGAACAGCTAGTAAGCCAGGTATCTCCCGACTTATTTTTGTGCAGCTGGCTCTTCCTGCCTATGCACAGAACCTGATTTTGGCCCCCTGTTGAAATTCGTTTTGTTAGTTTGACTCCAGTTCTCCACTAGAAATAATAAACCACTCCCTTTTTTGTAATCTTATGTAAACTTTGGGGTCCTGCTGCACATCATACTACCAATGGAAGAGCAGTGGTTGAAATCCTGGGGCAGGAGCTTTTGGGTTGCAATGTCAATACTATGGAATGGTTTGCCCTGGGTTATTGCATATCTGCAAAATATATCTGCGCAAAATATGGTCTGAAGCTCAACATCAAAAAAACCAAGATCATGGCCACTGGTCCCATCACCTCCTGGCAAATAGAAGGGGAAGAAATGGAGGCAGTGAGAGATTTTACTTTCTTGGGCTCCTTGATCACTGCAGATGGTGACAGCAGTCACGAAATTAAAAGACGCCTGCTTCTTGGGAGAAAAGCAATGACAAACCTAGACAGCATCTTAAAAAGCAGAGACATCACCTTGCCGACAAAGGTCCGTATAGTTAAAGCTATGGTTTTCCCAGTAGTGATGTATGGAAGTGAGAGCTGGACCATCAAGAAGGCTGATCGCCGAAGAATTGATGCTTTTGAATTATGGTGCTGGAGGAGACTCTTGAGAGTCCCATGGACTGCAAGAAGATCAAACCTATCCATTCTTAAGGAAATCAGCCCTGAGTGCTCACTGGAAGGACAGATCGTGAAGCTGAGGCTCGAATACTTTGGCCACCTCATGAGAAGAGAAGAATCCTTGGAAAAGACCTTGATGTTGGGAAAGATGGAGGGCACTAGGAGAAGAGGACGACAGAGGACGAGATGGTTGGACAGTGTTCTCGAAGCTACGAACATGAGTTTGACCAAACTGCGGGAGGCAGTGCAAGACAGGAGTGCCTGGCGTGCTATGGTCCATGGGGTCACGAAGAGTCGGACACGACTAAACGACTAAACAACAACATTGCATATCTGATGATGGGTTGGCCTTTGGTAAAAGCTATTTTATTTTGCCATATGTCTGGGCTTGAATGACTCATCCCCTGTGTTAATCTTGCAGCTCTGCTCTTTGCAATTACATTTTTCTTTTGTTCACTCCTTTATTGGCTGGTTTAGGACTGCCCTTTTAGGATCAAAGGCCATTCCCACACCAGTCAATAAAATAGAAGTATTGTAACAGATGCATACACTCTTATTCCTTGTTGCAAGTGAAAAAGCCTCTGTTGCAAAAAATCAAGAACCTGTCTATGAGAGGCAAGGAAGAGAGCATCTCAGTTATACAGTGTTAAGTATTCCATCTTTAAACTGCCACAAGTGTCCTACACAGATTTAAAAAAAACTATTCCAATGAGAACTATACAGAGAACACTTCTTTCCCACTCTCTTTTTTTTAAAAAAAAAAAAATCATACAAGAATTAAACGTTACCTTGCAGATACCAAAAATAAAAGCCAGCATATTGTGGCCTCCTTAACTCCATTAACATAATCAGTCAATATAAAAAGAGAATCAATTTGCTACCGTGGAGCTGTGGAAAAGCAATTTGCATTAGAAAATGTTCTTTATGAGGAGGTTGCACTTACAGGCTCCCATTCAGTCTCTCTTCTGCCATAATAAGGGCACCTGCTATTTCATGGAAATATGTTTCAGAGCAGAGTGAAAAAGAACGACAGAAATTGAAACAAAATGATAGGCTGATTGGACTGGAGGAGCCAAGAAGCAGCACATGCCATAATTAAGAGAACAAGACAGAAACCAGCAGCAAACTAATACAAACACAGTATTTAAATGTGGAGCCACTAATTTTATTTTTATTTTTGAAAAATTCACAGTGAATCTGGAGATTCTCCTTCAGTCTAAAACATACAACAACAACAACAAATAAATAAATAACTTATACCTCACCCATCTGGCTGGGTTTCTCCAGCCACTCAGGGCAGCTTCCAACAGAAGATTAAAAATACATTAAAACATCATTCATTAAAAACTTCCCTAGACACGGCTGCCTTCAGATGTCTTCTAAACGTCATATAGTTGTTTATTTATTTGACATCTGATGCAAAGGCATTCCACAGAGCGGGCGCCACTGCGGAGAAGGTCCTCTGCCTGGTTCCCTGTAACTTCGCCTCTCACAGTGAGGGAACTGTCAGAAGGCCCTCAGTGCTGGACCTCAGTGTCTGGGCAGAACGATGGGGGTGGAGACACTCCTTCGAGTATAAAAGGAAGGAGCACAAAGTCAGGGATTAGAAACTGATGGTTTTGTGAGAATTAAGCTCTCCCCTTCAAAATCCTGTACCAGCAAGGCAACAGAAATATTTCACCTGTTACTTTGGTCTGTGGTCCAGTGAGGTGTAGGGGTGATCCTTGGAATCAATGTGCAGAAAAAAGGGAGTTCCATCGGAGCATTGAGTCAGCTAACTATGGCTAGACACACCTTGAATCTAACTTCTATGTTTTTTTAAAAAAAAGGCAGGAGGTGTTATTCAAGCACAAGTCACCTGAACTATGTTTGCTCCTTCTAGTTTACTATTTTGTTCCTGTGAAAGAAGTTTTAAGTGAAGAGGACACAACCTTAGTTTTGTAGAGACGACATCTTGTACTTGCACTTCCTGAATCATAAATTTATCTTAAAAGCAAACTTCATTATCTGTTTGAAACCAGGTTCTCACTTACAGGGGTTGATAACCATAGCTCCCTGGCAAATACAAGGATTAGTCCTCTGATCTTTTCTGTAATTATTAAAGTCTGGATGGTAGCTTTTCTTTTAGGACAAGTGGGAAATGTACCAGGGTCATATAATATAAAACTTGTACCTTTTATATTAAATTTATTCCAGCAGTACTATTGCTATGATTTATATAAATAAACCCAGTAAAAAGTCCAGACGAGCATTCTTTGCTAGTCAGCTGTCTGGCAGGACATCTCAAACTGTGGTCCACAAACTTCATTCAGGTGATCCGAGACATGTCTGTAGATTTGTGACAAAATAAAAAATTCCTTCCAGTAGAACCTCAGAGACCTACTAAGTTTGTCATTGATATGAGCTTTCGTGTGCACGCACACTTCTTCAGATTCTTCTTTCGTGTGCATGCACATGAAAGCTCATACCAATGACAAACTTACCGGTAGTTGGTCTCTAAGGTGCTATTGTGTGGATTTGTAGTGGAAGCTGGGAGACAGCACATCTATCGCATTAAATATCTGCATTGACTGTAATTGTATTTTATTGCTTCTTTTATTTCTTCCTTTATTTCATTACAATTTGAATTTTATGGAATTCAAATAGCAGTACAGTAAAACACAATATATGAGAAATAAAAGAAGCAATAAAAAATATACTTAAAAGTCATCCAGCAGCTAGTACAACACATTGCAAGTGCTGTGAAAGGAAGAAAAATCATATGTGGTTTATGAAGTGTTCTGCATTGGGTGGGGAGGGAGGAGTTTGGGAACCATTGCTATATAGTATTGAGACATTACCAATGCACCCTGGTAGAAGACTCAAGTGAAAGAATAATGGTGAAAAGATCCTCAGTGGTATCTTCTTGTTCACTGTATGCTCTCAAATCATGTGTGACTCCCCGTATGACCGGAAAGAGGAAAAAGCAGCTTTAAAAACACACACATACACACCTATGAATGGCATCAAATTAGTAATAATCATGGGAACACTGACACCAGATAACATTGTTCCAGAGGAATTCTTTCTGTCCTAACGAAGTTACTGTATTGTCCGGAATGAGCCAGCTCCCAGTGGAACTTTACAACCAGCTGCAAAATACAGGCGGGAACAGAGAGGTTTAAATTTGATGCAGGCTGAGCAGAGGCCAGAGCTGCCAGCGTCAAATCCCTCTGACCTTGGACAGCCGGTTGCCAAGGGAACAACTGAGAGCAGGCTGGAACACAGCCAAAGCTCTCAGGAAGCTCAAACAGGCGCAAACAGAGACAGTCTTTCGGAACAGGAAGAGGTTGCTGGACAGGAAGCAAAACAAGAGACATAAGGGGTGAAGGTTCAATATCTTCTGAAGGTACTGGAAGGAGTCTTTAGAAGGGTTACCTTGAGTGATAATGCCAGTGGCTTTGTTAGAGAAGTCTGGAGCTATCTGTTTGTCTTTGCAATGAATCCCCCTTTTTAATTACCTACGCTTACCGTGTTATCAAGCCGGGACTAGGACTCCTGACATGTATTCCTGAAGGAGCATCTCTACCCCCATTGTTCAGCCCAGACCCTGAAGTCCACCTCTGAGGGCCTTCTGGAAGTTTGCTCACTGTGAGAACTGAGGGTACAGAAAACCAGGCAAAGGGCCTTCTTGGTAGTGGTGCCCAGCTTATGGAATTCCCTCCCATCAGATGTCAATGAGTTAAGCAACTATACAACCTTTTGAAGACATCTGAAGGCAGCCCTGAATATGGAAGTTTCTAATGTTAAATGTTTTATTATATTTTTGTATATGTTGGAAGCTGCCCAGAGTGGCTGGGGCCACCCAGTCAGATGGGCCAGGTACAAATAATAAAATTGTTGTTGTTGTTGTTACCTTCTACAGTGGTACCTTGGATGTCAAACTTAATCCATTCCTGAAGTCCGTTTGAGTCCCAGAACTGTTCGAAAACCAAGGCATGGCTTCCAATTGGCTGCAGGAGCTTCCTGAACACTATCGGAAGCCGCGGAAGCCACGTCAGAAGGTCAGCTTCCAAAAAAACGTTCACAAACTGGAACAGTTACTTGCAGGTTTGCGGCGTTCACAAGCCGATTTGTTCAGGAGCCAAGGTATTTGACAACCAAGGTACCACTGCACTTGAAAATGAATGGGGACTGTTTTGCACAGCTCTAATTCAGACACTGATGTTTTTAAAGCAGAATTTACAAAGACATATAAAAGCCACAGGTAACCTTGAACTTTTACTGAACAGTAGCTAGGGCCAACACCTATGATTTATCCCATGTGAGAATGTTCTTCAGTAGGTGATGAGAGCCAACTAGTCTGACCTCTGCCTTGCGGCAAAGCACTCTTTCCAGATGAATAGATGCTGCGCTGTTTTCCATCTGCCTTTGCTAATACCTGGAAGGGGCTGTTGCTGGATGCTTTACCAAAGGTCCCCTTGACCTTTCTGTCTTCTTATACTAAGGTGAGAGCAGGAGAGTGCTTTGCTGTTGTGAAAACAAATGCAAATGTCAACTAATGTGAGAGTCTTTAGTATGAACCATTGAACCAGGTACAAGCCGTTTTATTGTGAAAAATAATAATAATAAATGTTCCCTGGTGCTAAAAAATCTGTCATGTTTGTTCTCTTGGGGGGAAACGATGACATTTCATACTTTCTGATGGCTCTATGCCAGGTGTCAAACCTTCCAATAGCTATTGCTGGAAAAAATTATATTTCTAGAATATCTGCTAGGTCAAGCCACAAGCAAATTAAGTTCATGAGCAAGTAAGTATGGGAACTGCTGCAGGACTGCTCCTTCCCAGGCTCCCTTGGGTAATGTGAGAATCCCCAGAACATGCAGGAGGACCACTGTAACAGGTTAACACTATTTTTGTTTTACCTGACCTGTGAAGGGTTAACCCACACTCAAGGCTGGCTGACTGAACATTCTATTAGGGAGGAATACTTGTGTTTAAAAGGGAGGAGCAGCCATTTGTCAGTGAGTAGAGGGTTTTGGGGAATGGGAGTGTGTGTGGTTAATAAAAAAAGAAGAAGGTCTTATAGTTAGGATAGGTTTAGGTAAAGGTTGAAATATATATATACATTGAATGTTTGACAAAGGTGAAATAACAAAAACCAAGCTTGTACACATGAAACCATAAAGTATTCATTATGACTAGAAGCAAATAAATATTTGTCGTTTAAGTGCCAAGTAAAGAGTCATCTGTATTATTTTCCAGCAAGGTATCAACACTTGTTTAGGTGGAGACACCGCAAAGGACAAAACTTCCTACAAGAGAAGAATGGATAGTTTGTGTCTTTGAGTCTCACTGAGGGGGCTGAATAGGAGCACAAACCTAAAGTGTCACAGTGTTGCCTCAGTGGAGAGGTAATCTTTTGCAATGGGGGAAGTTCAGGGAGAGTGAACCCCTTTACTGTGGACAAAAGGGAAAGTCCCGTAAATAGTTCAAAAGGTGCAAATGATACCAGGCCGCGCATGCTGGAAGAAAAACCTCATTACTATTAAGTCCACGGGGTAGAAGGGTTTACAGCAAGGAGAAAGGGAGAGAGGGAGGTTAGTTTTACCTCAGGATTCCCTAGTAGCTCTTTAAGTAATATAGAGGTTGAAGTGAAAAAGACGAAAGAAAAGGATTTCATCACAATCACATGCTGAGGTTTTTTCCCCATATCTCAAACAGGCCTGGCATTAGCACCTGGCTAACACTGGGTCAAAATATTTCAAATCAGGGAGAGGGCTAGTCCAGGGTGGCTAACCTGTGCATTTCCTTACGTTATTGGATTACAAATCCTATCAGCCCCAAATGGTATGGTCAGTGGTCAGGGATCATGTGAGGTGTAGGTCCAGCAACTTCCAGAGGCTCAAAGGTTAGCCATCCCTGGGCTGGATGAAATAGCCATACCATGCTGTGGCAATATTCTGGGCCTTTCTTCTCTGCCCCCTTTAACAATGTGGTATTTGATACAGTTCCTTAATCCACTGCTTTGTCAAATCTCTGTATGTTTCCTTGTTACTGTTCCAGTTCCAGTTACTGTAACAATTCCATGTTGCCGTTTAAAGCTTGGCGGCAGAGGTATCAGTGGCAGTTCTTTTCCTTAAATAGCTCTATTTTCCACTGAGCCTTGTGGTTATTTCCTGTGCTGAAGTCACACACAATAAGGTTAATTTCCAAGGTTTTCCTGTCCGGTACCCCTAGGACCTAGGTTTTACTCTCCTAGATCTAAACAGTAGTTTTTTAGTCTCTTAATTCCTCTTGAAATTAGTGCCGCTTAGTAGAAGTTAAGGGGTATAATTAACTGGAAACTTTACCGCTGCTCACCGCCACGGAGTACTTCTTGTGGAGGGAAGTTAGTTTCCTCACATCTGGGTCTCTCTGCTCTTTCATCGCAAAGACACAGAATGCCCGGCAAACTCCTTCTACAAAATGGCCCGTTGGGAATGGTGCTACAAACTGATGCACCCTGGGACACTTTTGGGTGGTTCGTGGGATTGTGGGAAACTACAGTGTTGGCCCCTGGCCAATTTCTTAGTGCTACTGCCACTAGGCTTACCTAGTAAGCCCAAAGGAAGTCACAAATGTAGCAGATGGCCCAGCAGGAGACAATTTTCCCAATGCACCCTCAAACCTGGAGCAAGCATGGCTTAGAAAGTTGGGTAAAGTCTGGGGTGAAGAAGACCTGCTGTGTGGGCCTGACGTGGGCCCAGGTCCTGCCTCTTGCCTAACATCTATTCAAATCCCAAGGTAAGCACAGATCTGAGAGCTCCGAAACCTGTGCATTCTGTGACATATTGCTCTCTTAGGAGTGCTCATTGCAGAGGATGCAGAATAGTGGCCTGACTGTCAACACAATTGCTGTCGCTGCCACTTGCAGCCAGAGCACACAAACAGGGCAGAGAAACTCAAGAAGCCACTTGCACACGCAGAGAGAAAAATGGTGTGTACACTTGACCCAGTTTATTAGTCCTGACAGTAAGAGCTGTTCGGCAGTGGAATTTGCTCCCAAGGAGTGTGGTGGAGTCTCCTTCTTGGGAGGTCTTTAAGCAGAGGCTTGACAGGCATATGTCAAGAATGCTTTGGTGGTGTTTCCTGCTTGGCAGGGGGTTGGACTGGGTGGCCCTTGTGGTCTCTTCCAACTCTATGATTCTATGTTTAATCAGACAACAGGACCTGGGGGGGGGTCTATTCTGATCTACGTGAAAAGTGGGCAGATATATGTTAAATTCAAAGCAAGCTTTTAAATGTTTTAATCTGTCTCCATAGACACACACATTCATGCCACTGTACAAATGTGCCATCATTATTTGAGCTACAGTTTCATGTGCCTCTTTTCCCTGGCTATGGAAATGCCTGCCCTTTCATTGCTTGGTCATACAAACAAAAATCTTAACTATTTGTGACTTTTTCAGGTGCAATATTCCTTTACTCTAATTACAATAATTTCACCACAAATCACCTTCCTGCAGCGCTGAATAACAATTCCTCCTATATAACATATATTTTAAATGCCTCGCATTTTGATGCCACTCTGAAAGCTGCATTCATCCAGCGAGTGTTATGCAGATTGCTAAATTGAGCTTAACCTCCTTCCAGCTGAATGAGTTGACATTCTGAGCCACCGCTTTTATACATTTCTCACTTTGCTGTCTTTTCATCACCCCCTCAGCACAAAGAAAAAGCAATGGGTAGCACTTTTGTATATTTCACCCAATCATTCAAAGTGTGCCATTCGTATAATAAGACTGGGCTCAATCCGCAAACGCATGTCATTGAATGTTCTGAAGTTAGCAATTAAAACATAGAAAATTAAAACACATTTGTAAATTTGACATTTTGCTTCAATTGAAGCCCAAAGAACCTCCCTGCCTTCCTTCCTGAGGGGGCAACATTACACGCCTACTTTTGTTTCACCCTATCTAATGAGTAAAGGTAAAGAAGAAGAAGAAGAGTTTGGATTTGATATCCTGCTTTATCACTACCGGAAGGAGTCTCAAAGCGGCTAACATTCTCCTTTCCCTTCCTCCCCCACAACAAACACTCTGTGAGGTGAGTGAGGCTGTGAGACTTCAGAGAAGTGTGACTAGCCCAAGGTCACCCAGCAGCTGCATGTGGAGGAGCGGAGACATGAACCCGGTTCCTCAGATTATGAGTCTACTGCTCTTAACCACTACACCACCAGCTCTCGGTATCGGTAAAGGACCCTTGGATGGTTAAGTCCAGTCGAATTCAACTATGGGGTTGCGATGCTCATCTCCACTTTTAGGCCAAGGGAGCCAACATTTGTCCACAGACAGCTTTTCCGGGTCATGTAGCCACGATGACTAAACCCCTTCTGGCACACAGGACACCGTGATGAGTGTGAGAGTGCACAGAAACATCATTTACCTTCCCACTGCAGCAGGACCTATTTATCTACTAACGCTGGTATGCTTTCAGACTACTAGCTTGGCAGGAGCTGGGACAGAACAATGGGAGCTCACCCCATTGTGTGGACTAGAACTGCCGACCTTACGATCAGCAAGCCCAAGAGGCTCGGTGGTTTAGACGACAGTGCCATCCGCACTGAAGGATGTGCTTGCTATTGCGTTAATTTCACAAGAAAGTTCCTATCAGCAGAGAACCTGGTCTTAGATTGTGGTCTCCAGTTATCCATTCTCAAGGTTACAGATTTTAGGGAGCATAGCTACCAAGCTCCAACAAGAGTCCATGGTGTTTCTCTGCCAGGAAGTTAAGATGCTTTTTTTTTATTTGATATAACTGTTGCTTCCAAAAATAGACAATATGCAACAAAGTACTTGCCTCTAATACCAGAAATAGCAATTTCGCTATCTGCAAACCAGGGGGAGGAGGTGCAAATGTTGAAAAGGATAAAGGTTATTATAAGAATAACTCCAGAGTATATGTCAAACCTATGCAACATGGAAAGTTCATCACAACCCACATTATAATAATGGAATATAATATGCCTACCGTGAAACATTGACTTAATAGAAAGATGGAGGTCTATCTATCCCAATTAGAAAGACTGTTTTATTTACTTGTTTAATTAACTGTGAAGTTATGTTCTTGTTAATGTGTCTCCTTTTTAAAATTAATCTAATGCTTTCCAATTTGGATAGATTCTGGATCACTATATCTTACCCTGTTTCATTGTCTTGTGCCTCCTAGCTAAGATTTCTACTAGGTAGTATGAGATTAATTCTTTGGTGAGTTGACAAAGTGGTGGCTCAATATCCCATTCAAGTATCTCTCTCTCTCTCTCTCTCTCTCTCTCTCTCTCTCTCTCTCTCTCTCTCTCACACACACACACACACACACGATTCAGACAGTGTGCAATTATTATTCAACAGCTCTTATATTTCATGGAAACTCACTGGTTCTAGAGATGAACATCTGTTCAGTTTCTCAGTTTCCTATTTTTCCACTCTTTTGGTTCACCACATTTCCACATCATTTTTCATTTTTAAAACAACTAACTTTAAAGATTTGTCAGCATTTTAGTGTGCATTTCTCCTAATAAACACATTTTGGTCTGCATGCATTTCTCTAAATAGTTCCCCCTTAAAGGCACACTTTGAACACATGTTCTTGATGAAGAACTGTGTTGTCTAGCTCCCAAAAGTAAAGATTTCAAAGGGCAGCTGCATGTTGGTTTGCATAATTAGAATCACAGAATTGTAGAGTTGGAAGGGACCAGGATGATCATCTATCCCAGCCCCATGCAATGCATTAATCTTTTGCCCAACTTGGGACTCAAACCCACAACCCTGAGATTAAGAGTCTCGTGTTCTACCAACTAACCTATCCCAAAGTTGTTTTGTTTTTGGAAGTGGAGATTAGGTTGTTTGCTAAGTTCTTGTTAAAATAAGAACCGAACCAAATTTTGCCCCATTCCTAATCAGTACATCACAAAAGTAAATGGGCCCACATTCTAGGTATACATGCCAAAGGAACATGTCCGTTCGACCTGCATTGGTGATTTTGCTGTAGGTAAAGATAATGGGCTCCTGGACAGTTAAGTCCAGTCAAAGGTGACTATGGGGTTGCGGTGCTCATCTCGCTTTCAGGCTGAGGAAGCTGGTGTTTGTCCACAGACAGCTTTCCAAGTCATGTGGCCAGCAGGATTAAACCGCTTCTGGTGCAATGGAACACCGTGGCAGAAACCAGAGTGCATGGAAACGCCATTTCGCCTCCTGCCGCACAGTATCTCTTTATCTACTTCCACTGGCGTCCTTTTGAACTGCTAGGTCGGCAGGAGCTGGGACAGAGCAATGGGAGCTCACTCAATTGCAGGGATTCGAACTGCCGACCTTCCGATCAGCAAGCCCAAGAAGCTCAGTGGTTTAGACTACAGCGCCACCTGTGTCCCTTCATACATGCCAAAAAAACTAATTTATTTGCTTTGACAGAACATGACAATTTGACCTGCGTTGGTGATTTTGCTACAGTCAAGTGTGAAAAAAGAACTTTGCAGTAGGTTCACAAGATGCAGCCTGATAGTCTCCAAAACCTTCAAACAGAGAATGTGAGTCAGTATTCTAATCATCTCCCTATTTCAGGTGAAAATGCCTATGTGAACCTGAGAGACCCTGGCTACCTAGTGAGTTGATAATAGTGATAAGATTTTATCTAGAGGCCTTTCCCAGTTCACAGCTTAGTCACTTGCAAGCAATTTCATCCCTGCCTAAATGTTAACATATTCAAAGCTCATGAAGGTACTAATTTGCAATTCTGTAGTTCGCCAGAAGCGGCTTTGTCATGCTGGCCACATGACCTGGAAGCTGTATGTCGGCTCCCTTGGCCAATAACGCGAGATGAGCGCCGCAACCCCAGAGTCGGTCACGACTGGACCTAATGGTCAGGGGTCCCTTTTTCCTTTTTAAGCCAGCATTGCATTCACCTCACCTTTTGACCATACCTCAGAACGTTCTGCCGATCTGCAGGCTAAACAGCAGACAAGTCTAAAACTCAGAAACATTTAGACTCTACAGGAAAGAGAAGATTTGCTTGGTATCATTTAGAGCACCGATCTTCAACTTGGTGAGTTCGGGGACTCACTGATCAGCTGTGGCCTGATCCAATGGTGTGCCTCAAATCAAGGCCAAGCAAGAAAGAACAGCATCCATTATGTACACTGAGATCTGCAAGCAGAATTGCAATTGATGCAACAAATTGTCTTGGGGCCCAACAGCTACATCATATAGAAGAACTTCACACACATCACCTCAGTAATACAAGTGCAAGAGCAGTCGACATTGTCATCAACACATTACACAAGTAAGACTGAGGCTGAGATGGAACGGCTTGCTTAAAAGATGCATTATCAAAATGTTGAAATCGGGTCTATATTAGAAACGTGAGGGGGGGGGATCAGTAACTGCAACCACTTGCAGTGCCCTGGTGAATTCTAATTATTTGTCTCATCAAAATGCAAGTAGATAAATAGGAACCGCTACAGCGGGAAGGTAAACGGCGTTTCCATGTGCTGCTCTGGTTCGCCAGAAGTGGCTTTGTCATGCTGGCCACATGACCTGGAAGCTCCCTTGGCCAATAATGCGAGATGAGCACGCAACCCCAGAGTCGGTCACGACTGGACCTAATGGTCAGGGGTCCCTTTACCTTTACCTAATCAATGTACAGAAGACTACTTTATATTACAAAATATATTACAAAAATGCATGTGTAATCTGAGAGAAAGCTCATTATTTCATCCATGGGTTCCATGTTGTAATGGTGGCCAAGCAGATGGCAAATGGACTATAAGCAAAGTCAAGTGTATGAGATTGTGCCACCTCAGTGCACCCGACAGTAGGCATGCAATCTTCAATGCCTTATGGGGGTTTCTATTCTCATCAATGATGAAGCAATACAATGGTACCTCTTCTTACGAATATCTCTACTTACGAATGTTTCTACTTACAAATGGAGCTCCGTCCGCCATCTTGGATGCGGTTTAGATAGGATTTTTTCTACTTACGAATTTTTAGATAGGGTTGCTTCGACTTATGAATTTTTCCTCCCAATGCATTCCTATGGGATTCGACTTTTTTCGACTTACAAATGTGTGTTCGGAACGCATTAAATTCCTAAGTAGAGGTACCACTGTAACATTCATGTCAATTTTTGTTCTTTCTCTTTCTCTGTCTCAGCAATTCCTAAGCACCCCTGCCCATTCTTCTAGATTGAGTACTATTTCAGAGGAATGGACATGGCAATTTCAAATTATGCTTCTAAATCCTGGAGCCCCCAACAACCTGTGAATATCTGCGAAATGGAAGAGGGCCATGGAAAAACACTGAGAAAGAAAGAGATTTGCAGGTTGTCATGAACACATTCATCAGGGTGCAGATAAGTAAGGATGACAAGAAGGATGGTGAGACAGATTGCTAGTGGTGAGAAATATTAATCAAACAGGACAGCATGGATTCTGTAAGTAATAGTTCTCTTAGAGAATGCTGTGCCTGTCCTCTTTATCTGTTGGACTTTGCTAAGATGAACCAAAGTGCATCAAACCAATGGCTCTTTGCTGTAGAATCTCCTCAACGTTTATTGGGAGAGCTGAGCAGACAATAGGTCCTTAGACCCATTGTGAGATTTCTTCCTGCCTTCTCTTTGGTATAAAATTCATATTTAAGCTGATTGTACCCCCAAACTCTCTACCATTCTCTGAAAAATTCAAGTGGGTCAATTTTTTTTTCCTCCAGAAGAAAGTTCAGGACTCTTTCCACCACAGGACATCCAGACTTATTATTATGTTTTTCTGCCCCTTCCTTGTTACAGAACCTTGCACAATTCTGTCCTCTGTTTATGGAATTCCCTGCACTTTTATTAGCTGTAAATTCTCTGCTTATCTTGTAATCAGTTTGTGAGTCTGTCCTGTTACACCCTCTTACTTTTTCCTTTCAAAGTCAGTTGTTCTCAGTTGTATACAGTGTCTTGCTCTCCCTCGCCTAGCTGTACCTTTCCCTAACATTTATCAGATCAAAATAGGGACCTCCTATTCAATAGAAAACTAAGTGAAGCATGAAACCAGATGTATCAGTCTGGAAATGTGCATCTGATCAGTTCATAACATATTATTTTTGCTTCTTGCTTTGTAGGGAACTGACCCTTCTTAAATAGATTGAAACCGTGGTTAGGTCAGAAGGTCGGCAGTTCAAATCCCTGCGATGGGGTGAGCTCCCCTTGCTCTGCCTTCCCCACCCGATTCACCTTTTATATTTTCTAATAATAATAATAATAGTAATAATAATAATAATAGTAATAATAATAATAATAATAATACACTCATAAAATATTCCTTCCTCTCTAACAATTCAGCCATGTAAAAAGACTGTTTCCCAACGTTCAGAGAAGTGAGGGGCACGGAACAATATTAACAATGTATTCGTCAGCAGGTAATAGGCTTTTCATTTCTCATTAGTTTAAAGCTTTATTTACATCCCATTAACGGTGAGCTTTATTTACTTCATTTGTTTTAATTGCCTATTTTATCATTCTTTAGGACAAAAATCCCTTCCGAGAACAGCCCAAAATGAGGATATGCAAATAGTGGTGTGCCGTGTGTACTTATTTCACACAGATTCATATATAAATAAATGGTGCGCTAGAGCAGTTCTGCATGGCACAGTGACAGTAATGCCTTCATTATGAAAGTCTAGAATCCTAAAAGCCACACTTACACAAACGCGATTGCTTTTCAAATTCAGCCAGGGCCTCGGATAAATAAAGGGCCACCAGACATAATCTAGCCTGGGTTTAGATTGGATTTGTTCATCTTTATAGCTTGGCAGATGGTAATTCTCTTGGAAACATCATTAATAATTGCCAGAAGTTCTATTTGGAAAGAGACGTTTGTGCACAAGGGTTTGCCTTAATGAGGTTCCACTTGAAAATGAGCTAACATCTATTGAGTTGATGCAAAGGACTTTTTAATTAGTCCTCTTAGAGTGTGTTGGGGTGGTGGCATTTTTTTTTTAATGTGCTGTTCTTGACCTCACATATAAATGATCAAATGATGTACACATTCAAGGAAAAAGGTTATTTCTTCCCCATCAATATGACTTAGTTGTAGTACAGACCTGCCCATCTGCCATAAACAGAGCAAATAACCTGTGCCGCAGAATCCTAGGATAGTCATTGTTAATACTCTATTCACCTGACATTTGTCTGGGCTTCCCACAAGCACATTTTGCCTCTTTTTGCATGGCCAAATTCGGTAATAGGAACAAAGAAATATTGTCTCATATACCAAGTCCCATCTAGCTCAGAATTGTCAACATGGCGGTAGGTCTCCGGGGTACTGTGGGAATGCTGAAGATAGTAGGAGAGGATATATTGATTAAATATTATCCTTCCTCACTCACGCTAGTGAGTTAGTAGCAGAGCACATTCCCTTGTACATAGCAGGAAGCTAGCTGACGGTTTCATGAGAATCATTTGAGTTAAGCAATCCTGGCTTGTC
The DNA here is from genome assembly GCF_965207765.1 of Zootoca vivipara. Classification (NCBI taxonomy): domain Eukaryota; kingdom Metazoa; phylum Chordata; class Lepidosauria; order Squamata; family Lacertidae; genus Zootoca; species Zootoca vivipara. The sequence goes on along the minus strand of NC_142590.1, from coordinate 12,466,773 downwards.
CAGATTGGATTGTCCCTGGCAAATCCCCTTTAGTTCCCTCTTAAAAACCATAACGACACAACAGTCTTCTTTTAAAAGAAATAGTAAAGTTTACTTACATTCAGTTCACAGTACAGTCCTGAAGGCAGGCCATATCTTGTAGTTAGAGTTACAGAGAAAAGTGTGGGTTCATCCGCTGTGAGGGATGAGCCCATGTGTTGCTGGCTGAGAGTCAGCAGATAGCAAAAGGCAAAATGTAATAAGGCGAAAAAGTGGAAAGGGAAGATGGCTGCGTGACCAGCCCTTTTGCCAGGGTCACACCCATCTACCTGGTCACACGCAGGGGGAGAATGTTCCAGACGAGGTGTGGCAGGAAGTCCTCCAGGCTGGAGCAACATTCCCCTGTGTGTCCACTCTGGGCAAACAGGATATGTTGTATTTGACTGCTTCAGTGATGTTACATCCCAAAGGTTCCACACCTGGAGATGCTGGGGATTGAACCTGGCACCTTCTATGTGCATGGCAGATGTCCTACTACTGCGCTGCTAGATGATGCTAACCTATGGAGAATGGGTGCTTTGGAACTAAGTTTCACTTTTGTTTGGGCATAGCTGAAGCATTACAGACCAATTCCCAGAGAGGGATGCTGTATGATGTTGGGAAGGACGCCATAATAAATTAAAACAAAAAATTATAGGACATTTTCATAGCCTCCATTACTTTGCTCACATGAATTATTTTACAGCCGTCCTTTTAAACTTGAAATGTGTTGGGTTACGTAACGTTTTAAAAAAATCATCACCTGTTGAGATCTTCTCTTTCTTCTTTCTGCTGGCCTTCAGGAAGAGAAGTCTCACATCAGATCAAGAGTGGTGTTTGTGAAGTGATAATAGAACTCTAGGGAGGCACTATGGTCTGAACCACTGAGCCTCTTGGGCTTGCTGATCAGAAGGTTGGCAGTTCAAATCCCTGCAATGGGGTGAGCTCCCCTTGCTCTGCCCCAGCTTCTGCCAACCTTGCAGGTTGAAAGCACACCAGTGTAAGAAGATATAGGTACTGCTGCCACAGGAAGGCAAACAGCCGCAACCCCATAGTCACCTTTGACTGGACTTAACCGTCCAGGGGTCCTTTACCTTTACCTTTAATAGAACTCTGAAGTTTCACAGTTCCTAGTCTGTTGAATGACCTACCAAAAGAAGGGAATTTCCAGGTTGTCCTCTTGTCCCTGCATAAGAACAGTGTGTGCCTCTTCTTTAGTGTTAACTTCCTGCTGAAATCCTGCAACTATTTATAGCAGAAGTGTTATTGTTGTTGTTTTCCTCCCTTGTTTTTTGTGCACTATAGTGCAGGGGTGCCCCCCCCCCACCGCCACTGCCAAGGGCAAAAAATGCAATAATATTTGGGGATCCATCACATAAGAATCCATCACATAAAGCAGAATGATGTATGACTGAACCAGTACAAATCCACAACAAATATGCTATTGCATTTAATGGCATGTGGGAGAATCCATCCTTCCCCAAACAACAACAACAACAACCATGAATCTGGAGAGGTATGAAGTAAAGCTGCAAAGGTATCCTTTACAACATAAATCAAGATCAACCAATATTTGTGATATACAACTCTCACCACCATCAATGACCATACTGGCTGGGACTTATGGGAGTTAAGTCCACTAAGATCTGGAAGGGTATAGGTTAGCCATCCCTGGCATAAATGCTCCAGGAGTTTTCATTTCTTGTAGTGTCACAAAACTTGGGTCTTGGATCCAATTCCCTCAAACGGTCCATACAAGGCAGGTTTGAGGGTTTAGGGTTGCTTTTATTTATTTTTTGCTTGCCCCCAGTCACACCTATTGTTTCTGCCATTCAAAATAATAATAATTGTGTCTTCTTCAGATATTTCTGAACAGCCTTGATAGAGAAGCAGATTCTGTCTAGAAAGGTAACTGTCTTTCCACAAATCCCATTACAAAGCCTGCAAGTAACAAGTTTAGATTCTAGATCAGTCTGTTTACCAGTTAATTGGTGGAAGCCATTTTGGTTTTTTTTTCCATTAAAAAAAGTTTTTATTGGTTTCCATTTAAAAATCACAGTGCACAGCAATAAATCACAGTATGCAAAAGTACACACAAATAAAGATATATACCTCGTCTAACAAGCTCAAAGACGACGAGGCAAGGAAAAAGATAAGCCAGGGGAGAAGCTATAGAAAGAAAAGAAAAAAAACGGAATAGAAAAAAGAAAAAAGAAGAGTTGAGGTTTAACTTCCAGTTACTTCTCTGTATCTCATCAATTACATTCATTTTCATGACACAATTCTTAATTTGTCTACAGTATTGGTCTTCAGATGATCTGTTTTAGGCTCAGGTATACTCTGCTGGTTGGCTTAATTTTTTATTATTTAGTTTGATTCTAGGTATTCATAAAATATTCTCCATTCCTTTTTAGTTTTCTGTTTCATCTGTCCTCTAATCCTTCCTGTAAATTTTGCAAGCTGTGCATATTCTTTCATTAACGATTGCCATTCGAGTTTGCTGGGTATGTTGTTACTTTTCCAAATTCTCGCTAGCAGAATTCTTGCAGCCACTATTCCATACATCATTAGCGTTCTGTTAGCGTTCTTTACATTTTCCGGTATTATATTCAATAAAAATACCTCTGGTTTCTTTTTAAATGTTATTTTTGTCATTTTCTTAAGTTCCTCATAGATCATACTCCAATATTTGTTTATCATGGGACATTTCCACCACATATGTATCTGTGTACCTACTTCTGTTCCACACCTCCAGCATTTATTGGATTGGCTTTTGTACATCTTGGCTAATCTATCTGGTGTTTGATACCACCTGTACAACATTTTTAAGATGTTCTCTTTTAGGTTGTAACAGGCAGTAAACTTCATGTCCTTTTTCCACAGCCTCTCCCATTGCTCCATGAAAATGTTATACCCAAAATCTTGGGCCCATCTCACCATTGATGTTTTGGTTTGTTCTTCTATAAGGTCCCATTCGAGCAATAAATCATATATCTGTGAGATATGTTTCCCTTCTTTATTCATTAAGATTTTTTCAAATTTAGATTTTTCTTTAGCAATACCCAATTTTTTGTCCTCATTGAATCTTTGATTTATTTCAAAATATTGGAGCCATACCGAAAGGTGATCTTTGATTTCCTCATATTGTTTCAATTTAATTTCGTTTTGATTTATTTCCAATAAGTCATGGTAGGTAGCTCTTTTCTCGTCCATATTTGTTTTTTTGACTGTTATCATATTTATTGGGGAGGCCCACAGAGGTATGTTTTTTTCTAAAATTCCTCTATATTTTATCCAAATTGTATATAAAGATTTTCTCACCAAATGGTTTAAGAATCCCCTGTGGGCTTTAACCTTCTCATGTAGCAAGTAAGAATGCCACCCAAAGCGGTTGTCAGCTCCCTCCAAGTCTAGAAGTTCTGGGTTTTCCAGGGTTATCCATTCTTTCACCCATACCAACCCTGCTGCTGCGTGATATAATTCAAGATTAGGCAGCACGAAGCCCCCCCTTTCCTTTTTATCAGTGAGTAGTTGGTATTTAATACGGGGTCTCTTACCACTCCAAATGAATTTCGTGATGTCTTTGCGCCATTTTATAAAACATTTCATTCCTCCCAGTATTGGTATTACCTGAAATAAATACATTAACCTAGGGAGTACATTCATTTTGATTACTGATATTCTGCCCCATAGTGATAATTGTAGCTTACTCCACTGCTCCATATCTTTTTTTACCTCGTTCCACACTTTTTTGTAGTTGTTTTCATACAGATTTAGGCTCTTTGCTGTAATCCAAACCCCGAGGTATTTAACTTTCTTTCTTATTTCTAGACTTGTTAGTTGTTGTAACTTTTCCTTTTCCATTTTATCCAGATTTTTTGTTAGTAACATGGTTTTTTTATAATTCACTTTTAGCCCTGCTACCTTCCCATATTCATTGATGATTTCCAATACTTTCGGGATACATTTAATAGGGTCCTGTGATGTTATAATTATATCATCCGCGAACGCACGAACCTTGTATGACCTTTTGCCGACCGTTATCCCTTTCACCATTTCCTCATTTCTGATGTTGTTTAATAACACTTCCAATACCATTATAAATAGCAGAGGGGATAATGGGCACCCCTGTCTTGTGCCCTTTGTTATCAGGAAGCTATCCGTCACATTTCCGTTCAATATCAACCTAGCTTTTTGTTGGTTGTAGATAGCTCCTATGGCATTTTGTATTTTTTCTTTAAATCCCATCATCTCTATTTGCTTTCTTAGGAACTCCCAGGAGACATTATCAAATGCCTTCTCGGCGTCTAATAACAATAATGCTGCTTTTTTATCAATTTTAAATTCCAGATGTTCTAAAATATCAATTACATTTCTTGTATTGCTCGCAATCTGCCTCCCTGGTAAGAATCCTGCCTGGTTTGGATGTATTACTTCTTTAAGGATGTTTTTTATTCTTTGTGCTATTATCCCTGCGAAGATCTTATAGTCGCTGTTTAAAAGGGATATCGGACGGTAGTTTGCTATTGTCTCTGTGTCTGCTTCTGTTTTTGGTAATAACGTAATATATGCTTCCTTCCAGGACTCTGGTGTTAGTCCCTTTTCTAATGTCTGGTTCATCAGGTCTTTTAACGGGTTGAGGAGAATACCTTCCATCTTTTTGTAATACTCAACCGGAAGTCCATCTGGACCTGGTGATTTTCCTGGTTTGCTTTTCTTCATTATGTTTTTTATTTCCTGTATTGTGATTGGGTTTTCTATCTCTTTGGTTTTTTCTTCTATATTTATTTTCAGTCTATGTGACTCTAAATATTGTTTTATTTCTTTCCTATCCTCCTCTTTTTGTTTATATAATTCTCCATAATATTTCACGAATTTCTTCATTATCTCCTGTGGCTTATCTATTGTCTTTCCCCCTTCTCTTATTCTATTTATCATTCTCTCACTTTTCCTTTTTTTTAGTTGCCAAGCCAGATATTTGCTAGGCTTATTGCCAAATTCGAAGGTGTTCTGTTTCCATGATCTTATCTTCCAATCCATTTCCTGTTCTATTCTAATTTTATAGTCTACTCGTAGCATATTAATTTCTTTCTTTAATCTTTCATTATTCGGGTTTTTGTTTAGATCTTTCTCTTTTTTCTCTAGTTCTTCTATTATTTTCTTTTTTTCTTTTTCTTTGGCTTTATTTGCTATGGCATTTTGTTTTATAAAGTAACCCCTGATTACTGCCTTGCTGGCATCCCACACAGTTCTATTTTCCACTTCTTTGTTGTTATTCAATTCAAAAAATTCTCTTAATGTTTCTTTGGCTCCTTCTATTATTTTCTCATCGTACAACAATGATTCTTTCAATTTCCACCTCCTCATTCCAACTTTCCACTCTGGTTTCAACTGTAAGGTTATTGGGTTATGATCTGACATGGTTTTAGGTAAAATTTTAACCTCTTGTATCCTTCCTAACAATTCTGATGTCAACCATATTGTATCAATTCTACTTGCCACATTTTTTGCATTGGAGAAATAAGTATATTCCCTCTCAAATTCGTTTTTGACCCTCCAACCATCTATCAAATCCAGCATCTTCACCATCTCAAAAAACGTCTGGGGCAACTTCCCCATCTTTTTCCCTTTCCCAGTCCCGGTTTTATCTATCGTTGGATTACAGACTCCGTTAAAGTCCCCCATTAGTACCATTTTCCCTTCAATACATTCTAATAGTTTCTCCTCAACCTTTTTATAGAACTCCGCCTTTCTTTCGTTGGGTGCATATATACCCGCTATACCGATTGATTCTCCCAAATATTTAATTTGGATTATTACTATCCTGCCTTCCTGGTCTGCATATAGTAGTTGTGGTTCTAGGTTCGCTTTAACATAAATCACCACCCCTCTTTTTTTCCTTTCGTCGGCTGCAATAAACTCCACTCCTAGTTTTGGGTCTATCAGCAATCTTTGATGCTCTTTTTTGATATGAGTTTCTTGGAGACATATAATGTCTAGTTTTTGTTTGATTAATACATGTCTTATCCTATTCCTTTTCTTTTTGTCATTTAAGCCATTAACATTCCATGTTGTTAATTTAAGATTCATATTATTGATTCCAGCACGCGTTACCTTTCGCAAATTTTAATTATTTATTTGTTCGTTTATTTACTGGTTTAACTTTAAAAAAAAAAGGAGAAGAGGGGAAAAAAGGGGGAAAAACAACAACCAGTTGAAGCTCTTCTATTCAATATCTTCACTTTCTTCCCCTTCCTCCTTTTCCTGGTCAGTTTCTCCTTCTATTGGAGTTTTTTCTCCACCTAGTTGTGATTTGTATCTCCTATAAAATAAATCAGCGTCTTCCGGAGTTACGAATTTTCTCCACCTCCCTTTGTAGCTAAATGATAAACCTTGAGGGTACTCCCACTTGAAAAAGATAGAATTGGCTCTGAGTGCTTTGGCGAGAAACTGATACTTCTCCCTCTTTTTCAAAAAGCGGGGAGGCACCTCCTTCATCACTATAATTCTTTGTCCTCCAATTTTTAGATTCCTCTCCTTTTTTTTCTGCAACATTCTGTTTCTCAGTCTTTTTGTGTAGAAGGTGATTAGACAGTCCCCCGGCCAGTTATTTTCCTTAGCTTTCTTTGAGTTCACTCTAAAGAGTGACTCCACATTTCCTGTCACCACTTCTTCTTCTATTTCTAGCCATGCCGCTATTTCTTTTATTATTACCTCTTGCAAGTTCCCCTCTAACTCTTCTGGGACACCCCTCAATCTGAGCGATTTCTCCTGGGCCTGCATCTGTAGCAAGGCCAACGCATCCCATGTGGCTTCCTGACGTATCCTTTGTTCCTCTCTTTCTTTCCTAGCTTTATCCCACTCTTTTTTGCCATCCCTTACTTCTTTCAAGGTTTTTTTAGTCAAGTCGTCCACCTGCTGCACCTTATCCTTATTTTCTTGGGTTGTCTTTCCCAACTCTTTATTTTCCTCCTCTATTTTTTTAACCTGCGTTTCCAATTCTCTTATAGATTTTGAGTTCCCTTCTATTTTTTCATTCATTTTATCCAATTTTTCCTCCAACCCCCTCATTTTCTCATTTACGTCTAATTTAAGTTCCACAAATTCTTTTCTCATCTCCATTATATCTCCCTTCAAGCTTAGGATCAGTTCTTTCACCTCCATATCTCCTTCTTGCCCAGAGTTCCTTCTTGCTTGTTGCAGGTTAAGCAATGTGCTTTGATTAAGTTTTTTACTTCCCATTTTTATCCTCTCCCTCCTCCACCCGATCCAGTTAATACAGTTCCAACTTGACTTCTGATATCGTTGCTCCTCTCTTTTTTTAGGTTTTAAGTCCCTTTGCAGTTCTTTCTGCAACTTTATTCCCTTTGGCAGCACTCTTGTTGCATTTCTGGCCACTGATGTCGTTGCTCTGTTCTCCCGTCGTTCCACCTTTCTACACCGTCTCTCGCTTCTCTGCAGTTCTTCTCTACGCCTCTGGTGTCGCTGCTCCGCTCTCCCGCCGTCTCTTCTTTCTACACAGTCTCTCTCTTCCCCGCCGTTCCTCTCTCTGCCTCTGATGTCACAGTCCCAGCAGCCTAATAGTCTCCGCCCATTCTTATCCCACGCTGCTCCATTTTGTTTCAGGTAACGTTTTCTGCTTTTCTCTCACTCTTAAATTCACTTCGCAGTTTTAGTAACTTTCCATTCAAAGTCCCACACCAACTATCTCCGTCATTGTGCGAAGCCCTTTCATTATTATCACAACTTGCCGGTGGAAGCCATTTTGAATGGCATGTATAAAGGAAGCATACCTCTGACTACCAAATGCTCTGGGACACGCAACAGGCAAAGGGTGTATCCTTTAATTCCTGCTTGCGGAAGCAGATTTAGGGGAGCATGACCGTTTCTTCTTCTTTGGTGATCACTCGTAGCCGAGTAAGATTGTCTTCCATAAAGGCTGTTCTCCAACTGGAGCGCTCGCAGGCCAGTGTTTCCCAGTTGTCAGTGTTTATACTACATTTTTAAAAGATTTGCCTTGAGACAGTCTTTAAACCTCCTTTGTTGACCACCAGCATGCTGGAATTTGAGACACCAGGGACCACCACTGCTGCTTGTGAGCTTCACAGAGGGATAGTGCTGGCTGGATACAGATAATTGGGCAAGATGGACTGAGAGTCCTAAACCAACGAAGCAATTGTAATAAACTCCAATATCTCCTGTCCAGGGCTGTCTTGAGCATATCTGGGGCCGTGGTGCGAAGATCCCTCCGGCGCCCCCGGCCCTGTTTCACAGCACCCGCCGCGCAGCTGCGTGGTGCCCCCCTGGCACCCTGCACCACCCAGCCTTGCCGTAGGGCCGGCCCTGCTCCTGTCTCCTATTAAGATCTGCAGGCAAGGCTGTGCTCTGCTTCTACCTTTGAGGCATGAGAGCTTTTTGCTTCTTACAAAGCAGCAGAATGGAGCCTTAGTATTTAGGCATCCTGACAAATGGGACAGAGAGACGATCTTTGAGGCCGAGATAGAATTCTTTTGGTCTAGACAGCTGCCAAAATTAGAGCCTGGAAATCTCTCCCGAAAGCTGTCAAATGTTTCTGGGCTTGGGTTGGCTTTCTTCAGTGATCAGAATGGAACTGCTACATGGAGAGCTGAGCTTGATATTTTATCTTTCATTGTGCTGTTACATTGGGTGATAGCTGGTTTAATAGAAATATCTAGGTGACATGGAAATCACAGAGCATGTCTTCTTTGTCTGAAAGTTAGGGTGTTGCGCATTTGAAGCCCAATAACTGCTGCCAATATTTTAGTGCACACAAGGTTAGAGGGTGGGGTGTCCACACCCTGCCCATTTATGCGCCTCGCCTGCTCATGATGGACCACAGAGGACCATGTGCACAGATTTCAAGCACATGATGCATATACTCTAATTTTATAGTATCCCAGAAAATGCAGGGATCTCACTGCGGGTGGGATAGATGCAACAGGGACAGGATGGGAAACTGTGCTCTCAACTGTGTGACGATACCCCGATCCCTCCCAGAGTAAATAAGGACACTGGTCAAATTGCAGGAGGTTAATGGGCGTTAAAGGCCACAACTTTATTGATTACGGATGTAGAGAGGTATTGGCTTAGGCATTCGATCTGACCGTCTATATCCGACTCCAGCCCGCTCTGCTGGCAGTCTGTGAAGGGTTAACCACCGTTGGGTGAGCCCTGCGATGCAGATCAACTAGGAACTCACCCTGGGGCCACCTCCAGGGGGCGTGCCTTAGGCCCTCACCTACCATGGCTTCGGACATGGCCACGCCCCCGGACTCCTTAAGGGAGTACCCTTCAGCATTCTGAGGGAGGTGAGGGCAGCAACCTCCCCCCCACCTGTAACCTTTCAGAGATAATCCAATGCCTACCGCCAAAAACCAAAGTAGTGATGAGTTGCTACGAGGTAGGCGAAAACCACCAGGCGAGAGCCAATTTGCCAAGTGGGAAAATTCCTACCAGGCCCCTCAACGGTGACCAACCGAGGTCCATAGCAATGTCAAAAGGAAGGGCCCTGCCTAAAGGGAGGGTGGGCGGGAAAAACGAAGCGGCTGGGGGTCAGGAAAGAGAGGCTGAATCCCAGCCGCACGCTCGCTTAAATCAGCGAGCCACGCCCCCTGGAGTGTCCCAATTGGACACGCCAAGGGAGCGCTGCGTCTGGGAGCCAGCCAATGGGCTGGGAGAATGGCAGCCATACTCCCAGCACATGCTCGAGCTCATGGCCGCCCATGAACTCCCCCCCTTCTACGGCGGAAGGGACTTTCCCTCAGCCACACATAGATATAAACATCTGCAGAGGGCTAGATGTCTGAAGGTCATGCACATCAACCCCTTTTAGCCATTAAAGGAATGCATAGGGGGGGGGGAGAGATTGCATCAGCAGTCACTACCCCAACTCAAATGCCTTCACTTCGAAGAAATAAATAGATTCACCCACATTTACAACTGCATACTTATAAGCCTAAATCTCAGTGAACAAAAACTCCATTGTCAATGGCTCCTGAACGTGCAGAGAGAAACTTAAGCACCTACAGATGTACACATGACAGTTCTTCTATTCATAGTTTCACAATGAAATGTTGTCATGATCCTACTCCTCCACCCTTATGCATTTTCATGTGTAAAAAAGGCTAGATCACATGATGGTATACACACCAAGTAGAAAATTAATCAGCTTCTAGAAGGTACTCAGTATTAGAGCATTCCTAAAATTATGAAGGATTCTATAAATACATTTTAGTTCAAAGACAGAATGCACATGTAAATAAAGGTAAGTATTTATTTCAAATGCATCTAGCCCAATAGCTTTTTACTAAATTTCACAGGCTAAAATGGATGGTAATGTAACCATCATTAAAAATTGAATGGTCATTCTTCTGTAAAGGGGAAAACTTAAAACAGCATTGAGCAATTATTAAGCAAAGTTTCAAAAGTGCATTAAAAATGTCAACAGCCTCAGAATTTATTTTGGAACTTCAAAATTCTTATCTGTTCTCCAAAAAATGAAAGCCACTGTTTAACATCCTCTCACCCAGCTTCATTTATTCCTTCATGTTGCTCAGATTTACAACCCCCCTAAAACCAATTTCCAGTGGAGTAATTTTCTTCCAAGTTTAATTGCCAGCTTCCTTAGTGTTGCCGTTTTCAGAAATGTTTTTGGAGATGGCAGAATTCAGGGAGACAATGCAACAAATGACTGAGCCCTTAAGTGATCACAGGAAGAGCAGATGAAAAGTTTCGGCTTCACAAAGCAGCAAGCATGCTAATGACGACCCAGGTATTTCCAAGTGTGTTCATCTCTAATTGATTTTTCACTGCATGATCTCAGAAAGTGGCATTCTAAAGTCTTTATCCAGGAATCAATCCAGGTAGTTCATTTGCAAATGTATTTCAGAACAAACACATCAAGCCCAGCTCCATTTTTAAAATGGGTTGAGAAATAACAGAAATCAAGGTCGCATAGTCCCTAGGGCAGAGGTAGGGTACTGGATTCGGAAGTGAACCAGATCCTTATGTCCCCAAACCCCCACAAAACAAGCTTGAAAGGTGGGGTGGATTTTTAAATCTTGGAAGAGCCATCCTAACTACAGGAAGTTGACAGAAGTTATACCAGTTTAAGTGTAGCCAACATAAGTTACCCTGTCTTCATGTGCCTCCTCTATGAGAGGTCAGGTCTTACCTTCCAAGTCCTGGACTGCAGAATCCGGGACCGGCAGCCCTGTGACACCGGAAGTTGCGTCAACGTAACTACCGGTGTCGCTTTGCCCATCTATGGGAACCAAAAATGGCCGCCGCCGACACCGGAAGTCGCGTCTATGCACTTCCGGGCATGCGTAGATGCAACTTTTGAAGCCGGCGGTGGCCATTTTTGGTGCCCATAGAAGGGCAAATGAGGAAAAAAATGGCCCCTGGCAGGAGAAAATAACAGAGAAAAATGGGAGACGAAGTGATACGGGGGACCACCAGGAAAAGGTAAATAAAAATGGGGGTTTCCCAGGGAAAACGGGGTACTTGGCAGCTATGGGTCAGGTGGATGGTAACACGAGAACGAGCCCTTTCTGCGATGGCTCCCCGTTTGTGAAAGGCACACCCCGGTGAGTTTCACCTGGTGCCATCATTATTTATCTTTTAGTTCCAGGCAAAAACTTTCCTTGGTAGGCCTTTGGCCTTTGACTGACTGCCGCTTTTTAAAAGTCGGTGGGATGTTTTAAATGCACTTCTATTTCCTCTCGGTTTTAATATATCTGCATGGGATTTATTGTCTATTTGTTTGGTTGCAAGTTGCTTTTGACAAATGCAATAAAATAAATAAGCAGCCCCTAGGTTAGACTACTGCATTACATGGTAAGTGGGGCTGCCTTTGATGACAGTTCGGAAACTACAGCTTATGAGGGATATGCCGGCCCAGTTGTCAACTGCAAAATAGAAAAAAATTCCTTCAGTAGCACCTTAAAGACTAACTAAGTTTTATTTTGGTATGAGCTTTCATGTGTATGCACACTTCTTCAGATACACTAGAAACAGAAGTATCAGACCCTTATATATATATATACAGAGGGTGGTGGAGCTGGGTGGGAATGGGTGATGGGCTGATGGGAGTGGTAAACCTGGGATGGCTGTTAACGACAGCTGATTACTGCAATTAGTCCTGGGGGGGGGGGAAGCAAGGGCTTACCTGTAACTACAGTTGTTAACTGAGACACGTGACACCACTTCTGGCCAGATTGCACCGGCTGCCTATTTGTTTCTGGGTTCAATTCACAGTGCTGGTTATTTATTTATTTGAAGGGGGTGGTAATTTACAGTGGGAAAGCATCAGGCGGACAAAAGGTAATACCCCCCCCCCCGACTCCTCCATGTCACCTCCTTCTGAACGTGACACTTCTCTTTTTCAAATAAACCAGGAACGGGGAACCTATGGCCCATTGAATGCTGCTGAACTACAACATCCACTATCCCTGGCCATTGGTTATGCTGGTTGGGGCTGGTGGGAGTTGTAGTTTAGCAACATCTACAGGACCAACTGCTGGCTATTTTTCTGAGTCATACAGAATGATGCAGCAGTTTCATCCTCAAATCCCTACTGATGAGGACACAAGACTTTGGAGATGACTCCTTACTTGCAGGATAACAAGCAGTATTGTTTCTGTAATACAATGCATTTATCTTCCTTGAGCCCAAGGGAGGGTCTTCTTGCTTCTTCTAAAACTCCTTCAAAGCAGTCCATAATTTATAGCTTGTTTGTCCTCACTGCACAGAATCTCAGCAAAACAACAGTGAAAAAACCAACTAATCTCAGCAAAACAATGGTGAAAAAAAAACCAACCTCGAACTCGCAACCCTCCAATCACAACCTAAAACACACCCATGCTCACTTTAAAATGGAGTTAACAAATTGACAAGGCAATTATTCAGCATTTCTGTGACCTTAATTGGAGTCACAAGGTTTTGCAGCTGTTACATTACATTACAATTTATTTATTTCTCCCCAGTTCAATTTATTCTCCGACAATAGCCGGGCAGTTGGCTTTGGAGATTCACCCTCCCTACCCTCCCTTTGTTTAATGTTTTCTTGTTTGCAGGTTAACTTTTTCTTCCTGTTTAGTGGGCACTGCTACAGTCTTTGACTGGTTGCTGTTGAAGGACCGGGAAGAAATTTTCCTGCATTGGCAGGTTTTGTCTTCCCCCGTAGCAATTTGTCACAACTTTGGCGGTTTATGGCTTTGGGTGGAATCCTTTAGTCTTTTCTTCCCTATAATGATGGGTGGGTGGGTGGGTGGCGTGAAGTGGTGACTCACCCCCCTGTGGCGGTGATTCCAGGGTCCCCCTCTTAAAGGGGTTATATATATGGGTGTCACTGGCCATACAGTGAACTACCCTGCGTGTGTGCAGAAAGATACACCATACCTGCCAAGTTCCTCTCTGAAAAATAAGGGACCGACCGAAAGTAGCATACCGGAAGTAGCACAGCGGCCATTTTGGAAATGGGTGGAGCATGCTCAGAAGTGACTTTTGATGCTGCTGTGCCCAGTTCCAAAATGGTCGCCGCACCAGAAGTCGCGCTGCAGCCATTTTGGAACTGGGCAGAGCAGCATCAAAAGTCACTTCTGAGCATGCTCCGCCCAGTTCCCAAATGGCCGCCACACCAGAATAAACCGGGGGAAAACAAAAAATCAGTTTTTCCGGCTGGGGACAGCCGAAAAACGGGGGTTTCCCAGGGAAAACGGGAGACTTGGCAGCTATGTGCTAGACTTACATCTCGCAGAGCACCCCCATATCCCATTTACCCTGATGTGCCCCAGTTCCCCCGGCTGGGGGGCTGGGAGGGGTACACGCCTAAGGCCTCAGTCAAGGTCTTCCTACATCCGGATGTTTAATAAAGTTGTGGCCTAATTTTTAATTCCATAACGTTGTCAGATTCTTTATTCCTTTCTTATGATCCCTGGGGGCTGGGGCTGTTGCCGCCTGGTCACACAATTCAAATAGGTTGCTAACATCAACAGTTCCCCACACCTGGTTAAGAAGAATCTGAAAAATATTCTGAATGTGAAATTTCTGTGTAGGATGGTTGGATTCAAAACTGTTCCAGATGAGACATGCTCATTTAACTATGTATATGTGGTCTGCTGTGAACAGCTCACAGGAGAGAACATGATTGAGGAGCTGATTCGGCAAGAATGGCATGAAAATGAAATGAATATTCAAAAGGTAGCAAAAGTTTTACCGGTGTGGAAGTATGTTTGTGCTTTTCTGCAGCTGCTAACTATAGTTCAAGTCTATCACTCGCTTCATTTTTAAATTAGCATCTTTGAACGCTGCTGAAAAATGTGCCTCGGTGCAGGTGTGGCGAGTTATCTCCCCTTTTCTCCCAAAAGAAAAAAAAGCCTTTAGCATATTCCAGTGTTGGTGATAATGGAAAATCCTGAGGTCAGGTACCTGCAGGCGACGTGATTAATTTTCACTCAAAGTCTTGCGAATCCTAAAAGAACCTCGTCTCAATGAAGCTAGTTGTGAGGCAGGTTGTATTCAAATCAGCTCAACAGATGGGGAGCACACTCAGAAGAATTACTCACCCCTTCCTGGCATGTATTGCTATCAGTGTGGATGATGGGACACCAGGACCAGTTCCTGCCCGAGGAGCTTAAAATCTAACTATTATCCCAGGGGAAACAACAGAGCCTTGTTTCTAAAAGCCCTTGATCCAGCTATCATGCTTGCCCCCTGCTACAGGGCAAGGAATGGAACGGCGTTCTCCTGATATCTCACTTAATCACTTCCATATTAAGAATTCATCCAGTCCATGGCAATGAAAGGATTGCTGCATCTATTCCTGTTTTAATAGATTGCACAACTGGGAAATTATTCAGTCTAGTTATTTCTTTGATCTGTTCCATCTCCCTTTTCCTAACTTAAACCCCTTTATAGTGTCCCGAGCAATTTGCCTCTAACATAGTGTTCTGCTTAAATCTTAGTCATCATGCAGACAAAAAGGGTTTTCTTTAGTTCTTTAAACCCATTTGTAAACCCCCTACCCCCCCCAGTGAAGAAAGTAAATATGGAGGGGAGGTGGGCCACTTATGAGGAAATTTTGATAAGAACTGATAAAGGATGGAGACTTAAACCCTATGAAGAAATTAAAGGAGTTTTAACAGGATGGATACAATACCATCAAATAAATGATGTTCTTAGGGAAGACAGGAAAATAGGTTTTGAGGACAAAAGGTCCAAATTCCAAATAGAAGTGCTAGAAGGCAAAACAAAGCTTCTGTCAAAAATGTACAATTTGTTATTAGAATGGTATACGAAGGATGAGTTGACAAAAGAAGTGATGATCAAGTGGGCAAAAGATTTTGGGCACAATATTGATTATGACGCGTGGTTGAAATTATGGACTCAAACGTTGAGATTTACAGCATGTACTGCTTTGAAAGAAAATGTGTATAAGATGATGTATAGATGGTATTTAACACCAGTTAAATTAGCCAAAATGTATAGAATGAGTGACAAAACTTGCTGGAAATGTAAAGAGAGAGATGGTGAATTTTATCATATGTGGTGGACATGCGATAAGGTAAAAAGATTTTGGGAGATGTTATATAATGAGCTGAAAAAGATGTTTAGATATACTTTCCCAAAAAAACCTGAAGCATTTTTACTAGGAATAATGGGAGGAGAGATTAGAAAAGAAGATCAAGTATTGTTTATGTATGCGACAACCGCGGCTAGGACTTTGTTAGCCCAAAAATGGAAATTACAAGAAATTCCAACGATTGAGGAGTGGCAGATTAAAATGATGGACTATGCTGAACTCGCAAGGATGACTTGCAAGATCCGCGACCAGGGGGAGACAAGGTTTCAAAAAGACTGGAGTAAATATGTGGATTATATGGAGAAAAATTGTAGATCTTTAAAAACACTTGCAGGATTGAAATAAATCCTACGAATTGACCAAACAGTTAAAAAGGAACTGCAAAAATGTAGTAAACAAGAAACCCGCATGAAGGGAGGGGGGGAAGTCGTAGCTCGGCAGAGCAAAATGTTAGATGAAAATTTATAATGTTGTGTATAAAAGAATGTTTTTTTATTATTTTAATTGGATAAATTGGAAATTGAATAAAAATTTATTAAAAAAAAAAGTAAACCCCCTACCCCCCCATCCCCGGTCTCAAATTCCCCAGATTCATTTTGCGCTGCTACAATCCCACGAGTAATGTGTGTTTATGGAAGCTGTGGAACAAAGCTCAGCATGAGTATGACAAAACTAACAATTTTATTCACAAAAGGGAGCCCCAAAGGCAGAAATTATTCATTGCCACCCCTTTCTCACTCTCTCCCGTTTCCAAATTCCTTTTAAGCTGTTTTATCCTTGCTTTGAAGTGAGCATTTTATTCTCTTGGCTACGTCTTCAGATGAAGTCAGCATCATGCTAATGACGGCCCTCAAGCAGGGTCAACGTCCACCAGCTGTTCCCTAAATGTGTTAGCCAGAAATAAGAGAATTGTCATCACTTGGGGCACTGGTTTGCAGGTTGTTGTGATCAGAGGGACATTGTTTAAAATGACATTGTTTAATGGCAAGGATTAAGAATTTCTCTGAGGTCGGGGCCCTGCCCACTGCTGCAATGTTCCATCTAACTGCTCTCCAACACTGGAAGGGCATGTTGAATTTTCCAACTATTGAGTTAGAAAATGAAGGGTGCCAACATAACGGGAATTCAAAAGGTATTTTGGAAAAAAATGAATATAATTTAGTTTTGCTTGTTAAATAAGATGTGTGTAAAATTGCATAGAAATAATTAAAAACGATGGCCAAGTACTTGTAGTTACATTATATATTAATATTATTTTTATTTACTACTACTACTATTATTACTTAGCATTACCTGACATTTCCAGAAGGTAAAATTAAAATTCCTTGGATTTCTGAAAACAGTTTATGTGCTTATTCATCAAATGTCAACTTAACAAGCTTAATGTTGCCCAGTCACAAAAATAATAACAGATTTGAATTCCTCAGACAGAAAACTACCTCAATTTAAGACTACCTCAATTAATAAATGTGCAAGAATTAACCCCCCCCCTAATATGACATACCTTACCCAACAGGGAGCTTTCTTACCATTCTGGTTTACAATATGAGCAGTTATGATAGGTTACAATGGTGATACCACAACTATCTTTTGGAGACTGAAGGGGGCAGATTAACAGGGAGAGAGACAGAAAGAGAGGACAAAAGAGGAAAGATGCTAAAAAAAGATGGGTTCTTTGTATTCAAGATGGAGAATCGTGACATTCTTGCTGTTCCTTTTGCAGGGCTGTGACACCATGACAGTGAAAAAGAATAGTCAGGCCTAGGCAGAAGGCCGTTTCCAAAGTTGTGAGCATAATGTTACTTTTGTGAGCATGTAAAGTTTTCTTTTAGTTATTTGAGGGCACTAATCTGAGGTTTTGCCTCTCCTCTGTGTCTTTCAATTATAAAGCACCGCTGGGAAGAAAAAGAAAGGGAATGGCAAGGAGCAAGAGGAGAAGACCTTGAAGCAGAAGAACATCTTCATGGTCTCCAACCTCGTCCATGCCATCAGAGGACAGATTGTTTGCCAGCCACTAATGATCTGCAACACACAAAGCAAGTGAGTTTTTGACATAGCATGTTCATTTATTGCCCATTATGTGACAATGTAGTCCAACAAGTAACCCGCTGTTGAGTATTCACTGTAGAACATTTCTCAGACTCCTTGGTAACATTTAGCAGTTGCTTGGCAGATACGCATAGAGTTCCACAGTTGACAAAAAGATCTTCTTACCAAAGTGATTTTCTTTCTGCTTTTCAACCTCTTTTCCAATTTCTAAAATATTTCACTCAAGCAGAAAGTTCCAAATTCCTCCACATGTTGCTCTATGTGAAATTCAGCTAGAGCGCATAGAAAAATGGGTTGGCCTGTCAATTATGCTAAGAATCTGGGTGAAAGATTAAAAAAACAGTGCCAAATCTGTTTTTTCATACTCAACTCAGTGTTTCACAACTGTTAGAGAGAGTTAAAGACTGATGATAGTTTGAGCATAAAAATAGTTACTTGGGATAATTAGATTGCAGAAAATAAAGGTAATAAAAGTACCTGAGTTTTATTTTTATTTTAATCAGAAAGCAAACAGTTTCTGCCAATGCAATGGGAATTAAGCGTTAGTTAAATGCTGCTATCACTTGTTAATAGCCTGTGGTGCAATAAGACCGACTGTGAACAGGTGATGATTACTGTACTTAGCACTTCGGGAGAATGAAAAAAAGAATGCCGGTAATCATTATCAAAATTACTCCTAAAGTGTCATGCTGTTAATTACTGTTCAAAGAATTAGCATCTGGTTGAAATTTTGTGTTTTGGAGCTATGCAGATTTGATATGACAGGGAATGCATTTAAAGAAACCTTAATCATGACATAAAGCATGTTGGGGCTAGATCGGCATTCCAAATTTACTACTCGGTGACTCCCACGCAACCTGGTCTACAACGATATAATAGGAAAACCCAACTCACTGAGCTAAACCTGACTGGAACTGTTATAGATAGGGAGGCACGGATCCAGAGATATGGTAAAGAGAGTTTCCGCACATCCCAAAGTTGTCACTGCAGTGCACTTGAAGTAGAAGTTGAAGCAAGTCTGAAAGTTCTGGAGAAATTTCAACAGAAGCTAAAACAAGGCCATTAAGCCACTGGATGTATATTTTAGGAAGGGCGGAAGCACTATTGCGATTTGAATGCACAGTTAAAAAAATGTTTGGAGATCATTGCCTTAAAGTTTAAACTAAGTATGTACAGTAGGGTGATGACTTTTTTACAACTTCATTTACCTGTATCATAATTTGATGAGCTTTCATTAAAGATTAGATAAAATCTTACTTTCAAAGAGATTTGATAAAAAAAACCTCATGCACAAAATGATTTTAAAAATTTTATTTACCGGTATCAGTTTTTTGACCATTTTTGAAGTCACTGTAAATAGATACAAAATTGAACCCAAGCTTTAGAGTCACATATATACAACATTATATAAGGCCATCAAACACACAAGGAAGCTTTTTTTAGCTGCAGTAACGGTATAGACACCGCTAGAGGATGATGTTTTGCTACCTCTCTTGTAGGTTTTTCCCCCAGCATGCCCGGCAGGGTCTGCTGGCTGAGTTTTGAGGTCTCATAAAGGGGCTTTTACCTTGCGCAGGTGTGACATTTATATACCCTATGTTGCTAAGAACACTCCCCATTGTGGAATGTGGTGTTGTGCCCAAATTTGATACGAAATATATATAGAATTGTTAATACAATTTTATGAAATGGTAAAACGGCATACAAAAAAAATTAAAAACGGTTTGTGCGTAACCTTTTTTTAAATATTTCAATGGAATATACCTCATTTTAGTCATTAATAGGCAAAGGTTCATCCAGTTGTGCTATAAGAAATATTTTTTGAGAGAAAAAATGAAAAAGTTATCACCCTAAAGTACAGTTTAATTTCTATTTTACTAAATTGAAACAGTGGGGGGAAGACATATGTGGACAAGCTGTTATGCAGCAGCTCTTCTTATAATCATTGAAAAATCACTTTTGCTAAATGTACCATTAATTGAAGGACACGATGGAATTTCCCATTTCAGTGTAGCTCATGTTTAAATCAGCTCAATGTAGGGGATGCCCTTTGAGGGATGCCTCATCATATAGTTCTCATCTTTAATTTATACACAGAAAATGTTCACATGTGTGTTTTGCATTTGCTGCCTTTGATTTACTGCTTCATCATTGTACAATTTAGCTTCCCCTCATTTAGCATGTTAATCTTGATGTATGCGGCTTGATATATATTTTTTACAATTTCTCGTTGAATAACATTCACAGGCGGGGTGTTCTTAAGAGAAACTTATCGGATGTGTTAAGCAATATCGTTCAAAAGAACCTAGCGGCGCAATGCAGAACAACAGCTCCATTCAGGCATTCAGACTGTGTGTTCAATCAAATTACATAAGAACCTTGCTCTATCAGACTAATAAAGGCCTATCTCGTCTTCCATGCTGTTTGCACAGGGGACAATAAGATGCCACTGGGAAGCCCAGAGGATATGAGCACAAAAGCCTTCTCCTGCTTATACTAGGGGTAATATCTAATCATCATGAGACATAGAGAGCCTTATCCTCCATGGATTTGCCTAATTCCCCTCTAAAGCCTTCTTGATTGCATGGACAGAGCCCACCATGCATACAACTGTATCATACCTTCCGACATTTCTCCAATTAAAATAGGGACATCCTATTTTAGGACAACAACAACACTCTGGACAGCTTCCAGCACATATATAAAACATAATGAAACATTAAACATTAAAAAAAAATCCTTTGGGTGTCTTCTAAAGGATGCATAGTTACTTATCTCATTGGCTTAGGGGTTGCATAACTCCATACCTTCCATCATTTCTCTGATGAAAATAGGGACATCCTAAGGATAAGCAGGACATTCTGTGATTGAATCAGAAACCATGACGGCTTCTGTAAATCTGGGGCTGTCCCAGATTTACACTTGGGGGGTTTGCTGTATGGGTGAGGGCTTCATTCATATATTTAATAAGTGCATGGAGGCAGAGTTTGGGGGCCTGCCATGTTCTCCGTTCATGTGCTGATTTCAGCAAGTGGGCTGTCCTGAAGAATACAGATAACTATTTAACATGTCGCAAATCCCATACCTGCATTTCCTGGGTCCTTCTGATCGTCCTTCCAATGGGAGTGGCCCCATGTTCAGTGGCATGAGATGGGGAAATCCCACTCATGAATTATTTTTAGAAGGCAGCTGAAAACACATTTCTCCATGCAGCCTTTTGGTGGGAGGCTGCAGGATCTTTGGGCTTATTTTAAACTGCTGCTGAATTGTTTTAATCATGGAACAGGCTTTTTTGTTATTGGTGTTTAATTTTATTTGTTATTTTATGGTATTACCAGCAGTCTCATACCTGGCATTGCTCAGGAACTCTTAAGAAATGCACACAAAATGTGTAGTTTTGAAAAAAAAATCAGTCTGCCATCTTGATTCAAAATGCTGTCTACTTGTATCAAAACATAAATGAAAACCTGCTTCTTGGTCTCAGAAACAATCATGCAAAATTTCTTTATTGCCACATAAGTAGAATGTGCAGAATGTACAAAAAACCTTTCAAAACATATAGTAGATGTGCACTACCCTGAGATCCTTTTGGATTAAAGGCAGTCTGTCAAGCAAGCAAGCAAGCAAACAAGCAAGAAAGCAAACAAACAAACAAATGTACTACATTCCAGAAGTTGCCACTTGCTCAAGTAATCATCTGCTTGCAGGTGAGATTAGGCTCACTTCAAGAAGAATATCATAGAGCTGGAAAAGACATCAAAAGAATAAGCAAAATGATTGAGGGCTCAGAGAATTTTCCCCACAATGATGAATGTAGTTGGTGTTGTGTTTTGTTAGTTTAGGACAGGCATGTCCAACAGGTAGATAGTGATCTACCAGTAGATCACTGGACGTCTGTGGTAGATCACCGGTAGATCAGTGGGCTCTCCCCCAAAGAAGCTAAAAAACTTTGGCTCCCCTAAAAAAAGCTCAACATCTTTGCCCTGCGCCCCTAAAATGACTTGAACCACCCAAAACAGGGTTTCCGTCCTAAAAAAAACAAAAAGCTCAATGTCGCTTTCCTCTTCCCTAAAGAAGTTCAACAACTTTTACGTGACCCCCCCAAAAAAACAGGGCTTTCCTTCCTAAAAAATGCTCAACAACTTTGACCTGAACCCCCAAAAGGGGGTAGATCACTGCCAGTTTTTTACTCTGTGAGTAGATCACAGTCTCTTGGAAGTTGGCCACCCCGGTTTAGGAAATAGCTTACTAAAACAAGCTGGCATTATTAGAGTTTTATGTATTTAAAGGGTGGCGAATAGCAGATTGCTCTCCCTTTCTCATAAGGCTAAGACACAGGGTCAACCAATGAAGCTGACTTGAGGAAGGTTCAGGACTGACCATAGGAGCTACTTTGTCACACAAGCGCTGATTAACTTGCACCATTCCATATGACTCTACAACAGCGAAGGAGAATGTGTGGCTCTCTAGATGTTGCTGGACTACAACATCCCTGATGTCTAGCCATGCCTGCTGTAAGCTGATGGGCTTTGGAATCCAATGCCATTGTGGGCGATACACCTTCCACATCCACAACAAGATGCAAATGGTAGCCATTGGCTTATATGTCTTCAAACGGAAATCCAACAAAATCATGGAGGACCAGTCTAGCAATAGCTAGCTCTTAGCCACAATTACTAAATAAAACATCATTGAGCAAAGTCAACATACCTCAAAATACAAGGAAAGCTTCCTGGACATATCTGGCTGGCAGCTGGTAAAAACAGACCATTGGACAAGGAAAGTGAAACCATCATCACAGGAACCAGTTCCTAAAGGGGGGAGGTGAAACCCTCTTACTCCTAATCTTTTCACCTAAACTAGCCTGATACTAATCTTACACCTCCCTAAACTAGACTGATACTATCGGGTGCAATGAAGGATGTTGTCCCATCAACAGTGTTTGAAGTAAGAGAAGGGCAACCAAGATGATCAAGGGTCTGGAAACCAAACCTTATGAGGAGCAGTTGAAGGAGCTGGGGCATGTTTCGTCTGGAAAAGAGGAAATGGAGAGGAGATATGATAGCTATCTTCAGATATCTCAAGGGCTGTCACATGGAAGAGGGAACAAGCTTGTTTTCCCCTGCTTTGGAGATTCTGACTAAATATATGGCAAACGTTTCTGACAGTAAGAGCTGTTTGACAGTGGAACGGTCTCCCTCAGGAGGTTGTGGACTCTCCTTTCTTGGAGGTTTATAAGCAGAGGTTGGATGGCCATCTGTCATGGATGATTTGGCTGATATTCCTGCATCAAAGGGGGATTGGACTAGATGACCTTTGGGCCCCTTCCAACTCTACAGTTCTATGATTCAGTTGGTAGTCTCATCAGTTTTTGTAGATAAAATGTTGACCTGGCCCTGGCTGCAGTGGCTGGGCCTTTGACCAAAGCAATTTCTTGTGTCCTTAAGACAGAAGTGAACACTAGAGACTGGGCTAGCACAGAACTGGACATGACTGCAGATTAACAGATACAACTTAAACAGATTCTAGCCTCTGTAGACGTTTTGCAAAGATGTCCATATTTTCCTTTGAAGTGATATTGAGCAGACCATGTATAATGCGTTTCTTCTACAAGCTGCTGCTATCTAGATCAATGAATACACCAGGGGAAGAATTGGTTAGCTGTAGCTGCTTCGCACAAAATTGCTATTTTTTCTCCTTCCCTGAACAGATCTTTCCCCCTGTAACAAGTTGAAAGCATGCTTGAGACATATGCAGCTCCAAATAGACTGACAATGTCACTTTCAGATAAATCAGAATGACGAAGCCACCATTTAAAAAGAGTTTAACCTGGTATATTTCCTTGAAACTAGATTTCCTGCATAAATCATTGGCGAAGGGGCTGTGTCACAAATTTCTCTGTGCTAATGGGGCCTACGAACGATGAAATATTTCTTCATATGGTATATCAATCAAGGCTATTTGAAAATATAAAGCATTACCACCGCCTTCCTTTGTAATTCTTCAGTAGATGTTTGAAGTCGGATCCCCTTTGGCTTCTGTCCCATATTTTCATTCAGTCCCTTGGTGTCTGTGGCTCTTTTTTTTT
The DNA here is from genome assembly GCF_965207765.1 of Zootoca vivipara. NCBI lineage: Eukaryota > Metazoa > Chordata > Lepidosauria > Squamata > Lacertidae > Zootoca > Zootoca vivipara. The sequence goes on along the minus strand of NC_142590.1, from coordinate 12,443,014 downwards.
GAAGTGTGCAATTGCTTTTGCCAGCTCTCATGCTTTTATGTATATGGATCTTATCAAGGGACTGCAATCCCCTTGTCTTCATCATGATTTGCGTTAATGAAATGTTTCCTCTGAAGATGACAACTTCATAGACTGCATTTTTAAAAAGAACTGATTGGTATGGGACCGAGATGCCTCACCGGCTACTAAGTGCTCGAACAACTCTTGTACTCAAGCCTTCCAGAAGCCTGTCTATCAAGATTCAGATGTGGTGATCAGAAAGCCACAAGGGGATTGCATGGCCTCGGCCCCAATGCCTTAACGAAATCCGCAGGAATGTTACAGCTACAGCTACAAACCACTTAAGAGCAAGTCGTTAGCCCATCTAAAATGTCATTGACTTTACTTTGCTAGGGAGCCACGACTGGGGAAAGAAAGAGAGGGAGAGAGAATCCAACTATTGGCTGCCCTTGCTACTTTCTCATGAAGAGCCTTGCTTGTGTCGTAAAGGAGTTCTATAGCTGTCCTCTGGCTTCAGAGGGAAATACTTCACCAGAAAGGAGCAGAGTGCATTCTGTTTTGGCTATCGAGCAAGGCAAGAGGATTCGTTGGCCACTGTGACAGACACCCACTGGCTTAGCACAACACCAGGCAGCTGGCACGCAAATTGCCCACTCACAACAAAAAATAACAATATACAGGATTCTTCCAAGATCCTGTAATTAGAATGAGGGCACTTTAAATCATTTAATGAAGATCCGTTGGAGGGCAAGACTGGTGGCAGCTGCCGTGGTAAATCCAGCTCCAATAGTGTACATTAAATTTGTTGCAGTCAAGAAAACCTCACTGTTGGACCTTGGGGTTAAGTCGGTTGTCCGGTCCACCAGGAGGTGATCTACCACCTGTCTCAGCCCCTTAGTATTTTCTCAAAGCACTTAACTGAGGTTATATGGAAGGGGGTTAGAAGTGGCCTTTACCCAAAGGTGATATGATTTTTCATATTATTGCCACAGCATTACTGTCCCCACTGTGCCCATCCCTGAGCAGGAGCAGACTTGCAACCTGATAACCATATCTTCAAGGAGGAAGACCATGTGAGAGATCTCCACTAGGGATCTTTGAAGAATTTGGCCTTTGTGAATTCCTATATGAACTGATGCTTCCAGAATTAACAGGCATATCATACAATTTATTTCACACATTCTTGACTCAAAAAGAAAGACAGAAAAGAAAGCATTTTAAAATATGCATTTTGAAGGAAATGCATTTTAAGTGCCTATTTCCATGCAAGTCATGCAGATCATTTGGATTATTAGAGAGAGAGGATTTGCAAATCGACACATGCAAACCTGTCAAATGATTCATCCATTTTGAAAATGGTGAGGTGCTGGTGTGGAGATAATGGTGTTTTCTCTTTCTCTTATCTTGCAATGGTATATAAGCTCTGTCCTGAATATAGGGATTTAAAGTTGTATTAAAAGCAGCATTATTTCATGATTCCATCAGCACCAGGATTTTTGGTTGTGCAGCCAGTGGCAGAGGAAACCTCTCTGGCACCCGGGGCAGGGCGAATCGCCCAGCGGCGCATGCGTGATGTCTGTATGGACTGTGTATGCACGGCATCCTGTACGGACACTGGACGAGTGGCAGCCCGTATACTGACTGCAAGCACGCCCTCGGCCGCTCTACAGCTGGGGAGAGGCAGCAAGCCATCTTCTCACCCCCCCCCCGAGTGGCACCCCAGGGCAGCCCACCCCCTCCACCCCCTTCATACGCTCCTGTGTGCAGCACCACTTTATTTACTTATTCCTTTTATATACAGTACCACCTTTCTCTCCAAGGAGTTCTCTGCTCTCCATTTTATCCTTACAACAGCTCTGTGAGGTAGGTTAAGCTAAGAGACAGTGATTAGCCCAAAGTCACCCATTGAGCTTCATGGTAGGGATTTGAACTCTGGTCTCCTGGGTCATCACACAACATTGCCTTCCAGGGGTAGGCTGGGGTGCGCTGCACGGCAACCACGCTGCGGCCGCCCACCAGCCAACGGGGTGGGGCGGGGGCGCCGGAGCGATCCACGCACCACAGCCCCAGAGCGGCCGACCCGCTTAAGACGGCCCTGTTGCCTTCCCTCCCTACTCCCCCAGGAATTACTAAATCCTTGCACTGACAGAATGCATTAGTTGGATACTGCCCTTACTTCAGAGTAGGCATGCAGGTGAATTGTATTATTAGTAACATGATTGTCAGGTGACTAATATGACTGCTGTAGCTTGGGACATTGCTGTGCTGATGCAGGTTTTCGGCAGCAGTGACAGCAGCATAATAACATCGGAATCAGGAGAGCTAAAAAGCTTTCCTGAATCTTACTTGCTTTTTCTGTGCTCCCCTATCAATGTCTCATCCAAAGCCACTCTTAGCTTGGAAGGCCCAGAGGGGCTCATATTGGATAGTTTTAATAGGAAAAAACAAGAGTAAACAGATGAAGGAATTATCTGAAGTGCAATTTAATCAAAACTTTGGTGGGAAGCTTATTATAGCTGTAAATCAGTTTGTGTAAATCAGCCCACATGATATAAAAGAAGATATTTGTCTTTCAACCGAGCGGCTGAATGTATTGATATTATTTTACATTTTAATAAAAAAAGTTAATATATAGCTGCTATTAATTTCAGCAGTTTGATTAGGGCAATAACATACAGAGGGAAGCAAGGTGTTGTAAATTATCTGGAGAGTCAATAATCAGAGCTTATAATGGCAGTCCGAATTTGGGGAGGAGGCACGTCTTATTGGCAAACCCCATTTTTGAAGCCTTTAACATTATCTAGACTATCTCCTGATTCAGTTCAAAGTAGAGTCTCAGTTGTTGAGTATTTGTACATTAGTTGCAGGACCAGCCTAACAACATAAAGTCTAAGCGTGTGGCAGATTGGATTGGAATGGCAGCATTCCAATTGGTCCAAGCTAATTGAGAAATCCATTAATGTGGATTATAGCAAAGAAGGTCTAGATATACTGTACCCATCACTGGACTATCTAGGGATACTCAGAAATTACACAAAACAAGTTGAACAGTAAAATCCATAAAACCATTCTAGCATTATATCAAAAGAGAACCAACTTCCACAAAGACAAGCTTCATGTCGTTAAAGGAACATTTCCAGAAAGCCTCGGCAGATTGGCAGAGATAGATGCTGGGCTGCTGTGGGTAGGGAATGACCTGGGTGAGAGGTATCTGCCCACAGTCCAATAAAATGAAAGCTTGGCATTAACTGTTTCCAAGGGTGCCTAACTCTGAGCCCGATTGTGGCCACATCACCTTGTGGTACTAATTATCGAGCATTAATGAGAATAAGGCATTAGGTGTCCTCACCTTCTTTGCTTACCTGGAGAAGGATCATGGTGGGTGTTCTTGGTGGGGTGAAGCCACAGTACTGGGTTCCTGGCAACAAGGTTGCTGCCACCTACCTGGAATGTGAGATGCTGGCATGGTGTGGGTTCACTGGATTTCTTCCACCAGTACGTCTGCACCATGCCAACCTCCCCATCACCTTGTCCCCACCTACTCCCTTTCTTCCAGGAAGCTAGTGTTGTGGCTTGTTGAGTGAGATACGTCTGCGTAGGGTACCCATCCATTCATAGACATTCCAACAATGCCTAGGATAGAGTTATCAAAGCAGCAGCCCCCTCCCCTCATGCAATGATGAATTAAGCTCTGGACTCAACCAGTCAGCCCTCCTGTGCTTGATTTTATGAGACAGGAGAGACAGGAGGCAAGAGGGCACATGGTTGGATGTATAGCTGCCAACACCTTGTCAACGCCAGCCAACAACAGACGCAGAAACCAATCCCACATCACATCAAAAATGTTATTATAAAACTAGCCTGGGAAATTCCAGCAGAAAGGATCAGAAGTGGCAGCATCCACACAGGTGGGGGGGGGGGGCGGGACGGACTAGCATTATGTGCATCACAAGTGATATTACTCTTTTTATAGAATCATAGCTGGAAGGGACCCTGAGGATAATCTAGTCCAGGCATCCCCAAACTTCAGCCCTCCAGATGTTTTGGGACTACAATTCCCATCATCCCTGACCACTGGTACTGTTAGCTAGGGATCATGGGAGTTGTAGGCCAAAACATCTGGAGGGACAAAGTTTGGGGATGCCTGATCTAGTCCAACTCCCTGCAATGCAGGAATCTGCAGTTGTCCCATATGGGGATTATATATATATATATATAACATGCATCGGCCCCTGCAGAAGTAATCCTATGTGGCAGCCTCACTCTGTGAGACTGAAATAACTGAACACAGATACATAGAAAGTACCTTTGAGCCAGATCATTGACCCATCTAGGAGAGGATTGTCTACAGTGACAGTCCATGGCTCTTTAGGATTTCAGACTAAGAGATGCAAGGAGTTTTCTGCATGCCAAGTGGTTGCTGTGCTACTGAGTTAGAGGCCCTCCCTCCACTAAAATGTACCAGGCAAATAGAATGATAGAATCAGAGAATTGTAGAGCTGGACAGAACCTGAGGCTCACCTAGTGCAACCCCTTGCAATGCAGGAATTCTGCCCACAGCCATCCCTGGGTGGGCTCGAACCACCAGCCTTCTGGTTAACAGCCAGACACACTAACCCATTGCACCACAGGAGTAAAGCTGTCTTCTTGTCACTTTTGGTTTCTTCTTTCTTGTTGCGTGTTTCTGCAAAATTGACGTTTCATTGGAAAGCAAAATAATAGATAGGATTCATATTGGGGCTTCAATCAGTTACACAGAGTTGTTCACAGATGACCTCCAGTCTAACCAGCCTATTTAACTTTAATGGAAAATTATCCACTTAAAAGAGAAATGAAAAGAAATGTTCTGCTGACAGGTTTGGAAAATGATAATAATTCATTAAGCTAGAGGATGGATTAATTTAGTTGGAACACCCCCCCCCCCGCACTTTAACTCAGGTGTTCAAGTTTATTTTTCAAACCTAATAACAACTTGTATGTGCAGCAATTGAGAGCTACAAATTGAGATTGCTGATTTTCTCCATAAGATTATATCCCTCTGCTCAATCTTCTCCTTCCAAACTCAACAAATTTCCACAATGCAACATAGTTTTCACTTATATTTGCTGCCAATTTTTTTTCTGAAAGTGGAAGTTGAAGTCCTTTGGTGGGAGAAACAGCTCAAGCAATGTTGGGATACAACTTAAATAACTATAGCACAATTACTCCAGAAAATCTCTTAATCCACTATTTTTTGTTTAAACAACAACAACAACCCTGTGTTTATTAGGCATCAGCATCACTTCTGTGTAGTGGTAAAGTAGTGGAGCAAATCAGGGTGATTCAGGAATCATTCTTCCTCCCAAGTTGAATTGCAATGTCAATAACCCATATCCTCCTAGAAATTCATGGAAGTTTTGCGCTGTAATTTCCCCACTATTTGTATGGATCAAGGCGGGAGTCAGGAGCAGGTCATCAATATGGCAATGAAGTTAACTCTTTATTCAAAGGGGGAAAACCAGCTCAGGCCTGGTGAGCACAGCAACTCTTGAGACAGTTGTTAGGAGGACTGAAGGTCCCTGCCTTCCCACCACTCTCTAAGTCCCCTCCTCCTCTGGGTTCTTCACAAGCAACCAGAGACTTCTTCGCCTTGTCTATCTTTGCTCTGCCTTCTTCATACTTCTGCAGGTTCTGGGAGGCCAAGGGGCAGGGGAGCTGGTCACTGCAGGAGGGTAAGAGTCTATGGCAGGCATCCCAAACTTCAGCCCTCCAGATGTTTTGGACTACAATTCCCATCTTCCCCGACCACTGGTCCTGTTAGCTAGGGATCATGGGAGTTGTAGGCCAAAACATCTGGAGGGCCGCAGTTTGGGGATGCCTGCTCTATGGCTTCTTCGGCACAGCCTGCCTCATCTCTGCCTCTTGGCCCTCCTCCTCTCGAACTTTTGCCTCTGGGCGGCTCTCAGCCACAGCCTCTTCCTGCTCACTAAACCCTTTCACCTCTCCAGCTTCTGACACTTCCTCCTCCCCAGTCTGCTCTCTCTTCTCCATCTGACAACTCGTCAGTGTCCTACCACCAATCCCCTGGCTCTGAGCCTTCTTCTCTTGGGGGTTCCCCAGCTGGTGCCTCCCATCATTTCTCTGCATCCATGACACTCACATCCTGCGATGAAATGTGGTGTGGTATGCTAGCATACAGTAATTTCCCACCATTTTCATGGGTGAATTATGGGAGAACGCTAAACCCAGCAGTAGAAATAGAATTTTGCATGACATGGTGGTACAGGTGGCAACCATTTCATGCGGGGGTTCCATTCCTGGCCCCATGCACATTGGCAAAACATGTATAAGCATGCATAAGGCCTGTTACAACCTGTTACTCTCTCTGCCTCCATTCCTCACCCATTCTGCCTTCTAGGTCCAAAAGGACCCTGACGTAGACAAATGTTTGTCAATTGGACACGCCTAAAATGGCCGCCGCTTGTATTCTGATCAAAAAGCCACCATTCCATAATTCAACAGGTGACACAGTCAGGGCCGTCTTACCCATAGGTGCTAAGGGTGCAGGACACCCGTGTGCCGGGCTCTCAGGGGCTCCAGGCCAAGAGTCCGGGGCCGAGATTTGAAATCCGGGGAGTTAAGAGAGCCAGCTGCTGCCGAGTGGAACAGAACCCGTCGGAGCTCCACCGGCTTTTCTGCTGCGGGCGCTGAGGCAGCTGCCTGTCTCCACCCTCCTGCATGTCTGGGATTGGCAGGCCATCGAAAGGCCCGCCCAGCGCATGCACGCTGCTCACATGAGGTGCCCGGCTCTGCTCAGTCACCGCCGCTGCCTTGGGCTCGACTGTTGTGGGCTCTGCTTGTTTGCTGGCTGCCCACACACTCCCGAGGCCCTGGCCTTGCTCTGCCGCTGGTGCCACCTCGGGTTGCTCTGTTGCCGCTGAGGCAGCCGGCCAGCCAGCTTTGTCATGTGCGCCTCGACAGCCCACCCAGAGCATGCCTCGGGCTAGTTTGTTGCGCTGGGCTCCCCTGCTTAAAAAAGGTTGACAATTATGGCCGGGGGGGGGGGGCAGGTGAATATGTGAACCCCAGTGCTGCATAGACTTAAGGCAGCCCTGAACACAGTATAAAAGTAATGTTAGAAACGTAGACAGAAGCACTAGCATTATAACAAGGAAAACCAATGCAATAATCCCCATGTCTGAATGCAGTGCCCTGGTGATCATAATAAGTGTAGGCTTTAGGGGTGGGAGTTATGCTGTTAGAAACTCACGATGGGCGAAGAGAGCCTATGGTCTGTTAGTTGCTCATACCTGTGCCAGCAAGAATCCTGAAAGCAGAAGTGCAAACTCTCCGTCTTTCTCCCTAGAAAAGGTCCTGCTGAGCCACTGAGAATTCTCCCGATTTGTCTCCCTTCTCAGCAACTTCTTCAGTCTGGCAGCTGCCAGAGCTCAAAATGAGAGGCCAGGCTACTAATTTAAACACTGGGAAAAGAAACCACATTTACTTTTTGAGTGACAGATTGGATATTTATTACAAAATTGGATACCCACTGTCATGCTGAGATCCTGGATTTCTGATGTGAATCTGATATTGCTGTGAGGTGCCAAAATATCTCTGGGAGTTATATATGTCATTTCCTGGCTTCCCCGCCCCCCACACCTGCAATATACTAAAACAGCCCAAATATTGAATGTATAGCTTATGGGTTTTTTTTAGTAGAGGGGGAGAAATTCAGAGAATTTGGAACAATTGCTCTGCAGATGAAATTTCTAAGGGCGCATTTGTTAGCTAGGTAATGGAAGATAGTTACTGTTTTGCTGTTGCAGTTTTGTTTTGTTGTGTAGTGTTTTACTGCAATGGCACAATAACTGTATTCATTCTTGTGGCTGAACAAATGTGTTATCTTCATAAAAATAATGACTGTTACATCATCATCATCGTTATTAATGATAGTGATGCTGATAATGTTGATAATGTAGAATTGTACTCCCACACCCAAAACCTGGGAACCCGAAAAAGCTGGATCCAGCCCCAGAACAATTTGTGGTGGGGCTAATGTTTAATTAAGGTTTCTAAACCCAGGGCCGGCTCTAGGGGTAGGCTGGGTGGTGCAGGGCTGGCAGGGGGTGCGGCGCGGCGCGTCCACACACCAGGGCGGGGGCGCCAGAGTGATCGTCACACCACGGCGCCCGGGCGCCCGACATGCTTGAGACGGCCCCGTCTAAACCCTAATTAAACATTTGCTTAGGAGAGGGGAGGACAAGAAGGATACACTGTATCTCCTCCCTCCCTCCCTCCCTCTTGCTGAGTGCTCCTTTTCAGCTGCCTTCACTACAGGAAAGACCCTCTCAAAGGAGCACCTAGAAGTTTGCAAGATTCAATCCTGCTGGGTGCTACTTCCCAAGTGCCTTCCCAGCTGCTCAGGAGAGGATTCATCCTTGATGGGGTCTGCAAACAGACAACCAGCGCGGTCTCTGTGGGGAACATGCTGATGAAGTAGACCCCTGAGCCTGCTTCATCAACCGACAACACCAGATTGCACTGGGTAACCCCATCTGGGTCGCTCCAAGGCTCTCTCAACACATCTCAGCCCAAGCCTGGATCCCAGAAAACTGACCTTCAGTTTAGGATTCATCAGAATGTGGTATATCCTCATGATCATGTTGATGACCTCCTTGACCAAGCTTTTACTTAGCTGCCCAGTTGCCCCACCAGGTTCATTAACCACGTTTTGGATATGAGATGGAGTCTAACCTCAGATATGCTGATGACACAACCTTGATGGCAGAAAGTGAGGAGGAATTAAAGAACCTTTTAATGAGGGTGAAAGAGGAGAGCACAAAATATGGTCTGAAGCTTAACATCAAAAAACTAAGATCATGGCCACTGGTCCCATCACCTCCTGGCAAATAGAAGGGGAAGAAATGGAGGCAGTGAGAGATTTTACTTTCTTGGGTTCCATGATCACTGCAGATGGTGACAGCAGTCCCGAAATTAAAAGACGTCTGCTTCTTGGGAGAAAAGCAATGACAAACCTAGACAGCATCTTAAAAAGCAGAGACATCACCTTACCAGCAAAGGTCTGCATAGTTAAAACTATGGTTTTCCCAGTAGTGATGTATGGAAGTGAGAGCTGGACCATAAAGAAGGCTGATTGCCAAAGAATTGATGCTTTTGAATTATGGTGCTGGAGGAGACTCTTGAGAGTCCCATGGACTGCAAGAAGATCAAACCTATCCATTCTTAAGGAAATCAACCCTGAGTCCTCACTGGAAGGACAGATCTTGAAGCTGAGGTTCCAATACTTTGGCAGCCTCATGAGAAGAAAAGACTTGCTGGAAAAGACTCTGATGTTGGGAAAGATGGAGGGCACAAGAGGACGACAGAGGATGAGATGGTTGGACAGTGTTCTCGAAGCTATGAACATGAGTTTGACCAAACTGTTGACTCCCATTAACTGTCCAACAGACTGGACTTCTAGTCAATTAGGCTAAAATTTGTCTGATCCATGCCTTTCAAGGTAAAGGGACCCCTGACCATTAGGTCCAGTCATGACAGACTCTGGGGTTGTGGCGCTCATCTCGCTCTACAGTGGTACCTCGGTTTATGAACACAATTGGTTCCGGAAGTCTGTTCATAAACTGAAGCGTTCATAAACTGAAGCGAACTTTCCCATTGAAAGTAATGGAAAGTGAATTAATCCGTTCCAGACGGGTCCGCGGAGTACTTAAACTGAAGCGTTCATAAACTGAAGCATGGGTGTAATTGGTTCCGGAAGTCTGTTCATAAACTGAAGCGTTCATAAACTGAAGCAAACTTTCCCATTGAAAGTACTGAAAAATGAATTAATCCGTTCCAGATGGGTCCGCAGCGTTCATAAACCAAAAATTCATAAACCGAGGTTCCACTGTATTGGCTGAGGGAGCCAGCATACAGCTTCCAGGTCATGTGGCCAGCATGACTAAGCCACTTATGGCGAACCAGAGCAGCGCATGGAAACGCCGTTTACCTTCCTGCCCGAGTGGTACCTATTGATCTACTTGCACTTTGACATGCTTTCGAACTGCTAGGTGGGCAGGAGCTGGGACCAAGCAATGAGAGCTCACCCCTTCTGATCAGCAAGCCCAAGGAACCCACAGCGCCATCCACGACCCTATGATCCATGCCTACTTAATATTAAAGCTGTGTGTGTGTGTGGTGTGGTGTGTGCATGCCAGAAACTTTCACCTTACAGCCTCTGTTAACAGGACTGCAACATTATCACAATATTCACATTATCACAAAGTGCACATAATCTATCTTCCTTTAAAACATAAAGATATGCATAGCTATCTACACAAATGGTCTTTACGCTGCCACAGTACTCTTTGTTGCTTTTCCAAATGTGGTGGCCTACCAGGGAGTCAAGGAACCCACTCCCCTCCCTTTGTCAATTTGGGACAGCAAATACAGAAGGAATGGGTGGGCTGTCACATACTTGACAGGCCACAACATATAGCATTTGTCTTGATGAGTCAGAAGTTCTGGTGAGTCAGAAGGTGTGGGCTTGTACTACATCTAAGGGATTGCAGCATTTCTTGATATCCTCAACTGTGATGCTGAAGGCAACATATATAAACTTTGGGCAAAGGTAAGGAAATGAAAGCAAGATGCAATAAAATGGCATTGACAAAAAGTGGATGGAATCATTGGTAGCCATACAATTGGAAATCAGGCAGCAGAACACAAAACAATATAATGTGGGGGAAAGGAAATATCTTTTAATGAAATTTGGATTGAGCTAAAGGTCATGTCATTGCTACAGTGCTGAATTGGAACAACCCACTTTCCATTTTCAACACATATTTACTTCAGAATCAGTGGCCATGATAACAATAAAAAAAATCATTAAGAAATCCACTATTCCAAAACAAGAAAAGATAAATATAGTTATTCTTATAATTTTGATAAAGTGTCAGGCGTTGCTCTAGCGGCTTTAGCCCAAATGTAGCAGAGTATCGCTGCACAACACGGAAACTTCCAGAGGTTTCAATGACTAGACGTCTGGACACAGAATAACAATATACAGGATTCATTAAATAAAAGAAAAACAGAGTTTCTATATACAAAGCAAAGCAAAATAAATCCTTTCTCTCTCTTTCTCACACACAACCATCTGATACAGCACGTCTCCTTCTAACTCTCACCTACACCACCACACAGAACAAATGTGCTAGCCTTCCTTAATAACAGAGTTCAGTGCTGACCTTCAACCAATGAGAGAGTAGTTGCTATGTCTCTGGCAGAACTTCGTTTTCTGCCCAGTCTTAATTGACTCCCAGTGTTACTAGTTTGAGAAGCAAGAGTCTGATTGTTTCCCAGAGAACCAATTAAGAGAAACCTGAACAGTTATGAAATATAGGAAACATGTATAAGGACATGACTCACTGATGGCATTTAATAAGGGTTTAAACACCTTCAGCTCCTGCCATTTCCAGCCCCATCACACAGTGGTTATAAACAGACATACACTCTGGCAGAACTCTGGAAAATTCAGAGAGGATGTCAGCTTCTCTCATTCACTGTAGGATCACTTACCAACCTTATGGTGCCATCATATCCTGCATTATTCAAAACCCAGAAGTGACAATCAATGGATGTGGAGAGAGGTTGGAGAGATGTAAACTATGGTGATGTCACAATATAGGTAAGGGCACAATTCTAGTTCTAGATCCACTGGGATGAGCAAGTTAGGATGTGACAGATCTATAGCTCAGCCAGCAGGTTCCCAGCTCAGTTTGGCGATAATTTGGTCAGATAACTGGCTCTTAAAAAAACAGCTAACCTATAAAAATTTAGTAGAAGAATGTGATAATAAATTAAGATTAAAGAATTTTGACACTTTAAAACAAATTGGCATAAATTGATTGCAATATTATCAACTCAATGGAATCTTTGAGCAAGATGAAAGAAAAAAATGGGGTTTGACAAAATAATCTCTGATTTAGACAAAGAACTCTCAAATAACAAAAAAAATCTGTTTAAAGTGTACAAATTATTATTAAAATGGCATCTTAAAGATGAGGAAGTTAAATATGTAATGGTAAAATGGTCGCAAGACCTGGGATATATTATAGAATTAGAAAAATGGGCTAACCTCTGGGGGGAAAAAAGATATAAGATTCACAGCCTGTTACACAATTAAAGAAAATTTCCTTAAAATGATGTACCGGTGGTATATGACTCCAGCAAGATTGGCTAAAATGAACAAAAAGATTAGTAACAAATGCTGGAAATGTAATCAAAAGAGGGGAGTCTTTTCCACATGTGGTGGATGTGTCCCAGAATAAAAAAAAATCTGGGACATGATATATGAAGAAATAAACAAAATGATTAGACATAAATTAGACAGAATTATTTGTATTGGGAATTTTCACAACGGACATCCCAAAGACAAATAAAAGAGTCTTTCTATACGCAATCACAGCCGCAAGGATCGTGATAGCAAAACACTGGAAATGTAATACAATTCCCACAAAAGAAGAATGGCTCTTAAAATTAAGTGAATATATAGAACTTGCCAAATTAATGGATCTAATAAGAAATCACTCAAAAGAAATAACAAGGAGAGAATGGGCTGTCTTTATTAATTACATGGAAAAAGAAGGCTTCTAGAACATCACCTGGCTTAGCATAGACTAAATCCCACTGACAGACTGCCTCTCCAAGATTTACCATTTGAATGCAGTTATCTGGAAAAAAATTGATTTACTAAGTACAAACATTGATAGTGGGAAGTGAAGATACGAATTAAGGAGTCAAGCCGAAGCTGTTTAAAAAAAGGCTTGAACTCCCTATGTAGAAGTTGATATGAAAATATTTATTTTTTGAAGTTTTTATCTATTTTTCTATTTTCATTCTTTGTTTCTTCTCTCTTTTATATTCTTTACTTTTTAGTTTTATTTATATATATTTTATGTATTTATGTGTTTGCAACTAATAAAAATCTAAAAATAAAAATAGAAATAAAATAATGCTCTGCTCTCAAGAGGGGATTCCAAGAAGGGGTGTTTGTGTGTGTGGATTGGTGTTTCTAATTCATAGAATCATAGAGTTGGAAGAGACCACAAGGGCCATCCAGTCCAACCCCCTGCCAAGCAGGAAACACCATCAAAGCATTCCTGACAGATGGCTGTCAAGCCTCTGCTTAAAGACCTCCAAAGAAGGAGACTCCACCACACTCCCTGGCAGCAAATTCCACTGCCGAACAGCTCTTACTGTCAGGAAGTTCTTCCTAATGTTTAGGTGGAATCTTCTTGTAGTTTGAATCCATTGCTCCGTGTCCGCTTCTCTGGAGCAGCAGAAAACAACCTTTCTCCCTCCTCTATATGACATCCTATTATATATTTGAACATGGTTATCATATCACCCCTTAACCTTCTCTTCTCCAGGCTAAACATACCCAGCTCCCTAAGCCGTTCCTCATAAGGCATTGTTTCCAGGCCTTTGACCATTTTTGTTGCCCTCTTCTGGACACGTTCCAGCTTGTCAGTATGCTCCTTGAACTGTGGTGCCCGGAACTGGACACAGTACTCCAGGTGCAGAATACAGTGGTACTATTACTTCCCTTGATCTAGATGCTATACTCCTATTGATGCAGCCCAGAATTGCATTGGCTTTTTCAGCTGCTGCATCACACTGTTGACTCATGTCAAATTTGTGATCTACCAAGACTCCTAGATCCTTTTCACATGTACTGCTCTCAAGCCAGGTGTCTCCCATCCTGTATTTGTGCCTTTCAATTTTTTTTTTGCCCAAGAGTAGTACTTTACATTTCTCCTTGTTAAAATTCATCTTGTTTGCTTTGGCCCAGTTGTCTAATCTGTTAAGATCATTTTGAAGTGTGATCCTGTCCTCTGGGGTATTAGCCACCCCGCCCAATTTGGTGTCATCTGCAAACTTGCTCAGGATGCCCTCAAGCCCATCATCCAAGTCATTGATAAAGATATTGAATAAGACTGGGCCCAAGACAGAACCCTGTGGCACCCCACTAATCACTGCTCTCCAGGATGAGGAGGAGCCATTGATGAGCACCCTTTGGGTTGCAGGTCCTTTCTGGATTCAGTCCAGAAAAGCAAATCCCTTAGTTGACATCTATTCAAGCTCAAAGCAGAACTCAGTTCTGAAAGAGATAGGGTTTTCAGAGTTGGTTACCACCCAATTCCATATAGCACAGAGCAAGAAAATGCTCAATAGCCATAGCAGCATTTTTTTTAAAAATATATATTTTCACTAAGCACAGTCTCCTCTTGCTGGCTACCCAGATTCTGTAGGATGAAGAGCTTTACACCATCTTAACAGAAGCTGGCATAAATGATGCTGGTTTCCCATAGTTATGACTGTTTCCTAAGTGTGCTAATAAAATATGTGGATAACAGGAAGACATGATTTAGGGGGTGTAGATCTCTACTACTGTCATTCTCCTGCTAGGGACGGAGGAGGAATCGGTTTAAAATGGATTTATACATGGAGATTTGTGGTTCTGATGCAATAAAGTTTTGCGCACATTAGTTTGTCGTCACATTGAGTGCCTGTTTATGTCTGAGTTGCATTGCCTGGGTTGTTGTTAGTTTAAAAAAGAAAAGCCCAACTAATTATATGCAAAATTATATGCAAATAAATTACATATATGTGTAATACATATCGAGGAATCAAGCCCCATGTTGTACTATATTTCTATAGTGTTATATTACCAATATATTAATATACATGTATTTTTTAAGAGTGTATTTCTGTTTATGTGTTTGTTACTTTAAGAAATCTGGTGGGCATATGCATATAATCAGTGCCGGATTTACGTATAAGCTAAAGAAACTATAGTTTAGGGCCCCACTTTCTTGGGGCCCCCCAAAAAAATCTAAAGGGAAAAAAACTTGTATGTACATTTCCAAAATATAAGATAAAAAACAAATAAAATAAAACCTCATACAGCAGGCATCCCCAAACTGCGGCCCTCCAGATGTTATGGCCTAAACAACTCCCATGATCCCTAGCTAAGAGTACCAGTGATCAGGGATGATGGGAATTGTAGTCCAAAACATCTGGAGGGCCGAAGTTTGGGGATGCCTGTCATACAGCAACAGAGTTTGTGTTTAAGTCAGGCATAGGCAATCTCAGCCCTCCAGATGTTTGGGGACTACAACTCCCATCATCCCTGACCACTGGTCCTCTTAGCTAGGGATCATGGGAGTTGTAGTTGTCAGGAAACGGCCTACTCATGAGTAGGACCTTAGCAGAGACACATGCCCGGCTAGCTTGTCAGTATCCTTCTTGAACTGTGGTGCCCAGAACTGGACACAGTACTCCAGGTGAGGTCTGACCAGAGCAGAATACAGTGGTACTATTACTTCCCTTGTTCTAGATGCTATACTCCTATTGATGCAGCCCAGAATTGCATTGGCTTCTTTAGCTGCTGCATCACAATGCTGACTCATGTCAAGTTTGTGGTCTACCAGGACTCCTAGATCCTTTTCACATGTACTGCTCTCAAGCCAGGTGTCACCCATCCTGTATTTGTGCCTTTCATTTTTTTTATTTTATTTTTTGCCCAAGTGTATTAGTTTACATTTCTCCTTGTTAAAATTCATCTTGTTTGCTTTGGCCCAGTTGTCTAATCTGTTAAAGTCGTTTTGAAGTGTGATTCTGTCCTCTGGGGTATTAGCCACCCCTCCCAATTTGGTGTCATCTGCAAACTTGCTCAGGATGCCCTAAATCTGGCCTTGCATATAATTGTTCATAATTTCAACAGAACCAGGAGGGTTCATTGCTTGTCGGAATAAAGGATTGAGATGAGACTTAAGAAAAATATATATGCAGACAAACTCAAAAGCCAACAGGCAGAAGCAGCAGCACTGCCTCCGAGACAGAAACAGTGTAGCTCTGCCCTGCACAGCCAGCCACCCTTTTCGGGGGGGGGGGGGTTGGATGTGGAGGCAGCGCGTCTCTGCCTCTGAGCCCAAGGCCCTCCCTGCAGAATAGGGTGCCTCACTGTCTGCGGAGAGGAGGAGGAAGACGAGCTTCCACCACCAGCCGCCACAACGCAGATGTGCAATGTGACATACACACACCTGCACGTAATGTGTGTGACGTCACCCTTACTATGTGCTGGCATGTGCGTGTGAAGTTGCACATCCATGTTGTGTCAGCTGGTCCCACACAGGGGTCAAACCCACAACCTTGCTGTGATCAGCACCATGTTCTAACCGACAGAGCTGTAAATCCTCCCGCCTCTTATACCAAATCTTTCTATCAGTCCGTGGTTAGGCCTCAGCCCAGGTGCATATTGTAGAATATCTTGTATCTGAGACCCATGTGTTCTTTGAAAATGTTAAGCAAATGTGGAGTTCTTCAGATTTTATTGATGTGGGAAAATACACTTTAATTAAAGTTTCTAAAGTTGTAGGGGGTGGAAATCCCAGCAAGTATATCAAATGTACTTTTGCAAATGTAGCCCTAAGGACAAGTCCTAATTACTTTCTTTCCCACAGTTTTCATCTTCCTGTTTGTTTTGTTGATAATGTTCCACCATCTGATGACATTAACAGAGAGCAAGCCTGGTGACTCATTCCATGGCTCAGCTAGGGAGCCCGATGCTGTTCAGAATAGAGGGGGGTGCATATATATATATATATATATATATATATATATATATATATATATATGATAGATTATCTGTGCTATTCTGCTGGAACTCCTACTGTGGCAATCCTAGTTGTGCACACACAAGAAAAATATAAATAATACATGACAAGAGATCCCCAACTTCTGTATTCTTGAGACACCTTTGTTGTGCCAGATTAGCAGTTGGTTGAAACTAATATTTGCAAATACTCCACAATTCTATCCATTTAGTTAGTCTACTTGGAGCTACTGGGTATGATCCCATGGTCAGAAATACTCAATGAGAAGGGAGTCCAAGAAGGAGGGGAGTTTCTAAAAGGAAACTATGAAACTAGAGGTAAGCATTCTTTGTTTGTTATAAGTCTATATATAATTTTCTATATCTATTGTCTCTGTCTCTTGGAATTTTCTGTATATAATTGTATATATAAAGAAGACAGAATGTAATATAATACTCTAAGGCACATTTTTAATGTAAGACTCTTTGTCATTCCAGCTGATGAAGAATAAACCGAAACAGGGCCTTGCCCTGGATTTCTAAAAACTGGATTGCTACTGGAATTTGTTTTATTATTATCAACTTAAAACTTTCTAAAAAATTATCCCTTTACCTGGCCAGAGCTCTTGGAATCTTTTCATTTGATTATAGCGTGCCCCGGCATCTGAAGCCCAGGTCATTATCGCACGCTGCACCGGAGGTTGGAGATCGCCCGGAAAGGCGGGGGGAAGAGCTCCACCCGGACCGCTGGTCTCACTGCTGTCGCTTCCTGGAAGAGAAAAGAAGAGAAACAATTCTCAGTATTTACATTTATTATTATTGTAAGGGGAAGAGAATACAGGGATCCTCCTCCCATCATCAAGAGCAGCTCCTCCAATAGCAGCAATGCCAGCGGGGAGGGGGAGGAGTCCAGTGAGGAAGGAGGAAGAGGGATGCAGGGCTCAGGCAACACAGAAGAGCCCCTGCTACACGTGAGGGAGGAAGAGAGAGGGGGGGAAAGGGGGGAGAAGGAAAACATGGAGCGTAGACCCTTTTTTCCCCCCGGTTCCGGAATTACGCAGGAGAAGGAGGGGAAGGAGGTTTGCCGTCCCGAGACTCTTATGCTGGAAGAAGTCGAGGGGCGGTCCATTCCCGGATTCTGCATCGGACTAAGCAGACATGTTCTACACACCAGTTCCACTGTAAATAGACTGCACTAAATAAAACTGTCTAAAGACAAGAATATGGAGCGTCTCAAGGTGGCTTACGTTATTCTCCCTTCCTCCCTTCCACATCTCATCCCTGAACTCTTCTTGAATCAGATCTCTGATCTCTCTGTACTTCATGAACAAAATCAACACTCCCCATTGGTAGAAGCGCTGGTGGCATCTGGCATCCATCCCCATGTCATACGGTCTTACATATATTTGCCTTATTTCTATCACCTCCAGTTTCCCGCTTTTGATCACATCACCCTGCTCCTCCTCCCACTGTTCACAGACCAGGGGGTGGATTTTCCGAATTCAGCAGCAGGAGAGCAGCAGCCCACAGAGTCTTTGGAGACTTCGAAACCTTGGGAAGAAGAGGGAAACTAATCAGGGAATGGGTTCTAGATAATTCCCTCAAAGCATCTAAGGTGGCCCTGAGGACAATCTTTAAAAATTAATCTAACCATGACCTGATTCCCTATATTTCTGAATCTTAAGGGATAGCAAAAGAAACAGACTGTAGAAAGAAGAAGAGATCCTACTTACAGGCGAGATGAATGTATTTTCATTTTTCAGAATCGACAATTCACGAAAACCACCTCCTTGATCACTCGCTATCTTCAGATAGTTGCTCTTCCCAAAGTTCTCAGCCAAGTCACTCAGCAGGGGGACGTGTCACAATGGAGGACATGACACCATTACTTTAGCTACCTTGCTTAACAATATGAATTGTTTCCCTTAAGGAAATGAAATGTTAAGAGTTTTTGGGTGCCATACTCTCCTATGCCATGAGTTTCTAGGTGCCAGGCATTTCTCCCCTGGACACTGAGCATCTGGGGAATTGATCTATGCCTTTTTAATGTACCCCAAGCTCTACACCCCCATCATTCTGCCCAGACACTGAGGTCCAGTACCGAGGGCCTTCTGGCGGTTCCCTCATTGCGAGAAGCCACGTTGCAGGGAACCAGGCAGAGGGCCTTCTTGGTGGTGGCGCCCGCCCTGTGGAACGCCCTCCCATCAGATGTCAAAGAGAAAAACAGCTACCAGAATTTTAGAAGACATCTGAAGGCAGCCCTGTTTAGGGAGGCTTTTAATGTTTAATAGATTATTTTATTTCTTTTTCTGTTGGAAGCCGCCCAGAGTGGCTGGGGAAACCCAGCCAGATGGGTGGGGTATAAATAATAATATATTATTATTATTATTATTATTATTATTACTACTACTACTACTACACAGGAAGATGAAAGGCAGCTGCAAAGCTCAGATAGTGAAGGAGACAGAGAAATAGTTGGAGTACAATCTCCTCGGTCTCATAGACTCACAAGATTAAACAAGAAGCTAATAGGAAGAGAAGGTGGGGTTTTTCCTGTTGGGGGAAAAGGCAACTGTGGTTTCGGAGGATGACGAAGATTAGCTGAGCTCAAACCCAGGGCTTGTTATTTGGCTAATAAATCTGAAGTAGTTAACTGCCAGAGTTGTCTCCTCTGTGTGGGAGAGACCCAAGCCATTACAGACACGCATCATTTCAAGATACAGCAATTCACGCCATAAAAAAAAAAAAATACAGCAATTCAGTTTTGCTAGCATACCGGAGGTTAAACTAACCCCTTTCCAGCCTCAGGAGGAGTGCAGAGAGCATTCATGCAACACACTGCAGCAGGTACACTAACATGTCACAACGCAGACTTGGGAAAGCTCTGCTCTAACCTCTACACAACACTGGCTCTCTTGATCCAAAGAAAGAAACATAAGAATAGCATTGTTGTTAGGTGGATCAATTGCACCAAGTGGTAGCAAGGAGAATAAAAGATGTGCAAACAGACACACACACACACACACACACCCCTGCAAAAGAAGGATGGAGGGGAGAAGAGTGCATTTTGAGAGGGGGGTATTCAGCTTTGTTGAGTGACCTAGCAAACTCTCTCCGTTTCTGAGTGCACAGTTGAGTGGATATGATTTCCGCACTGCACACACTTCCGCAATGCACTCTCCTGCAAATGGGATGCTGCTGCAGCTCAGAAGATGCCCTTATCTTCAAATGCCAAAAGTGTAGAATACAACAAGGCAGAGGAAGAAGAGGAACAACTTCAGAATGATGTTCCCACTGTGGAAGGACATGTGGATCCAGAATTGGCCTCTACAGTCACTTACGGACTCACTGTTAAAACCATGTTCATGGAAGACAATCTTACCCGACTACGAATGATTGACAAAGAAGCAGCCACTGAGCCACATGTGAACGCCTTGGCTGAATTGCATGTGGCCCTTGGTTGCTATTTCTGAAGTCCTCTGAACATTCCCACCTCCGACAAGACTGATCTCCTCCTGTGCATTGGTCTGCTGGATTTGTGTGGTGGTGATGCATCACATGGCTGGCTTTCTTCCGTATGCTTTGTCTGGCCAGGAAAGTGGAGCAGCAACTGGGAAAGATGTGACCAAGGTAGTATGGCTTGTGGAAGGAGCAGGGAATGAACCCCAAGGAGGACGCCACTTCTCTGCCTCAGAAGGTACGAGAGAGGCAAGGTACTGGCACTTTGAGAGACCCCTCAAAATCTAACCACTTTTCATCCTTGGCATCTTCAAGGCCTTGCTCCTTGTTCCAGTGGCGTGCAGTAATTTTTTTGGTAGAGCCATAGTTAGGGCCAGAGACACCAGCTTGCGAGAACAGTGTTGCATGCAAGAGAGCATCACGACTCCCTCCCTAACCTTCCGGGACTGTGGGAAGGAGGTGCCGGGCCTCTGATAGAATGCTGGTGACTGCCTTGGGTAGCAGGGTCCACAGGAGCAGCAGATCCTAATGTAGATCTTTATCCCGCCCCTGTTTCTGATGTAAATCTTTACTCTACCCTTCTTCCCTGGTGGGGAGCAGGGTGCACCATTTTGTGGTTTGCCGGAGATGTCTTGGCCAGCCTTGGTTCTCTATACCAGGTGCTGGAAACCACAGAAGGAGAAAGTGCTCTGGGGCTCAAATCCTGCTTGTGTTCTTCCCAAAGGCATTTGGTTGGCCATTGTGAGAAGAGGACGCTGGACTAGATGGGTTGCCTGATGCAGAGGGCTCTTTTTATGTTCTTACGCTCACTGCTCTCCTAGAAAATGCTTTGTCTTCTCCTACCCAGTAAAAATGTGGAAGAAATTCATGCAACCTTTCAAAAGATAATCAGGATTCAAGATGACCTTAATAGATTGGAGAACTGGGCCAAAACGGATCATATGAATTTCATCAGGGACAAATGTCAGGTTCTACACTTGAGCAAGAAGAACCAACTGTAGACGTAGAAAATGGAGGATACCTGGCTTGCCAGTAGTACATGTCGAAAGGATCTAGGGGTCTTAATAGACCACAAGCTTAATAGGAGTCAATGGTGTGATGAAGAGAGCAAAAAAATAACCATGCTATTCTAGGCTGCATCAATAAAAGTATAGTGTCCCATCAAGTGAAATCATAGTACCGCTCTCTTCTTCCTAGGTCAGGCAACACCCAGAGTAATGGGTCCAATTCTGGGAGCCACAGTTTAAGAAGGACATTGACAAGCTTAAACATGTACAGAGGAGAGTGGCCAAGATGATCAAAGGTCTGGAAACCAAGCCTTATGAAGGAGTTGGGTATGTTTAATGTTTATGATGTTTTAATGTATTTTAAATCTTTTGCTGGAAGCCGCCCAGAGTGGTTGGGGAAACCCAGCCAGATGGGTGGGGTATGAATAATAAATTATTACTACTATTATTATTATTAACCTGGAAGAGAGGAGACTGAGGTGGAATCTCCACACACGTTAAAAACGTATAAATGCTTATATATATATATGGCTTTGCAAAATGCACTGATTTTGCTATAGCTCACAATGTCACAATTGTCTATTGCACTTTACAATACATTCAAAATGTTTTATTTGCAGCTGTATAGCTGAGTCCTAAGAGGAGATATGATAGCCAACTTCCAATATCTTAAGGGTTGTCTCAGTGAGGATGGAGCAAGCTTGTTTCTCCTGCTCTAGAGGGTAGGATCCAAACCGATGGCTTGCAAGAAAGGAGATTCCGACTAAACATCAGGAAGAATTTTCTGACGGAAGAACACTTCAACAGAGGAATGCTGGACTCTCCCTCCTTGGAGATTTTAAAGCAGAGGCTGGATGGCCATCTGTCATGGATGCTTTCGTTGAGATTCCTGCATTGCAGGTGGCTGGACTAGATGACTGTAGTGTTCCCTTCCAACTCTCCAATTCTTGGATTCACAGCATATTTCATACACTGAATGGGAGAAGTTTTTGCCTCAGCACTAATTATAGTGAGTATTCTCTGATGCTGGAGATTAAAAGAAAATAAAGCAGCTAGAAAAAGTAATTAGTCTCCATGGGTAATTCTTTACAGTAAAGGACTATCTCATCATCCTCATTTTAATCCTAGGAAAACCTCAAAAAAGCCTTTAGGGTCATTGTTTTACTCAGATGTGTAGAACTATAGCAAACAGCATGAGTCCACATGACCCCCAGGTGAACCACATCTGCACAACAGTGTTCGAGGTCTCTGAAGCCTATATCAAGGAATGGCTGGGGTCTTCCAGATTCTACACTCCTCTGTTTTTTGTTTTTTTTAAAGCACCCTGCTGCAAGATCTTAAGGCTTCAGATCCTACGGTAGTATAACACAATGGGAATTGTAGCTCTCCTGATGTTGTCAGGCTCCCACGCCTATCAGCCCCAACCAGCATTGCCAATGAAGGGTGATGGGAGGCATAATCCAATGACATCTGCAGGGCCACAGGTCCCCCGTCTGTATGCTACATGGTGAAACTCCCTTGACCATGTGCCAAAGAAGAAGAAAGAAGAAGAAGACCATGTGCCAGAGCTGAAGGACAAGATGTTTGTTTTCCGATCCTTCCACCTATGACCCGGAAGACTGGGAATCTGCGACAGACTCAGGCAATCCCTCTCTCCTCACTTCCACACTCAGATTTTACTGCTGATTTTCTCAGTCTGGCAAACTATGTCTTACCATTAACATTCCAGCTGGGAAGTCCCTCTTTCCCCAGTCCCACAACAAATGTTCTGTAGAAGGGCCATGTCTTTGCGCCATGGCAAAGGGCAGCCAAGCATATACCGGTATTAACCTGCTGTATCTTCATGGTGAGGGAATGAGGAGAAGGCCTCCGACATTGATGTGACTGAATCTGACCATGTGAGGCAATGGGAACCTCCCCAAAGTAAATGAGAAACAGGGGGAGCACCCTTCCTTTAGCTTTTCATCAAGTAATGATATTCACTGCTACTTTATTCAGAAGATAACTTCACATGGTTTATTCATTTTAAATATCCATACTCTACTTTTCTCCCCAACAGTAGACCTCCGAGGTAGCTGACAATAAGAGAAGATTAATTCATCAAAAGCAAAACAAAAATGTACAATGTCAGTGGTGACTAATGAAGGCATATGAGGTGGAAAGTGTTATTAAATGTTCTTATCACTGACCTTAGATGGGCAACCTTTTTCTGTTGAGGGCCACACATTCCCTCAAGATTAATTTGAGGGACTAATTTGCTGGGGGCCACATACTACTCTTCCCCCCTCTCCTTTTGCCATCTCCTTCTCTCTTTCTCTTTTCTTTCTCCCATCTCCTTCTCTCTTTCTTTTTGGCCTCCCTTTCCTACCTCTTTCCACCCATATGAGATTAGGTCCTGCAGAGAGGGATGAAGAGTTACTTTGCTAATCTTTGCCTTTTGTCTCCCATGAATTGTTTCTTGGAAACTGCCACATTCATCTTGCAGTTGCATTTGGGGAAATTTGATGTTGGCAATTCTACCCAGAACAATTAGAAAAAAGCAAGTTTTCAAGCAAGTTTTCAAAGCATACCTCTTACAAATCAGGGTGAAATGAAAGGTGTGATAATTACTTACAGAAACAGTAGTTACAGGCTTAAGAATTTGATTCATATGACAAAATAAAAGTCCTATGAGTCATTATTAAATCCAACATGAAACAGGGAAGAGAAACACAATGAAATAAAATGAATTTAGAATTGGAAGATTATTAAAGGCAACTCTGAATCTCTATTACTAATACATTCCTAGGCTGCATAATAATAATAATAATAATAATAATAATAATAATAATAATAATAATAACACCCTCTCATTCAGAGACAATAATAATAAGAATGGAGAGGTCATTTTTAGGAGGTGGGATGAATTTTGAAGCTGGGGGGCATGGAACATCCTGGTGCTCCTCTTGGCTCCTGCAGCTGATGGCCAAATTTTCTATGTGCTCTATCACACAACATAAAAGTCACTTCTGGAAATGTAGCAGAACTTTAACGTTCATTTCTGTGTTAATTTTTTTCAAGGGGGGGGGATTGTTTACAATCCCATTAACTTGGAAAATCATGAAGTACACATGGAGGAGAGAGCATGCTTGTTTTGTCCTGCTCTGGAGGGTAGGACTCAAACCAATGGCTTCAAGTTGCAATAAAGGAGATTCCGACTAAGCATTCAGAAAAACATTCTGGCAGGAGGAGCTGTTCAGCAGTAAAACAGACTCCCACAAGAGGTGATGGGCTCTCCTTCCTTGGAAGTTTATAAACAGAGGTTGGATGTCCCCCTGTCATTGATGCATTGCAGGGGCTGGACTAGATGACCCTTGGGGAATTCCAACTCTAAGATTCTATGACTCTATGTCTTAATTGCCAGTTCCTTCAAATTTTGAGTAGGAGGTTTTAAGCCTCAGTATTTAAATGCTTCATCTCTTGATTGTTTGGATTCTGTGCAGGCTTCAATAATAAAATATCATAACCTGTCAACTGTTGTGCAACTCCCCAAATCCTACACACATATAAATTATGGAAGGAAATGGCTTCCTTTCCCACTGGTTATTTACCAGTATTTGAAATAATGGGGTGGAGGTGGCAGAGAATGGTGGGGGGCTGAAATCTTGTTTCCACTTAAGGGAAAGTAGAATAAAGTACTGAATGATACTTGTTGCCCTGCACATTGGAAGGACACACTAGCAAATATTAAATCTTCCAATCCAGATTTATTTATTTCATGCATTCATATAAATGGAAAAAAAATCCACTGATGTTTGATGGAGTTGAAAGAAGAACTTGCATTGGAAATGTCTAATAGTTTTTGTAAGAGGCAAGCAAATCTGATATTAGCAATTTTTGGAGTACTAGGTTACATCAAAGCAGATAATTATAGGAACAATTTTGTAATTTAGATTAGCTTTAGGCACTTAATAACATAAAATAATGAGGGACAAAAATGAATTTTGTTGATTAGCTAGTATAAAATATAAACAAAAAATAGGGGTCAACTGTCAAATTGCATGCTAACATTGCATGCTATCTATCATGTGCTGTAAGATTAAAAGTACCAGTGAGATGTCAAGCTTGGCTACTGTCTGCCCTCACCACACAATTCTACTTCAATTCCACTCATGATGACTTCTGGTTGGAGTGGACGTACTGCAGGACAGATGCAGGTGGCAGCCCAACACTTTATCTTCTACCCTAGCAGTATAAACCAGATTTGGGGAAGCACAGGTTAGGGTGTGGCTAGGAAAAAAAGGTAAAGGACCCCTGGGCAGTTAAGTCCAGTCAAAGGCGACTATGGGGTTGTGGCACTCATTTCGTTTTCAGGACGAGGGAGCCAGCATTTGTCCACAGACAGCTTTCCGAGTCATGTGGCCAGCATGACTAAACTGCTTCTGGTGCAACAGAACACTGTGACAGAAACCAGAGTGCACGGAAACGCCGTTTACCTTCCCTCCACAGTGGTACCTATTTATCTACTTTCATTGGCGTGCTTTCCAACTCCTAGGTTGGCAGGAGATGGGACCGAGCAACGGGAGCTCACCCCGTCGCAGGGATTCGAACCGCCGACCTTCTGATCAGCAAGCCCAAGAGGCTCAGTGGTTAGGCCACAGTTCCACCAACATCCCACAGGGGGTGGCTAGGGGGTGTTTGTTGTGGTTCTCCTGGACTCTCTATCTGGCCCATGAGATTTTCCATAGGGTCTACACCTCACCAGCATTTAATATTTCCTGGCTGGAACTTGTCTTTGAACTTCGCTAATGGCTCCTGCTTGGCTATATGGAGGATCGACAGGGGCCTGTCTGCACATGTGTAAGGGCAGAGATTTTGTGCCGGTTTCAGGTGGTCAGCAGAAGCTGCTGAGAACCCCTCAGACATTTTCCAAGCAGAAATGTCCACATTTTCCCTATAAATTTTGCTTTGGGCAAAATACAGTGGCAAGAACCTGCATGTAAATATAGAACTAGTTCCAACTTTTGCAATGAAGGAGTGATTTCTTCTGAGTAGACACACAGAATTGTGTTATATGTTGCATGTCTCCTTCATTGCAACACTTGGAACGAGTTCTATATTTACAGTACATGTTGATAAACAGGGATCTTTTTTCCCCTCCACACACCTTCACGTTTTCAATTTTCTTCTTCATTTGTCAGTATGCTCCTGGGGGAAGAGGGGCTCTGCACATTTCACAGTATATGCATCCTACCTTTCCCCATCTGACAGAAACAATCTATGTCAAAGTCATTAGCTGCCATAACATTTTAACTGTCTCTGTGAGGTGAGGGCCTCAGATCTGGTGACAATAATTAAAAAGGCAAATACAAGGAGGAAAAACTTGAACTGTAACAGGCGAACTATTATAATGGCAGATTGCTAATTACTTACAGCTCTTTATTGATGACACTTTCAAGAACCATTAGCCACATTCCTTTGTTTCATTAGTTTCATTACAGTTTATCTCCAAGAAACATGTTTGGAGATGTTTTTTAATTGTCTTTCTAAAATCAGATCCATTTCAAAGTGTTTATTGAGTCTCTGCACAGGAATGCCGAGATACCCACCCATAAACTAGGTGCAGTCAATGCGAGATGTGAACTTTTTTGCTTCAATAAAGAAACAAAAACCACATATGGGGTTATTGTTTGGAGGAGAGAGATGAGAAGGAGATCGGTTGGAGTAAGGAATGTGAAAGTAGGTGGAGGTCAGAAGCAACATGGCGTAATAGATAAGAATGATGGATGGGGAGAGGGAGGGAAGTTGCTGTAGGCATAGCTGCCAAGTCTCCCATATTCCCTGGAAAACCCCCATTTTTATAGCTGTCCCCAGCCCAAAAAAACGGTTCCCCCCCCCGGTTTATTCTGGCGCGGCAGCCATTTTGTAACTGGGCGGAGCATGCTCAGAAGGGACTTTTGATGCTGCTTTGCCCAGTTCCAAAATGGCTGCAGCGTGACTTCTGGTGCAGTGGCCATTTTGGAACAGGGCAGAGCAGCATCAGAAGTCGCTTCTGAGCATGCTCTGCCCAGTTCCAAAATGGCGACAGTGCTACTTCCGGTCCAGTCCCTTATTTCTCAGGCCGGAACTTGGCAGCTATGGCTGGAGGTGAGATTAGGTGTTAGATTAATGCAGTGGTACCTCGGGGTACCACTCGGGACGCAGGTGGCGCTGTGGGTTAAACCACAGAGCCTAGGGCTTGCCGATCAGAAGGTCGGCGGTTCGAATCCCCGCGACGGGGTGAGCTCCTGTTGCTCGGTCCCAGCTCCTGCCAACCTAGCAGTTTGAAAGCACGTCAAAGTGCAAGTAGATAAATAGGTACCGCTCTGGCGGGAAGGTAAACAACGTTTCTGTGTGCTGCCCTGGTTCGCCAGAAGCGGCTTTTTCATGCTGGCCACATGACCTGGAAGCTGTATGCCGGCTCCCTCCGCCAATAACGCGAGATGAGCGCCACAACCCCAGAGTTGGTCATGACTGGACCTAATGGTCAGGGGTCCCTTTACCTTTACCTACCTCAGGTTACAGACGCTTCAGGTTACAGACGCTTCAGGTTACAGACTCTGCTAACCCAGAAATAGTACCTTGGGTTAAAAACTTTGCTTCAGGATTGGAACAGAAATCGTGCGGCGGCGGCACGGTGGCAGGAGGCAGCAGCAGGCCCCATTAGCTAAAATGGTACCTTTAAGAAGGGACCTCCAGAATGAATTAAGTTCTTAACTCGAGGTACCACTGTAGTCTCACATTAATCAAAGACTCTAGTTTAGTGTGATTCCCCCACACCATAATTTATCAGATAAGCAATCTGTTGTTAAATTTGGGTAATTGTCAGTGAAACTATGCTGAAAGGGTTTGGACACTTACTCTTGTCACAATAAATTGTGGCACTTTTGAACTCATAATCCAAGGATAGCAAACGTATGACCCTCCAGCTGTACTTAGTCACAATCAGGTAGTGGACCAAGGTTCCACAATAGCTGTTGTCACCATAGGAACCATTCTATTGAGCAGCTCCCTGGAAAAAATGTATTGGAGGGATTTTTAACCCCATAAATGCTGTGCAGAATTTTGTGTTCTGAAACCTTCGCTATTCAGGTGTTTACATTAGTACCAGATTCCCAACTTCTAGCTACAACAACTTATTTATGAATTTCTTTTAGGGGGGGGGGAAGAGTGATCATAAGTCAACATGTGTTAAATTCGAATTCTCAGCTGTTTTGCTATTTGTGATAAGGAACAATGCAGGTCACTGTAAGCACTGGCTGATAATAATAATAATAATAATAATAATAATAATAATAATAATAATAAATTTTTATTTATACCCCGCCCTCCCCAGTCAAAAACCGGGCTCAGGGCGGCTGACACCAACAGAATTACAATAAAACATAAAAACAATTAATTAAAATACAGATTAAAATACAGTATTAACATTTAAAGTGCAGCCTCATTTCAAGTAGGCCATAAAGCCAAGCCATGAGGGAGGAAAACACTTATCAGTGCTATCAAATAATAAAAAAAAGGTAAAAGGTAAAGGACCACTGGACGGTTAATTCCAGTCAAAGGCTACCACGGGGTTGTGGCGCTCATCTTACTTTCAGGCCATGGGAGCTGGCGTTTGTCCCCAGACAGCTTTCATATCTTCCCTCTTGATCCTTGAATATTAATTTAGGATTTAATTTTTCTTTTGCATAAATTACCACTCCTCGTTTCTTCACTTTATCAGATGAAATAAATTCTTCGCCCAATTTTTTGTTTTGTAGAATTCTTCGATGAGTTCTTGTGACATGTGTCTCTTGTAAGCATATTACATCCAATGTTTGTTTTGCTAAAATATGGTAGACCTGATTCCTTTTCCGCCTTGAGTTCAGTCCATTCGAGTTCCAAGACAAAATCTTCAGTGACATTTTTGGCAAGGACTAATCCGCTTCTGGTGCAACAGGACACCGTGATGGAATCCAGAGCACACGGAAACGCCGTTTACCTTCCTGCCGCAGCGGTACCTATTTATCTACTTGCACTGGTGTGCTTTCAAACTGCTAGGTTGGCAGGACAGAGCAACGGGAGCTCACTCCGTTGTAGGGATTCAAAGTGTCGACCTTCTGACCGGCAAGCCCAAGAGGTTCAGTGGTTTAGACCAGTGTTTCTCAACCTTTTTTGGGCCACGGCACACTTGTTCCGTGAAAAAAATCACAAGGCACACCACCATTAAAAAAGTTAAAAAATTTAACTCTGTGCCGCCCTATATTGACTATAATTATGACTGTAAGAAACACTTGCCAATTGCTGTGTTGGTTGCAATCTCCTGTAATAAGGCTTCACAAGCCGTCCGGCGGGTCAGCGCTGTGTATTGGCGGCCGCCAGGCACGTGACAATGCAAATCGCCCTTCTCGTCGCCGCACGTCGCGGCACACCAGCCAGCGTCTCGCGGCACACTAGTGTGCCGCGGAACAGTGGTTGAGAAACGCTGGTTTAGACCACAGCGCCACCCGCGTTGCATAAATAATATGCATATCGAATATGCAGAGGGTATTTAGGAACTCA
This sequence comes from Zootoca vivipara, assembly GCF_965207765.1. NCBI lineage: Eukaryota > Metazoa > Chordata > Lepidosauria > Squamata > Lacertidae > Zootoca > Zootoca vivipara. The sequence continues at coordinate 12,413,353 of NC_142590.1, read as the reverse complement.
TAAGAGCGGGCTGAAGGTCTGATATTAAATACTCATCAAGAAATGAGGAGAAGAGTTGGGGATAGACAGAGGCGGCACTCAGAGAGGTGACCCAGTGACAAGAATGGTGCTTGACTCCTTAGGAAATAAGAGATCCACCAGGTGGATCCTAAAGTAAGAATATAAGCTAAGGATCTGAATTATCCCAAAAGTGTAGGGGTGGGGTGAGGGAATGTTATTCAGACTAACTGAACCAAAACATGAGTTTGAGGTTGTTGTCGTTTTTTAAAAGTGTTTGTTCAAATTGTGCAATACTTTAAATCTGCATTGAGAGCGGTGTTTAATTATCAGCAACCTTGTTTGGACAGGAACTACACACAGAGACGTAGCATTCTATACAGGCATCCCAAGACCCAATGCCAAAGGTGATGGAAAACCAGGGATCCTGCAGCTCATCCATTTTGGAAGGCAGAGTTGGAGGTTGCATTCAGCTCTCTGTACTTTCCCCTCCAAACCACTGCTCGATTGGATTCCTCTTCCTTTCGTCAGCCGAGCTGGCCCACCTGAGGCAGCCACTTCAGGTGGTGGAACTGCAAGAGGATGCTACCATCACAAGCAACCAAACTCTGCCACCATTGGAAAAGCAGCAGTGGCAGCTTCTGGCGAGATCTTGATGAAATCTCACGAGATCTCACGTGAGCTTTGCAAGATCTCACCAGAACCTGCCACTGCCGCTTAGTGGTCACTGCTATAACACCTGCCAAAGAGAGGTTTTGACAGGGGTGGAGCGACACCTACCCCTTTGCCTCAGGTGGTGATACAGGATGTGCTGCCCCTGTTTATCAGTTACAGGTAGGTAGCCGTGTTGGTCTGGCGTAGTCGAAACAAAATAAAAAAAATTCCTTCCAGTAGCACCTTAGAGACCAACTAAGTTTGTCATTGGTATGAATCATAGAATCATAGAGTTGGAAGAGACCACAAGGGCCATCCAGTCCAACCCCCTGCCAAGCAAGAAACACCATCAAAGCATTCTTGACATATGGCTTTCAAGCCTCTGCTTAAAGACCTCCAAAGAAGGAGACTCCACCACACTTCTTGGCAGCAAATTCCACTGTCGGACAGCTCTTACTGTCAGGAAGTTCTTCCTAATGTTGAGGTGGAATCTTCTTTCTTGTAGTTTGAATCCATTGCTCCGTGTCCGCTTCTCTGGAGCAGCAGAAAACAACCTTTCTCCCTCCTCTATATGACATCCTTTTATATATTTGAACATGGCTATCATATCACCCCTTAATCTTCTCTTCTCCAGGCTAAACATACCCAGCTCCCTAAGCCGTTCCTCATAAGGCATCGTTTCCAGAGCTTTCGTGTGCATGCAAACTTCTTGAGATACACAGACTACCCATGTGCCAACCTAGCTAGTGCATACTGTGTTGGGCTGGAGCCATTAAACAGAATCAATATTAACTTGCAAGTAAGTCCCGTTGACCACATGGGGACATTTCTGAGCACAATATTTCACTCTCAGTGTGATCCTAATAGTCTGAGCTTTGGTGCAAAAGATAAAGTTCTCCATTCCTCTCCATTAGCAGTGATACCAACATTTTATTTCTTGAGTTTCTCCCCCCCCCCTTCTAGCGATAATGGTAAGCCAACTGCAGCAGTGGGGGAAATTGTTTTAAAATTATCAGTCACCATTTAGCTGACTTCTGTCATGTATTCCTCTCCTCCCATCTTAACTTTCAGCTCAAGCAATAACTCCCCTGGAGAAGAGGGGGAAACAATGCTTTTTGCGACTCTGTCATATATCCAATTTTTGTAGAGTCTTTTCTTCTCAATTCCATGAAATTTTCACTTCTGACATCCATTTGGAAAGGCACCCCCCCCCAAGTTTTTGTCTAAATAATTGTGATATTTTTCTCTGTACTAATAAAACATTCAATATATATTCTGCTGAACATTCATCTAAAACTAAGGTCAGTCTATGCGAGGAGGAGAACATAAAAAAGCTGGGGGATATATAAAGAGTCCAATAAATTATAAGGATTAGCTTGAGAACAAATAACAGGGGCTAAGAAAGTGGGTGGCCATATTTTGTCTCTTGACAAGTCTGTTACCTAGGAAACAAAAGACCAAATGATTGCTTAAATGACCCTATACCTGTAGATTTAACTTGATGAAATTATATAGGGCTGCAATCTACAAAGAACAAGGAAATGTATTGTCAGAGCCACTATTTATTAGGTGAAATAAATAAATAAATATGAGAAAGTAATTTTCAATCTGATGAGACTGGGGTTTTTTTTCTCTCTCTCCAGCATTTATTGCCTAAGTCTTTATTATCAGAGCCCCTGATCCAACCAAGCAGAGGAATTAAAAGCAACCAGTCAACACATCCTGCTGATTAATCACCATTTTTTAAAGACTTCTGTATAGGAAGCTAATCACCAGCTGAACTCCAAGCTCCCAACAGCAGGAAGGCAGTTGATTCCAGCCGACATGCAGATGGTATCAGTAGGACATCATTTTGGCTTGTGGCAAGAAGTTCATTAATCCTCCTGCGACTGCTGGACTTCCAGCAAAGGTAAGCCAGTATAATTTTTATCCAAGAAAAGCCACGGTGAGCCCTCGCAGTAAACGGCAAACAGATATTGCTCATTAATTTCACAACACAGAAACCTAGTGATGCATCGCCCACAATCAGTATAATAACCTTCTATGAACATATGAGGGAAACCACTAAAAAAAAGAATAAACTTTGCACCTGTTGGATGAAGCAATCTGAGGTGTTTACACAATTCCCACAACCATCTCCAAAGATAGTGGCTTTTTACACAGTGAAACTGGCTGCATAGGTAGGGACTAGGGCTGGGTGACACTTGGCTTTCAATATTGTGATATATCACCAGCTAAACATTGCAATAAACTGATATATTGCAATGTCTGAAATAAGGATGGAGCTATGTAGAGGCATTGGCTGGCTTCACGGTTTCCCCACATCTTGATTCTTTATTTATTTACATAGCACACAAACATCATGATTCACAATATATATCGCCAGGTCAAAAATTATGAAACCAATATCATGATATGTACTTTGGAACCAGTTTGGGATGCTGTCTACAAGGCCGGTTCAATGTGGTCTTTAAACTGCAAGAAGGCCCATTCACATACACTTGTTACTTTTATTATTGATCTTAGTATCGCTTGGTTATTCAATAACAGAATATTTGACTTGATTCCACCCATATGAGTTAATAGGAATATCCTGACTCTTGGTGTTTGATCTGTGATGGTTCATTCACACGTGCAAGTTTTAATTTGATGCTGCAGTTATTAAGCCCCGAACATGAGCAAACCAGATCCAGCACCTAAAACTCCCAGTTCTTTCAGACATCTGTCTCTCTTTAATGGATGCCCTAACATCCTTATCTCCCCAAATTTCTATTCCTTATCCTCTTCTTCTTCCTCCATCCCTTCTGCTTGGCCTATCCCCCTTGGTGTTATTAACAGATCCATAGAACTGGACTTTTTATTTGGGGTAATTTACCCCTTACTGCCTGGGAGTTTTCAGTTTTCCTTAAAGTTCATAAATCCTCCCCTTATTTTGAATTGTTGACAAGTGACCTTGAGTCCGTACGAATGCAATAAGTTTCTTTTTCCTTCTGAGGAAATGGATAGATCATTTACAGTGAAACGAGATATTTTTAGCTGGCAACTCGTTAAGGTTTTTTTGAGTTTATCTAAAGGTTTCTTTGAGTTATTTATGTTTCTTTGGGTATTTATACATTAGTTAAGTTTAGCTTCACTATATTCTTCATTTTAATTCTAGATATCTCGTTTTAGGGATCTTGTTTAAACTGTCAGCAGTCCTCTAGGGTTCAAAGCAGGGGGTCTTTCTCATCACTTTTTTTTTTTACGCTGGAGATGTCTACATACAAGCACTGAGTTGCAGGCAAATTTAAGCAAGGGGAAATAAACAGTGGAAAAGGAGAAAAGCAGGACTAGAGTAGCAGCAGCAGCCAGCATGGAAGGAGCAATAATAGCACCAAAGTCTTTGTTGTTGTTGTTTAGTCGTTTAGTCGTGTCCGACTCTTCGTGACCCCATGGACCATAGCACGCCTATATCAGGGCTATTCCTAGTCTTTACCCACAAAAATAAAATAGAGATTTTGGGGCACTGATCCAATTTGATCCAAGAAAAGAATGTAAGGATGCTAAGCACCTGAGACGGTTTTTTTAAAAAAAATTAAAAAATAATACAGGTTTTTAAAACATAAACAGACTTGAGATAATGAGCAAGTATTGCCATCGCCCGAAGTCAGGGCAAGAGCTTACATTTCTTTTATCTTACCTGAGAAATGGAAAACTGAGTCTCTCTTTTCATCACTTTGGTTTATATCCCCCAGTAATATGCAATGCCAACCTCTCTTCTGCATTCTCTGTGGCTTTTGTTAATTATGTGATCACTTTTTATCTTCCTCTTAGGGTACTGGCCTTTGTTTTTCAGATACGGCTTGGGGAGGTAGAAATATTCCACCAGGTCTCACTAATTGCTTCTGCTCTTATTTGTGTTTCATTATTTTTTTCAGTGCTCGGAGTTTACTTTGTTCCAGTGTTTGTATATCTTATTTCAGTTATTAATTTTGCAGGTGAAGCTTTGCTTTCATAAACAAAGTTGGGCTGTCTGAGTGCACAGGGACCTAACTGCAAAAATCACCTAGTTCCTATAATGCCTAACTTCTAACATTATCTTCCCACAAATCCAACTTATTATCATTTAAGTGAGTGAGAAATGAGTTTGTAAACACTTCGCAGCCTTCTTCTATGGATGACCCTTCCTTGAGGGATGCAACATGTGTGCTTCTTTTCAGTTTTCCAATGATGATCATGTATGGGATGCAAAGAATTCAAATTAAGCAGAAATGGTGGTGTCCTTTTGATATATGGCTCATCCCCAGGCTGTCACCTCAAAAGGAAATTAGCCTGACTTAATTGGACTCACAGCTGTCTATGGAGGCACAGGCTAATTCTGTGTCCAGGGCGGCTGTCTACCAGCTCCATCTGGTACGCAGGCTGAGACCCTACCTGCCCACAGACTGTCTCACCAGAGTGGTGCATGCTCTGGTTATCTCCCGCTTGGACTACTGCAATGCGCTCTATGTGGGGCTACCTTTGAAGGTGACCCGGAAACTGCAATTAATCCAGAATGCGGCAGCTAGACTAGAGACTGGGAGTGGCCGACAGGACCATATAACACCGGTCCTGAGAGATCTACACTGGCTCCCAGTACGTTTCCGAGCACAATTCAAAGTGTTGGTACTGACCTTTAAAGCCCTAAACGGCTTTGGTCCTGTATACCTGAAGGAGTGTCTCCACCTCCACCATTCAGCCCGGACACTGAGATCCAGCACCGAGGGCCTTCTGGTGGTTCCCTCATTGCGAGAAGTGAGGTTACAGGGAACCAGACAGAGGGCCTTCTCGGTAGTGGCACCCGTCCTGTGGAACGCCCTCCCACCAGATGTCAAGGCAATAAGTAACTATTTTACTTTTAGAAGACAACTGAAGGCGGCCCTGTTTAGGGAAGCTTTTAATGTTTAATGCTGTACTGTTTTAATATTCGGTTGGAAGCCGCCCAGAGTGGCTGGGGAAACCCAGCCAGATGGGCGGGGTATAAATAATAAATTATTATTATTATATACGGTATTATTATTAATTAACTTTTAACACTTGTTGATTCCCTAGGATTAAAGACGTATCTGATGCACAGGCTAATACACGCAGGTCTTCATTAGATTCTAACACACGGTGTCTGACACATAGTTTTAACATACAAGCCTTTATTAAATTCTAACACTAGCTTGATCTGGAATTCAGGGTTTCTTACACCCACAAATCCTTAACAATCTCGGTAAAAATGTAAACAGAGAAACAATGCTCAAGGCAAGTTGCCTTGCAGAGCATAAGGTGACTAGAAGGGAGGTGATAAGTTAGAAGTTAGTGGACGATAACTGCCATAAAGTAGTATGCAGAACACCTGTTCTGGGTTGCTGTTCAAACCGAGCTGATTTTATTGGATTGCACAAAAAAACCAGAGAATTGCATTTAAATATGGCATTTTCAGCATGCAAGGCTGAGGTGGAGGAAATGAAACTGGCTAGCAGCCGATATCACTGGCTCCAGAAGTTTGGCAGGAGAGAGGCGCAACAACAAGGAGATACCTCCAATACTGCCCAAGGCAGCCCTTCCATTAGTATGCAACTTGGCCATCCTCCACAATTCCATTCGACCTACCCATGCCATTGGTCTTGGCAGTTCCAGCTCGATAGTCATTGACTTTGTGAGCACTGCAGCTGGTCTTTGGTTTAGATGAAGATCATTTAAAAATTAAACAGAATTACATTGCCCTCACCTGTTTTGAAGCACAAACCACAGCAAGGAACCACAGCTGTCAAAAACAGAGCCAGCAGTGTCAGTACTTAGGAAGACATTTCCGTAGAAATAGAAGAGGAAATCAAGGGTATTTTGTTCTACTTCAGGGTTTGCCAAATGTGATTTCTGTCACTCTACATCTAGTGGCCTTGGATGCCAGAAGACTCTGAAAATTCTTACTCTCTTCACCTTTTGTTGACCTCTGACACCCATTCCTCTCCTGTGTTTCTCTTCTTCCTCAAGGATGTTCAATATGTCCACAGCCTGTGGGGTTTACCAACTAATTTGTGGGCAGGAGCCTTCAGTTATGAGGACCACTGGCAAAATGCTATTTTGGTGTGCACCTTCCAGTATGATAGGGCCTCTCTGGCAGCAACAGTATTGGGACCTATGGTGGGTGACTGTGAGCAAGAATAGGAAAATATAGGGAAGTCTGTCCATTTTTAGTTTCTCCCTATTCCTCATCTTTCCAACAAATTTGTAATGACCGCTCCCCACATCAAATGGGGCTCACAGCCCCCCGGATCCCAGTGCGACTCCTGGTAGTTCGGGCTGGCCTCATCCTCCCCAGGCTGGATACCTGGAGGTCTCCACCTACCTCAGCCAATCGTCCAATCCTGCCTGGGGAGGCGTTGCCAGGGGATTGGCCAGGTAAGGGGAGGGACTGTCCTGCCCACACAACAGAAGGTGAATCTTACCTGTGAAGTGGCAGTCGGCTCCAGAGCTTCTCCCACCCTCCCCTCCCTCAGTTAAGTCTTCTTTTGCAGGTTAACCTCTTCTCCACAAGTACACAGGCGCTGCTATGTCAAGGTCGCTGTTGAAGGGCCGGAAAGGAATTTCCCTGCATTGGCAGGTTTTGCCTTTCCCGTAGCAAAATGTCACAACTTTGGCGGTTTCAGGACTTGGGCGGAATCCTTTAGTCTATCTTCCTAAAGGGGTGTGTGTGAAGTGGTGACCCCCACCCCCCCTTGTGGCAGTGATACCAGGATTCCCCGTTAAAGGGGTATTGAGGGAAGGCATTGGTCATACGCAGAGAGGTTGTCATTGCTCTCCCCTGCCCTGCAATGGCGGCGAAATGGGGGGCGGGCTCTCTGCTTGAACATATGTTCTCCAGAGCCAGCCCAATACCCACACATTCTGGATAACCCTGAAGTCTCCCAGGTCCCCGGCTGGGGACTGGGAAGGATAAACTCCCAATGCCTGAGCCAAAGTCTCCCTACATCTGAAACTTAATAAAGTTGTGACCAATTTCAATCCCACAGCACATTGTCTTGAGTCATTATTCCGCTCAGGGGTCCCCTGGGGTTTGGGGGACTCCGCCTTTCAACACAAATTGATTTTTTTAAGTTCTCATGAAAATTAATCAGCATTTTGGAGTGAATTTCTCCTAATAATACAATTTCTTTTGTTTTCAATTTGTCCTGGGGCTCCCACTTGTGGACACAGTACTTGGACTGTCACCTTGATTATTCCCAACTGCTTTATTCAGAGGGGGGGAAAATCTTTACATGGCTTAAACATAGGTCAGGCTGCAGATTACATGGTTTAAGAGTTCAAAGCAGAGCTCTAAGCTAGGAACATGCTGAGATGTTGTTTCAACATGTGACATGCCCCCTTTGCCCTTTTTTTGAAGAGCAGGACAGGCACAGTCATTCACATGTTTTGGCTCTGGAGCAATGGGGCTGGGGCAAGGAAGCAGGCTGGGTTTGTTCATGCTTGTGCATTCAACAGAGCATTCTTGGAGATGGAGGCAAGGTCTGCCCACCCAACTGAGTGTGTGATCCAGGCTCAGACTCTTCCCCAGTTGCCAGAGCGATTTCACTAGTAAGAGGCAGGGCAGAGGCTGGTTCAGGTGATTCTCTCTCCTCTGCTGGGACATCCAACACCAGTGAGATGGATATGCCTCCTGGTAGATTACTTGGCTTCTCCCCAGCATCAGCCTCTGCGCTCTCACCCAATTCCTTCTCCCCCACTACCAAGTCCTGCTGAGAAGTCTCATGTCAGGCTTCAGGGAATCGACTTCCTCCACCACCACCCCCGCCTTGGCAGTAGATAAGCAAAACAAAGAGAAAGTAGTCTTCTTACCAGTTAGAAACTTTAATGATCGCAGCGAGAGAACAAAGAATCCATTTCCTAGGAATGGCGGTGCTCCCAATAAAGAGTCACACCCACCTCCTCCCTAGTCACCCATGTCATGACTGCGTCTTGTAACCTGAGCTCGAAACCTCTGTGCTTTCTGTTCTGCCAGCTTATCAACTCTTCTCGTCCTTGGGCAGGGCAGAGGAAGGTAGACTGACATTCATTCTTCCATACTTTCCTTTCCACCTGTCTTCAAGTCCTAGGGTGGATGTTGGAATCCTGGTCTGGAACAAGGAATGGATCTGCCGATTGATTGTTTATTCATTTATTCATTTATTTTACAACCTTTTCCTTTTAATTCCACTTTCCCTTTCAGTTCATCATCAACCAATGTGACCACCTGTCCAATGGTAAAGGAAGCCCTGCCTTGCCAAATGGGCGTGGATTCTGTGATAACATTCATTTCAGTAGCCTTCCTTAAAAAGTTCTAAAAAGATCTGTAATAGAAGTGCGTGTTCTGGTTTACAATTTGAAATTCTACTCAATTTATCTGCATTTGCCTCTGCTCCAGTCCAAATTACAGCAGCTCAGAAGACACACCAATTAAGGCTTTCTGTGTTTATTTTCTCTTCCCTCCCTCCCCCCCCCCAAACACCTTGATCCACATTACTCTTTTATTCTGTGAAAAAAGGCAAAACTTCAAACCAGGCATAGCCGTTTTGAGATCATTCGTAGATTGCACCATGACAGTTACTTTACTGCTGTGGTATCAGCAGCGAAATGAAATTACCTGACCTACCTGTATCTGGGGGATGTGCAAAGCATTGTTATTTACATATGTAGCCTCTTCTGCCAATCTCAAGTAGGTTTTAGCACTCTACAAGTATGCTGGTAAAACATGCAGTAGAAATAATGACAGCCCTCAGCTGACCTATGTTCCTATTGTTCTTACTCCATAAATTCAGTCAGTGAACTGGAACAGTCTGAGAAGGGAAAAGTCTTGTTTCTGCTGTCAAGCTTCTCAACTTCATATCCTGAAGACACAATATTATTTACCAAGTTTATCATTTTACAGTTGACTGGTCTACTGGGAAAAGTTGGGGGGGGGGGACACACACCAAACACAGGGCTTCAAACAATTGATGTTTGAAAATGTCCAAAAAACCCAACAGATCATTTTTTGTCAAAATGGACCATAAGCAAAGTGAGCAGAATGGATGCCCACTATGAAATATGAGCATACTGCTTTATTCATCAGAAAAGGAGTTTCCACAGTAATGGGTGGAAACAATTTTCACCCAAACTTTGAAACTCCCTGCTTAGATATGTTTATTTTGTCTTTTCCTTATTGGCCTTCAACCTCAGGTTTAAACTCTTCCTGTTTATGAAGACTTTGGAGCATGCATAGAAAGTCTATGACCCTTCTTACCAGATATGTAAGTATGTTGGTACACACATGCATGTGAAGCTGTATCTTGCATGCATTTTGACCGAAAATTATAATTTGGGGGATTAGCAATACTGTTCTTGGGATCTTCATTGAAGACAATTGAGAATCGCAAATGAGATTCTGGGAGCTAGTGTTTGCCACAACAAGCTTGCTATTGTTCCCTACTCCTGCTCTAAAGTGCAATATAAACGATACATATTGGTATTGTTTCATAAAGGCAGGAAGCATCAAATTCATTTTGAAGGGTTCATCTTAACAACACTCTTGTTTGCATTTGAGTGCCCTCAAAACAATATTGCTACCGGCTCTGTTGTTTTCAAGGCATTCTTTTTCAAGTATAACATCCAGCCAGCTGTAAATGCTATTTCATTGCCACAAGTCATATGGTGTAAGAAGAAACAGATTACCAGCTGGTGTACTTAAAATCCTAGGGATGGGTGGGTCAGAGTCTGGCTATTTTGTGCTCACCTGCTATGAAAAATGATGTGTCTGATGTCCTAGTGGTATATATTTAGCAACTGCATCCTCTTTCTTCATGGTACTTTAGTACTGAACATACTGAGTTCAATCACAGCTTCTGAGTGTGCTCGCACATTGAACCCACACTTTACAAGTGAGGGTCATGAACTTTTTCACTGCAGTGTCAAAAGGAAGGGAAGTCCACGGAATAATTCTGTCCTTCTCTTCCCAGTCAACTAATCAAAATAAGCTTCCCTGAAATTGATATGTTTCCTTCTGAACCTGCTCTCTCTTTACTGACTCACCATGCAATCCATGTACAGTATATTGAACTCAGTCCTATTGAGTTCAGTGGGGCTACTGCAAGGAAAGAGGGTATAAGAACCCATAAGGGACACACGAGGGAAACATTTTCTTCAGGTAAATTAATACTCCATCTCAAGGAAACACTTTACAGTCATACCTTGGTTCTCAAACACCTTGGTACTCGTCCTTTTTGGCTCCCGAAGGCCACAAACCCGGAAGTGAGTGCAAATGTTTTTCGAAGCCGAACGTCTGACAGCTTCCGATTGAGTGCAGGAAGCTCCTGCAGCCAATCGGAAACTGCACCTTGGTTTCCAAATGTTTTCGGAAGTTGAATGGACTTCTGGAACTGATTCCGTTCAACAACCCAAGTATTTAGGAAATTTCTAGTTACAGGGCAATTTTGTCCTGCCTTTCAAACAATTCATGCCTAAATACCATGTCTCAAGACCAGCTCTGGATCTGTGACACACACTGTGATATATACTACAGTTTGATGACTGAAAGGGAGAGTAACCCAAATACATTAATCTTAGCATACTCCTGGCGTGATTAAACTATGGCCCTCCAGGTGTTACTGAACCAGGAACATAGGAAGCTGACTGCCAGACCGTTGGTCCAAATAGTTCAGTATTGTCTGCACTGATTAGGAGCATCTTTCCATGGTTTCAGATAAGAGATGTTTCCAGCCCTGGCTGGAGATACCAGAGGTTGAACATAGGGCTTTTGCATGCAAAGCAGATGCCCTACCACTGGGCCTCCCCCAACCCTTATTAGCACCTGCCAGTATGTCCAATGCAATAATCAGGCATGATGGGAGTTGCAGCTCTACTGAAATATTTATTCATGAAAATTTAAAATTAGAACACTGGACTATAATGCAAGGCTGTCACTAGAACATGGTTTCCCAAACTTGGATATCCAGCTGTTTTTGGACCACCACCACCACAACAACAACAACAACAATAATTATTTATTTATACCCTGCCCATCTAGCTGGCTTTTCACAGCCACTCTGGGCAGCTCACAACAGAATTAAAAGCACAAGAAAACATTAAACATTAAAAACCTCCCTAAACAGGGCTGCCTTCAGGTGTCTTCTGAAAGTCAGATAGTTGTTTATCCCCTTGACATCTGATGGGAGGGTGTTCCACAGGACGGGCATCACTACCAAGAAGGCCCTCTGCCTGGTTCCCTGCAACCTCACTTCTCACAGGGAGGGAACCGCCAGAAGGCCTTTGGAGCTTGACCTCAGCTGAACGATGGGGGTGGGGACGCTCCTACAGTTTTCATCATCCCTGACCACTGGTCCTGTTAGCCAAGGATGATGGGAGTTGTAGTCCAAAAACAGCTGGAGATCCAAGTTTGGGAAACCCTACACTAGAAGCTACCTCCAGTGCTGTATTGAAACTTTTCCTCTGGTTCATTGAAAGCTTTCTTTCCCCCATGAAACAGGCTTCAGATTTCTGCTTCATTTGCAGGCTGCTTTAAATTTGTGTTAGGCTTTCCTCATCACTTTAGCAAGTGCAGGGTTGAGCTTACCTTATCATTATGAGGTAGCCGAAGGTGTTGTGCAGATTTTTCTTCCCATTAAACATTTCTCCAGGGTTGTTCAGCCTTTCCAGCAGAGCACAAAGCTCTAGGGAATAACATTAACATTAGACACATCACAGGGCTGCTGTTATTAAGCAGTGGCTCTCCTTGCTTTTACACTGGTAGCTCGTGTCTCCTACTCCCTCCCAAACACATAACTGTGTGAGGTCCCCAGATTGGATCAGGGTACAGATCCAGGTTGGGCTGACTTGTCATGGAGCATCCTGGTTTGGATTGGAGCCTTTTCAAAGTGCTAGATCAGGCTCTGAATTTGATCATGGCCCCTATGCATAACCTTGATAAGTACTACCACTCCCCACCAATGAAAAGTTCTGATCTTCATCTTGCTCTGGAATGTCTCTATGAACCTAACTTATCCCCATTTAGCTCCTTAATCTCAGAGAGAAGTGAGTATCCCACCCTGATTTCCACAAAAAAGAGCAGTCTTCACATATTCTATACATTCTTCTTCTTCATTGGCGATCACTTGTAGCCGAGTAAGATTGTCTTCCATAAACACGGTTTTAACAATGGGTTCGTAAGTGACTGTGGAGCCAATTCTGGATCCACATGTCCTTCCACAGTGGGGACATTGGTTTCCAGGTGGGCGTTGATCACGGTGTGGATTTGCCAAGCGTGCCTTCCTTTTAGCACGTTTCTCCATTGCGTCCTGAGATCGAGTTTCTTCAAAGCCCATGACACCTTTGGGTAAAGGCTGTTCTCCAACTGGAGCGCTCACAGGCCAGTCTACTATTATATGTACAGTGGTACCTTGGTTTACAACCATAATCCGTTACGGAGGTCTGGTTGTAAACCAAAACAGGTTGTAAGCCAAGGTGAGCTTTAGCCAATGCCACCCCCCAAAAGTGTTGTAATCCCAAAAAAGGGACACACACTTTTGGGTTTGACGTGGTTGTAATCCAAAACAGTTGCAAACCAAGGTACCACTGTATACATAAACTCCACATTTCCAAAAGTAACCAGTAGAGTAACCAGAAGTGGGGAACCTTTGGCTCTCTTGATGTTGGTAAACTATAACTCCCATCAGCCATAGCAAGTATAGAAAATGACCAGGGATGTTGGGAGATCTTGTTTTCCAGCATCTCAAGGGCCAATGCTTTCTCACTCCTTTCGGAGCCTCGGAAAGGGAGCGGAGAGATCAAAATTCAACGCCCCCGAAACCAGTGCCCAAAATCCCCTCTCGGGCTTATTCTGGGGGTGCATAGCACCCTTGTGCTTCCTCCCTTCACCCCTTGATGATCGGACCTCTCTCCGGGGATCAAGGTCCACGCTCTGCAGCCATAATCAATAACCTGGAAGTTGGGCCAATGCTTTCTCAAACCTGTCATGAACAGAAACATACAAAAATATGCATAACTGTATACAAGGTACATATGTATTCATACATTAGATGGAGAGAGAAATATGCTGGAGAAATTAAGTACAATATGGGGCTTGATTCTTTTATGTATGCTATATATATATATATATATATATATATATATATATATATACACACACACACACACATTTTTAAATTTATTTATTTATTTGCATACGGTTAATTAGGCTGTTCTTTAAAAACAAGAACGTGCCCAAGTGGTTCAAACATAAGTGGAAACTTGATGCAAGAGATGCACACAAAGTCCCATTGCGTCAGAAGAACCATCTGATTCTGTGTGTACATTCTTTGGAGAGATATTCTTCCTCTATCCTAGTGGACAGAGTCCTAAAGGAGTCCTTTGGACTGGTGCCTTGCACTCTTCTGCTTCTAAATCAGCTCCTGCTGACTTAAATTGGCTCCCGTACAAGCTCAGTGTCAGGCCCAGAGTCTGGGTTCAGCACCTCTGCAGCTTACACTGCTGGTCTTCCTGACCCAGCTGGTTCCTCCCTCTCTTTGTCAGAGGTCTGCCTGCCGCTCAGGGTCAAGGTCATGACAAGTGGCATCTCTGATTCAAACAGAATCCAAGGAGATAATTGCAAGGGGAAATGTAAAGAATGATCTTCATCGTAAAAGGAAAATTAGCTCTGAAAGGAAGCTACCTGAAGGAGGAAACCACTTGGTCCCAAAGACAGCACTAAAAATACACCGAGGACCAGAAGACTGCAACCAATTTCTCTATTTCCAATGCATATAATTAACCTCAGATGGCGTATTAGGGTTTATAGCCATTTTGCCACCATTCTACACACACACACACACACACACACACACACACACTTCCAGAATCTGTGACCTTCAAATTGAGAAAAAGGCCAGAACTTTGCAACACAGAAAAGAAGCTAAAACAACATAAATGCATTCTGCAATGCTTAATTTCGACTGCTAGATCGAATTCCACGCTTGCCGAGCCAAATCACAGACCAGCGGCACACACGCTACCTTCCCAACAGGAGAGGAAAAAATGGGCACAATTTTCATTCCCCAGAATGCTCCGCCCAAATTCCTCTTGCAATACAGGGATGTCTCTCATCTCTATATTCTAAGAGGCACATCCTGCCAGTCTCGAGACAAGAAGAGAATGTGTGCTGATTCCCAGCAGGGGATTGCGGCATTCAACATCAAAGCCCCCAACAAAAGGCAAAACCAAAGAGCCACGGCATATTGTTGTGTTCTCCAATTCTTCAAACTTTCACACTGTGAAAGCTGGAGGCTCCTTATCTTGCAGGTACAATCAGGCCCCATTCCCCTCATGTGTCGACTGTGACCCTGCAGTTGCTTGTTTTTCTCTGTGTATAAAACTCTGCTGGTAGAGAGAACAGGTGCTCCCATAGAGTTTGGAGGGAAACAAAATGACTATATTAAGCTTGGAATTTGTCAGCGGAGAAACCCAATAGGAAAGCGAGAGAGAAAGAGAGAAATACATTTAATGCAAATGTTACAGGCATTACCAGCAGGCTTTGAAGTCACTGTGGGAGTGGAAGGCAGTGTGACTGAGGGATATTACTTCCAGATGAACTTTTTTTTTTCAGATGCAAATGTGTGGAATGTGCACACTCTTTGTACTGACCTGGTATAGCCTTCGAACAATTCTGCTATTAAAACTTGCACAATTCAGACTGAAGATAGAAGTTCAAACAAATGGTGAATAAATTTCTACCGGCCTTATAAAGTTCCACAATGCATTCTGTGGGGCAAACCTTTCACCATTGGAGTTCCAAGGCATTCCCACCTTCACAGTATTGCAGTATTTGTTCCATGTCCTTCTAATAGTTTCCTTTTGTACACACCAAAGCATTAAACCACTATATGCTGCTATGCAGGCTCTGGCCAGATATGCAAATATGCAACAATTGTTCATTGTTTTCATATGATTTTAATACGGCTCCCACTGTATAGGCAGACATTATTAAACTTAATGCCACAACGTCTGTCTTTGCATTTAAGTGTTAGGTAACAATGAGCATTGTGCATAGCAATTTCATGATGGCAATATTTTGCTTCTAATGAGCAACTGAACTGAAATAGGGACCAGTTTCTATCCAGTGAAAGCTGCTTCAATGTAGTGGCTAAGTGACTGAGCTGAGCAAGGAACTCCAAGCTCAAATTCCACCACTGCCGTAAACTCGGGAAGTGGCCTTAGCCAAGAAACTAGTTTTTAACCTCAGCTCCCATGTACAATATGAGTATAATAATACTGACTCACCTTACAGGATTGTCAAAAGGATGTCCAATGTAATGTGAAGAGCATTGGGTGTTATGTAAATGCTAATTCTTCTTAATATTCTGTTGCTAAAGTAGTATTAATAAGAATGACATACAGCAACCTTTCTCATCTTGATGCTGTCCAGATGTTGATAAACTGCAACTCCCATCTGTCCCAGCCAGAAGAGTTTGGATTTGGATTTGATATCCCGCTTTATCACTACCCGAAGGAGTCTCAAAGCAGCTAACAACCTCCTTTCTCCTCCTCCCCCACAACAGACACCCTGTGAGGCATAGCTGCCAAGTTTTCCCTTTTCTCACGAGGAAGCCTATTCAGCATAAGGGAAAATCCCTTAAAATAAGGGATAACTTGGCAGCTATGCTGTGAGGTGGGTGGGGCTGAGAGACTTCAGAGAAGTGTGACTAGCCCAAGGTCACCCAGCAGCTGCATGTGGAGGAGTGGAGACGCGGACCCAGTTCCCCAGATTACGAGTCTACCGCTCTTAACCACTACACCACACTAGCTCTCATGACCAAAGCCAGCATGATCAAAGGACACTGATGACAGGATTTGTAGTCCATCAAGATACTGAGGGAACCAAGTTGGGGAAGGACAATGTAAGGTTTCTTGCGGGAAGCCATCCTCTGAAGATTCACCCAATAACAAGAACATTTTTTACAAACAGGTGGTTTAGATCTTCTGTGGCTAAAGTACAATCCTCTTATAGCATTGCACCACAGTGATGTCTGAAATCCAACCAGGAAATTGTGGGTATCTTACCAAAACATTTTGGTTTCCCTAGAAACTTATTATTTGCTTTATCTGGAAGACAGCCCCACCCCGGGTCCTCTTGGATTCTAATCTTGTGTTAAGTGGAATTTCAGCACCATGGACAGTGAAAGGAGCACTATTTTTCAGATCATTAAAAACTGCCTCGTGGAAGCAGATTCATAGTAGCCAGGCTTGGGGTGTGGCGGGTTGGGTAAAGGTTTCCCTCTACTCAGCTCTCCCAGCTAAGATGGATTCTCACCAGCCAATGAAGATGTTGACAGGTGGGTGGCCCACTGGTGGTATCCACGCCAACAAGAGTCAGTGGGAAGTCCAGAAAGGGGGTCTTCCAAGGGCAGGGAAAGATGAGGCCGAGCCAACAGCATCAGGCCTGATCATCCTTATATTCCCACCTTCCTCTCAGGGTGGGCACTGGCTTCTCATTCCTGCACTACATTCTCTAATGCCAAAATCTCTAACACTTTGGGCCCTAGACTGGGATGATCACAGCAGAAGGCCATTGGCTTCCCATTAGCCCCGTTGGTGCTGAGGACTCATGCCTATCTACTGTTCTTTGCTACCAGTGTGGATGAATGAATTTATTAATACGGTCGCAGACCACCATCAACACACACAATATCACAGATCATAAAACATATCAAAGGACAGTATGAATATAACAAGGATTTAAATATAAAAATTAAAATTAAATATTAGCGTACCCCCTGTAGTTAACATTAAGGGGTTTGATCATTATGGGATACCACTTGCTTCCTGCGATTGATTGATGACACACAGAATTTGGCTACATTTAATGTAGTCTTGGGATTCTTGTCCTCTACCAGTAGTTTTAAACTATGGTGTTTGGATTCATGGTGTTCTCTAAAAAAAGGAGGAGGCACAAATGGAGAATAGATGATCGCTCAATAGAACAGGTAGCATCCTTTAAATACCTGGGTATAACCTTCCAGGAAAGGGGCTCTTGGCGCTATCAGATTAAAAAATACTACCAGTGTGGATGTCAAGGACTGCACAGAGGAGGAATGGTGGAGACTATCTCCCCAACCTGACCCCTCCAGAGAAGAAGAAGAAGACAGTTCAGAATCACAACAGGGGTTTGAGGGAGATCACAGCTCAGAGGAAGATGAGGGGGAAAGTTAGGAAGTAATGGGAGAGGAGGAGGGGGCAGAGCTGGAGCAGCTGGCGGACACATTATCACTAGAAAGCATTCCAGACCCACCATCTCCCAGAAAACGGCAAGCCTTAAAAATAGAAGAGCAAAGGGCTCAGAAGCAAACGGTCTTCAGCGCCACCCCTAGAAGAGATAACAAAAGAAGAAGGGGAGCGGAGATTTACTTGGGGCAATGCCATTATTCCAAGAGGCTGCATTCCCAAGCCTCTCTCTGCAATATTGAATAGAAGCAGATGGTAAGGACCGTTCCTTGTCTTATCAGTTTCTGCCATCCTGCCATGGGGGTTGGTTCCTCTGCTGCCTGACAGTGTAGGAACTTAGGAAGCTGCCTTATACTGTGTCCAGCCATTGGTCCACTTTGCTGAGTGTTGTCTACACTGACTGGCAGCAGCTTTCAAGGGTTCCAGAACAGGAATCTTTCCCTGCCCTACTTGGAGATGCCAGAGATTGAACCCAGGACCATCTGCATGCAAAGTAGATACTCTACCACTGAGTGATGTCCCTTCCTTTAGGAAAGCATTTGGCCAGATGTGCAGAAAGTTCCTCCAGAAATTGGAGCAAGGCACCCACTCCTGCCTTCTCCCTCCTCAGTACGGAGTATTCAGTATTCTCCATGCAAGAAGCCCTCTTTACTAATATGTGGAGTGAAACGGCTTACTTCTGTTTTCGCTGTCTGCTGTTCCCAGTTGATTCCTCAGTTTCTATGGAAACTTTATATTATCCTTAATGAAACTTTTAATACAAACCTAACAAAAGGCAGAAACTTTATCGCAGACATGTTCTTGCACCTGAAAGCAAAATGTGAAGGACAAATAATGAGAAAATTATCCCTGCTCCTATGTGTGGGTGTGAAGGATGTGTCTTTGGGAAGCTGAGTTAAAGTAACATTTTCCCCTTCAGAGTGAACCTAAGAGTTTAGCAGGTACCAGTAACAGCAGAGTGTTCCTGTACTCCAATAAACCTAATTGCTTCCATCATCATGCCATTCTTATTGGATTTCAGCACAATACTTCTATAGAGAAATATTACAGTGTTTCTAACACAAGACATCATTCATGCATTATTCTGAAGTCCTGTCAGCATTACTGCCATACTTGGCGGAGTGCTTGAATGGCAATGGGGAGTGGAGCAGCCCCCTTACTTAGATGATGGCCTCCGTAAAGGTCAATGGGGCTTTCAAGTTTCATTGAGCATCCCTCTGTCTTTGCTCCCATAATTGACTCATTGGTATGGTCTCTCTTTTCAGTATGTGCCCATTCATTTAGCTCACTTTCAAATACCAGGCTTTGCCCTCGCCATATAGAATCATAGAGTTGGAAGAGACCACAAGGGTCATCCAGTCCAACCCCCTGCCAAGCAGGAAACACCATCAAAGCATTCTTGAAATATGCCTGTCAAGCCTCTGCTTAAAGATCTCCAAAGAAGGAGACTCCACCACACTTCTTGGCAGCAAATTCCACTGTCGAACAGCTCTTACTGTCAGGAAGTTCTTCCTAATGTTTAGGTGGAATCTTCTTTCTTGTAGTTTGAATCCATTGCTCCGTGTCCGCTTCTCTGGAGCAGCAGAAAACAACCTTTCACCCTCCTCTATATGACATCCTTTTATATATTTGAACATGGCTATCATATCACCCCTTAACCTTCTCTTTTCCAGGCTAAACATACCCAGCTCCCTAAGCCATTCCTCATAAGGCATTGTTTCCAGGCCTTTGACCATTTTGGTTGCCCTCCTCCGGACACGTTCCAGCTTGTCAGTATCCTTCTTGAACTGTGGTGCCCAGAACTGGACACAGTACTCCAGGTGAGGTCTGACCAGAACAGAATACAGTGGTACTATTACTTCCCTTGATCTTGATGCTATACTCCTGCTTCGTCTTCACTGCTGGCTTCAGGCCCCTCATATCTTCAAAAGAAAGTGTCACAATTTATTTCTTAGGTTGGCTTCAAGTAACACATGCAAAACAATTCCATATAAACATAGCATGCAAACATAGGCTCATTTCTCCCTTCCAAACATAGGTAAAGGTAAAAGACGCCTGACAGTTAAGTCCAGTCACAAATGACTCTGGGGTTGCAGCGCTCATCTCGCTTTACTGGCCGAGGGAGCTGGCGTTTGTCTGCAGACAATTTTCTGGGTCATGTGGCCAGCATGACTAAGCCGCTTCTGGAGAAAGCAGAGCAGCACATGGAAATGCTGTTTACCTTCCCACCGGAGCAGTACCTATTTATCTACTTGCACTTTGATGTGCTTTCGAACTGCTAGGTTGACAGGAGCTGGGACTGAGCAACAGGAGCTCACCCCTTCGCGGGGATTCGAACCGCCAACCTTCCAATCGGCAAGCCCTAGGCTCAGTGGTTTAGACCGCGGCTCCACCTGTGTCCCATGGCCTCCTGTATCTAGCACAGTGATGGAAAACCTGTGGCCCTTCAGATGTTGCCAGACTACAAAACCCATGATATGTGACAATTGGCCATATTGGGAGTCCAACAACATATGGAGGGCTGCCGTTTCCCCATCCCTGGTCTGAAGCCATGCACAAATATCCACAGAAACCAGCATAGCCATAATATTGGCTTCTCTTAAGGAGTCGGCAACCCATCCAGAGAGGAGAAGCTTTAATTCTGTCACTTTCATTGAAATTAGTTATCTTTGGCAAAAGAAAATGAACCCCTCCCTCAAATTAGTAGCTATTCCAAGTTAATGTAAAAGTGCTGAGATAGAAAATGAGCTTCATGGAGGATGAATAGCCCACGAGACTCAGGCCAGATGGGGAATTAGCTTTCTAGTGGTATTTGCTCAACAGAGCTAAGAACAGGGGAAGTATAGCAAATATGAAAGGGGGAAAAGGGTCACTATAAAAATGATTCAGTTAAGCCACTGTGACTCCTTAATCCACATGAAAGATTAAGTTGCCATATGTGATAGAATATAAAACATTGAACAATGTGGCTTTTCTAGAGGTCAACAGGGAGAGAGAAATCCACAGGCAGTAAGGAAACGAGTCACATATAGTCAATAAGCTTGGTGACGAACCTTCAGGTATTACTTTTGGAAGAACTTAATCGGAGGTATTAGACGAGTCAATAATAGAAGACATATTAGAGGGACTGGGTTCTGCTCAAACTGATGAGCTGGGAGACTTTTAAGACTTGCTTTCTGTTTTATTGCTTTTATTTTGTATTGAGTACAGAGCCTGTAGTCGGTGAAGAAATTAACCTCAAGGGTTATCTCTTGACTTATACTGGAGACCAGAGGCTGCCCTCTGTTACCCCAAAGCCCTTGAGTGTCATTCACAAAGGCCCTAACAGTTGACTGCAAAATATAACTCTGCCTTTTCCAAATAGTGTAGAAGTCATGTATGCTGAGGATCTATGGTGGAACCTGTCATTTGACAGGGTGGGAAATAATGTGCTATATATCTTAAGGAAAATCAAGATGGATGTGACCCTAACAAAGGTTCATAGGGTGCTTTCACACAACATCAGTGGCTGCATACAATTCTACTTATAAGAAAGATTAGCTGAATTTTTGAGTTTTGAGTTTTTGTTTTCAAGTTGAACTTTGCATGGTTACCAAATATTGGACAATAGGTAAGAAAGACGTGGCATGCATAAGATCATGACTTACAAGCATTCTTTAGAAGGAAAGAAATTACTCTATAAAGATCTCTGAAAAAAACAATCTTCATTCATGAACGTCTGGAACAGAGATAGACCAACTGAATTAACTGGCATGGATGTTTTGACAATCTGATGCAGAGTGAACATATTTTTATTTTTTATGAAGCTGGAGAACTTGAGTTTCTGTGCAATTTTGTTAAACTGATTAAAAAAACCCTGCTGGAAATAAAACAAATTTATTGTTGTTATTTTATGTTCTGGTAAATATATTTTAGGTGTATATATAGGTATATATATTTAGGTATATATAGATATATATATATTTAAAATGCAGCAATAAATTCAACACTACTGCCAATTTTGTACTTGTTCATTAAAACAGATACTCATTTTAATAAATAATAATAATAATAATAATAATAATAATAATAATAATAATAATCCAGTTCTGTTGGTCTATCTCTCATAAGCTCTTTGCAGACAGTCATCATGGAAACAAATAATATATATGTGCTAAGAGCTTGACATTATGCCCCTGGGCTCCATATCCTTGCTGCTCCTGACCTTTACTTGCACAGAGGTCATTCTTACTAATAGATCAAGCTAATTCCTTTATTTGTTAATCTAAAACAAGGAGATATTTAAAACCTCCTCTTGAAAATGTTTTCACCATGTTCACATACTCAGCCACTCTTCTTGGTGGTGAAGGGGTGTGAGCAGAAGAGAACAACACAACTAATTGAGTAAGGGCAGCATTGCCATCGCCATAATTGTTGTGCAGGACAAACAGGCTGCAAATGTAGAAAGGAACTGTATAATACGAGGTTTGATGTATTCCTCCCATCATGAAAGTTAATGGAGCAGAGAGTAAAGTCCAAAGCTAGGTCTAGTAACATCTGTTTAGTCTAAATTTGACTCGATCTGCACATTTGCTATGCAGTACATGAAGCTCTGATGGTCCCAGGGAAAGGCACAGATTAAACAGTATATGGCGACCCGTGCTGTTTTGAGATGGATCTACAAGAGAGATCTAGGTGTTACTGAAAAAAGAGCCATCAGATTATGTTCCATGAAACTGTGATGTTCTGTAATAAGAGACAAGCATTTCACTCTCTAGGGTTCATTATGGAATTTGGTACAGTCTGAAAATAAATGTTCCTTCTAACAATGGCCATCTGGACCATTTATTTCTGTAGAACTCTATCTCCCCACCCCCACCCCCCAAACATTTTCTTTCACCTTTGTTGGTCTAATGACATACCTGCCAACATTTCACAGATGAAATCAGCAACTCTCCTGTATTAGGAAATTAGAACCTTAAGATGTACGGAAAATTTCCTAGAATGTTTTATCTCAGAATGGCTCTGGCTCGCCAAGATTTGGGGAAGATAATAACGATGAATAAATGGGAAAATTTATGGGATAGAGATTCTAAATTTACACCCAACTATGATATAAAAGAAAATTTGCTAAAAATGCAGCAATTTTTAAAGATAGGTCTGTGTAACCCAACCACAACTAGGAGTGAGTCATGAGAGGAGTGTTTATATGACTCTCCCTATTTTTATAATCAAATAATAGTAAGTAGTCTGCATCAAAACTCTTTGATTTGGCTTTGACTCAGGCTACCTCTTCCCTACATAAGTGGCTGAAATTTGCAGGCATAGTTGTCTCTCCTGAGGTTTGCAAGCATGGGCACCCCTATATTTAGAAGTAGATCACGCTAATTATTCTAGTTTTTCTGCAAGGGCAGACTTTACTATTTTGGGCTGAGAAAAAGAAATCGTGTTCTTTCCCCTAGATTTTCTGTGGAGGGAATCTGCTTGAAAACGGAAAACATTAGGGAGGTTTCCCTTGGTAAGAAACCTGTTAAAGTTCAGACAAATAGATCCAGGGGATATTGAGGTAGGTGATTTTACTTAGTTTTTTTTTTTTTAAGGGAAACATCATAAATTTTATCATTGTCCCCCTGCTTCCTGTAAATACTCTCTCTAAAGAAAAAAAGAGCAAGCAAGCTATGGATTGCGTTTAGTTTAGTTTTATTTGTTTTGTTTGCTAAGAAAAATGTGGAAGAAGCAAACTGCCCCTATAATCTTATAGAACCTTTAAAGACTTGCTCTCACACCCAGATCTCAGAGGAGAATGGTGACCCATATGAAGAACAGTTCTCTTTGTTTACCTCAACATGCCCCCCCCCCCGCAAGTCACTGCTATTAAAATCTAGGCCTGTCCTTCAAAATGAAAATTTCCACCCCTCACTACCCTTTCCTCTAGCTTCATCTAGAGATCTAGTCTTGTTTCATTATTCAGGAAAGAAAAGGAGGGTGATAACATGTTGTTAACTCTCTCTCTCTCTTTGGAAAAACGAAGACCACAGAGCACCTCAGACGCTTTGGGGGTCCCTGAGATGCCTTGAAACACCTTTTTAACAGTGTGATCTGACTCAGGAAAGTAAGGTCCTGACCCCAAGCTTTTAGGATTCCAAGCTTTTAAGGTGCAACTAACTGTTTTATGCTGCTTTGTTGTGTTCCTTTACATTTCAGTTGTTTTATTCCTTTTGCAAACTGTTGTGGGAATACAATGGGCGGGTGGCATGAAAATACATGTAACAAAGAAGAAATCCAGGAACATTTTACTCTCCTGATATGGTAGACATGAGTGGAAAGAAGCTGGCGCTCTTTGAAGCAATGTGTGCGCAGGGGAAACACCTTGCTTGCCTGTTCTTCATTTCAAAGAATGGTTCCTTGTTTAATAATGCTTCATAAGGAATTGGCGGGAAGTCTAAGCAGGGGAGACAATTGTACATGGATCAAGGAAAGTCAGGCCCCCTCTGTCGAGTCTAACTTGGATCTCCCTGTTTGATTTCTGATCCACTTTGTTCTGCAGGCCTTGTCCTGCAGGAGGGAAAATGAGGGCTACCACTTCAAGGATCTGGTCCCAATAATATCAGGACCAGTCTCGATGAGTCGCTTGCTGGCCTGGGTCTCAGAAAGGCTGCTTGGGTAACCGTTCCGGTGTTCAGCTACAGTATATGAGAAAATAATACGAGTCTCCCTTTCTTCTTCTTTAAAAAAACTATAAGGCAGCAATCATGTACTTGAATGGAAAGGCTGGAGAGGCTAAAAAGAAGCAGGAAATGATTTTAAAGATGAACCCCAGAAGACTAACATTTGCTTTGCAAGTTTGCCAGTCATCTTCTGCAGTTAGCCTGTGAATGAAGATAAACTCAGCTTAGGAGGGAAAACCAAAGAAAAATCCAGCCATTTAATCTTCTTAGACTGATTATTGCAAGCTGTGATAATTCTTTCCACTATGTGCTTTTAGTACTTTCATATGACAAGGCTTAGGAAGCCCTTCGTATTTTAGCTCAAATAAATGCTGACAGTTTTAAAGCCTGCTTTTTGATTGGCATTGCAGTTTGCATTCTCCCTTCTACACCAGAGATTTCCTCTTTCCTTTCCCTTTTTAGATCACTGGGTTCATTCTTTGGGCACAACCTGCAGTGGATGGATTCTTTGAAGGCTGATCTCTCAACTGATCTGTCAACAACTTCTTTTCTTGGCTACTGCAATATGATGGGGCTGCCCAATAAGGTAGAGCAGAAATTTCAGTTGATCACAAATGGTATTAACCATTAGGGCATATAGCACCTATAAAGAAAGAGTTCCACTGGTTGCTAACATATTTCCAGGATACATTGGGGAAGGTTCTTTGTTCTGCGTACCTTAGAGAGCTCATTCTACCATGTATACCGGAGCTTTCCAACCTATGTGTCACAAAGCAGGTTCTCTCCTTAAGGAGAGCATGGGTTGCAGAAGGTTGAACAAGACCTTCCCTGGTCAGTAGGGGCGGGTCAGTTTGGATGGCCACTGAGGGATTGTTGCTGGGGAGAATGTTACGTTGCTAATTTTGATTGACAGCCACAGCCTTTAAAAGGGTGCAAGCAGGTTGCGCTTTCGCTTTTGGGTACTTGCAAATGGAACTCCTTCCCTCCCTATATTTAGGGTTTTTTTGCTGCACCTGACGTTGCTGTGCCTGTCACGGGGTCATCCGTATTCAGGGGTCTAGTAGGAATTTTGCAATCTGGCTGATTGGCTGGTGCCAGGTGGTTTTTGCCTACTACATAGCAAACTGTCACAACTTGTAAAGTTGGCGGTTAGGCATTGGTTCGCATTGGGTGGTGGAGGGGTAAGGATTTGGCTGGGCCTGCCCCTCAAAATTGCTGCTGCCTTTAGGGGTATTCCGTTAAAGGAATCCTTGGGCTGCACATGTTTGTCCGTACCCCCGCTAGGGGCTAGGACCGCGCATGAGCCTCAGGGAGCACCTGGGGGAGAGGTCGTAGGGCGTGGTGCCCTGCCCCAGCCTCTCTCAGAGGGTGCTTACCTATCCTGACATCCCCAGTATGGTGGGGAGTCAGATCTGTCCCAGGCGGGGGACAAATGGCATGGGAACCAATGCCTAAGCAACCACTCACATTCAGTTGTATTTAAATAAAGTTGTGGCCAAAATTAATGCCAAAAACCAAAACTTAATTTCTGTGTGATGTGTGAAATTATTTGGTGGGGAGTCTTGGTACCTCGGCACACAACACGTTATTGTGTAATCTGCAGTATGTAGGTGTGTTACGTGAATGCTTGCTGTATTCCTCCTGGGGCTGGAAAGTGGTTAGTTTAACCTCTGGTTTTCTAGTAAAGCTGAATTACTGTGTTGCAGAAAGATGCATTTCTAAAAACTGTGTCAGCAACATGAAGATTTTGGAAAGCTCTGATGTATACCATAGAGTGGTACCTTGGTTCTCAAACTTAATCCGTTCTGGAAGTCCATTCCAGAACCAAAACGTTCCAAAACCAAGGCACACTTTCCCATAGAAAGTAATGCAAAATGGATTAACCCGTTCCAGACTTTTAAAAACAAACCCTAAAACAGCAATTTAACCTGAATTTTACTATCTAATGAGACCATTGATCCATAAAATGAAAGCAACAATCAATGTACTGTACTATAAAATAAACAAGACAGTATTGTAGATGATTAAAAATTTTTAAAATTATTATTATTTCCTTACCTGCACTGATGATAGAGTCATTGTTTGGATGGGGGGCTTTTATCCATTTCCGCAGTCACACAGTCAATCAATCAGTAGCTGAACTGGGTTCCACACAGTCACAAAAACAAATTAGTCGAAAAAGCCTCAAAAACAGAAACGCAATCTAAATAGCAAAAACAAAGGCACCAAACTTAATCTGTTCTGGAAGTCTGTTTGACTTCTGAAATGTTCAGAACCCAAGGTGCAGCTTCTGATTGGTGCAGGCACCCCAGAAACAATAGCCGACAGCCACACCGGACGTTCGACTTCTGGAAAACGTTCAAAAACCAGAACACTTACTTCCGGAAATCAGCATTTGAGAACCAAAGCGTATGAGTACCAATGTGTTTGAGAACCAAGGTACCACCATGAGATCACATTCATCCAGTGCTTCACCAGCTGCACTGGCTCCCAGTGGAGTACAGGGTCAGGTTTAAGGTGCTGGTTTTGACCTTTAAAGCCTTATGCGGCTTAGGACCCTCGTACCTATGGGACCTGCCCCACAGAGGACATTAAGGTCCACAAATAATAACATACTGGAGATCCCGAGTCACAAGGTGGTTAGACTGGCCTCGACCAGGACCAGGGCCTTCTCAGTACTAGCCCTGACCTGGTGGAACGCTCTCTCTCAGGAGACTAGGGCCCAGCGGGAGTTGTCATCTTTTCATAGGGCCTGCAAGATGGAGCTGTTCCGCTTGGCCTTTGGACTGACTCAGTCTGACCCCGGTGTTACCCTCCCCTAAGGCTTTATTCTACAGGTATTTAAATGAGGTTGCACTTGTAGATTCCTAATTTTAAAATTGAATTTTAAAATTGTATTTAATCTGCATTTTAATTGAATTGTTTCTTTTATGCTTGCTTTGATATTCTTGTTGTTAGCTGCCCTGAGCCCAGTCTTGACTGGGAAGGGTGGGGTATAAATAAAACTACTACTACTACTACTACTACTACTACTACTACTACTACTACTATATCTGTGGCCAGCAGCAGGCAGAATGATGCTTAGTTATTTCCTCCAGCAGAGCAGCTGTTGCAAACTGCAAATGATAGGGGGAAGGATGAGGCATTAACAAGGTCAGCATGGTACAGTGGTGCCTCGCTAGACGAATTTAATTCGTCCCACAGGTCTTTTCTTATAACGAAAAATCCGTCTAGCGAATCCCATAGGAATGCATTGATATTTATTTATTTTTGCCCATAGGAACGCATTAATTGAATTTCAATGCATTCCTATGGGAAACCGCGATTCGCTAGACGGATTTTTCATAAAACGAATTCGTCTAGCGAGGCAACATCCGCTCGAAAAATCCTTCCGTTAAGCGGAAATTTCATTAAGCAGGGCAATCGTTAAGCGAGGCACCAGTGTACAAGCATGTTTGACAGGAGCAATGGACTGGCTCCACCAGTACATTTGCAACACACAAACCTTACCCCTCCCTCCTCTGTCATGGTATGGAGCAGCAACTCAGCTGATGGGAGGTCTAGTATGTGGTGCAGCCCCACTGTGTCATCTGCTATTGCCTGCGACCCTCCAGATGTGGTTGGACCACCCCTCCCATCTTCCTTTGGTCATGCAGTCTGAAGCTGCTGGATACTGTTTTTTTGACTAATGTAGCTGAGTCCTTGGTTGGCCACTGTAAGACCAGGATGCTGGGCAAGATGGTGTGATCCTGCAGGGCTCTTCTTAAGTTCTTACATCTCTTCCCTTTGTCTAGTTGACAAACATATTTGCCTTGGACTATAACCAACAGGTGGCGCTGTGGTTAAACCACTGAGCCTAGGGCTTGCCGATCAGAAGGTCGGCGGTTCGAATCCCTGCGACGGGGTGAGCTCCCGTTGCTTGGTCCCAGCTCCTGCCA
Organism: Zootoca vivipara; assembly: GCF_965207765.1. Lineage (NCBI taxonomy): Eukaryota > Metazoa > Chordata > Lepidosauria > Squamata > Lacertidae > Zootoca > Zootoca vivipara. The sequence goes on along the minus strand of NC_142590.1, from coordinate 12,384,888 downwards.
ACCTAGCAGTTCTAAAGCACGTCAAAATGCAAGTAGATAAATAGGAACCGCTACAGCGGGAAGGTAAACGGCGTTTCCGTGCGCTGCTCTGGTTCTCCAGAAGCGGCTTTGTCATGCTGGCCACATGACCTGGAAGCTATACGCCGGCTCCCTCGGCCAATAATGCGAGATGAGCGCGCAACCCCAGAGTCGGTCACGACTGGACCTAATGGTCAGGGGTCCCTTTACCTTTACCTATAACCAACAGAGAAACAGGCCATACAACTCATACCCTTCAACATTCCGAACTGCAACAATGCTTTGGAAGCTTCTATTAAGTGGCTTAGCAGATGCAATCTTATTTCTTTTTACAAAAAATAAATGAAGACAAGACAGGAGGGAAGATCAGATAAGTCAAATAAAACTGGCAGAAGTGGTCTAAAGGTTGACTTAACCTTTCTGCAGGTACCATAAAGGATAAGTCATCAGTTTAAAAAGAAAAGGGAAAAAAAATTCAATGAATGCTCCAAATGTTCTTAAAAGGCATTTTCATTATCTTCGGTTTCCTTCAAGGCTCCTCTAGTAACTCATTAGAGGCATCATGCAAAATGAAATGAATGGCACAAAAAGTGACTTGTCTGTGGCACACATTATATTTGTGTCAGGCTTTTGTGGTCCTACTTTATTATAATAGATCATGAATGTATGCATCACAATACCCTGGAAAGAGGGACCCAATCCTTTTCAAGGTTAGAGCAAGTCTTTCCCCATGATCAAAACAAACCTGATTGCTGGCTGTAGTAGTGACTAGAACAATTTGACCCAGTACAATGATTTGAGGATGACATTTCCCCCTTCCTCAAGTTTTGAGAAGAAAGTCCTTCGCTGAAGGCTTTCTACTCTCAAGTAGAGCATTGCAATGTTTTACATTTCAAAAGGAGCTTCAGGAGGGGGCAGTTCAAAGCAGAGAATTGATAAGAGAAGCGTGCCTTTCCCCACCTGATATTTCTCCACTTCAAATCAACACACACACACACACACCAGCAGCAGCAGTTCCCCCTAGGAATCCAAAATTGGTTTTGTGAACCCACCTTCACTCACTACTTCTCCAAATTGAATTATCCCATTCTGAAGTAGCGCCCCCCCCCATTTTTATTTTTTATTTTTAATTACAAAAGCCAGGATTGAATCTGTTCCTACCTAGGGCTGCCATACATCTGGATTTTCCCAGACATTACCAGGATTTCAAAGATGGAACTGACATCCGGGGTGGGGGGTGGGGGGTGGGGGGTGGGGGGTGGGGATTCTCAAAAGGTGGCAACTCTATAATCTTACCCCCAGAGGAATACCAGCAATTGCAGTTACTAGAGGAAAGGCAAGTGTGTGTGGTAGAAACAGTGGGTGTGGGAATGGGACGGATGTCTCTGTTCAAACCAGGTCCCTCCATGGTTTTGAGCTTGGTGATAAGTTGTAATTCAGCAACTTCTCTTTCCAGTCTATTTCTGAAATTCTTTTGTAGTAAGACAGCTACTTTGAGATCTTGTATAGAATGTCCTGGGAGAGTGAAGTGTTCTCCTACTGGTTTCTCTGTCTTCTGGTTCCTGATGTCAGATTTAAAAATGCCCCAGAAATGTATCTTTATATCAATGGAATGCCCCCTCACCAATTCAGAAACTCACAATGTTATTTGCAAGTGTTATTTTACAAAGTGCCTCAAGGAAATAAACAACTGTCTGACTTTTAGAAGACATCTGAAGGCAGCCCTGTTGAGGGAAGTTTTTAATGTCTGATGTTTTATTGTATTTTTAATATTTTGTTCAAAGCCGCCCAGAGTGGCTGGGGAAACCTAGCCAGATGGGTGGGGTATGTATGTATAAGTAAGTAAGTAGGGACGTGGATGGTGCTGTGGGTTAAACCACTGAGCTTGCCAATCAGAAGGTCGGCAGTTCGAATCCCCGCGACGGGGTGAGCTCCCGTTGCTCGGTCCCAGCTCCTGCCAACCTAGCAGTTTGAAAGCAAGTCAAAGTGCAAGTAGATAAATAGGTACCGCTCCAGCAGGAAGGTAAACGGTGTTTCCGTGCATTGCTCTGGTTCGCCACATGACTGGCCACATGCTGGCCACATGACCTGGAAGCTGTATGCCAGCTCTCTCGGCCAATAAAGCGAGATGAGCACTGCAACCCCAGAGTCGGTCACAACTGGACCTAATGGTCAGGGGTCCCTTTAGCTTTACCTTTAAGTAGGTAGGTAGGTAAGTAAGTAAGTAAGTAAGTAAGTAAGTAAATTACTGTTTGTCCCACATTTTGCAAGGACTTGGTACTTCAATATGGCCACCCCTAAACTTTGGAACCCCCTGCCCTTTGATATTAGGCGAATACATTCACAATATTGTTTTTGGTGGCTGCTTTAAACTTTTTTAGTTAAGCAAGCCTGCTGA